>NC_079311.1:66396048-67000990 GCF_023638135.1 Falco biarmicus
CCAGTCTATAAAGGCATCATCTTCATTAAACCAAGAGAGCCTTACAGTAACATGATACCAAATATCAATGTTTTGTCTTGTTTTTTCTTTGTTTATTTTTAAATGGATTGAAGTTTCTGTTCATATGACCTTTTTTTATTTTCAACACAACTGTCAGACAGGACCTTGCTAAAACCTCTCAATATCACGTATAACATTTATTTTCAATGCTGTTCATGTTTAGCACAGCCTGTTTTAGAAATGCTTATGAGGTAATACCTACTGACTCATCAGAAGTTGTATGAATACCTAACTGCCGTAAATGAAACACTGAGGGTCAAAAGGTAAGTCTACTCATCATGTCACCCTTATAATTTGATATTGCTTACTCCACAGGGGATACATGAAAACATCATAGTGATAATACTACAGTTTTCTTAAATCTACTAACCTGTTCAAGAGATCAACTCCCCCAAATGTCAGTAAAATCAAAAGTGCTTTTCACATACCAAATGAGCTTATCCTTAGACTGAAGTCAGACAAAGGGCCATCTGGCTTTTCACAGAACCAATCCTACAAAAACAAAAAAGGCACAACATCATGTTAATCCCAGGCTGAGCAAAATACAAATGTCATTGTTAAATCTTGCACTTCGAAGAAATTGCCTTCTCCACCTCCTGAAAGGCAGTCTTTCAGATGCTTCAGCATACCAAATGGCATACCATTCGCATCTGAACATCACTGAAACCACATTATACTTAACTCCACGCGTCAACTGTGTAAGTTTATCTTGCATGCTGTCACTGATTTAGAGATGCATCAGCTTTGTCACCTAGCCAACAAACATTTTAAGCCCTGAATACAAGAAACATTAACCATTCAAAACTATACCAGTCTTTTGAATTATTTCTCTTTTCCAATCTTTCAGACTGTATAGTGAACAAAAGCCTGTTTTCATCAGCTTCGTAACTGCATTTCTAGGGTTTGACTAAAGGATGCTTACAGATCATCTTAAGACGAAATACCCAGAATATGTCAGTACATGTTCATTTGTTCAAGAATTCAGATACTTCATTTGAAACAAGTCAGAACAGCACCTGATTTGCACATTTTACAGTTAGCTTTATTTCCAGCAAATGCCATGTTTAGCTTTCTCCTGTTTAATGCAAGCCTGCTGTGTGCTAGTACACCAGAACAGCAGATGACTGAGGAGCATCAGAGGACTACCAAACCTTTTACTTCAAGACTGTGCTTTTTTAATTACTACTACAGCTTTTACACTTCTCCATGTGGTAGCAACACTACAGGAAATTAAGCCCCAACTCTTAAAACTACTATTCTGCAAGTATATGCTGTAATTTCTTCTTTTTGCAACCTCACTTTTACCCTTATCCACCTGCACAAGCCATTTGCATCTCCTCTTCCTCCTTGTTCCTCAAGGCTGAATTTAAATGCCCATCAAGACCAATGCCAACAAAGAATCATTATAAATTCTCAAGCTTCCTGCAGTTTCTTGTGATAGCAATATTAAGTCAACATCAAAAGCAGCAAAACATTACTCTTTGGCTATCTCTCATTACACTCCTGTATCTTATCCTTCATTTCACACCAAAGCATTTTACTGCTATGTAAAAAAAATAGCAAAACTCAAATAGGAGCAACTTCTACACAAGGTTTAGCTCAGAACTAGGCCTGACAGTAGATACCTCACATCACTCAAGTTCAGCTATAAATTCCAGAACTGTATTTTTAAGAATTCTTCTCATCTGCTGCCAAACTCTAGACCATTAAACTGTCTGCAGCTTAACAATTTAAATGTACCACTACATCCTGACCTAACTGTAGCTGTTGTCCTGCCTAGCACCCATCTCTGCACAGACATGCAATAAATGTGTATCTCAATTCTGTGTGTGCATCAGCTCTTGCACACCAGCTAAAGAACCCAGACTTGGGATAACAGTAGGAGGAAGAGATAAAAACACACAACAGCCCAACAGTAGCCATCCTGTACCTGCTCAGTGGGTGGGAAGATTTGGCATAACTTGTTGTCCTTTCTACTCCAGTCCTCTTGGATCATGCTGTGATCTGCTTGCAGGAGACAAAACACATCAGCAGCAGCCCCCTGCCTATCCCCATCAAGTCCTGTGGTGCCTGCACAGAGGACACCATTAAGCCTGCCTATCCCAGTACTCACTGTCTTTGCTGCCACTCCCTCTCAGCTGGCTGAGGGTCCTCCTGGGGTACAAACCTCTCGAGTCCATGAGGTAATAACCCACATGTAACCCTCCCTCCCACTACCTAAGCTCTCCTGTTAAAATAAAATGGCGCCCCTCACTGAGGCCTTTATAGCGCCACCGCCACGTGCAGCCGCTGGGCCGTCACGTGCCTCTCCCGCCAGCCAATAGGAGCGCGACTTTCCCGCAGCGCGCGAGTGCAGGTGCCCGCGGGGGGGGGGTGGGGGGCGGGGGGCAGGGGGGGCGGGAGGCTCTCAGGGGCGGGGCGGGGCGGGGGCGCCGGGGCTCTGCGGCCGGGGCGGCGGAGGTGCACGTGAAATGCGCGGGAAGCGCGGGGCGGGCGGGGTCACTTGCCTGGGGAGCGCGGGGCGGGCGGCGTCACGTGCCCGGCGGGGGCCCGCCGCGCGCGACGTGATCCCTTTGACTTTGTGCGGGGCGCCAGAGTGTGTCCCGTCTGACAGATGCCTGACAAACGTGAAACCCACTGTGGGGCAGAACCGCGACCAAGTGTTCTGCTGCACGCAGCGTTGTCAAGCATTAGCAGAACTGCTAACAGAATATGCACTTTTGCTGAAAGTAAAAAAAAAAAAAAAATCAATTAGGTTAAACAGGCTATATATATATATTAGAAAAACAAGAATGCACATGAACAATATCCCCTTCCCACAGTTTTTTGTTATACTAGACTTGGTAGAGAAGAGAAGGCTTCATTTCTGGCTTGGGACTTGTATTTGTGTTGAAGTGCAGGAAGACATATTGAATGAATCCACTTTAGGATAGAATAAGCCTTGTAGTTAAAGTATAATGAATATAAGAAATATATTCTGATGAAATTAATAGTTGCACAACAAAAGCTGCTATGAAATCCTCTGTACAACCCTGTACCAAGGCAAAGAACTTATATTTACTCAAAGAATGTAGGTATAGTAATTAGGTCATGTAACCATAGCCCGAAAGAAATAATTAATGAAATAACTGACCAAAGAAGGAGTCTGTTTCTCTTTAGCTTTCTCTAACAAGGGGCCTGCTTATAAGTTATCTAGAGGAAGCAATTAAAAGAAACAAGCAGAAGAAACAGATGGTCGACAAGGACATAAATTAGCTCAGACTTATAAGAACATTGCAAACTGGCAAGATCATCACATACCAGGCAAAAGGTGAAAAGTACACCATGAGGAAGACCTATGGCCTTCCTCCCAAAGACCCCTGCCCACATCCTGAAGACCCCTGCCCACAATTCTTGGAGGAATATGCACAAGCGCAAAGGACTGATAAGCTAATTAACATACGAAGCGAGGGTAGGCGGGATTAGGTAATGAATATGTATAGGCGTTAATTGAATATTCATTGTTTTATTGTATAAATATAAGATAATTAGTTACTTTAAGCATGCACGTTAGGCGGAAGGATCCCCCATGCACCCAGCGCTGCCAATAAAGGATACTTAGTCACTAAGAAATGTTGACTTTGTTCTTTAAATCAATCAGTTCAACACATCTATTAAAAATTGTGGCAAGTACTCCAATGCTTTGGCACATGTTTCTGAGCAGCTGGCACGGTGTATGTCTTCTTTCTACCCCTTTTCATGCAAAATATTTAATTTGTTTGAAATAATACAGCAATGTTTACTCTGAAAATCGTAAAGGAAGTATGTATCGTTCCATACATGTCGTAAGTACTCATTAACCTGCTCTACCATGTCCAACAGATTTTCTTCACTGGAAAAACTATTTGAAAACCTGTGTGTCTGTTTGAGAACTTTGGTGTCTTAGGTTGCAGAGAAGCGACACCAGATCTGTAGTTTTGCAGTGAACATCTGAATGTGTAATAGGGGCTTTGGGAGAGGATAAAGCAAACCTGTGCAGCAGGTGGCAGTTATCAGAGAGTGGTTTCTGAACTCATGCTCTGGTTATTTTCACCTTACACATTGTCAGTTAAGCCCTCCCCTCTATAGCTGCTAATTTTTCAGGAACCTCAGGACAGGACACAGGTTGTACTCAACTTAGAATGCAAAGCAGCTAAGAAACTCAAGAACTAGCTTCTCTGTCTCATACTGAGCTTAAAATTGCACCCTTAGGTGGTATATATGAGGCTGTGCTTAGTGCAGGTAGCAAAGATGGCTGCTTGGAGTTACTAGCTTTCAGTAGGTAATCAGTAAGTTACACAATGTCCAAGGATTAAGAGCTCACAGAGGGAGCATTTCCACAGGAAGTGTGTAAGGCTACGTACAGGTTCCTGAAGCAGCATGCGGAAATAGCAGGAAGCTAAATTTTACCCACTGTGCTAACTCCTTATATAACACACCATTTTACTTTCTGCCTAAACAAGAAAACAGAGTAGGTTCATGAGCCAAAATGGCCTCTGGTTTCATTGCACTGGAGCTCCGTTTTGGATGTCCATAAAGAAGAAAGAGCAGTATGTCTGTTCTCCTGAGAAACTTATGTTTGATGGCAGATGTGCTACTCTGGTACATGTAAGCCAAACCAAGAACTTGCAAATTGTTCATCTTCCTTTCCATCAACAGGTGCTCATTCTCTTGGCTTTGGCAGCGTAACTTCATATTTAGCACTCCCTAACTCACTCAAGGAGACACGCGGTTTGGTTAACACTTTCGATGGTAGACTTAGGGAGCAACTACAAATGCAGTCACGTGGTGGCTCTGTAGTCACTGGTGAGTGATCTCTTAGTTTATTTTAGATACAGTGAGATGTCACAGTCTCTAACCAGTAGATGGAGAGTTCTTATTTTCTTCCCCTGTTCCCTTAATTCTGCTCATTGCAGGACACTCTCTACTGCCTCCAAATTACTCCCCAGTACTTCAGAAGGAGTAGCCAAATGATGAAATGTTGTGAATGCCAAAAAATTACATGGTAAATGTAACCATTTTGTTCAGCTCAGAAGATTCTTCAGGGAGCTACAACTTCTGTTTTTTGTTTCTTTTTCCAAAGGCTGCTAACAATTTGATGCAAACCATGATGGCTGGGCACAAGCTGCACAAGATGTTTGCTGACTACCCTTGAGGTTGTTTTCTCCCACCAGTCCTGCTCCAGCAGAGTCACCTAAAGCCAAAAGAGAACAAAGTAGTATCCAACATACATAAGCATTATCTTATACAGTATGTTCAAATGTAACATGGAGCTCCAAATCACCGGAAACACATATAAAAGTATATTACAAAACCTTATAAAAATAACCCCAAGTGTGACTGTAACCCACTAGAGTGAGGAAGAAGAAACCAGCAATGTCTACATCATACGCCTCCCAGAGAAGGACTGCAGATGCTGACAGCTTGCCATAATGTCCCTTCTTCTCAGTGCCACCCAGGAATGAAACCATAAGCCTCAGGACCCGGAGCAGCAGCAGAACAGTGAACATAACACAAGGAAAAGGGGTAGAAAGTAACAGCGTCCACAAAAAAATTTCCTCTTTCATTTTGCCTAACAATTAGAGCTGGACTAATGATGATCAAACTTAGGATTTCAATTACTATTAATTTCTTCTTGGCTTTACTTTTATATAAGGTGTGCTTTATCTTTTCCCACAAACAAGATTTTGGGTGTAACACAGTTTCTACATCTTAAATTATATCCTCATATATTATCAGTATTTTTCAGAAAGAAATCTGGAGTAATCTCTGCCAAAATGCAAAACACACTAAGTTTGTTAGCCATGCGACCATACCTCTGTTTGCAATGATGGGGCAAGTTATTTATTCTTCCACTATAATGTTTTATATAATGTATGAATTTGTGCATATTACAATTATCTTATACCTGAAGTAGAGAGCAAAGTATGACTTAAGGCTAAATCAGAGGAACATTCAACACATCAGGTGGAAATTTATTAAAGACCTGGATTTAATGCTGTCTTTGTCTTACAGATTTACCAAGAGGTCCAAAATAAATTTAGGCTCCCATTTTTTGAGGCACTGCCCAGGCATGTAGAAAGAGACACTCTTTGCCCAGAAGGTAATGCGTCATCAGAACAGAAAGCCACAACAGAAAACACTGCAGAACAGTGAACTGAATACCCTTTTGAGGAGTCAGCTGTGGGCAGCAGTTTTCATGAGGGAGCAGGAGAAATCTCCACTTCTTTGGCTTGCTTACAGTCCTTACCAGAAAACATTTTTCCTAAGTGTCACTCAAGGACTCTAGTTAGTGACCAAGAACACAACAAAATGTAGGTCACCTATCTGCTATAGCAGTAACTATGTAAGTCTTTCATAGCACAGGACACAAGAAGACAGGCTTACAAGGGCAAGACAGATGCTTGCATGCTGAAAAACCCCAGTTATTCACACATCACTACTTTGGCAGGTTTTCGTTTCATTCACTTTCACAGCACCAGCATGTGGTGTTAGCATTGCATTTCAAATGCATATGGTAGCAGGTGGACAGACTTCCTGACTCATCGACAAATATCTTCCCATGTCCAAAAAGCAACTGCATAGTCTTGGAGTCCAAGGGTGGCTCAGAGGCAACAGATGATAGTGAATTTTCGGGCCTGCACAGAGTTTTGGTCCAGCTGAGCTTGTGCGCAGCTGAATTTCAGGGTGATGGGTGTTGTTGGTCTCTGCTGCCTCATTTCCACTCCCAGTCTGAAGTTCACTTACACAGCAGTTTTATTGCTGGAACAGCCCCACCACTAGCCACACAATCTGATTTGGGCTGCACTTGAACAGAAAGTACAGACTGGGATTTATGTCTAGCTTGTTTTTTCACATGGGGAAGTGGTCTCTTCTGCCTTCCTTTGGTGCAATTCAGCAGTTTTCCTCAGGCATGAGCTATAAATACCCCTAGAATTTGACTTTAACCAGTGTTTCAGCTACGAAAAGGACATGTTCCCAAGATCATTTAACTAGGACCAAAAAAACCCAAAGCGTACGGTTAAAATTGGTGACTTTTTAAGATGCATTGACTGGCTGATTGACTAGCCTGCCTATGGATCCTTTGCTCAGCAAGTGTTCTGTACCTCCCTGAGCAGGTCAGGAGACCCGCAGTACATCATCCCCCACGGAGGCAGCCACCCAGTCTGGGAAGGCCAGCATCGTTAGTTGTAGCAGGGATTATGCCCACACTTGTCAGCATGCCGGCTGCTAAAGCCCGGAAGCAGATGGGTGAGCTGTTGGGTTTTGCTGGTTTTGGTTTGGGTTTTTTTAGGGGGGTGGGTGGGTGTTGGTTGTTTCCTTGTTTTGGGGGTGTGTGTTGTTTGTTTGTTTTTTTAATAGAGGCACCTCGTCAACCATCACTGGCAAATGCATGTCTTTCCTTCGCGGGCTCCTCGGTGCGTGCTTGCCCGTACCGTAACGACCCGGGAACTCGCGCAGGCACCGCGCACGCCTTGCTGCCGCCCCCGCAGAGCGATGCGCTCCGCTGCCCCGCCGGAGGTGCCGTTTGCCAAGAAGCAAGCGGGAAGCGCGTGCTCCCCCGCCAACAACCGCAGCACCGCCGGCCCGAACCGCACCGGCAGCCTCCGCACAGCTGCCGCTACCGCGCCGGCTCGCCCCCCGCCGGTACCCCTCCCCCCCCGCGCCCCGCCGGCCCCGCCCCGCCGCTCCCCGCCCCGCCGCGGCTGCCTGGGACGCGTAGTCCGACGCGCGGCGGCGCCCGGGCGACTCCCTCAGCGGGGCCGTGCTCGGGGACTACGCGTCCCGCCACGCCACCGCGGGGCCCGCCCAGCACCCGCCCCCGGCCCGCGCTGCTTCCTGTCGCTGCCGCGGGACCGCGGGGCTGCCGGAGCAGAGCGAGGCGGTGCTGCCGCCGCCGCCGCAGGTAGAGTCCGTGCGGCGCCAGCTGGCAGAGCTCTGGGGCCGGTCGGGGCGGGAGGGGCCCTCGGGGCGGGAGGGCTCGGCGGGCGCGGCGCGGCGCGGTGCGGTGGCTGCCGCTGCCTGCCCCGCGCTGCCCGGAGCGCCGCTCGCGGCCCGGCTCGCTCGGCCCCCTGAGGGGGACGGCGGGACGGCCGGGCCGGGCCGAGCCGGGGCCTGCGCCGCGCCGCGCTGTGGGGCTGCGGGGCGCCCTGCCTGCCGCCGGCGCGCCGGGCCTGAGGGAGGGCGCCGGGCAGGGCCGCACGGGCAGCCCGGCGGGACCGTGCCGGGCGCGGGTGTGGTGTGTTAACGCCGAACACGAAGGAAACGCCAGAGCGTTGTCTGATGCGTAGAAACGGTATTAAACCTTTCTCGGGCGATCCATGAATCTGGGAGAAGCTTACATCGGCTTTAACAGGCCTGGGGGCCCTGTGACATAAAACCAAAATGATGTTAAAAATGTAAGTTAATCCCCAAGGTCATAATTTCATGTTCTTAGAAGTATTTTTTTACAGGCTCCACAAAAAAACCCACCCTGTATACAAATAATAGATGCTTTTATCTGTTAAAGACAAATAAAACTAATACTTAATTTCTTCTTAATTTTTCGTAGGTTTGCCATCAGGTAGTAATCACATACCCATTGGGTCAGTCTGAGCTACGCAGAAGCCCAGTGGTGTTTCAGCTTATTGTAGTCAAGAGTTTTTTTCCCCAAAGGTTACTAGCTTACATTGCTTATACAGTTTTAATTGTCTTCGACCAACAGGTTGTAGGAGAGCATGAACAAGCTAACTGGCAGCAAGCTGTCCCACTCCTGAGGAGCTCTGAATGTATGCTCCTGCTCTTAGGACCAGTATAGTGTTTTTCAGTCCCTTCTGATGGGTGATTCACTGTCCCAAAAGAGGAACTGAAGAACTCTGCTGCCCTGCTTTGAAGTTCATGTCTTTCAGTGTAGGCTGTGCTTATTTTTCACAATTTATACAAGCACTGCCTGCAGTTTACTTGAGATTTATGCCTTGAGCTTTATTCATCCATTCACCTGCTCAAAATTTAAAAGAAGATTGGGTCACACCAAGTATGCCTTTAAAAAAAAATCCTTATTTGAACTACATACTTTCATTAGTGGATCCTTGTGTTTAAACCATGAGTATGAAGTGGGGCTTTAGGACTCGTGACTTTAAAGAAGAAATGAAACAAAATGTGTGTGTAGTTGAAATTGTCACAATTTTGTGTTATCTAATTGACTGGGAGCTATCCTTTTTAAGAAGCACTAGGAATGTCGAAATAAAGAAAACTTCTGCTGCACGCAAGCACAAGAACAGTTTTTGGTGGCAGAATTCCTACCAAAATAATTTAAGGCCACAGTCGTCACTAACCATATTGAAAAGTAACAAGTTACAGGTAATTAGATTTTGTGATCATTAATTTTAAGGTGTATGACTTCCAAATTAAAGAGTTCTGGCTTTGTCCGTGATGGCTGGTCCACGGGGTCTCCTATACCGGACAGTTTTTACAGAACCACTGCTAACATCTGTGTAGCACATTTAGCTTTAGTAACATGGAGCATAAATAGCTCTCACAGCTCCAGCTGCTGTTTTTTCCGCCACCTTGTCCCACTGCACTGGTAGCTATGATGGCATGGTGGAGGCTGTGGTGGTAGTGCCCTTCTCTGCCTTCCTCCTCCTGCCCTCTATGGAAGGTTCTCTGATAAATAGCAGTCCTGCAAACCAGCTAAGCACAGATTGTGCTCATGAGGTGACTAGGATGACTGACTGACTTAATACAGTTTTGTTCCTGCTGTCAGGTGAACTGGTTTGGTAACCCTCTTGCATAGTCTGAGCTGTAGCAGTGAATGATCTGTCAAGATGGGTGTCTCATCTTAAAGCACAGGCACACACACCTATAGCCAAGCCATAAACTACAACTGTGAGACTGACAGAATGAGCAAGCTGTAATACGGTTTTATCATCCAGTGCAAAGACCATTACAGCACAGCCACCAGGCTAGAATGAAGTGTCTAAATTTGCTGGGTTCTTGTGTTTACTCCTTGAAGCTATTCAGACTTTGTAACTAGGGGAGAGAGACAGAGAACCTGAAGGCAGTGAAAGCAAAAAGTCACGGGGGCAAGCCAGTGAGGATTAATGAAGGTCTAACTCTGTTTAGATTACCATCTGAAAGTGATGTGGAGTGGGACTGGGATTGTACCGTGCATATCCCTGGGTGTTGCTTCACAATTTATGACCAGCAGCAGAAAAGCTGCATTATTAAATACTCATCCACTTACTCCCTTTGGCTGCCCTTCAGAGATAGTGCTTCAAATGTTTGCAGGAGAATTGTAAATAAGACAAGAAGGCATACTAAGCTTCACAACAGTGAAATTATCTCCTGAAAAGATCATCCTTTTTGGATGACAGAATTCAAAGTCTATGCAGACTTTTGACCGTTGAAGGATACCCTGCCGTTAATGGTGTCTGAATACCAGTGATTAGATATTAACGATAGTTAGGACTGTGTTGATAGCTTATGATTGGAAAAAAGTAATTGCTGCTTTAAGTCTTTAACCAGAAGTGAATCCCAAACTTGTTTTAGCCTGCTGACAGTTTGGACAGATTGGTATATATCTGCAAGAGTATTTCAAATTTTCCTTCTAGATATAGCCATTCCTTTCTAAGTGAATAGAGGACAGCTGAGCATGGTTTCAGGCACTGTACAGCAGTTCTTAGAAGAAGCTAGTGTCAACGTTGCTCCAAATTTGTGAGGGTTTTGGTACTACAAAGCTATGTCAAGAATGTATTTCTTTTATAATACTTGTTGTGGAAGATCTACATTTTATCTTAACCGTGCTAGATACAGCCATGAAAGTTTAGGGAGGCATTTTCAACAGCACTTAACTCTGGGGGGAGTAGCAAAGCCAGAGTATTTCCTTCTGGAGTCAAATGTTGGAGGGCTAAGTAGCAGATATCTGCTACATGATAGGGTAGGAGTTTCACAAGCAGAACTAAACACTTTCCTCGTGAAAACTGAGCTGGAAAGTAAAAGAAATACGAGTGCAGAGAAAACATTCTCATAGCCTGTTCCCTCCAGCATCAATACAGCATGCTGCAGGGGAAAACATACGATTTCTTCCTTTGTTTCTATCATCAATAAGATTTTGGTTGTGGGAGACTGCAGTTAGCACTCTGTCTGATCCTTCATCTCTGCTGTCACTAGAAGTGAAGAGAGGAGACACATGGTGCCTGTGGCAGAGGATGGAAAGCAGGTCTGTGCAGGTGAAAAAAGGGAACTTGCAGAAGAGTAGAATGGTGAAAAGCAAATGGCAAGAGGACCAGGAGAGAAAGATTTTTAGAGAAGAATATAGGGTGCAGTATGTTGAGAGAATCCCCATTTCTCATTTGTTAGGAAATATGTTACAAAGCAAAGCCAGGATCTGTGCAAGGGTAATTAAACATACAAACCTGTGTTTAAAAGGGCAGAATTTGCAAAGCTGAAGTATTCAAAGGTTGGAGCATTAAACTTAGCTAAGTTTCATGAAAATTAAAATTGCCTAGGCAATCTTAGTCATCTTGGTACGTATGATATAGATTGGGAACATTTCTATATTGGATCATTATTTTTCTCAAGCTGAACAGTTCTCAGAATAGAGGACTTGTTGTTAGAGAACAAAGTGATAGTATTCAGTTCACTTTTGCCTGAGACCTGATCTGCCTTATTTGCTGCTCAACAAACCGTAACTGTTCCTCTTGGATGTTTTTTGCAGGGAGTAATATAAATCACAGCTAAGTTTTATGTGAAAGTTAGTTTCTCCTCACAGCATGTCTATGAGATAAGGCAAGTGTTGGCTTTATCCTTATTCTAAGGATAGGGAATAAAGCGCAGGGAAAAATACACTAATTTTGAATGCTGAGTTTGAAAGTTGCTTGGTTGTGTTCAAAATATTCAACATCATTCAGCGGCGTGTAACACAAGTGCTCTTCTGTTTTGCAGCATTACACAAGGTTCTAAGCAGAAGGGAAAAAAGAGGGAACATACTGTCAGGTAGGTTGTCCCTCAGACTGTGCTTTTAGTTACACTTCTAGCAATATTGCCTTCTACCACAAACCATACCAATGTCTCTTCAACTGGACAGTGAAACTGCTGGTTCTGTAGCACTACAAGCCAGACAAACCCCAAACAAGACCCTAAACAATTCTCTTCCTGTTCAGATATTATATTTTTAGCCAGATCTATTCTTCAGTCCTGTTCATTCCACCAAGAGAAGAAAGAAAACAAATAGCTGTGCCATCACAAATAGGAGATAAGACTGTAAGAATGAGCAGTTGGGAACAGCAGTGCTTTTTTTTAATTCATAGCATTGCTGAAGACAAAGTACCATGAATTTGTATCACCAACTCTAGGTACGCTATAGCTAGCAGTAAACTCTTTCCAATTTGCAGGAAAGTCCAGTTTGACAACAAATGAGTTAGGTTTCCTTAGAACAGCTGCCTTTTTTTCCAAGAAGCCGTATGTTAATTCCCAGAGATCTGTACTAATTCTCCAAATGCAACAGTGGCCTCATGGGAACTGTGTCGTAAAATACACAAACAGAATTATGTTGGTCCAGCAACTTTGATTATTGACATGAATTCTTTGTGTTTTACATCCTAGTCCTGATTGTAGGCTTTTAAGACCAAAGAGAGAATACTGCATGTCATATCACAGGTTTTTAAAAGAAACTTTAATTTTATGAGGTGAACGTTGATCAGATACCCAGTATAAAAAAATTGTCGTACAACTAGGACACTAGGCAAGTAAGCAGTTGAGAAGAGGTTATTGTAATGGAAACTGTTGGGCAATAAGTTCAGGTAGCACGACTGGCTCCATCCTATGTATTAAAAATGTTAATATTGAGAGTGAAGTCCAGCCAGATGGGGTAGAAATTAGATAAGAGAGAGGTTAATCAGGCTCATTCTTCCTCATTTTGCTCTTCTGCTTACAGTTGTCTTTAAGCTGTACTGGCTCCAGGTGCAGTCTTTATGTATGTGATAGCTGCATCTATTTGTAAAGTAATCAAATTGCTCCTCATAAGCTTCACCTATGTGTTCTCGACAATAAGCACTTAAAAAATAAACTGTCTGCACCAATCCCACTTCTAAGTAGACCCTAGAGAAGTCAGTAAGCAACAACTCCGTAAGCCCCAAATCATGCCATCAAGCTAATCAGTGTATGCTGTGTTTTGGAAGGATTATTTTCTTTATGCAATGCTATAAAATCTTCTGAGTTCTTTATTTGTAGCCATAGTGCAGAGGAAATCAAGCTGGTGATCAATGTTGTCTGCATTCATCAGATTGAACTGTAAAACACAAATAATGTTATTTAAAACAGGGTTTTAAGGAAGGGATGTGTTTAAAGCAGTATCTTAAAATAGCATCAGTGTCTGCTTAATCTGCACCATAAACCAGGGCCTGTGGAACAAAGGGATATATATACAGTCTTCTGGAAATTGTGGCTGAAACCACTTTGGAGTATTTGTGATTTCAATTTATTTCAAATGTCATTTTTTAGCCATTAGGAATGTAAATTTTCATCTGCATTTTCATGGCTAAATTCAAAGTGTGATTTAAATGCTGATAAAGTTGCATAATGCAGAATGTGAGGAATTTGTTTTAGAGACCTAGGTGTATCCTGTTCAGAAAAAGCATGCAGGATGTTAAGGTGAAAAAGAGGAAGAAATGGAATAAAAGAAGATAATACCACATTACCAGTCTTCTACCTGAGACCACTGGTGAGGTTTTAGAAAGAAAGAGGCTGTAGAAAATCTATGAAGGCTGCTGTCTTCAGGTGTGGTTGGAGGGATGCAAAAAGTTCTTCATAATGGGAATGGCAGGGGAGTAGGTTGATAGCTGCAGCAGTGTGTGAAATCTTAGGGGCCCATGGTTTTGTTGCAGAAGTTGATGTGCACTGTGGTAAATTTAATGGTGGGGCGGTGTGGGGAGTCAATAGGTGGGAAGGAGGTGACCTAGAGCTATAGAACAATAAGGGAAATCAATAGGAAAAAAATGAATGAGAGGGGAGCTGTGAACAGGGTTTCAAAAGGAACAGAGTGCCACGTGGAATGAAATCAGAATATTGCTGTGAACTAAGAAATCTCTTTATAAGCAGTGCTTAGTAAAGGCAGGTTTGGAAAGCAATTTTGACAGTGTGTAGGAGAGAGAATATAGAGGGGAAATGAGCAGGAATTCATAAGCTGAGCATCACAGAAGAGCTAAGAAGGATGAGAGAATGTAAGATGTTCAGTTGAGGCCAAAGAACCAGCAGCAATGATGTGTAGGAGAAGGACTTTAAGATAAAAAATCTGAACTGATGGTTTATAGAAGGGCTGGAGTGGGAGAAGAGGGTTGTTAGGCAGAAGCTCCATCTTGGAGAGGTTCTGGAAGGAGGAAAAAAAGCTTTAGAGAGAAAAAAAGCAAAAATTAAGTGCAAGAGAAAGAGGATGCTAGGGAGTACATATAGGGCTCTTAAGATTGCCTGGATTGTTATCACTGATCACTTAACTTTGTCCTCTCAAAAGAGCTAAAATCAACAAGAGAAAATCATCCCTTTAAACTTAGTAACTTTGTTCAAATATTTTGGTATGGATGCTGAAACTAGGAGGAAACTGGCAGCACTGCCAGATGAAATGGCTTCACCTATGCACTATCCCCTCTTTTGCACAAGCATGCAAGTGTGTGCAGCCAGACAGCAAGCCCCAAGCTCAACACTGATTTGAATTTAAAGCAAGTGAAAGAATGTTTAATTTTCATCTGGATCAGTCTTCCAAGTCGAGTTTAGTGTGAGATCACAAATGCCTATGAGCTGTCAAGGGCAGGACTAGTGTTTCCAGTATAATTTGCATGAACTGGTGCCTCTAGTGGTCCCCTCCTCTTGAGATCTGAGAGCCCTTACCTGTGCTCAGCACACTGGGGGCAGGGAGGGAGAGGGGGAGCAGGTGCCTGTCTTCTAAAATGCACTTCCTCAGCAAGTTGAGCCAGTCTTAAATCAGTGCTTCTGCAGTCCTCACTGCAACTTCATTCAGTTTTTTTCCACTCCTCCTCTAGCAATTGTTTGAGCCATAGAAAGTAGGTTGAATGTGGTTGAAAACTTTCTAACTTTCCTTCCTTTTTCATCCCCTCCTTCACATTTTTTGGGTTTTTTTGCAGGAGGCGTTAGCAGGATGAGCTAATGCAAGAGGATTGACAACATGCAGCTAGGAAGGGATAGAATCATGTCAGTGCTTAACTTAACTTGATGTAGTTTCTGGTATTGGGCCTTTACAGTGTATTTCCATGAGGATGCAGAAGGATAATAAATACCTTGATCTTTCTATTTTATCTTCTTCCATCACCACCCCAGGTTTCAAAAATCCAGTGCCATCTTTACTTACCTTGTGCCAGCTCTGGTTCTCATCTATCTTTCCGTCAACCTGTCTAACATTCTAAAACTGTCCCACTGAAAAAGCAGATACTTCTACCATATTTGTTTGGAGGAGTCCTGGAGGAGGAATTTTCAGGAGGTAGCAGGGATGACAGCTGTTAAAGCCATTATGTTTGTTCAGCTGCACATGAGACCACAGGAAGTGCCATGTGAGGACTGTAATTCAGTATAAGTAGAATTCCATTAGCTTAAAAGCTATCTGCTTCCTATTGTTTGGCCAGGAGTGCTCTGAATGCATATAATATGTTATTATCAATGCATTATTAAAACATTTATTGCCTTTAATTCAAAGAGCCTAGACTGCAATAATGTGATCTTTATTCTGGGAAGTACACTGGAAAATGGCATATGTGTCTGCTGCAAAGTTTGAAGTAATTTAGTGAAACAATAGTCTCTAATAACTGATACATTGTTCTGAGCTGTACTGATACAAATTGGAAATACAGCTCCTTTAAAAATCACGCTGGTCTTATGATGGAGCCATAAGAAAAGGAGTCCCATGCTTTGAAAGCAGGAAGATAAAACCTGCATATGAATATATTTGATGTTAACTTGCATGCAGTGGACTTGAATCTTAGCTGTGGTAGGTCAAAGAAGATTCAGATTCCCAGCCTCGTTTTTTGCAAACCTGTTTGAGTCCCGATATAAGCAACGGCATCCATCATATTCCTTTATATTGCCTCTTGTGCTGCTAAAAGAGATTCAGAGTGTAATTGTACGTTGACCACTTTACATAAATGTATAATGTGTTATAAAAAATACCATCCCCCACTGTACTTGCCTGGTGACGTTTGCATTGTGGAGTGAGAATTCTTAAGTGCCAAGCTGGGGGGATTTTCTGGTGCAATTCTCCCCAGGAGCTTCTGAAGCTATGGGACTCTGCCAATGTTAAGTAGCAGGGACACAGTTCTGCTTAACTGTAGTTGACTTTTATTTTTTTTTAGGGCAGAATAACTGACAGGACCTAGAAGAAGGTGGCATATTCACAAATATGGAAGAGGATACCAAACCTCTCTTGGTTCCTGTGGGAGGTGACGAAAGTAATTATGGAATCATGAATATACAGTTTAATCCAGAAGACTTCAAGTGCAAAAGGTATAAGGAATGCTGAACTTACAGAATGATTGTATAGCAATGAGTTGTTTAATCTTTGCTTTTAGCAATAGAATCCTACAAAGACAGAAGACTAACATTTAGAAATCAGGATCTCAGTACAAACCATTCCTGCTTTTCTCTATATGGTATTATTTCCAAGCACCAGATGAACAGATGTTCATATTGTGTTTTGTTTATAAGACTTTTCTGTTGACATGATTTCAGAGAGAGTGCTTCAGTAAGAACTTGGCATCTGGCTTTTAAAGTGCTCCTCAAACACTGAGTATCATGTGTGTATACTGAAGCATGATGGATTTTATTTAGCACAACAAATGGAAATGTTGAGGCTATGCAAGAAACCTGGCCAGATGGTGTAGATAAATGGATGTCAGTATGTGTAAATAAATGGCTCTGTATGCATTCTGCAGGTGATGCTGGAAAAATAGATTATTTGCTGGTACTGAAGGAACTGAATGACCTTTACCAAAAAATGTACTTTTTTAGTTTCAGCAAATATGAAAAATTCGGCCTTTTTGCCATGTCTGCAAAAATTATATATACATATATATATATGTTTATTTTACATGTTTTCCTAGAGTTCAACAGCATTGTTCCCCAAAGGAGGATCTGAGTGGGAGACTTTCTCTGCTGTTACAGTTAAGATTTCTGTGAGTTGGTCCTGGAACCAAAAATTATATTGGAGTGGGAACTGCCCTTCTGATACTAGCTGGAGGCACCAGCTCTGCTTTTTTAGACGTAGGAATAACTGTGTAATACCTCTTGGACCCTGTTTATGGCTTCCCCCCCGCCCCCGGCCTTTGCATCCAGCATTGTATTTCAGTAGAGCAGTTTTTCTGAAGGAGCTGAAGATGGCACTGTTGTATACAAAATCGTCTTGCTGGGGCCCACTTCAGCAAAAAAAAAAGTTCTTGGTTACGGTGTTTTGCTGCTGTCTCAGCCTGCAGCTTTGGAATGCCGTGATGAGCCTACTTACACGTTAGCCAGGGGCTAAACAATCTCTCTTTTCTCTACAAGCAAAGGAAGGAGGGTAAGGGTCTGAGTGAGCCTAGGGGAACAGAGCACAGGTGTAGTAGCATGCAGAACTGTGGATGTGAAGACTAGGAAGTAGTAGAGTACTTTCAAGTGGAGAAAAGAAATGTGCAAAATTAATTCTGGCTTCATCTTCTTTTTGAGGAGTGTCTGAGCCCCTCGTTGCCCTCGTAGCATAAGAAGAGTGCTAATTTATATGGCTTTTGGGAGCTCCTTGTGTTGGAGGAAGTATGTGTTCTGTCTGAGTAGCAGTGGGTTTCAGGTAGTGTGGTGATGCAGTAGCAACGAGAGAAGTTTACGCCTCTCTGATACATCAAAATGCCAAGATCTGCTTTTCAAAAGTGAGGTTAGGTATTGTTTCCTCATTGTGTGTTTTTTTTTCTTGTGATTTCTTAAGTTTGGATGCTTAGCTTCATAAAAGGTCATAGTATGTGGCATTGGTTCCCTCCCCAAAAGCAGAAGTGTGTACTTGGTTGTCTGCCTGCATCCACAACCTCCAGTTCTGCACATCTGTCCAGTTTGTCCTTACTGCTCTTCCCTTGAGTTCATTCTCTCATTTTCTGCAGCCTAATCTTTTGCCTTCCAAGCATGCAGAGGCAGAAGGATTAAAGGCAGGAGCCCTGGATATCAGGAAGGCCTGGAAGTCATAGTGGTGCCAAACAAGGTCGAACTCCATCTTCAGAAGAAGAAACAAGGAAGAACAGGCCATCAGGGTCTATGTCAGTTGTGGTGAGAGCAGTGGGTGGTTTGAAGGGCTTCTTCATTAGAGCTTTAGGGAGTAGCAGCTCCAGGGAGACGGGTTTATCATGCATAAAGGTATCAAACAGTATGTGATTTGCTCTGTTTAGCTTGCTCCTCTTTTTTTAACTTGCTATTCAGAAACCTGATCAGATGTTGGTGGGTGGTCATTTTGCTTTCATTGAGATAGTTCTTGAAGTGTTTTGTGTGTTTTGCTTATAATCACTGTTTGTCTGTCTTAGTGCTGTTCTTTTGTTTGGATTGTTTGAGATTGGACAGCATTTACATAGTTACTTGGTTTTCTTAACAGCTTGGTGGATTTAGGATATTTCAAAGGCATGCTTTTCAGTGTTTACATAAGAACAATAAGTTAATTGTTTTTCCAGAGTTGTAAATTATTTTGTCTAGTGTTCTTTTGCTAGTTTAGGGGAAATATAAAACCACTTTTAATCCTTTTAAAAAGGATGTTATTGTTCTTCACAGTGACCCGAATTACTCACACAGTATTAGGTGTGTTTTGCCCATTTTGTAGGTGCCTTTAAAAACTAGAATGTCATTGCTGCAATGGCTTATTGGTGATTATTGTATGCAAGAGAGGGTTTCTTTTTTACTTCTGACTACTCTTTAAATCAATTTATTGTCAACAGATACTGCAGTTTTCTTCAGGAATACTTGAACCTTCAAAGAAAAACAAATGATGTTTTGTGTTGGTTGTTTTGCATATGAAGAAACTTGACAATGCCCCCTTCTAAAGGGAGATCGACCCTTTCTTTATTCTTTTTGGAGTCATGTAGTGTGCTCACAAAATGTAGGAGAGATCAGTAGGTGAGCTTTAACAGTTATAAATTAAACAGTCTCTGTAGATGGCAGTCAGAGAAACCTTTTTCATGCAAAAGTGGTTTGTTCCCTTTTATTTTCAAAGTTCTTTTAACTCACAGAAAGATAGACAATGGTCAGAACTAACCTGTGCAAAACTACTATCTCTGCATTCATTGTGCATTTACTGCTCCACACCCATGTGGTCTTCTTATTCAGTTGCCTGCTTTTCAGTTTTCTGTGTTGCTAACATGTTTACTGATTTCTAATATTACTACTCCCTAACTGGGGAGACTTAGAACCTCCTTAATTAAGAACCTTTGGGTTTTTCTTTGTAAGAGAAGAGTGGAATAGCTTTGCCTTTGACACAAAAAAGGGAACAGTGCTTGAAGTATGGTGTGGTAGAGCTTCACTTTATTGAAATGTGTGTCCTGGGAGCAACGGATGTGATGTAGTAGTGTGCTCTGAAAGGTTATTTTGCTTCTGCATCCAGCATTTTAAGATACTTGAGTGGTCATGCAGTAATTGTAATGACAATAGTGTTATGGTTGTGGGGAAAAAAATTAAGTAAATTGTATTGTGAAGAGAATAAAGATCTTACAGGATAAACTGTAAGTATACTGTTTACAATGCTTAAGTAAATTCAGACAGCTTAGACAGTAAAAAAGCAGAGTCAGTCGTGGAACTCTTCAGAACAGTTTTCATTAAAAGAAACACACTGAAATCTGTAATGTTCCTATGCAGACAGGCAGTTCCTGATTAAGAAATAGCAACCTATGAGTTGTCCTCTTACTGCTTTTTCTCCTTACTTTAATTTCCGTGATAGGGAAGCAATTTTACTCCTTAGTTTCTCCTGTGCCATATACAGCATTCCTATAATAGTTTGATGACTCAGTAAAACAGCCCTAGGAATTTACTAGCTTTATTTCTGTGTAATAATCCTATGGCATCCCTGAAAAGTTGATGTGGGAAGTCAAAGACATCTGTGCAGTAAGCTAAAGTGGCTCCTTGTGGTCATTTTGGAAGAGAGGAATAAAATTACTGAGCACTGTAAAGAAGTTTTTTTTCATTTTTATCTAAATATTAAAGGCTTGTATAATGTAAAGTCACTAATGCCATCATGTAAAGCCAAAAGACACACTGACACAAAAAAATTGTATTATATTGTAACAGCTCGATGCTGAGAGCACTGCTTTTTGATCAGATGTCCAGAACCAGTTGTTCGCTGTTTAAAAGTTTCAGCAAAGAGACTTAGAAAACAGTGTTATTTAGTTCAAAGCTTCTTGAAGTAGGTATTTGTCATACTGCCTCATTGCTCTGTAAGGTGTAGTACATTGCTGAAAATATTCAGAGAAAAGATGTAGCACCCTCAGTTGCAAGTTTTTGTGTAGTTTGCCAGACATTTTCCTATTGTGCTGTTCCCTCTAACCCTCCAAATCTAACACTTGAACTTTGCCTAGAACAATATTTGGAAACAACTTTAATCACAAGCATCTCTCTTTGGGTTTTTTTGTATGCAAAAATTGCTGCCACAGTTTGGACAGAAACTCTCTTCTTGCTTTCCTAGATCAGGACTAGAATTCTTAACTGTCCCTTTGTGTGAGAGATAACTAGCTGATGAGTGTCTGCAGGTTTTCTGGGAATGGTTTCTGAAATACATATACAGGGTGTAGTGTATACGAGGTGTGGACCTCCTGCATGAGACCCTGTGTCTTGTCCATGCTCATTATGCTCTGGAAAACAGCTGTGTTTTATTGGTGTGTATGCCCTGTGATAAAAAGAGCATTGTTTTTCAGGCTAGTTATTGAAATACAATCAGTAATTGTGTTTTTTAGTATGGATATAATAATCCATTGGATACTATACTCTATCTCAATGCATGGAAATTGCCTGCACTGTTTTGCATTAATAGTCACACCCTCCAGTCGTGCAACCTCTCTCCTTCCCCCAGAATCACGTTATCCCACATACTTTTCATAATCATTTTGCCACATGAGAGATCAATGTGATTGCCTGTATAAATCAGAAAGTTTTAGAGTTTTCCAAAATACATCCCAGATTATATTCTATCTGCTTTGAAAATCTCAGCCTTTGAGAATTTGAGTCTCTGAGAGCTTCTCAGACTTCTGCCTGAGTATGCCTTACAACTAGTCTTTGATCTGGTTGTGTCTGGGGTCTGGGAAATCACCTTGATCCTGGACAGAATGCTACCCTCTGCTAGTGGAGATCACAGAGGAAGATTGCATCCCAGCATGCCTGCGTAGCTTCTGCATAGCATGCAAATCAGACTGATGTTTTCAAAGAGCTCTCTAACAACCTTTAAACTGATGGGTCGAGAGTGTATTTTAGCAAAGTTGCTTGCTCAGTAAAAGTAGAGGTGCAGTGGTACCTTGAGAAAGAGAAAATTAAGTACTGTTTCAGATCATTTGCATTCTCAACAGGTGCACCAGAAGGGATCAAGAGGGGAACTAGCCCAAGTACTGGCAGCATTAAACATGTGCACTCTTACAGGCAGGAAGCAGCAGCAGTAGATCTATGGAATTTCTTTGGGGCTGTTTATGATTTTTTTTTCCTCACCCATAGATAGATTCTGGATCATACCCTTCTGTTTTGTGCTACACTATAAATTGTTTGTTCAATCCAGACTCTGTTCATAATACTGAAGAAAATGAAATATCTTTCTCTGAAGAATTTCTTTCTTATAGATTGGCTGTTGACGTACAACTCTGCTTTCCCCATAAAATAGGATGTTGTATTTATGTCTTCTGTTATTTTAATTTTAAAATCATCCATGGCTTTAGCTGGAATTGCTTTAAAAAATAATCTGCTTTGTTTCAGTCTGGAAGAATTTTCTTTGAGATCCATTTCAGCAGTTGTTAAACATCATTTGAAGGAAGTCTTTGCCACAGATCTGCTACTCACTATGAAGCAAAATGTAGACTTCGTCTCAGTGTTATTTTTCCACAGTAGCAATGGAAGTTTATGGGGAGGTACTAAGAATAATAACTGGAGTTGGTGAGGGGGCAGTCTTCATGAAGCTCTTCTCAATATGCAGCTGCCACATAATTAGCAAAATACACACTTTAGGTGTTCTAAATACGTGTCAGTGATCCAAAAATAAAAGAACAGAGAGTTGAGTGGGGTAGGGAGGCATTTAAACATATTACATTTCCAGTTTTCATAACTACAGTCTTTATTTTACCAATCTTCTAATGAAATATTTTTAGCAGTGTCCAGTGATTGGATCAGCCCAATAAATTTTAAGCTAAAACAAGGGAAGTTCTTTAGGGCTGACAGTCCATTTTTGTGTTACATACCTATGGAATTGGTTAGTCCTGTGTACCTCTGACTTGAGTAATAAAGCTATTGCTTAAAATTTATTCCTGTTCAGTTGCAATATCTTCCCTAATTGTTTATACAAATGCCACAGAAGTCCATATACAAAATGGGGATTTCCCCTTTCACTTCACAGACATGGAAAAAAAAAGAACAATTCAATTAAGAATCTTTTAAAAATTGAAACTGTGTTCGATTTTATTGCAGTAAGTGGGAAATATAAGCAAATCTAAGCCAATTTTCCATTATGAAGGAAGATGTAAGAATTAGTAATGTCTAGGATGAAGGAAAGAAATAATTTGTGGATAAGTTGTTTATTTTTCTCTGTTTTTGTAATTCAGTTTTCATTAGTCCCACAAATACTCAGCTCCTGTGTCCCCTTAAGCACACAGGAATAAGGACCTACCTTCATCCCTTCCAAAGATGTAACGACCAGCTTCAGAGCTGTATTCCTTTTCTTCCTTCCAGATAAAAGGTGATGCCATGGTGCAGATGCTTAATGATTCACTGGGAAAGAGAATAGGACCTTTGTCATGGTATTGAGAGCTGGGGCAGGAAGGGTTGACCAAGTCCTTTTGTAGTCTGAGCCAGGAATGGGTATTGGAAAACAGTTCAAATAGACTTTACTCATATTACCGGAAAAATGGCATGGATTTATTGCTGACCTGATTTCTGCTCTTGGTAGCCTGAAACTTGTGATCTGTACTTCTGTGGGTTCTGGTTTTGGGGTGCTTCTTGTTTCTGAGAGATTTAAACCTCAACTTGGAAGAAGAAGATCAGAAAGCTGTTGAGATTGCTGTAGAAATTAAAAGCACTAGTGAAAGAGAAAAAAACCCAAAACCCTTTATCAAGGCTTACAGGTCACCAATATCTCCTCTCTTGTTTGTAGCCCATCAGTGTTAGGAGTGAATGTTGTATTTAGGCAAAAGCACAGTATGACTGTATGGAAGTAAATTATACTTGATTAGAAAAAAACACCTCTGCAATATGTTAATTAGGTCACATATCTCTGGTAGCGCCCCTTGCATGAAGCTGGATTTATGTTGTGTTGTAACTTTTGGAGCGGCTTTCACTCTGCTTGCTCTGTACCTAGGTGTGTACAGTGAATACAAGCAGCGTTTGGTGTGGCTGCTTTCTCCTTGAGTGACTGTGACCATGCCTGCAGCCTAACTCATCTGGGGAGGAGGGAGGGGAGACCACCTGCATGCTGTCCACCTGTGTATGAGAGATGTAGGACTTTTCTGTTGCTGATAGTCCTGTTCTCTGTGATTACCCTGATTAAATCTCAAGGGAAGTGGTGAAGTACTTCAGAACTGCAGATGGACATCTGTTCCATGTCCTGTGAGAAATTCCATTCCCAGTTGTGTTGGCTTAAAAATAGTATGACCACATGGACTTATTTGGGCTTGGTTCCCTCCCCATTAAGCACCATTTCCTACAGTGTTTTTGGCTAGATTAGTAGTTCCTAGCCTTTTCATAGGTGGTCCTCATTACCACCACTTATTCCTCTCTTTTTGTCTTTTTGTTTCTGCATTCTCACGCTTTCTGTTTCTACCTCTGCTCCTCATCACTAGTTCTGGCAACACCGGTTATAAGCACTAATAAGCTTGGCCAAGCATATTAACATGTAGTTCTGGTGTGACTCATTGTTGAGAACTAACAGACTGCATACTAGGTCTGAATTTTACTATTAGGCTGCCCTGCAGAATCTGGGCAAGAGACTGTTTTAATATGGGTGATAGAAACACATGGTTCTTTCATGGACGGCAGCTTCTGTCATGGCAGTGATCTTTTTTGCATTTGCTTTTTGTCAGTGAATGTCAGACGCATCCTAAGTGATGCTGAGCTGTTCTCTAAGTTTTATGATACCTTTTTTTTTTTAAGGGTTTTAAGGGTGTGTGTTTTTTTTCTTTCCCCCCCTCCTGCTTTAGACCATTTCATGTGGAGCCTACAAACATAGTCAGCGTGAACGATGATATGCAAAGAGTCACTGATGAAGCTTCAGCAATGAATAAGCGGATTCACTACTACAGCAGGCTCACATCTCCTGCAGACAGGGCGCTGGTAAGGCAAAGATAGGCCAGATTAACTGAGTGGTCTCTGGTATGTTAGGTCTTCCACAGCCTAGGTTCATAAAAGACACACAAGTAAAGGCAGGGGGAGAATTGCTCTGCAGCTTGCTTTGAAGTAAATATTTAGTAGCTGAGTACCTTAACAAGGTCTTGTGTTATCACAAGCTGTGATTGACTTCTTGTTCAATGCCTTCACCATCCAAAGAAAACATACAAACAGCTTGAATTTTGTTAACAGTGGTAAAGGCTGCCTGGATGTGTGTACACATTTCTACCATCTTAAGAGGATTTAAGCAGTGGTCAACTGCAGTGGTTAAACTAGCATGATCTGTGCGTAGTATACGTTACAGGCATTTTGTAGAAGAAAAGCCTGGTTTTGTGCTATCTAGCTAAAATTCTGGGCAATGGGGTTTTTTCATGGGGAGAAAATTAATGTAGTCCAACCTTTTTGGTTTTTTTCCTAAATGCACTTTTCATGGGAAGATTTTGTGATTTACAACAGCTGACCCTGTATTTGGGACAATAGTTAACTTTGGTGTTACTAACAAATCTTGGTTTTTATCCATTTGTTAGATTGCTCCTGATCATGTACTTCCAGCTCCTGATGAAATCTACGTATACAGTCCATTGGGAACTGCTTTTAAAGTTGACAGTTGCACAGATGGCTATGGTAAAAACTCCAGTATAGTGACAATGTATGTTAAGCACCTTGCCATATATTAACCAGAAAATGCATTGTTATTAAATGTTCTATATTGTATGCATAACTATTGTAGCTAAGAGGATAGGGTGAATTAAGAATGCTCCTCAAATTATTTACTGGCTTTTTCTTTTCATCCTAGATTTATGATATGGAACACAATGATGGGTACATCTATATTAAGTATCCCATGGGGAATAAAACAGGTAAAACTATGAAAAATGTATGTGTAGGAAAATGTTTTTTGCAACATGGCTTACTCTTCATTTTTCTGTAGTTACTGATAAATAAACTGTATTTCTCCCTCTTAACAGGCAGGCTTTACTTCTGGAATCATTCTCATTTTACTGATGGGCATTTTGACTCTTTATTGCTGCTACAGAGTTGTAGAGTCACGGAAAATGATACGTAAGAAACGCAAAGCTTCATAATGCAAATATTTCTATTATTTGTGTGTGAAACAGAGAGACCTAATAGATTCTTAGTTTGTCTGTATCTTTACTATGTTAGACCTGACCTGCAAATAAAAGCTATTTCTTTGAAAGTCTCCCTATTTTTGTAGTCTGGATCTGTAAGCTAAATTTCTGTCTTCACTATTAGATTATGCTTCGGGTCCTTGGGGCCTAAGTATTATAGCAAACCCCAAACTCTTAGCAAGCAAGGTTTCACAGATGTTCACTTACCAAGCGTTTGGGGGCTTACAGAGTTAGAGGGTTCCCTTCTTCTCCATAAGCACTGTCCAGTTCCCTACATGTATTTCTGATCATGTTGCGCAGTGGAACAGTATGGGCAGTAGCTGCCTCCACTTGTGTAGTATGCCGGTACTAACCTAACTTTTTTATATATTCTGTGTTGGAAGCAATCTGTGGACAGTGGTTTTACTTACAGTGTACTTTTATTGTTCAGAATTAATCTTG
The DNA here is from genome assembly GCF_023638135.1 of Falco biarmicus. Classification (NCBI taxonomy): domain Eukaryota; kingdom Metazoa; phylum Chordata; class Aves; order Falconiformes; family Falconidae; genus Falco; species Falco biarmicus. The sequence continues at coordinate 66,422,238 of NC_079311.1, forward strand.
CAGCTCTTGTAATTGGTGCTTGTATGCATAAACTAACCCCCCACTTGCTCAAATAAAGGCACTTAAGACCTCCAGTTTGTGACAGCTCATCTCAGGGCATTGTTGAGGACTAGTTCATGGTCTGGCCTGCTTTGCCATAACTCTTGCAAAAGGCTTTAGCTGCAAATGCATGGCTGCATTTTTGCACCCATGCCTTATTCCAGTGCTTCTGGAAGTATTCTGAGTGGTAGTATGGCCACAATAAAAGCCTCTACTTCTTCAGGCTCCTTCAGTCAAATGCCTAGTGAGTGTTATACTTTAAAGTTAACAGAAATCTTCTTAGCCCTTGGAAGCACTGTGATTTTGTGTCAGAATATTCTGAAACAAGAACACATCCTGTCATGAAGAGTTCTACTGACCTAACATTTTGTTTAGATATGTTTCTTACTTTTGTATCTTCTTCAGCTTTAGTAGATACCTCAAACTGGGAATTCCCAGATGTTTGCAAGTATTACTTTGGATCCTTTGGTCAATGGTCAAGTCTTTTATTTTCGATGGTATCGCTTGTTGGAGCCATGGTTGTTTATTGGGTGCTTATGTCCAACTTTCTGTTCAACACAGGGAAGTTTATATACAGTAAGTATACATTTTCGGTTAACTTTTACAGCTATCTTGTGGAAAGATTAAGATGTTGCTTTATACTGAAAAAAGAATTGTTCGTTTTACTTAATCTTGGTTTTTCTGTTGCTTTGTATGAAAAGTCAGTTGAGAATAAGTAACTGTGTGGAGTTCTGTGCACAGTCATGTATGTTTTCAAAGCCGGTTTCTCAGTCTGTCTCTTAAACTGTGGTTTTAATGAAAGACATAGTACCAATTATCTGATTTGCATGTCAGTAATGAGCCTTCTTGGTGTAGCTTAAACAACCCAAACCTCTTGCTTGCTTCCACTTTATATTTTCACTCCCACCTCCTTTGCAGTGGTGTAACTATTTGAACAGCCATGTAACAGGCTAGGCTGTTGAAATGATCCAGGTTAATGAAAAAAATCTAGTTTCACTCTAGTTTTCAACACACACACTTAAGAGTGCTGCCATGTAGAAAGTTTTTGCAAGTGTCCTTGAAGGAACGATGACCTGTAGCACAGTGAAAGAACGATTCTTAGTCTGGCATTGCTACAGAATAAAACATATTGGTTACTTACAGCCTGTACATGCACAGGCACACAGACTTTTGTGGATACAATCACTTAAGTATGTAGAGTTGTGGGAATAAACGATGGAATTGAGAGCTTTGAAAATCTGACTCATAGCATTGAATAGCATGACAGATTTAAGAGTTTCTGTTTTGAAGGTAATTAAAAAATCTCTGAGGCAAATAGCATTATAGACACTTACACCTCTTAAACAATATTTAATTAGAATTCCCACCATCCCTGAAGGACCTACTTTACTTTATTGGTTAATGACTGGTATATTTTACACTTGACCTAATTCATATGTTATTAAAGCCATTTTACTTTAGACTCTGTTGTTTTTTAATAAGGTTAACCCTTTAATCCTATATTATTCTAAACCAAGGAACTCCAATTTTAGTAAGTAAACTTCAGAATGGTCAAAACCGTTCCTTTTCTAGGAAAAAAAGTTGCTTTTCCCTGAGATTGGCATGTTATTTTATCACTAACCTATATTTGTTTGGGGTCCTTACTTGTTTGCTCTTTGATAACTTTAGTCATTGGATTCTTGTCCTAACTTTCATTGTGGTCACTTACTTGCTAGGTTGTGAAATGGGTGATAGGATGTCGGTTTGACACACTGCCATTTTCCAGCCATGCATTTCTAAGTTATTCTAAGCAGGCTACTACATTTAATGCCAGTACACTCAGATGACTTTTTAAAAAATCTGCACACAGAATTTAAGTGGCAACAAACTGATTTCCTAAAGGAGGATGGTCTAGAAATCAATATGAAAAGAAGGCAAGAATTGTAATCCAAGTATGATATCCTGTGGGGTTTTTTGGGGTTTTTTTGGTAAGATCGTGTCCCATGCTTTCGTTCTGTTTTTGTTCTATGAAACAGACATAAATCCACAAATGCAATTGCTAGTTCTAAACCACTTTTTAAGTACAGAGCAAGCATAAATTGTCTATCCACCTATAACTAATTTTAAAATGCTCTAATTCTGTAAAAGCTATCAGTTCTTTTGATGGCTTCACAGTAGGTACTTCTTTTTAAGTAGCAAGCAACACAAAACAGTGATGAAGAGAGGAGGTGATGAGTGATTTTATTTAAATCTTTTGGTTGTTGTATACACTGATACCAATATGAGAAACCCAGTTTTGATTCAGGGCATTATAAATCAAAGTGAAGAAACAAAAAATAGTTGGCTTCCCACAAGACTTTTTGCTTTCTTTATGAGAAACAAGCTGCTGTTAACTGCATGTAAAAAATCTGAGGGCTGCTGTCCCAGTTCATTTTCTGTGTGCATAATACACCCACATGCAGCAGAAGCAAATTTTAACCAGACACGCTAATGAAATCTCCAAGCTGATGGGCATTTTCTCTCTGTGTGTGTGTATATATACATGTAAATATATGGAAATTGCTATCCAGTACACTCATGCTGGTGAAGCTGCAGGAACTTGAGAATACCTGGTGTGGCACAGCAGTAAAGTAGCACAGGAGTGTATTGAAACAAAACACTTCTAGAGTTGACAGTAGACAGTGAGACTTAAACCTTTCTCTGGAGATTCCCTTCTTTAAAATAAACATGGAAAAAGCATCCCCCTAGAGCCTCCTTTGAAAGAAAGATTAGAAAAATGAGTAGGGGAAGCTTTTTCCATATAGTACCATCTGGACTGAGGATATGGTTGCATGCACTCTTTTTTCTGTCCCAAGAGAAGCTGGTTTTAAGAAGCATCTCTTCATTAACCTCCTGTATGGCATGGCAGACTGAGAAGCTGGGACAAGCAAAGATGTTCTGGGGGAACAGGGACGAGCAGCTGGGAGGGGGCTGGCTTGGGAACTTGATAAATGGACAAGACTGCTGGGAAGAAAGCAGTGCTGTGGGGGGCTACTTTAAGACACTTCTAAAATAAAGTTTTAAAATACTTCGAGTTGGGGGGAGTGCAAGCTGCTGTATTACCCCTCTGATGTAATTTTCCAAAATATTTCTGTAATTAATATTTATCAAGTCAGCAGATAAAAGCCTAGTAGCAGGTTTGGGACATTGATAGTAAGGTTTTCTTCTTTTTAGACTTCATTCATGACATTAACGTAACAGATATTGTTCCTGGCACCAATGGAAGTAACAGAGGTAAGAAGCACTTACTAGTATTGTGTTTCCTGGGTGGGGGTGGGGATTTAAAGGAAAATCATCATGTTTCCATGCCAAACCACATTGCAGTTATAAAGTGTGTATTGTAAATTCTAACTACCTGTTTTTAAAAAACTGTCATCTGTCTGGGATTTGTACTTCCACAAATAACCACACACTTAGAAAGCTTAATAATTGGAAAAAGAAAGAAAGTGGGGGTGAAGATAAGGATTTAAAGGCAAATTTCAGGTTTCTGTATACCCAGATACAGTCCCCGTGAAACCATGAATGGTAGACTTCTTAATGGCTTTTGGACAATGGGGAACTGGCTTAAGGAATTCTAACTTTTGCACCTTGAAATTGAGGCACATCAGATCTGTTTACTGTTTAAAATCTTGGCTGGGGCATTTTTGCTCCTCACCACTCTGCAGCAACATTCTTATTTTAAAAAAATCCTGTAAGAACAGCTTTAATGATGCTAAGTGCAAAAAGAAATGTGTCAGGCTACATGAGCATCGGGTTGGGCTTTGTGGAGAGTCTGGCATTTGCACAACTAAGTGAAGTAACTGCACTCAAGTATGAAGGTAGGTCTGTTGGGAGTTGAGTAGGCAGAATAATGTAGAATTAAGGCAGGAGCTAGGCATTCAGCCTCTGATCTTTCTGCCTATATACAGTAAATGAACATGTAGTGCTTTGTTATGAAGCGGAAAATTTTCTCTTATCCTGGGTCCTTATGGGAATGGGGAAACATTTCAGTACCAGCTGGATAGCTGTGTGTCACACTCACTGCAGCCATGTTTCTGGAGAGCAGCTGTTGGGAGTCAGGTGAAGGAGTTGAGAAATAATTCTGAAAACCAGTTGATTTGCATTTGAGCTAGTGTTGAATCCTGTTTCTTCTACAGTCCTTACCAGAAAGGACCAGTAGCTGCTGCAGTGCTCTTTCTCATGTGCTCTCTCCTGCTTCTGCTGTTCTGTCCCATAGTTATGCAGCAGGGGGTGTAACTTGGAAACAAAGCAGACAACAGTATTCCACGGTATCCTCCAACAACTGGAAGATTTAAAGCATCTGCTTCACAAAATTAAGGGATGCCACATGGTCAGATGACTCTTGGCAGAGCATTCAGGGCTACCAAGGAGATCAGTAAGAACAAAAACATTTTTCAGGGTCTGTGAAACAATCCTGTTATAAGCAATGGAGAGAAAGCAAATGAGAAAACTGGAAGTAACATAATGGTCCCTCAAGACATTTGACAGACACTTTTTACATCTTTGTACAGAACAGGCATGCAGCCAGTGTGGGAGGGAGGCTATCAAGTATCTTGGGATGCCAAAATTTAAAACAAGATGTTATGAGAACAGTAAGATGGTTTATATTTCAACACGTAACTTTTTAGGTATGTGTGAGAAAGGAATGTTGATATTAACAAAAATAAAATAAACATGTTTTTGTCAAGGGATCTTTTTGTTCAGTTAATTTTGTTCCAGTCACTTGTTCAGGTGCTGCCATTGATCAGCCACCATTTAACAGGAGTGCGATGTTCCCTTTTGGCAATGTTATGGGTGTATATCTTAAATTGCTTCTGTTGAGTTATATAGCAGTGATGTACTTGCACCTGGCGTGGCACCAAGATGGCAGGGTTTTTTATTCGGTGCATGGGTTTTAGACCTGCCAGTTGTTATAGCAGCTTTCTTGTAATCTTAGTTTGTGTGTTCCCTTAACAATGTACAGTAATGCAGGCTCTTCTGTACACAGATTACATCTCGATTCATATGATCTTACTGAAGTGCACAGAGACAGATTACAATGCTAAATACTCAGCCAGATGCAGGGATGCATTGCTATGACTTGATTCCAGCAGGTGCATTTAGGCACTGAACACAGTTATAGGTATGTGACCTTGAAGGCTGATCCTGTGCCACAGCTCAGGCTTCAGATGAATTGGCATCTTTGCTGTGCTCTTCTGAAAGAGCCATAGTGCTTGTCAGCTTAGATTGTAAGGTGCCTAGCAGTGAAATCTTAGCACTGAACTCCTGATAAAAAACCACACTGAACTCCTGATAAATAAACAAACAGGAGTTAGGAAATGAGTTGTCAAACAATGCTGTTGAGTGGTCCTGTTCCCCATAGGTAAAACACTCTCCAGAAATTATACGATCTTGGCTGTGAAGATTCTGTGCGAGTAAAACACTTTTCATCTGGGGATATTTTTCTTTTCCTTTCTTCCAGTCATTTGTCCAAGTGCTACTAGTGGTCACACACCACAGAACAGGAGTGTGATGTTCTCTTCTGGCAATGATACAGGTTTTGAACTCTTCGAGGAGTGGTGGAACAAATCACAAACAGTACCATTTTACCTGATTGCTCTTCTTCTGCCTCTGCTAAATCTGAAGTCTCCATCCTTCTTTGCAAAGTTTAATGTCCTAGGTAGGTAAGAAATACTATTGAAGCATTGGTTCATTGTGGCTAAAATGTACAGAAAACAGCGAAAGCTACTTCAGTGAGTAGAATTGTAGAATCATTTAAGTTGGAAAAGAACTTTAAGATCATCAAGCCCAACTGTTAACCCAGGACTGTCAAGTCCACCACTAAGCCATGTCCCCAGGTGCCACATCTACGTGTCTTTTAAGTACTTCCGGGGATGGGGACTCAACCACTTCCCTGGGCAGCCTGTTCCAATGCTTGACCACCCTTTCAGTGAAGAAACTTAGGATTCCTAATACCAAATCTAAACCTCCCCTGATGCAACTTGAGGCCATTTCCTCTTGTCCTGTTGCTTGTTACATGGGAGAAGAGAGCAACACTCACCTTGCTAAAACCTCCTTTCCAGTAATTGTACAGAGTGATAAGGTCTCTCCTCAGCTTCCCTTTCTGCAGGCTAAACAAGCCGTTCCCTCAGCTGCTTCTCATAACACCTGTGCTGCAGACCCTCCACCAGCTTCATTTTCCTTCTCTGTGCACACTCCAGCACCTCGATGCCCCTGCTAAAGTGAGGGGCCCAACACTGAACACAGGATTCGAGGTGTGGCCTCACCAGTGCCCAGTGCAGGGGGACGGTCACTGCCCTGGTCCTGCTGGCCACACTGTTTCCCATACAAGCCAGGATGCTGTTGGCCTTCATGGGCACACTGCTGGATGTCAACCAGCACCCCCACGTCTTTTTCTGGGGGACAGCCTTCCAGCCACTCTTCAGTAGTTTGCTGGCAGCCCATATTGTGCCTTGGAATGGTTTGTTGGTTGGTTTGTTAACCACCACAGGCTTTCTACTCTGCTTTGCTCGAGTCTTTCAGATAACAGGCTGATAATTATTTTTTTTCCTTCTCTCCCTTGATAATCCTGTAAAACAAGTTCCACTATATTTACAACGGGTTTTCCCAGATGGTGCAGTATTTGATGCATAGTACTTTGGCACAAGCAGTCAGTCATACCCTTCCTCATCTGGTAGACATTTCAACACAGGCAGTTACTTCCAAAAATTAGTTGCTTCTGACCTGAAGTAATTTGTTACCAATCAATTGATTAATTAATTACAGCATCAGTCAGTCAGTGTAATCTGCTGCTGTGCTTTGCGCAGCTCCCAATACCCTTGCCTATTCTGTGCTACAAAGACAAAAGTTGTGACTTCTCCTTGCTTCCATGTCTTGAGATGGAAAACCAATACAGGTGGGGTTGGTGAAGGGGATAAAGCACATGGATGATGGGTGGGGTTATTCACAAAGGGTATCTGAGGGCATAGCATTGAAGCATATGATGGAGAGAAAGGAAAAAGGAGATGGGATCACAGAATGGGTTGAAAAAGATGGAGAAATATTGTAAAGGAGGTAGAGGACAGGAAATTGAGGGTGTAGTTTGTCCTGTTTGTTCCAGTGTGATGCTTAATTAGGGCTTGGATCTGCTGTTGCTGGAACCAGTTAATGAAAATACAGCACATGTGATGGTGCTCCTGTGTAAAAAGGAAAGTTTTTATGTAGCCTACATATAAATTAGGTATATGAAAATATTTCATCAAGTGAGATCTAGCCACAACTGTATGTGTTTTTGAAATAAGCACATTATCGTAGACAACTTTTTTTTAGAGAACGTGAATATTAAAATACAAAATTTCTCATAACTTAGCAGATTATAATGTAACTCAGAAGCTGTGCAAAGTTGGTTTAATTTTTTTTAAACCTTGAAGTTAATAGGACAAGAAAAAATGGAAGGCAATTTTTGAGGTGCTGAAATAAATCTTAATAGAGAACTTGTACCTACCTTTACACCTACAGAAACCTAAATCATTAGGAGACTACAGAATATTTTAGCTGTTAAGCTGATCCTTAAGCACGGAACCTTTCATCTTCCTAAGCCTTTGACTACGCTCTGTATAATCAAATGGTAATTTCTGCAGTTAATTTTTTAATCTTGGAGATACTGCTACAATTAAATGATGTCTTATCTGAATCTGTATTCTAAACTGCAAAAATGCTGTTTCTTTGTCTTTGCTTACAGCCTGTTCTCTGGTGACAAGCAGCATTGTTGGCTGGAAGGTTGCATATAGTAGCCTTAATTACTGTTGCACAGTTTCCTTCAATTTTTAGGTAGTTACTGTTCTGGCCTTGTCTGTTTGAAATGACAGGAGCCAAGATCATACACTGTCCATCCCATGTGCAGACACAGCAAGGCATTTATACCCATCTGTGATCTTACCTGTAGTCCTCTAGCTGTGTAGAGTATTGCTGGATACCTCTGAATCATTGAGATGGAATGCAAATCCAGTGTTATTTGATCAAGGTTATCCAAGGTTATCATCTATACAAGGTTTAAATCAGTAGTGATCAAATGTCATTATCAGCTTCCAGCTCCCAGTTTGAAGTTCACAATTGCAGTAAACATTCATATCTCATTGGGCCATTTGGTTCAAAAAGTCAGTGACTGCATGGATGTTGTAATAGCTGCAGTACTGCAGTTCATGCAGTGCTTGTCTCATGTTTAGATCAAAATCTTGACAGCTAAAGCTTGAACTCATCTGTTACTGCTGAGAGACATCCTTTCCTGTACAGCAGCAGGATTTACAGGGTAATTCTTCCACTGTCACTACTGCAGCATCTGGAGAACATTAAATATGCCGAAAGCTTGCACTGGGTGCAAGTACATTATTCTTTCTGTCTGACCTATAACATAAAGAAAAGGAAAATTTAGACCTAGCTTGTGTTTTTAAGAAGGAATACCAACCCGAAGTGTTTGGGCTGCTGGTAACTAGTTGGATGGAGCAGGAATAAAACACAGCACAAATACTTTCTACTACCTCATGGTGTTTGTTTGTCTCTTGTCTTTTCCAGGTACAATTTCCGTTATCTACTTAGTTTTTCTGGTTACTGTAAAGGCTGCTTATCTGGGAATCCATTTAGAATACAACTGGTTTGCAGAGAATGATTTTTTTGTACCAGGTAAGGTAATTAAAATGCAGTAATGAAGCCTATACCGATGGGTTTAAGATTATTTTTTTTTAATCAATTAATGAATGACTTTCTCACCTTTTAACATCTCTGTGACATAAATAAAACGAGAAAATGCTGCCTGATGTTGCATGTAGAGGCTCAGGAAGGGTACCTTGTGACAAAGTGACAAGGATGTCAGGCTTAAATTAAATGGCTCATTCACCATAATTTACAACTACCGATTTTCCTGTGCTTCCCCAATCTATCTCAGGTTTTAGTCCATAATTATAGCTCTTCTTTAAACACCCATTAGCCCTCCAGTATGTTTCTTTTCTTGAATGTTGTTTTGGTGGCTGTTCTTTCCAAATTACTGTTACAGATTACTTTGTGAGATGTCACAGTCATAAACTGGTATTGCATGAATAGATAATTTAAAGAGATCAGTTTCTTATTTTAGGAGGCGTGTAACGAGTTTTTTCCCCATGCTTTACAACAGCCAGGATTCATATAATCATTTAGCTCCAAGGAGCTGTGTTCTGTGCTATTGAATTGTATCACTCCTTCTGTTCTTAGAAACAAAGAGTATTTTGTCCTTCTTGATGATCTTATGATCTTATTGGCATCACAGAGACATATTGGGATGGCTGCTGTGACTGGAATGTTGGAATGGAAGGATACAGGCCTTTTGGGAAGGACAGGCAGGGGAGACAAGGAGAGGCGTGGATCTCTGCCTAGGGATGGAAGAGGAGCCAACCAAGAGCTATGGGTCATGATTAAAGGGAGGACAGGGACAAATGACATTATAGTGAGGGTCTGCTACAGGCCACCCAACCAGGAAGACTGAGCAGATGAGACCCTCTATAGAAAGATAGGAGCAGCCTTAGATTCTCCAGCCCAAGAAAAGCTGGTTAATATTCAAGGATCACCTCCTCCAAGCTCAGGTGCTGCGCATATCAACAAAGAGGAAATTGGGCAAAAATGCCAGGAGGCCTGCATGGATGAACAAGGAGCTCCTGGACTAGTCAAACACAAAAAGGAAGCCTATAGGGGGTGGAAACAAGGACAGGTAGCCTGTGAGGAATACAGAGAAACTGAGCAGCCAGAAACCACGTTAGAAAAGCTAAAGCCCTGATAGAATTAAACACCAGCCAAGCAGTCTGGCAGCAGTCTTGGGGCTTTTTTTTTTTTTTTTTAAATTGCTTGGAAACAGAAGTGCTGAGGTACTAACAGACTGACTCCTGTTCTTGCCTCTGCCATCAAGAGTGGTTCCAAAGTATGTTTATCAATATGGTGTTAGGTGCTTTATATATATATAAAAATACATACATAAACAAAAACCAAACCAAACCAAAAAAAAAATATATATCTAAGGGCAACAAGAAAAGCTTCTATAAGTATCTCGGTGATAAAAGGAAGGTGAGGGAAGATGTGAGGCCTCTCCAGAAGGAAATGAGAGACCTGGTTACCCAGGACATGGAGAAGGCTGAGGTACTCAATGACTTTTTTTCCTCAGTCTTTGCCAGCAAGTGGTCTAGCCATACTGCCTAAGTCACAGAAGGCAAAGGCAGAGACTAGGAGAATGAAGAACCACCCATTGTAGGAGAAGATCTGGTTCGAGACCACCTAAGGAACCTGGAGGCGCACAAGTCCATGGGACCTGATGAGGTGCATCCGTAGGTCCTGAGGGAATGGGCAGATGAGGTGGCTAAGCCACTGTCCATCATGTTTGAGAAGTCATGGCAGTCTGGTGAGTTTCCCATGAACTGGAAAATGGGAAACGTAAACCCCATTTTTAAAAGGGGAAATAAGGAGAACCTGGGGAACTACAGTCATCAGTCTCACCCCTGTGCCTGGCAAGATCATGCAGTGGATCCTCCTGGCAACTGTGCTAAGGCACATGGAAAATAAGGAGGTGATTGGTGACAGTCAGCATGGCTTCACTAAGGACAAATCATGCCTGACAGATTTGGTGGCCTTCTGTGATGGGGTTACAGCATTGGTGGGTGAGGGAAGAGCAACTGATGTCATCTGCCTGGACTTATGCAAAGCATCTGACACTGTCCTGTACAACATTCTTGTCTGTAAACTGGAGACATGGATTTGACGGATGGACCACTCGATGGAAAAGGAATTGGCTGGATGATCACACTCAAAATTGAGTTGCAGTCAATGTCTCAACGTCCAAGTGGAGACCAGTGAGGACTGGCACTCCTCAGAGATCAGTATTGATACCGGTGCTCATCAACACATTTGTTGGCAACATGGCCAGCAGGACTGAGTGCACCCTCAGCAATTCACTGATGACACCAAGCTGTGTGGTGCCGTTGACATGCTGGAAGGAAGGGATGCCATCCAGAGGGACCTTGGCAGGCTGGAGAGGTGGGCCTGTGTGAACTTCATGAAGTTCAGGAAGGCCAAGTGCAAGGTCGTGCACCTGGGTCAGGGTACACGATATACAGGCTGGGTGGAGAATGGATTGAGAGCAGCCCTGAGGAGAAGGGCTCAGGGGTGCTGGTGCACAGGAAGCTCAGCATGGCCCAGGAACAACTTGCAGCCCAGAAAGCCAGCCAAATCCTGGTCTGCATCAAAAGAAGTGTGACCAGCAGGTCAAGGGAGGTGATTCTCCCCCTCTACTCTGATGTTGTGAGACTCCACCTGGAGTACTGCATTCAGCTCTGGGGCCCTCAACGTAAGAAGGACATGGAGTGAGTCCAGAGGAGGGGGACAAAGATGATCAGAGGGCTGGAGTAGGCTGAGAGAGTTGGGTTTGTTCGGCTTGGAGAAGAGAAGGCTCTGTGGTGACCTTATAGCAGCCTTCCAGTACCTAAAGGGGGCCTGCAAGAAAGCTGGAGAGGGACGTTTTTACAAGGACATGTAGTGATGGACAAAGGCTTTAAACTGAAGGACGATTGATTTAAATTAGATATTAGGAATAAATTCTTCACTGTGAAGATAGTGGGGCACTTGAACAGGCTGGCCAGAGAAGCTGTGGTTGCCCCGTCCATGGGAGTGTTCAAGGCCAGGCTGGATGGGGCTTTGAGCAACCTGGTCTGGTGGGAAGGTGTCCCTGCCCCTGGCAAGGGGACTGGAACTAGGTTGACCTTTAAGGTCCCTTCCAACCTAAACCATTCTATGATTCTGTGATTCTATGATTCTGTAGAGTTTACTTCTTTAGTTAAGGCCACTCGGAGATACATACCTTCTTAGGGTTTCTTTAGCAGGTTTGTGCATTTTTAGTTTCCTATTTACAATAAGCACTGCACTAACAGTTTTACACATGGGCTGCAGACTGTTGTTAGGTCCAAAAATGTAGAATTGGAGAAGGAAACAAGGATACCTTAAAACACTAGGACGGATTTTTGAATAGAGATTTTTTTAAAAAGGAACACTGGAGTTGTTCCGTGTTTCTAATAGAACCTGATACAGTTTGTGGCATCATGGTAATGCATTGCGGCAACAAGAGTAACAACTCAGTTAGTAAACTACAGATAGTAATTAGTTGAGTAAAGTTACTGATGTGAAATTCAACTGATTTGTGTGTTCACATCACGATAGCAGTGGTCTCACAGTTACTTATTCTTTGTCATCTTCTACCACTGCCTTTGAGTTGATTCAGCTGTCTAGCTGAACTGAAATTAATCTCACACAATAATAAGCAGAATAAACAGCTAGGCTAGTGTATTCTGTGTATGTTTGGCAGAGGTATGCTCAAAATCCAGTATTCCCCTTCTCCACCCCCAAGCCCATAGCTAATCATCAAATCTGTTTGTTCATTTTCCCATAACTGCTGAAGGTCATTCCTTCCTAATCTCAGTCAGGCATTCAGAACCCTATTTCAAGATCTGAATGCCAAGAAACAAGTGAAAGGCTGTATAAAACAGTTTCTGCAGCTTGGTAGTGTCACCAAGAAAAAGTATTTGTCCTTTCTGGCTGAGTCTTCAAATCCAGGCAGTTTTTGCTGAGTATGACTGCGTGCAAGACCAAAGCAGATGCTTTGAGAATGAACTGGATTATCTCTGTAATTCCCTAACAATCCTGACTACTGCAGCGTAAGTACAAACTTAAAGATAGATGTAAGTAGTTCTGAAACAGTGCTATCCATACTATTTATTTTCCTCCATCATTGCATTTACTTTTAGGCACATTTTTTTGACTAACAAACTGCTTTTGTCTCCAGTATAAAAATTTGGATTTCAAAGCACTGGATGATTAGCAGCTGCATTAATGACCTAATTTATTTTGTACAGCATTATGCTTAATGCTGTCTGTAAGTACAAGTGATACTCAAGCATGTGCTGCTCAGTCAGTAGATAGACCACGTTTGGTCTTGCTCTGTTGCAAGCATGGAAACATGGTTTTAACCTGAATTGCCCCAGAAGACAGTCTTTAATGTTCACATGGCCTCATATCTGCGCTCACATGGCCTCATATCTGCGCTGTCTTCCTGAGAATGCAGGACGAAATTTGCCCAAACTACGGTTCACTAACAAACCCACATAAAGTGGAAACCAGCCTATGTCTACAAAATCAGGTTTTAAACACCTTGAAGTTCAAGTCCAAGATCTATTAAGCAGTCCTTGTGTAAAATGAATTATAGCTTGACACGTGTGCCACAGGTCACTAAGTGGAGCACCTGGTAGTCTGATTATTTTGGCAGTGTCACTGGTTCTGCTAGGAGATAGGCAAAGCTTGCAGCTAATGCATACAAATTCAGCTACTACTGATAGTTGCAGTGATGAGGGAGACAGTTCGGAAAGAGATTCTGAATCTGTTGGTTTGCTTTATTAGTGAGATTGAAGTAGTAGATGGAAAACAAGCCCAAAAGTCTCTTGCACTCCCAATTCTTATCAGTAGTGCATCACGCTAATTAGGTATTGAAGATGCAATGAAGTCAGCCCTAGGGGTGGCGTATTCTCTCAGCCTGGATGAACCTTTCATTGATTGCCTGGGGTGTGTTCACCTTGCTGACTTTATAGCACTTTAAAAAAGTCTGGTTTAAATATGTTTGCGTGAAGCTCTCTGTGGTTTGATCTGTAAGTGTTTGTGAGCCTCTGATGAGTGTTTTGCTATATGGCTGGATGCTTTCCAGAAGCTGAGCTAGCTCAGGGATCTCTAATTGCTGTTAGCATGCTGAAGAGTACATACATCATTGTATGATACCAACAAAGATGGTGCTGTAATGATGTTACACATTGGTGAATTCGGGTATTAAAAGTAGAAGAAGCAGAGCAATGCTATTCCCATGGAGACAATAAAACCCCCTTTTTCATAGATGCAGTAATGTGTATGATAACACAAGAAGTTGCTCTGCCTTTCTTTATGCCCTGGTTTATAAGCAGAATCTTTTAAACATCTACAGATGTCATTTTTCCTCTGGTAGCATGAGTAACATTTTAACAACGAAAGATTCTGATAAAGCAAATGATTCCTTCCCCCCATCTCCCTGTTCAGGGACAATCAATTACTGCCTTAAAAATGCTTTCCAGCTAAACTGTTAAGAAGCAGAAAAGCTTGTATGTGTAGATCCTAAATTAACCTAATAATCTTTGATGGTTGGGGTCTCTCAAGAAATTTTGCTGGGCATGTGTTGTATAGTAATCACTGTCGTCTTGCATTTTGTACTTTGTGATTAAATATCTGCATTGCCTATGGTCAAAGATAAAACAGATTGTCCCATTTCGACGTGGAGGTTCGTGTTTCTGCAGTTGACTCCACAGTACTGTATGCCCTCTGCCTTTTGGCACTGTTTGTTTCAAAGAAGTTATTAACACTTTTTTTCCTCCCTTAGAGTTTAGAATTCTGTTCCCTCAGCTTACAGGGGTTCTGACACTTGCCTTCTTCATCCACAATTGTGTCATCACACTTCTTCAAAATAACAAGAATCAGGAAAATAATGTAAGTAATTTCACAAAACTGTGCTGATTTTTATCTAGATTGCTTGCTTCTTTTGAAGTCAATCCAGGGACTGTAGTAGCTTCAGAAAATGTAACTTGCTCTTGTGATCTGATAAGAAACCAGTTACACATACTTATAACAGATGCATTTCAAATTTATTCAAATGAAAGCTTAGAGGAGCATCTCAGACTTATTTGTGGTCAGGCTGGTATTAAATGGCCAAATTACACACAAGAGGCAGAAGGCTTGGCAGTGTTGTATGACTAGAAAACCTGACCAATTTTAGAATGAAAAATGCTGGAAAATATTGGGCATAGGACTGATTTTAGCAGAGTTCTGAAAAATAGTGCTGGGGTCTAGATAATACTTTTTCTCAGTTGCTTCAGTAGTTTTGTGTCACAATCCAAGCCAAGGTTCATAGAGAAACCTGACCCTATTTAGAGAATCCTCAAGAGTTGAAGCCTGGATCTGGAACCTTTGTGATATGTAGCCCTTGGACTGGTCCTTTGCCCTTGAAAAAATTATGCGCTGCTCATCCAGATAGAACTGCATTCTTTCTTAATATCTTCCCATTATAAAATACAAAATGGAGTGAACATAATACAGAGTTAGAGCCCTAGAATACATTTTTACTGTAATTATTTTGATTATTTAACTTTTGCCTCCCCACTTTCCAGGATTCTTGTCCCACTTCATTAAAATGACAGAATTGCATCCGAGTGGGTTTTGAATGTCTCCAGAGAGCGAGACTCCACAACCTATCTGGGCAGCCTGTTCCAGTGCTTGGTCACCCTCAAAGTAAAGTTGTTGGAACTTCTTGTCTTGCAGTTTGTGCCCATTGCCCCTTGTCGTTTTGCTGGGCACTACTGAGAAGAGCCTGGCTCCATCCTCTTGACACCCATCCTTACGATATTTGTGTGCATTGGTAAGATCCCTTCTGTCCACTCATCCAGGCCACACTTTCTGAGCTTACCTATGAGGATGTTATGGTACACAGTGCCAAAAGCCTTGCTGAAGTCAAGGTAGACAACATTTGCTGCTCTCCCCTTCTCTACCCAGCCAGTCATTCCATCATAGATGGCTGTCAGGTTGGTCAGGCATGATTTGCCCTTGGTGAATCCATGCTGGCTGTTCCTGATGACCTTTTCCTCCACATGCTTTGATATGACCTCCAGGATGAGCTATTCGATCAGCTTTCCAGGGATGGAGGTGAGGCTGACTGGCCTGTAGTTTCCTGGGTTCTTCTCATTGACCTTCTTGAAGGCTGGAGTGACATTGGCTTTCCTCTAGTCCTCAGACATGTCTCCTGTCCTCCATGACCTTTCAAAGATGATGGAGAGTGGCTTAGCAATAACATCTGCCAGCTCCCTCAGCACTCCAGAGTGAATCCCATCGGGGCCCATGGATTTGTGGGTGTTAAATTTTCTTAAGTGATCTCTAACATGATCCTTCTTGACTAAGGGAATGTCTTCCTTTTCCCAGATTTCCTCTCTTGCCGCCAGGGTCTGGGATTCCTGAGGGCTGGCCTTGGCAGTGGAGACTGAAGCAAAGAAGGCATTCAGTAACTCCACCTTCTCTGTGTCCTTCATCACCGGTGCTCCCACCTCATTCAGCAGCAGGCCAACATTTTCCCCAGTCATGCTTTTCCTGCTGATGTACGTGAAGAAGCCCTTCTTGTTGTCCTTGACCTCCCTCACCAGATTTAATTCCAAATGGACCTTATCCTTCCTTGTCACCTCCCTGTATGTTCTCACCATATCCCTATATTCCTCCCAAGTGGCCTGTCCCTTTTCCACATCCCATGAACTTCCTTCTTCTGTCTGAGTTTTGCCAGAAGCTCCTTGCTCATCCATGCAGGCCTCCTGCCCCTTTGCATGATTTCTTATTCATAGGGATGCACTGATCTTGGGTTTGGAGGAAGTGATGCTTGAATATTAGCCAGTGCTCTTGTACACCCCTACCTTCTAGGGCCCTAACCCATGGGAATCCTCTAAGCAGGTCCTTGAAGAGGCCAAAGTTAGCTCTCCTGAAGTCCAGGACTGTAGTCCTACTTATCGCCCTGCTTCCTTCACACAGGATCCTGAACGCCACTGTCTCATGGTCCCTGCAGCGAAGGCTGCCCCCAGCCTTCGTATCCTCAACCAATCCTCTTTTGTGAATACAAGGTCCAGGAGCTTATCTTGCTTGTTGGCTCCTCTGTCACCTGTGTCAAAAAGTTACCGCTAATGCTCTGCAGGAGCCTCCTGGACTGTGTGAGCCTAGCTGTGTTGTCTTTTCAGCAGATATCAGGGAGGTGGAAGTCCCCCATGAGAACCAGGGACTGTGATTGTGAGGCTGCCTCCAATTGTCTGTAGAAGGCCTCATTGACTTCCTCTTCCTGATCAGGTGGCCTGTAGCAAACACCCACAACAGTGTCACCCATGTTGCCCTGCCCCTTAATTTCTACTGGTAAGCTCTGGACTCATTCTGCATCCGCCCCTGGGGACAGCTCGATACATTGTGGTTGCTCCTCACAGAAAGAGCAACTCCACAACCTCTCCGTGCTGCCCTGTCTTTCCTAAAAAGTACATAGCCATCCATGGTGGCTTTTCAGTCATGTGAGCTATCCCACCGTGTCTCTGTAATTGCAATGAGATCATGGCCTTTATCTGTAAATAATCTTAGCTATAAAGGTAACTACAATAACATACAAAGATTTTACAATAATAGCTGTATGAAAAAATGATACAGAATCACAGAATCCAAGAATGGTTGAGGTTGGAAGGGACCTCAGCTGTCATCTTGTCCAGCTGGCTCCACCCAGTTACCTACACAACACATCAGGTAGAATATATTTGATTATTCAGAGGTGGTCATGCACCAATGCAGTGAAATGACCTTTTACTTTAGTAATCTGCACAGTTAGTTTTTTGTCCCTGTGAACCCAGGCCAGCTTGTGAGTGACCACCTCTGCAAAGGAGTCATTAATCCTCCTCCAGGAAAGATTCTTGGGGTTTATGGTCATCTCTGAAAATAGTTTAAAAACTAAAGAGAGTGTTAGTAAATCTCTGGAGAAAGAAAACAAAGTTTCTTCTCAGTTTTCTTAAGAAAATTTTATGATATGGAAAAGGGCAAGATTTTTCTTTCTCTTTAGCTGTGGCTTTCAAATTCTAAAGGCAGGATCACTCCACAATCAGCTCTGTATGCATGGGAGGCCTAATACTTCCATGCCACCTTTAAGATATTTCCTGTGGCTTTCCCCGCTTCATTTACATGAGAGCAAGCCATCAGTAGCACCTGAAATCTTCTCGGCTTGATTTTCTTGTGTTAAGGAGGCAGAAACCACTGCCTGCATTTGAATCAGCTTTTCTGAATGTCCTCCCTGGAGCTTATGTTGAATTTCCAAGTCAACCCTAGTGTGGATCCCAAGCCCTGGGCAAGACTGTCACATTCCAGAAGGGTGTTCAGATTGCATGGAAAAGTTTGTAATGGGAAACCAAATCTGTGCATAATTCTTCTTCTAGGAGTTTTGTTTGGCTAGAGATTTCCTTCCCTGTTTGTAGCTGTACAGCAGCCTTTCACCTAGGTCTCAAAGTGCTTTGCAAATGTTAATGAAGCACTGATGCTCTTGAAGAGCTAACAGTTTTGTGATTAATTCACTAAGCTGCTGGACTAAGTGGGAGGTTTACATATGTATATAGGTCTCTGTCTTAAGTCAGGGTGTTAAGAGTATTTTTTCCTATGTATTTATATCAAGAAGATGCTTTCTTACATCAGTATTTCATGGATCAACCTGTTAACATGTCACTTCAATCAGAGTTCTGTGAAAAGCCTACAGAACTTGGCAAGCTGGAAAAGTACTATTTTAGTTATGAACAAAACTTGCTGAAACTAGTGGTCGCAAGAACAACTCTTTGGGGAGGTGTAAAAAAGAAAGAGAAACAGTAACATTCCTTTTATGGAGTCAGAAATCCAAACCCATAGCAGTTTCCATTCTGGTCACAGGCGTGTATCACTGCCCAAAATTAAAACACACATGGGGGGAGGATTCCTCTGGCTGATATTCCAGTATGGGGTGGATGATGTGAGAAGAGCAGTGCACTAGAGTACACCAAATGTCAGCAGCACAGCCAAGCCCTAAGAGCAGTGTTAAAACTTGAGCTCCCTGTTCCCATCTCCCACTGCTTCGCCCTGGTATTTTATCAGTGGTTTTGTGTACTGCACAATCAACTGGTTTGGAAACGGATTGCACAGAAAACTGACCTGGCCACAAAATGTGATTAGTTGGAGTTTTTGTTTGGGTTTCTTTTTTTGTGATTCACATCTGTGATCTGGTTCCCTGAGCAGCTGTACGGATGCTACACAAGCCCAGAGCATGATCTACAGGCGTGAATATGGTAGTGCTGTCTCCTAACAATCGTTTGTGGACCTACCTGGGGGAAAGGCTGAGAGTGGAGAGATGGTTTTTGCCCAGGTGGTAACTGCAGAAGGCATGGAGCTGTGGATGGTTCTTATTTTCTGCAATACTGGAACAGTTTCTGTTGATGCTGCCCTGCCACTGGTTTCTTTTTCCAGCCAAAATTATGTACAGTGTCACGCATCTTGGTGAAGTACTTTTTTGTCACCCAGTTGAATGTTATCACTTGCCCTTAATGCACACAACTTGAACAGGTGAAGTCTGTTTATGATAGGGATCAGAGTCCTGTTACATATTGTAGAGGCAGCATCTCTCTTTTGAGAAGTGACCAATCTGAAATGGGATGATCAAAAGGTACTATTTCTAATGTGGTAATAATTACTAAGCACTGATACAGGCTTATCCATCCAAGAAACAACTCTACAAACTAGCTTTCACTGTGATACTGAGTTAAAAAAGAACTATTTTCCCTATGGCATGCAAAAGTGAAAACATGACCTGGAAGTTGCCTGTTCTTTTCAGCATTACATTGGAAGTATCTGTAGAGCACAGACACTTCACTGTGCTGCATCCAGTTCTGTGCCACAGGTCCAGCCAGCATCTGGATAGTAAACTATAGATGCGATATAGCATCTTGCACTTTCAGAGTTTTTGTTGTTAGCTTCATCCAATTTACCAGACTCATTCTTTTGCTAGGAGGCAGATTTCTCCTTTCATTCTGCTGCTGCTGCTGGCAGCCTCAGTCAGCCGATATTCTTCTTCCAGAGGCACTTTTAACACTTTGTTGTGTGCATCTGACCAGAAAAGCCCCTGGTCAGCAATAACTGCAGCTAACACTTGTTCTCCAAGTTCCATCCCAAAATCTGCCAGTTGTTTCAGGTGTACTTGACAAGGGCTTGGCAGGTGGCAAGCTTTGGTCCTTACAGACTGTGACCTGCGTGTTATCTTTGATGCTTCCCTTGCATTCTGATCCCCTAAATACTTCCTTCTTTCAACCATTTTTTTCTACATTTGATTCTTAGATTATAAACTCTCGGTGGGAGGACTGCCCCATTCTTTATGCTTAGGCAGTTTCCACCACAGTCATGTCCATTTTGAGTAGAAACTTCTTAATATAAAAATTAAAATAGACAAATGCGATTATTAACATTAATCCTTTTATCTCTCTCCATGTGTTCTTTGGTTTTATCTGGTATTGTGTTGTCTAAGCAGCATTTATAGTCAAGGTCTTTAGGGAGTGAACCCAGGTCTCCTGAAGAGTAATGAACATTAATCAAAAGATGTTCCTGTTACATACACAAACATACACTCTTGTACAAAGATAACCATCTTATATACAGAAGCAGATGTTTGCAAGGGAGATGACATGTTTCAGAAAATAAATTCAGGTTTTCAGGTTGTCTTTATGTCTTGTTGCTTATGGAAATCAAAATCTGGGTGTTCTTTGTATGGTGAGAGCACCTGAAGAAAAAGGTCTATTGTGTTATGTTCTATGAAAATACATTATCAGAATTATCTCAGCACTTAGTTTCAGTACAGATTAAAGTGTGCACCCTCAGGAATTGTCGGAACATGGACAGGTTAGTATAGTCGGAGGTAATAGCACAACAGTTATCTATCCTTAATTAAGTCTAGTCCAAAGGAAACAGTAAGAATTTTGTTTCCAATTGCTTGTCCTCACAACTGCAAGAACTTGTCACAGCAAAAATAGTTTTACAGTTGCTTCTAGAGCTTATGTGAGGGCTGAGTGTAAATAACAACTGGGATTTATGCATGAGGAATACACCTAAAATACCAAATTTCAAGCAAGTGAAAACAGGTTTTTACAGATGATGTGCCTCAAGAGGGTCTTGTGTGCATTTTGAAAAATTTGAAGATGTAGCTGTTATATAAAAACCTGTACAGCTTCTCATGTCACTGAGGAGAGATTCTGGGCATCATTTAAAGAAAACGCTATTGCTCAACATCTTACAGAAGTTGATAGTCCTTACTCAGTGACCAGTGCAAGGGGGGTGAGGACCAGAGAAGCATCTTCCAGCTGCATGTAACTGGACAGCAGGAGGAAGTTTGCAGCTGGAAGCGTGCAGCTGTCTAGGGGCACAAGGGCCACACTGGGTTAAGCTTCAACAGTGCATTGTTGTCTGATGAGATGTATCATTGGCCTTTTGCAGGCTGATGGGGAAAAGGCATCAATCTTCTACCCCAAAAGCACTAGCAACATGAACAGGAGATTCCAGTTCCTTCACTAAAAACTGTCTGCCTTCTGAACTTTGCTTGAAAATGGTAATCTAGCATTATACACTTTCTTCAGGGACCGCCTTGCTCTCGGAAGACCCCAGAAATGTATAGGATGTGCTTCTTTTGTCAAGGAGATAGGGAAATATTTCCATACACAGATGTGAGCAAGTTTTGCCCACGCAGTGAGCTAGCTCGAGGCCATAATTATGATACTGGTCTGGAAGCCGTATGGTCCTAATAATTTGGTGCTGTGCCTGAGCTAATAAAACTCACTTCTCAGTCATACAAAAATAGCGTCATGTATTGAAGCTTTACTAGTAATCCTTTAAGAAGCCTGATTATTAGCAACAGCTGAACAAATGGTTTGCTGTAAGGTAATGAGTGTTTTGTAGAGTAACATAAGCTTATACAGAATATAGTTAGTTAATAACAAGAAACAAATGGTTTCCCACTTTATTAAAAATAAAAAAGAATTAATGTAAAAGAACAACCCACTAAGTTTATTGCTATGAGGTTACTCTGATGTATATGTGGATTCCACAGTTTCATAAAGTACTTGAGTAAATTTGCTGCTTATTTCCCAATATAAATATTGCTAAAAGCTTTTAATTATTTTTATGTAGTTGAAAATCTCTTTATATATTAGTTACTTTATAAATTTAGTAAAAAATTTCAGAAGTGAACTCTGAAGTTAAGATTTAAATCCATATTTAGGTATATGTAATATAGTTAAATATGGATTTATGACCCTAGCTTTAGCATTTTCTCCTGGAAATCTGTGACTATTATTTAGTGCATCTGCCTGAGGTGGTTTTAGAAATTCAGTCATAAAGCAGATAGGCAATTTTAAATGAAAGAGTTATTATAAAATACAATGCTAAAGCTAAACGACATATATACCTCTGCCTTTGTGTTTTGTTTGAGTTTTATTTTTATTTTTTGTTTGATGGAGTGGTCTATTGGCTATGTCTTCCATTATCATGCCATCCATATAAAAGCCTGACATGCTAGTTTCTGGTTTGGAGCCAGTTTGTGTGGATCATCCTCTTAGGTTTCAAAGCAGCATCTTTAAAAATGTCCTTTGCATTATATCTGCAGTTGAGTAGGCTGATGTCTGTAATTGTATGCTTTTAGTCCTGACAAGAAATATGGGATTGATGGGCTTTATGTCTTTTAACAGCTGTCTCCGTGTCCCAAGGCTCTTAGCAGGATTTGTGAATGTAGGAAAGTAGAGGGATTTGCTTGTTTGTTAGTTTTAGAAGCTAATGTAGGTTTGTGCATACAGCAATAACATGCTACATCTATTGGCATATCTGTTTCTTTGTGCCTTTTCTGTATGTAGGGAAGATATATAACACTTGTTTAGCTCCACTTTGGGGTATGTTCTTGCAGCTTTCTGATCTGATCCAGGACCAGTCCCGACTCAATTATTGTAATAAGTATAAAATTAATATTAATAAATATAAAAGTATCAGTAATAAATGGAATAGAATTCTCATGAGGTTTTGCTTTTTGCCTGTTCTGGTGTGTCAGTGTTGGCCAAAATAAGATTTTATTTTTCCTCAGGTGAGAGACCTCTCTATTGCGTACTTCCTGGTGGGGTTAACGTATCTGTATGTGGGAATGATAATTTTTGCATCTTTTCCTTCTCCACCACTATCCAAAGAATGCATTGAACAGGTGAGATATTTTACTGCAGTAAATTTAATCCTTTATTAAATATGTATTAAAAAAAGAACTGCTACTGATTCTTTGCTTCATGACTCACCCTGGGAGACACATCTGTCCTTGACTCTGGTCAGTTGGCTAAAGCCTCATGGGCACTACCACAAGCAGATGAGTAATGCTTGTGTTATCTTACTTATAGTCATGTCTGGTTGCCAGCAGTTCTGTAAAAAACAGTTAATAAATACTCTGTGAAAGTGATGAAGGGACCAAAATGAACAAGTGAACAGTTGAGGTTTTAATGTCTTTAGCTTCTTTAATCCTGAAAAGTTTGTTTAGTTGTGTGTGCAGTGACCAACGCTACTCATTGGAATGGTTTCAGGTTCTTCAGAAAAAGAAATACCATGCAAATGCAAGCTTGTTTAGATAGGAGTCCTCGCTATGGGTAGGCTTGGAGGCTAACTGTATGGTGAGCCTTGCCAGCAGAGTTCTTCAGATAATAACACCACATGAAACACCCTGTGAAGGCTATTAAACTGTTTGCTTATAGGCAAGGCCGATTCCCACATTCTAAATTACTTCAAAGATAGGAGTTATCAACTAGTGATCCATTTTACACCAGATGGTCCGTGTCTCTTGCATAATATTTAGCAACAAATCAGCATTTAAAGACTAACTCTGACTGTATGTTAGTTAAAATGAGTACCACTGTTGAACCATTAAATGATTTTTTTAACCATTTGAAATAACCTCATGGGATGAAAGCCACAGTTTAAGAGTAGGTGACAAGTGATTTTTTTCCCATTTATTTTCTGTGGGTATCCTAGGTACTTACAGAGTCATTTGTGTATTTCCATGATACTTAATTCTTATACTTCTTTTTCAGATGTTCCCACTTGTATTATATGATCCCTTCCTCATTTATATATGATCCAGTTTTACTGATTAAATAATTGGTTTTAATATCTAAATGTGATATGACAGATAATGGGAGCATATGTATCCATCTGCCTAGAAAATCAAGTGGTGCTTCCACAGCCTTTATTATTTGAGGATGTTCAGAAGATTAGAAAATAACTTCATCTTTAATGCTAACATGAAAGCTGACATCAGCCCTGTCGTATTAAAAAATCAGTTGGTATTTTATAGGAAGGCAATTGTAAAAGAGAGAGGGTATTTCTTGTTATGGAGTTCAATTAGCATTTGCAGGTGCTTGGTATTTATCCCTGTCTTCCACACAGCTATTAAAAATCAGCAGATACATGTAATCAAGCCACCATTGCTAAGTGTAATGTTATTCCTGTGTTTAGAATTTTCTAGATAACTTTCCCAGTGATGACATCATGTCATTCGTTGCAAGAATATTCCTGCTGTTCCAGATGATGACTGTATACCCACTGTTAGGCTATCTGGCACGAGTTCAGCTGTTAAGACAATTTTTTGGAAATGCTTACCCAAGGTAAGAAGGCTACTCCTTGACAAGAGCTTGGTGGACCTTGCTTAAGTGGCCTTCCATTGTCAGAAATCTGGCTGAGCTTTTGGGGATTTCCTTTGCTGCATTTCTTTTGTTTTTATTATTTTTTTTATTTTTAATTACCGTTGCGGTACATTTCAAAAGCTAATTTCATGATGTTTGTGAAGTCAGGGAGTGAATAGGCATGCAAAATAAACTTGCCTGCAGATGAGGACTGCTACAGCTTGGCAGAGCAGAATCAGGGTAGTCTTTTGGTTTAGCTCTTCATTTTGTCAATAAACAGGAATTTTGTCAACACAGTTCTTTTTGTGTTACGCATTTATATGGGGGGGAAATAAGTTGTACAGGAAAAAAATTTTGTTCAGCAGCATTTCATCAAGTACTCTTTAAGCTGTAAAGGACACCCACTCTGGATATTAGTCTTCCAGGGTGCCATATGTGTTTTGTTTGTGCATAATTAGTAATCATCCATCTGTTTTTAAACAGAGCTGATAGCTAAGTGAGTTGTTAGCTGTGTTATCTAGGCTGCTGCTATGCTTACAAAAATAGTTTTTCACATGCTAATTTCAGAGATGAGCCACACCCCTGCATTTGTACACTCTCTGTACTCCAGGGAAGAGCTAATCTAGATTTCCATTTTAGGTGTTGGGTTTTTTTTACATAAAACCTAGGACATTTATTTTTAGAGTATTGTCTGAATTTGTCACAGCTGAGAAGTTGGCATTGATGTCCGAGTTTCTTATTTTATGTTGTGAATTACTGTTGATGGAGGAAAGGAAAAAAATATCCCCAGAAGAAATGTGTATTTCCTCTGTGGCATCAGCAGTAGCGTACAGGTCTGGGAAGACATTTTTGCAAGTTTCAGGTTTCTTCTGGGTCCTAAAATAGCTATGAGGAGGTCTAGAAATTGGATGCCTAAAATTAGGCAGTGAAATAAGCGCCTGCTTTTTTTAATGCTAAATTGTATGCAGTTCAGCTCTGAGGAGATTTTTAGGAACTGCTGCAACTTGCTGTTGGAAGCAAGGCCATTGATTTAAGTGCTAAACATGGATTTCACAGTCACTGGGAAACAGCCATGTCCTTTATATTATGTGGATGTGCCTCTTCCTATCTCCTCCCTCCAGTTACTCCCTGACCAGAATGGTTTTCATTTCCCTCATGCCCTCTCCTAGAACCTACAGCTTCATACCAGTCTCTTCTCAGGTTAATTCCAGCTTGCTGTTTTAAGCCTTTGTGGTATGACAAATGTGATGATGCAAGTACTTGCTTGGTTCTTGTCTCCAGGATGTCCTGTGGGTAGCTTCACTCATTTTTTTTTATTTATTTCTCCTTATAGAGAGGTATTTAAAGTTTCTGAGAAGTCAAAAATGGTTTCTAGGAAGCGTCTTAAATTGCTCCAACCTATAGTGATAAGGTAGCACGTTCTGGCTGGCTGTGTCTCCTCCCTCTGTAGTACCCCCAGGTATCTCAAATACCTCACAAAAATCGCTCAGTTAACCTCCAGGCTGTGGCTTCTGTGCATTAACCATATTATAACTAAGCTCAGCCCTTAATTTTTTTTATGCAGTGGGGACTAACTGAAGACTGTTAGCAAGCACAGGATCTGTCTCTGGGTGGATAGTAAAGATGTACTACCTGATTGTGAAATCTGTCTTTTGGTGACTAGTTCTCACTGATGAAGGTCCTTCAGTAGCACTGGAGCTATATCCCCTTCCTAGGAAAAATTTCAGTATTCTGAGTTTTTCCCAGAGCTGCTTTTGTGGGGAAGCATTTTGCAAGTACAAAGAAGTAGTTCTTACTGACATAAACTGATGTCTCACTGGAGAGCCTGTTGATCCATTCCAAAGAACCTACCTGGAAATACCATGGCCTTTGTGTAGGAAAATGAGCACTCTACTAGTAGTTGTTTATACTTGAATTCTTTTATTGAAATCTTCAATGTCTGGGGCTAACAATTCTCAGGCAGTAAGACTGACCTGCAGAGACTCAAGCTTTAGCTCTCAGATTTGTGCATAAGGTGTATATATGGAGGGGGATATTCCCAGTCACTTGACTGGAGAAAATGTCTATGTAAGTAATGAACCAAAAGGATAAAGTAGGAGAAAAAGAGCAGAACAGAAAGTGGAGTTCTGTGCAGTTCTTCTAGAAGAATTTTGGAAAAAAACCCCAGCAGTTTCAAGTCTTATATTTTTGTGATTGATTTGTATGATTACATTATTTTTCTACCTTTTCCTATTTTTATTTTCAGGTTGTGGAAGTGAGGTTTAGGGGTGTGCACTGATGGTATATCCATCCATTTATGCAGCACATTGGGTAGTATAGTATGCTGAATTCATATTGATTGTGCGTTTGATGATCTCTGTTGGCAACCTAGCCTTGTTTAACCCTGTTATACAATGTGCTAAATCACATGTATTTCCATAGGGGCATCCTTCCTATATTAAGTTTCCTTTGCAGCTGAGAGAATGTTACAAATGTCCAATTATATATTTTTTTTAAAAAATACCTCCTTTGGTCCAGGTCCCCATTGTAAATCTTTTTTAAGCCCTGGGTTGTTCCGTATGGAGGTGCTGCAGGTTTTGCATGAACTGGAAGCTTCCTGATACTAAAAGCCAAGCTTCTTCATATGAACAGTTGTTTGCAGGTGTGAGTTATAGAATGGTTTGGGTTGGAAGGGAACTTAAAGATCACCTAGTTCCAACCCCCTGCCATGGGCAGGGACACCTTCCGCTAGACCAGGTTGCTCAAAGCCCCATCCAGCCTGGCCTTGGACACTTCCAGGGAAGGGGTGTCCACAGCTGCTCTGGGCAACCTGTGCCAGTGTCTCACCATCCTCACAGTAAGGAATTTCCTCCTGCTGTGTAATGTAATTCTGTTCTCCTTCAGTTTAAAGCCATTACCCTGTGTCCTATCACTGCTTGCCCTTGTAAAAAGTCCCTCTCCAGGTATCCATGTGGATACCTGCTGCTGCTGCTATTGATGGAGTTAATGGATAACCATTAAGTTATTAGCTGGTGCACTTGGAGTCCTGGTTGCATGTTAAAGCTGGCTGATGACTGAATAGCTTAATTACATACATGCCTACAGGGCTCCAGATAATTCTTATTTCCTAGCAGTTACTGTATTGCTAGATCAATTTGATTCTTTGCTTTAACTCCTTTTTCTTTACTGTTTCTCTGTCACTGGATATGATGAAGCACCAAGGTATTTGCTGTTTTATAGTTCTTAGTCTTGACAATTAGTCTAATCCAATGCAGTTTCTACCAAAAGCATCATCAAGCATCATCTTGTTCCACATCCTGGCTTTTGCTGGTGGGCCAGGGATTATAACTGGATTATAACGAGGAATCCTTTCCTCAACTTCAGGAGAGCTTTTCTTGTCTGAAGACTGATCCCCATGTCCTTTGTCCCACACTTGTTAGATACTTTGCAGTGCTGTTTTCTACTAAGTGCTTTGCTGTGCTTATCCATAGTGTATCCTACTAACCTCTAGGTTAGCTCACCCTTTCCAAGTTTAAAAGTTTAAGCAGATGATACATAACTGTTTCTTCTCCCTGGTTTCACTTCATGGATAATCTGAACAGTGACAGCTTACTTGTGTGAAGCATACAGGAAATGAGTAGCATCCTCCATCCTGCAGCGATCAGGAGGAGAGCATAAAGACAATTCTCCTTCCTCTTACAATACCAGTATCAGTCACCCATGTCTCTGTCTATTTTAAAAACAAGCAAGTGTGTAGGCATGCTGGGCCCAGTCGCCCAAAAGTGTCATCACAAAGCATTCAGCCTTTCTGTGCTTCCTACAAAAGGTTTAGGCACAAGCAAAGGAGTCCTAATTCCTTCTTTCATTTTGCAAAATGTATGCTAGTGTACAGGCTACAACACAGAAAGTCATGTACTGGGATAAAAACCAAGGAACTGTTCATTCTCTTCTTCCCTCCCTGGTGGGGTAAAGCAAGTCCAAGATGTCATGTACTGGGAAATTATTTCTTTCCTAGTGAGGTATGTTTGCAATGGCATCATTTAGGGTGACTTAGGGCTAGAGGCATGTGGTTTATATGCTGTTTCTTACGTGACTCTGGATCTTCTTACATGTACAGAAAGCTCACTTTTTTATTATTGTTATTGGCTCTTGGCTACAGTGATACTGGTGACAGAGATTCTCTTGATTAATTATATGCTGCACTTGAAATGCTGTGTACAGTCATCTGATCAGTTTTTAAAACCTAACATCTTCCCTGTTCTGAGAGATTAAATAAGCTGATGGAAAGAAATCACTTGGCTTTCCTTAAAGATTGTCCTCCCCTTACTCCATGGTATCCCAGCAGACCTGCCAGTTCTCCCACAGATGTGTCTTCTAATGCAGTGAATTAATTTCTGCTGTTTGCATGTGTGTTATCTGCCTTTCACCTAGCCTCTGTCTTGCTTGTAACTGCTGTTCTGTAGATTCATAGTCTTTTGATTGATGTCACTTGAGTGAGATTTCCAGGAAGAAAAAACATTTTTAGATGCAGTAATCTTCCCCAAATTCTTATTTAAATGATCCTGTTTTGCTTTTTTCCTTGCTTTCCTGTTTCCCTTAATATGCATGTTCACCCTGTGACTCCAGTCTGAGTCCAGCTCTTCTCATGTCTTTGCATCTGACCTCAGGGGATTTAAAAATGTCCCCTGCCCTAGGGTTTGGTTTCAGTTTTCAATATGATTCTTACTTTGCGGGTGCTGAAGTTAATTAGATATATGTGGTCACTGTTGTTCAGTGGTTTAAGTGTAACCACCCCTTCTGCAGGACAGAACTTGATAGAGCAAGCCCTCTAATGATCTTGTGGCATACCAGGTTGTTTCTCGACTGTCAGCCTGAGAGGTTAACCTTGCAATGGGGGGAAAAAAGCAAGACTAAGGGGAAAGCTTGATTTTATTTTTTTCTGCCTCTTTAATATTATTTTTTGTGGGATTGCAGGATTTTTGCATGTAAGCAGTGATTCTCTTTATACAAAAGAGCTAGAGTCTTCGTCTGCTCAACTGAGGATATTGAGACTGAGGACAGAATATAAAAGATGAAGCACCACATGCTGCTCTTGGATTGCCATGGATGTGCCTCTTTTGTGAATTACCACCTCCTTGTGGCCTTCCAGCATGTGCCTCAGAGCAGCAGCCCTAATCAGGCTGCCCAGGCAGATTGTCCACCCTGACATGGGTGAGCCCATCCTGTTGCCATTGATCGTGATGAAGAAGGTTATGCTGCTTAGAAAACAGCTGTGTGCCGGCAGGGTGGTTAGGTAAAGAGGGGCCACATCTCTTCTGATCTCTAACATCACCTAAATACTTTTCTTCGTATAGTCATAATAAGCAGAGGTGGTATGGTTATGCCCCCCACAAAATACTGGTGTTTTGACTGCCCTTTTGCAATGTGTGGTGGACATTAATTGTACCATAAACCATTGTCAGGCTAAAACTGAGCAATATAGAACTTGTTAAAATGTCACAGGCTATGAGAAGTGCTTGTCCCTTCTGTAGTACACCTGCATGAAACTTAGTCCTTTGCATAATACTATGTCAAATGATACAGCTACTAGTAACCTAGTGTTACTAGTAACCTAGATTATCAGATTCTTCTTTATTCAGAAGGATATTTTTTTCCTAAATGATAATGCCCTTTTCTGCATTAAGAATGAGTCTTTCTCCTGTCTTGAACCTGAGATGAACTGTGAATGTCTATGCCTAGGTAAAAGAAGGGGGTTGCAGGTTCAACACTTGTTGTCCCATAACGTGGTTATAGCTTGGGCTGTTTCAAAAGGAGCAAGGATATTCCAGAGGAGAAATACAGTGTAACCTTTTTGCCCTGAAACAGACAGATTTAAATCCTTTTCAGACTTTCTGATTTTGTTACTGTTCTTGAGGATGCTGCTTAATTGTTACAAATAAAACTGCAAAGCGGTACTCTGCAAATACTGAATTGTTTTGGAGTCCAGCACTTTGAGGCAATTGTTTCCAGTTGAGCCAAAACACATTTCCCTCCACCCCAATTATTTTTTCCCAGATCAAGAAGCTGAAAAATGTTTCATTTCACACCAGACATACGCATGCACCACTTTGCTTTTCAAGTTACAGGACACTAGAATTAATTTTTTTAAAAGCAACAACTTTGAACTATGAAATCACATCTTCTGTTTTAAAGCATGCCAGAATGAAATGCTTCAGACTTTTTTCATGTTTTCTGCTAAAATATTCTGAACTGACCCAGATTTGCAAAAACATTTTCTAATTACTAAGCCTGTACTCTTTTTAATCCCTCTTGCTAAAAAATAAATCTCAGGGGAAAAAAGAATGGAAGGAGTGCCATCATTTTCTGTGTTCATAAACTTTTGGCTTCAGTTGTGCTGACAGTAAGATTTGCAATCTGCTGTGTGTGTGGGGAGAGAGGAAGTAATTTTTAATGGCAAATGCTTTTTTGTGAGCAATGTAGTTAATTGGCTTTCCATAGCAGTATTAGAGAAGCAGTAAACATTTGGTCCTTTTTCACCTAACAAGTCTGATTCTTGGGATTTTATTTTTTATTCTTGGGGTTTTACCAGGTTTATATCCAATTATGTTTTTGTTAAAGTTTGAGCTGCTGTATTCCCGCTACTATCTTCAGTCTTGGAGGTACACCTCTTGTACCATTGTTAAAATGTCGTGTACAAAAAGATACTATTTCTGTCTTTATTAAATCAATTTTCAAGAGCAAACGTTAGAAATTGTCCATAACTTAAATTATTCCTTTGTGTTTAAATTACCTCCACTCTCCTAAACCTTAATGAGACTGTGGCTCTAATCTTTCTTCCTAACTTGGCAACTGGCAACCAGTCTTTCAGCCATAGAAGTTGTCACTTTTAAAAAGCTTGTTAGTGACATCCTCCATGATACAGATACTTTCTGCAGTTAAGAAAAAATTAGCATTGGCTTACAGTTTTTGTTTATTTTAAGAAATCAAATCCTCCAGAAGAATAAACAAAACCTGTAAGTGTATGTATGTTTCCTCTGTGTCAGTTCTTTTTTCCCTTCATAGAGACAGCTGTGTGACCAAAATATCACAGTTTTTTACTATGTTTCCTGACTTTACCTTATGTTACAATATACCAACATTTCATATTCTCTAGAGAAAATTGATAGTTTCCTGAGTCTCAGCTCTGTTCGTAACTACCCTAAG
Organism: Falco biarmicus; assembly: GCF_023638135.1. Taxonomy (NCBI): domain Eukaryota; kingdom Metazoa; phylum Chordata; class Aves; order Falconiformes; family Falconidae; genus Falco; species Falco biarmicus. The sequence continues at coordinate 66,453,797 of NC_079311.1, forward strand.
TTTTGCAGAACAGAAAATATCCATTGTTTTCATCCTTAATGCAAAAAGGAAAGCAAAAGTAAAACATCTGTAAAATTTAATTCAACAGAAAAATTCCAACATAAATAATACACAGGTCATATATTAAATGACATCCAACATTCTAAATGTTTGTCCTCTATCAAAATGCATTAGAGGTCAAATTTTAAGGTGTCATTGCCCTCCTAGTATTCTGTGTGATGTTTTCTACTTGGTACATCTTTTCCTTTCTTCTGGTTTCTATTACTTCACTTTGAACAATACAGATCATTCTCTGAACAAGCTATTTCTTTCGTGGGGGAATTAAGTTATACCGTATTGTTTCTTTGGTATTTGTACATCCATCTGAAATATTTGAGTGCTAAGTACCACGTATGGTGTTTTTCAGAAGAACTGCCAAATTACACATACTTACTCCTTAAGAATATGTTGAGTCAAAACACTAGATATTTAGCTTGGCACTCTTGAATATTCAGTAGATGTTATGTTTGCTGTGAAATTAATTAGCTTTAATAGAGTGAGTCGTGCAAATGGAAACACCATCCATGTTCCAGTTAAATGTTAATGTAAATGAAGGATAATGGTGGTATTTTGTAATAAATGAAACACAGATTTTAACACTGTTTCTTCACTTCCATGTAGCATTTTCCATGTGCTCATCCTGAATGTAGCAATCGTAGGAGCTGGAGTAGCAATGGCAAGATTTTACCCAAATATAGGAGGTATCATAAGGTGAGCGTTGCTTGCACAATGAACTTACCTGTGTTGTTGCTCCATGTTTGTCTCTTGATGCTGAAAAGGAATAGTATGAGTGCAGGTAATTGTGTCATTGTATTTTGTGAGGCTTATACCTTTTAAGTTGTAAATAATGATATAGCAGCATAGACAATCATCTCTCTTGAAGTTCTGAGAAGCACCTATCTGTAATTGTGCCTCTGTATCTGAGGTGATTTGGATGATTCCCAAGATTTCATTGGATCTGTATTTGAGGACCTTGTAACTATACCCTTGAAAGAATATGGTGTCCATAGAAAAGCTGCTTGTTTTTTGTGTGGCCTCTCTCAAGTTTTTATTTTGTGTTAAGACCATTTGAAGCTATTTTGAAAGTCTGTAATTAAAATCCAAGAAAACAAGTAACTTCAAAGGGAAGAGTGACATAAAAATTATACTTCTACGTGATATCTTAAATTTACCATGTTACGAAACACCTAGGATTTCTATAATTGAGAAAGATTAGAGGAAGCAATCTAATGAGGTTTATTTTCTACATATTTGTAATAACACCACCATTCTTGCCTAGTTTGCATCTTTCCTACAGCAACCAGGAGAGGGAGGTGTTTAAAAATATAGGAATCTGCAATTGTAAAACCAGAATGACAGGCTTGAGTCTGACCAGAGTAGGAAAATAACTTACTTTTGCTCAGTAGCTGATTCTTGAGGGTTTTTTCGTTTCATTTTTTTTTTACTTGTCCTTTTAGTGAAAATGTTTGTATTCCAGTAATAGAGGTGGTCTGGTTATTAATTCCAAATAAATATCATGCAACACATTTCTCTGTTTGCAAACTGATCCTGGTCTCTGCTGATATGTTCATACTGTAAGCAGATATTTTGAATAGTGAATTTCCAGGTGATAAATTGTCCATGTACGATCTTAACTTAGGTATTCGCTCATTTTGTGTTGCACATGGTTACTCTGTATTATGATGTTTCATCTGTCTAAAAGGGATGTTCATATATTTGAAATAAAATAAGTTGTTGTTAGTTAATAATGCATATTTGGCTGCAGTATAACTTAGTTGGTGGAAACTCACAATAGGGGAAAATAAAGAGGTTTTGATAAGCAAGGGGGTGGTTACAAAAAGGACAGTTAAATGTTTCATTTGCTGTGGTTGATCATGTTCCAGGAGGTCATGTTGGTCTTTCCAGGTCTGGAGAATGATTTGCTAGAAGCTCATTAAATAAATTAAAACAAAAGTTGAACATTCAGGAGTGTTTCTGTGCTCACGTTTTAACAGGTGTCCTCAGATGGCTGGTGTGCAGTGAGGTTTGTAGTTCTGACAGTAAAGGATGCCTAATAAAGGATGCACTGTCCAGTCACTTTCTGTTGCGTGTTGACAAATTTCCCCAAAGAAAGTAGAAACATCAAGTCAAAGATAGGCAGTTAGTCCCAGAAGCATGTGGGGATGGGGCTGAAACTTCAGAGGCATGTCAGAGGGCAGGTGCAGGGGAGCAGGGGGCTGAGCAGCACAGAGTGGAGATAACTAAATGCCATTGAAGGAGGTAAAGGACAGCAAGGAACAGAAACTGATGTTTAGTGACTGCAGATAGACATTGTTCAGCCAGACTGACAGTTCATTGGTTTGAGGGGGGGAAATGATAACCAGAAATAAGAGTTAATGCAAAGCATTCTGTTTTTTTCTTTTCTTCTTCCCCTCTCCCTGCCTTTCCTCAGATACTCTGGAGCAACATGTGGTCTGGCCTTTGTATTCGTGTATCCGTCCCTCATCTACATGATCTCCCTGCATCGTGCTGGGCGGCTGACGTGGCCAGCATTGATCATTCACATCTTTATAATCCTCCTTGGACTGGCGAATCTGATTGCACAATTTCTATTGTGAAAACTCCCCCTTCTCCCTGTGGCTGTGACAAATGGTACTGTGACATTTGGCCACAGCCTTGAGCAACACCGTCATGCATGAGAATGAACAGTCCTCCATGTGATCTTGAGAAAAGATGCACCTTTGAAACAAATTTAAAACACATCTTTCAGGTGCTTGACAGAAAACCTGTCTTGCTCCTCTAAAAAAAAGATCATGCAAAGTGAAATGGTTCAGATTTGAGTGAGGTAGTTCTCCTGGTTTTGTTGAATGTATATCAAAAATTAATGAAACTCACGTATTCTCATTTTTTACAGCACACTTCTCAAAACACACAACTTTCAGCCTCAGGCCGTAGAACTCCTCTTTCCTCCAAAGGAACTGTCCTTACCTTTATTAACAAATATGCTTTCACAGAATTGTTCAGTTTGTTTGACTTTGTTGCAGTTATTTTTCTGTTTTGTTTGGAAAATTAAGAAATTATTGTCTTTTTTTGCTGTTTAGGTTAATTTATAGTCATTTGGGGTAAAATGCATTTTTAATTTTGAATATACTATGAAATTGTTTTGGCAGTGGTTTTCCTCTACAAAATCCCAACTAAAAGAAACAATAAACTCATATTGCAGTGTTCTATTGAGAACCAATATGTACACAAGTTGTGATCTTACAATGAAAAACGTCAGAAGGATAAAAAAAATTAGAGCGAGACAATTAAAATTGAAAATCCAGGCTTGACCTCACTTCAACTCTGTTAACTGAGCTATTATGTGCTATGAAGTTGTCTTGTCAGGGGTTGCATGTGGTTTTATAGATTCACGTTGAACACAATGTTCATCACAGGCTTGCTCCCTCCCTGTTAGGGTCTTACTCTAGTGGTCTCTCAGTGTGCTTTTCCACTATATTACTCTAGCCATTTTGGCTGTGAGCAGAGAGACAAAGCTAGCACTCTTCAGAATTGTTGACTAAATCAAATAATTTAAGTAATTCCTAACAGAAGCTGGAAAAATCTGGGAAGGGTTGAGTTGTGGTTTTGGTTTGGTTTGGTTTTTTTAACTTCTTGTTTACTAACTAAGAGGGTGTACATGTGTAAGCACACAGACACCTTCCTTGACCTACCATCTCTGAGTCTGAGCCTTAACCCAAAACATGCAATAATTAAGTTGCCAGACACTAGTGGAATGTCATCTTTTGTGGTTGGAGAGAGTAAAAACTCCTCTTCGTACAGAATTTCAGTGTATTAACATAATCAACATCTGTAGAATAATAGAAAGAGGATTCTGAGCAATGCTGAATTCCACAGTAAAAGAGGAAAATAGTTGGAGTGATGCAATATTTGTGAAGTAGGAGTTGAGTGGGAAAGATAATTACATTGCAGGGTAAGAGTTCATTTTGTCATCAGAAAGGCAATGAAAAACATAACCTAGATTGTTACCATGCTTCTCTGGGAAATTATGTGATTTTTTTGTAGTAATGGTGTAGATCTGTTTGTTTGAGTTAGGCTCCTTAAACTGCATAAATGTCCTTTGATTTGTATGAATTACAAGATCATATGGATTTGCAATATTATCTGCAGAATAGGACAATTATTTCAGATATAGCTTTTTTCTTGTGAAACTTTTTGTGCCTTTAAATCATAATTGGAGAATACATCCATCATCTGTTCTGTATTAGAGAGAAGTGTTTTCCCCATCCTGGTCATTTTCCCTGTGTATGCTCTTGTCTTCCACTGCTTGGTTTCCTTACTCCCTAGGGTGTATCTGCCCACCCTTTCCACTGCCTGACAGTGAGCCTGTCTTGTGGTGCTGACATTAGCAGTGGCCAACGCATCTGCTTTTTAGGGACTGGGTCTGACCTCTCCCATAAAATACTTCCTTGCATGTCTAGGTAGTCATCACTGCATGTAACTTCATGGCAGCATTCCCTCAACATTCTCAGCAGTGCATGTCACCACTTAAAAGAGGTTGGGTTTTTTTTACTTTCCAACAATCTTCCTCATCTTTCCAACAAATTTACATATTTACAGTTCCACAGCTGTAGCATGTTGCTAAACTCTCCACAGTTATTTGGTACAGATGAGAAGTGCTTAAACACCAAAAAGGAAGAATGAAAGATGCAGGATTTCAAGCATCATTGGCTAATTCACGTTAAGCTCTTGTGCTTATTTGCTATAATTTCAGTGCTTAATTTAGGTCCAAACCCTGATGAGCACAGGTACTTCAATTTGGTTATGTCCCTCCATGTTCCATCTGAGTGACTTCATAAGTTAAATCTTTGCCATTGAAGCAGATAGTAGAAGGCCCATTGATTTCAGCAGAATTAAATCCTGTTAGGATCTAGTAATTCAGCAGCAATTCCCAAGTAAGACAGAGTTAATGGTGAAGTTAATTGCATCTTCTGTCCGCTTGTCTGTTTTCCAGTTGTGCAGTGTACAATGATTTGACAATATTTAGAAGGAAATTATTCAGTACCTTTCTAAAAGCCTGTTTTAGCTCCAGGTTGCAGAGATAGGTTCTTGCTGCACTGTTTATTTATACAGGCCTTTAACAACTTTGATTTGAATTACAAATTGATAAGTAGCATTAAAGTGATAACAAATATTTCATTATACTCATCACCTGGAGTACATTTTCTTATGAGAAAGTATTTATTTTATTTTACTATATGCAGTTGAGATATTCGCAAGTGTTAGAAGCAAGTTAGGACTGTGTAAGTAGAATGGCATTTTTAGGGTTTCTTTTCTTTGTCAACATCCTAAGTTAAGTAATGTTTTAAAATTTAATGGCAACTTAAGTGGGCTAAAAGACCAGAAGTAGATTGCAGTGTCTCTTTTCATGCAAGCACATAATGCAGTTCTCCACAAATGCACACTTCATCTTACTTGCTCATGTGACCCTGCAGTGATGGCCAGCTAATTCCAATTCCTTATGTCCTCTGTTCCAGCAAATCATCATGTGATTTAGTGGAGCAGAAAAAGTAATATATGGACCCAATGGTGTATTTTGAAATGTAATTTATTACCTTCTCATAGAAGAAAAGTAATTTCTGCTGGAAATACTGAATTCTGACATTTGAGCTTTTCTGAAGTAAGCTGTGAGGTGAAATACTGTTAGCTCTGGGCATTGAGTAGGAATCTAAGGTTTTCTTCATAATAGTACCAGGCTTTGTTTGGCACCATCCCTACCTCATTGCACTCTGAAAATCCAGCCCTCCATATTATGAAGTAACTCAGTGATGCAAGCTGAAGTTTTCATTGCATGAGGCTCAAGCAGCTGTAATCATATCTGCTAATACCATCAAGCCAAAATCCAGATCTCAAGATCTATAAGGCATTAACCCAGCATGACCTTTAAAAATTGCCAAAGCAATCAGTAGCCAGGGAAATTCCCAGGAAGCTCCATGAGCAGTTGTGGAGATGCCTGTGTGGTGAAGCTGTGGACATGTCTGTGGGTGATCACAGACAGTCTGAGCAGGGAGACCAATGCAGTAGTTTTTTCAGTGGAGGCTTTGTGATGAACAGAAGTAGTTGTAGTTTCTAAGGGCAAGGACGGATGAAGGGGCTTTTATGTCTGCCTTCAGCCGTGACAAGAGAAAGAATGATCTCCATATCCATGCTTGTACTAACCTCATTGCCTTCTGTGTAATGGCCTAGCCTCATCTGTTCCAGTTTCTTAATATTATCATGACCTAGATTCTTCCTTTCAGGTTCTAGCTGTCTTCATAATCTGTCCTGTGCGTATTAGCTCTGTTTCCCCTTGCTCTTCCAGTCACTCACAGCTGCATTTGTTCCTACAAATACATTTTTCTTGTTCTGTCTGGATTAATAACATAATGTATTAAATCCTGCAGCTCAGATTATCTGCACAGCAAAAATGAGCATTCAGGATTCAAATGCTGCATTAAAAACCAACAGGCTCAGGGAGGACATTTTATGTAACATTTACTTTTTTCTTAAAAGTTCATCCTTTCAAGCTCCATGTACAAAAAATGTCTGAATGGGTGTTAGATTGACAGTTTGCCTGCTCAGCCTCCAAACTGCCCCCTTTTCCACCAGGTTTCTACACAACCCTTGGCCTTTGATTACATGATCATGCAACTTCTTTTCCTTAGGGATCTTGAGGGTGTGAAGGTGGCAAGAAGCAGTTGGTTCCCTATCATTGCTCCGAGCTGGCATCTCGTACCTTTGGGCGCTGACCTTAGGGCAAAATTAGCATGCAAGAATGTGCAGTCAGCCCTAATGTTGCTTAAAACTCCGTTGTGCCCCCACGTTGAGGGTGGATGTCTTTCCAGCGTGGTGCAATGGAAAGCTGAGAGGCAGCAACGCAACAGTGTAACTGAATGCTGGAGCTGCTGTGGGAAGGAGAGACTTCCCAGAGTAACTGAGACTCTTGCATCTTTGCTAGATAGTCTGCGTTCTGGGAAGTCCCAGAGACTCCTGCATACATGCCTCCAGGCTGATGCTGCAATGGCTGTGCTCTGCAGCAAAACAGTGATAAGGAAGGTGAGAGATATGGTAGCCTCCAGAAGGCGTATTTTTGCCTTTCAAGATGTTTTACTCCAGAGGACAACTGCACTTAAACATCTGACATGATTATAATGGATATGAAGGCACCTGAGGAAAAAAAATAATGTGAAAAGGATTAGTGTTTGGTAATAGCTGGGAGAGGCTGTACCAGCAAAAGTGTCCCTCTTGTCTTTGACGGGAAGCAGAAATTCATTTCCATGGGCAGCTCATGAAATCTGGGGGCTGTCTTCAGTAATGAAAATGCTATTGTAGCAGAGCTCTCAGTAACTTCCTATTAGGAAGTAAAATATTAATAATATGGAAAGCACTGATATGTTTGTTTTAGCTCATTGTACCATGCTTGATGGGGGAGTACAGTGTAAGCTTTTCCCTCTGAGTTGGTGTTCTGTGAGGTTGAAGTCACGATCAGCATATTTATTTTATTCCGCAGCTAGAACACCATTGAACTTTTCTTGGAAAGGAACAGGACTCAATTTGCCAGACCCTCTCTACCTCTCTCTCTTGTAATTTCAGATGGTGGAACCGGTGCTACTGAACTTTGCATTTCCAAACACCAACTGATCTGAGTGGGGCAGAAAGGGTTTCTTTCCACCCACACCACCTCCACCCCCCATTTTACCTCATTTTGGCTTTTCCTGTATACCTTCTTTTTGTAATCCTGAAGTAGATTAAACATCCCAGGTAAAAACCGCGGCTTTATGTTAAACATTTTTTGGTCCTTTCTGAGTATGTTTATGTTGCGGCTTGGCTAAAGCTCATTGAATTATCTCCAATAGCCCACAGACTGTTTAAAAACTGCTGTCCATGTGTTTCTTTTCATCATTGTTTGAATGGTCTTTCTTCAGTTCTGTGGACCTTGTTAACTTCTGACATTTCATTAAACTGCTAGAGGAAGTTGAGATTAGTCAGGTCATTTCAAATCAACACAGCAAAGTCATTCAGCTGCAGTATGTGGGGAGGAGAAATGCCTACACATTGAGTTCCAGGCTAGATATTAAATGCCACACCGAACAGAGACATTGTCCCCACTGCCCAGCTGGCTTAATCTCTTAGAGCAAAAGGAGATTGAATTCCAAAGTTACCGCGGGGCTTTCAAATTACAGGCCAGTTGTGGGAGGAGAGGGGAGGCTGTTTTGCATCGAAGCTGCTTTTTTTTTTTACTTATCTCCTCAGTAAATACCGATTTTTTTGCATCCGGGTGTGTAATAAGAGCCCAGGTCGGGATACTGAGTTACTGCAAGCAAACTCGGGGACATCCCTTCACTTTCCAGCGTAGGAGTTCAAGGGATCTGGGCTGGTACAGGGTGGTAGAGGCAGCGAAGATGATTCCCACCGATACTTTGTGCTGGCTCTGTGGGTTTGGGATTTGGAGGTGGTCACGTTCACTTGGCATCTTTTCTTCTGTAGAAGTGCAACGCTCTTTACTAAGGGAAGGCTAGATCTCACCTATCCTGTCTGCAGTCCTTTGGCTTGAAAGGGATGATTTGCATAACTAAAGTCCTTTGTTATGGAAATACAGCTGCTGTTTAGGACGCAGCCAGGCTGACAATGCACAAAAGATTATATCCTGCCTCTGTGAAAGTTACTGTGAGCAGTTTACTCTTGCCTGGGAAACTGCTGCCTTCTTCCTGAGACTAGATTTATTAAGCCCTTGAAATCACATTTCTTTATGGTGCCACCAACTCCCTAGCAATTTTTGTAGCGGCAGTTCAAGTTCAAGTGTCACCTTGTCTCTCCTCTTGATATGTTTGTGTATGTCAAAGGAGTCAGAAGTTAGGGTTAACCTCTGACAGCCAAAGCCCAGCTAGCTGTGATTTGTTCTGTGAATAATTAGTTGGGGTATTGAAAGCGTAACAAAATTTGCTGTTCTTAATGCTGGGTAGGGGTAGGGATGGATTTTTTTAAACTAACTGAAGTCTGGCCTAAAACAATATTAGTCTGTGAAAACAGTGAGTTGCAACTGCATACACAGTTCCTGTTCCTACTCCAACAGCAGAAAACAAGTTTAGTTAAACAAAATATGACAGCCTTTGCACTCTGAGTGCACTTGTTTATACCACAGACAGCACTTACTTTCTGCAGGCAGACAGCTACCCCGTCATAACAAGTGCAATAAGTGATGGGCTAGAGCTCCTCCAGAAATATACTCTTACCTAGAGGCACATGTTTTTTCTTTCCTTCCCTGTTTTCATAGATAGCTGAGTCCCCAATGAGCCCCTTTCGGACAGGTTTGTTCACCTGATTTACACCTTGGTAATAAATTTCCATTTAGTGGCATCAGAGGAGTATGTATGTGATCACAGGCTCCCATGCTTTCCCTGAGAGCTTGCAAGACTGTCCCAGTTATTTCCACAGTGAAATCTGCCCTCAATTCCCATCTGCACTGGAATGTCTATACGTACCTCGGAGGCCAAACTGCACATAAACTTCAACCATTGGGTAAACTTGTTAAAAACCTGGCTTCTGTGGTTTTATTGTGAGAGCACCACACCGTTTTCTTTAGCACATGACTGAGTCCTTTATCTTCATCCCATGTGTTTATACAGGGAAAATCGGGCCATCGGACAGCAGAATGTTTTAGCATTGCATATGCTTCCCAGTGCACCCTGCCTAAAGCAGGTCTCTTAATCTGATAACATGATCTCCTATGTTGAATCAGGGACAGAAACACATCAACCCTGCTTTATCCAGTATGTGAAGTGTCTGGGAAAAAGTTCACCGAAAAGTACGATCTATAAGAAAGACAACTACAAAAAGAGAAGCTTTAAAAGTCATGAAAATGCACATAAACAAAATTTTCTGGCAAGGGTAGCCTAGACCTCTGGCTTACTTGGGACAGTTGCCATCAATAAGGAATCTTTCCCCTTGCTTTCAGTGGGCACTGATTCAGGTCTTGGAGAGATTACTTGTGAAAAGACTTTGGCAGTTGGGGAAGATTCCATCAGAAACAGTGGGACTCAGCTTTCCACGCAAGAAACTGGGTATACTTCAGCAGCTGTTACTCAGATGCGTCGGTCAGATCTGCATCACAGTTTGCATGCTATATTGCTGAGTGTGATATTACAGATTTACCTTTAAAAAAACTCACTGAAATGGTGAGTACCAAAGTAAAACACAGACTATAGCTAGGAAGCACAATCTTTTTTTTTTTGTGTGTGTGTGTGTATGTGCAGTGATAACTCACACAGGAAAAAACCGAATACCTTTGAAGTACCCTTAGCTGGCTGTTTCATCCCAGGGTGGATCTTGCTTTCTTTTGACTCCTTGGGCAAAAATTTCCAAGCACTCTGGGATTTGTGTGTAGTTGCATTGTTGGTCCCCTGTGTACTTGTTCTTTGCCTGTTATTTGTCAGCAGCATTTCTCTGTGGAGTATTTCTAAGTGCTGTATGAATTTCCATGCAGTTCACTGCCCTCCTTACTCACTACAGCCACAAACCTCAAGCCAGCAGACAGCTGGAGAGGAGCTGTGAACTTTTTTGACCACATTGATTTTAAAATGTTACGCCAGGGTATATATAAAGTCACGGAAGCCTCAGAGCTCCAGTTTTCTGCCATGTGCTTCTCCATCGTCCCCACCACTCATAGGTTGTATTGCACTGCTTTTTAGAGCAACTAACCCAGTTTTGCTTAACCGAACTACCAACTGTCCCTGTTCTGCCACTCCTAATGGCATTTCTTCTTCAGCAGTTAAATAAATAGTTGTGTGGCCCATCAGCTATCCCTTCAAAGGAGCCATTGACCTGTGCAACTCAAGTAGAAGGAATCTCTTTTGGGCATGTAGAGGCCTAAGCACTCACATTCTGTTGCTGACCTGTTTAGAGAAGGCACCAGTGGGTATGCCTGACACACAAATAATGTGCATCTATCGGTCATTGCTTGAACCCCTGAAATACGCATTACAACCCTTTGTCATTAAGTTTGCCCATGCTGGGTTGTGAGCAGAGCAGCCACCTTGATATCCAGTCCACCAAGAGGATGAGTGTGTGATGGCACTCAGCTTGACAGCCTGGCTCTCAGTGATCAATAAAACGTAACGGTTCTAGCTCTAAGGATTCTGATCTCATGTCACATGTTGGCCATGAAGGCCCAAGTGAATTCAAGAGGTGTACTTCCCGCTGGCTGTAAAGGTGAGGGAGCAGTGAGTGGCAGATGCGCTGGTATGACACAGGTACACATAGCCACAGCTGCTCCAGGCTATACCCAGCTTCCAGCCATTCACACCTGAGAGGGGTGCCCTCCAGCTGGCAAATACACCATGGTTGCTAAACTCGGTGTACCTCTGCGGACTGCTGTGCTGTTCTTACTTCAGGAACTTTTAAAGGGGGTAAAATTATGCCTTACTGATCGCACCAAAGCTGTAGAAGAAATAATAGGAAATTAACAGAAAAATGGCAGGCAATGGCAAAAGCTACCTTAGGACATGTGCAGTTCCACCCAGAAACCTAGAGGTGCACAGAGGAAAGCACTGTGTCATTGTTTCCATCTTCTTCCCACTCACAAGGGTATTAATAGGATGGATAATCCCAAGCTTTGTCAAGCTCTCACTTCAGCCAGATATTCAGAAGCAGTCAGCCAGTCACTATACACTCCTGTGGAGCCAGGTGAGAACTATAAAGCTGTGAGTGAGAGACCTTGGCACAGGAGAGCTGAATTTCTCTAAAAAAACTGTGCAAGTGGGACAGCCAAACATGCAAATCCATTGCACACTGTGCTTGTGTAGCTGATGCAAAAGCCTATGCAGTCTTGTAATATTCTGTATTAGAAACAAATTGAGCATGTTACTTACAAAGCTGTAGGCAATGCGATAGAATAAGTCATTCTCCTTAATAAATTACTTCTTTGCTTTTAAAGGTTTGGGTCCTTGACAATATACATTTTTGTTTTCTAATATTAAATTAATCCCTCTTGGAGGAGATAGATTTCTGGCCTGGCCCTCCTCACATCTCTTAATGCCAACATAGCATCAAATAAACTGAAACAATCTGAACTTTGTAGACTTTTTCTGCTTTGAAACAACTATCATGGAAATGGTGTTTAAGAGTGTGTCTTTCTGCCTTCAAGAGTTTTGGAGTAGCCCTCCTTTTTCAGTTTCACGATGACCAAATAGTTCCAGTAATTTCTGATCTCCCTGCCAGTTTGTTATTAGTGCAGCTGGCTACAAACCAGCTGACTGATGTCAGTCTCATAATAAAGAATGACAAAGCTAGACAATGGTCCCATGAGAAGCTGAAGAAGGAGGATCAAACACAATTGTAAACCTGTGTGAAAATCTACAAGGTCTCTGGCAAAGGTTTTACTGCTTTTCATAGCATTAGTTATTCAACAGGTTTTCTTTCTCTTCCTTCCCCAGGTGTGTGCATGTTGCATTGTTCTCTGTTTTGCTGTTTGGTTGTTTGGGGTTTTTTTAATATGTAATGGAGTACACGAATATTCTTATTTAATATGACTCATTAATATACCCCACAAGGTAGAGCATCCCTAATTATTTGCTGTGTTGCCAACTGCAATCTTAGGCTTGCATCTTGCAGTTACAGAAATTAATTGTAATGGTGAAGAAAAGCCATGTTTTCCAAGGATGTAACAACAATTTTTCTAGCTATTGTGTTTTCAGGTATGTGGCTGCACACACTTGGAGATCTCCGGACATCAGTAAAGTTTATGAATCCCGTCAGCTGCAGAACCAGAAATTCAGGATTAGTATAAAATCCACCCATGTCCTTCTGTCATCGTTGGGTACCTCTGTTCTTGACTTAGCCTTGTCCAATTTTGCAACAAAATTTTAAGAGTGGTGTGGTAGAAAGGTCATTGCAAAAACCAGACAATTACAAGAGGTCTGTGTGGATTATTTGAGATGGGAGTAAAACATGTTATAATACGGTTCACCTGGACTTCTTAGCAGTGAGTTAAAAAAAGATACCAGCTTTAGGTTGCTCTCCTTTACTGTGTCTAATTTTTGCTACCCTGCCATTCAGGATAGGTTCTTGGAGGGCGAATTATAGCCCCAAGAGTAAAATTTGTAGAAACTATAACTGCTAAAAAATTAATTGCAATCTAGCCAGCAAGAGTGCTGTAGAGAATGAAATGCTGTAGGGAGTAAATTCACCTCAGTCTGAGCTGCAGGGACATGGCATGTCACTCCTCTCATTATAGCCAAGAAAAGCTGTTGTGTTTTCCATATTTACTGCTAAAGTCCATTCAGGGATCAAGCTGTACTTAACTGAGCTGTCCCTGCGATCCAGTACAACATACTCTGCAAATTAGTACATCTCCACAAAAGACATCTGGACTTGGCATTCAAAAACAGTGTTTTGAAGAAAATGTGAGTCTCAAGAACTGCTTTCATCTCATTTTCCTTTGCCTGAACTGTATCTTTACTGTCATCTGTGCTACTCTGCTGGTGATAAAGAGTTTCCAACCTTCAGGCGATATGAATATGTAAAGCATTCCAGCAGATTCAAATACCATCTTGCCCCACTGCAAACCTACAAAGGTGGTTTTCCAGCACACATTAGGCAACACCTAACCTTTGAAAAATTCATTCTAGTTCAGCAGACAAGTAATGTGCTCTGGGAAAAATTCGAGCTTGACTCCTTCAAGCCAGACTATCAATTCAATTAAATTGCCTTTAGGATACGATTTCTTATTTCCAGATTTCCACATGGTATGAAACAGTCATATGTACCGAGGGCAGAAGTTTTACTAGGAAGGCATGTAAAGCCATGTGATGTCTTTTGTTCAAGGAAACCACCAGAGTACTAAAAGGAAAGGAAAAAAACCCCACCAAACAAACAGAAAGAAAAGAGGCTTTGCTATTCTTTCTTTATATTTGTGAGGCATCTAATGAGTAGAGAAGGCCCCAAATTTTTTATTGCAATCTGATTTCTTACTTTTTGCAATTTCAGCGGATTTGGATGTGATCATTTCAGTCTATGCTCAATGATGCTAATTCTTTATTATTACCCTTTAATCTGGTTTATTTACAAGCTGCAGTGAACATGTACATAGGCAGGTCAAGATTTCCTGAAGGCTGAAATGCCTCTCTTTAGCAGTTAGACCCTGGACAGGAAAAAGAGGAGAACTGAGAGAAATCCCCCTGGAGCATTACTCCAGGGCTGGTGGAGTAGGCAAGTTATCTTGCTCCCTGGCATCAGTGAATCCCTTCATGTCTGTATAGCTAAGGCTGGTACTTGTAATTCTCTCCACTTTACCTTCCTCCTCACCTCCCCCCCTGGTTTCCCGTGCCTCTAAGAGGTCATCAAACACACAGTGCAAGGAGGATCCACAGGAAGGGTCATGTAGCATTAAGATGTACTATCATTGCATTAGGCACTGAAAGAAAGAGAAAACATGTATAGAGTAATGCTTCCTTCCAGCCTCCTGTTCTCTCCCTTTAGCTGGGGAGGCCAGCTCCCCAGAGCTAAATGTTAATCCAGCTGAAAATTGTTTGTAACTGGAAGGGCACAGAACTGTAGAAGGTAGTTGCCCATCTTTATACATGGTCATCAGGTCAGAGATGAATTAGATTCTGCCATCTGTAAGAGGATACTGATGACTAAGGAACTGGGACATTTGTTTTACATCTGTTTGTAACAACAGAAGCTCCAGCAGCACAGTGGTCACCTAACTCTGAATTGGGGCAGTGGTTCTATACTGAGTCAGAGGGAAGTGTGCCAGCAGCACCACTGAATATGCATTACATACAGTACAGCAGGAAATTTGGACAGCAACTTGTTATAACACTGTTTTGGAAATTCATGAGTCACTGTGTTTCTGGAATTTGAACGTTTCTCAGCATGTTTTTATGCCTGTCACGTTGTTTGAGAAAGCCTGAAGGACCAATGCTGAGTTAGTTTATCCAGGATCTTCATATTGGAATACTGTAATCCATCTCTGTCATCTTTCATCCTGCTTCCAAAAAACCCAGAATGCAATCCACTTTTATTCCATTGTGAAATATTATTTAAACACTTTTGTAACTGACACCAATTTCCTCCTTTGTTAAAGCCACTCAGTCTTTCACCCCAGCTGTTGCCCGCACTGACTTCTCTGATGTTTTAGATGAGGCTCCCCTGCTTCTTACTCTTTCACACCACCTGCACACGGTATTCCTTCCCCATTCTATTTCAAAATGACTAATGCTGATAAATTCACACCTGCACTCTGCAGTAACTAAACATGCCAGGGGATGCCTCTGCATTTCCTTTGCTTCCATTCTCCTCCTGCTGACAGTTGTCTCTGTCTCCAGCGCTGCACCTTGTCTCTGCAGGCCTAGGATCCAGGTACTGCTCTGAGCAGCACTGATGGCAGAACCTCCCTCCCTCGAACAAATGTTATGGTTTGTCTACAACACCTTGGCTTTTCTTCTACTTCTTACACTAAAATCTAGCGCTGAACTGAATTACAATTAAAATAGTTTTATTTAATCTGATAAATACAAGTATGCACACACACTTTTTTATGACGCATTTAAATACAGGTGTATTCTGTAATATCAAAGTGCAAGAAAAATCAACAGCATTGTTGTGCTAGAAGCAGGCTGCAGAGGAAAGGGAAACTTCCCATCCTGCAAACAATTAGATGTGTTGGATTGAGCATTTTAGCAAACAAGTCTCAGCAAAAATGAGTAAGATTAAAGAAACGCACTTAGGAAAGGCTGGGGCTGAAAACTGATGGCTCTGTGACAGTGTCCATCCTGAGTCTGATTAACGAAGTCTTTGATGCCTAACAGGCGTTTTAGATATCAGTGCTTAGAAGTACTCACAATGCTTGTGACCCAACCCTGCAGGCATGTACAGTCATCCTTGGAGTCAGGAGTGCTCAGAGCCTTCCTCACAGGCAAGAGTAAGGGGGATGCAAAAAAACGGGTTTCCACTGTCTTTGTCACCTGCTGATCCTGGTCGAGCAAGAATAGCCAGAGCACACCTAACTGTCCCTTGAAACACAGTCAGGAAGCAGACGGGTTATGTCCTGCCGTATGTACTGTCCAGCAGTAAAAGCAGTCAGCTGGGAGATGGGAGATTTGGGAAGCTGAGTTCCCCCTTTTTTTGCCTAACACACACAGAGCAGACTTAAAGCAAAAGCTAGTCTCTCTCAGAGGCCTTCCTCATCACCAGCCTTACAAAACCATTTCTCTCTGTTGTCTTTAAATGTGATAAAGTGGATTCTTTACTATATAGAGTTGATGCCTGATTTTTAAACAGGTCTGGTTTGGGGTTTTGGTTGGTTTGGGGTTTTTTTCATTTTATAAAAGTACTTAATTTGTTTTAAACAAGGGTAGTACAAATTACTTGATAGAAAACAAACCATACTGTGAACATAGCAAGATAAAATATTAAAATTGCATTGCATCATGCACATGTCATTTTTTAACAGGGTCTGACATGTTTTATAGACCTGCCTTTATCTGCCTCTACTATGTCCCCTCCCACCTCTGCTTATAGCTTTCCTCTTAGCTTTTATTCTGGAAGCAGAGAAACATGGTGGTGAAACACCAGTCTGAATGTATGTGTTAACTGTACTGATTCACAGTTACAACTTTTTTTAAGACTGCAGGTAACTTAGCCACAAAAAACATGTTCAGTCCTGGGTACCTCTGCCAGCCTGCTATGGCTGCTGTAATATAAGTTAATTTATCACATGCTTCATAGGCTCTTAAGCAAAATAAAGATCAGGTTCATGATAAATGGCTGCAGCACGTATCCTCTGCCAACTGCTTAGTCTGGGGTGGGAAACTCCCCATTTGCCTATTTGTAGCAACCACATGGCCTTTTTATGCCTCTTAATTGCTTCAGTCATACAAAGTACATTGGCCGGATTTTGCCCTATTGATTTGTGCAAGGATTCTATGATTACGGTGCTCTGCTCTTGTATTTGTTTCCTGCAGACCAACAGTACACAAGGTAGCTGTCATGCTGGCTTTTTATACTTGCATGGATCTGCATCATTTGTGCGTGTTCTGTAAGACACTGTTTGTAGGAGGAACCATCCCAGCTTTTTATTGCAGATGTTGATGAACTGGTACCTCACTGGATCTTATCTGAAATAATGCAGGTTTGCATCTGAAAGCTAGCAGCTGTGCTCATTCCAAGTATGGCTAAACAAGAACTCTGTCTAAGCTTGATAATGATTGTTACTTGTCAATTTTGCAATAATAATAGTAATAACATTAGAAAAAGGAACAAACTAAATCAGTGCCCTGAATCTATACCCATGACAGCAGTATCTGAGTCCCTTGTCATTTCTGTGACATTTATCTTCACAGTATCTACCTGGAGCACAACAGTGCTATCTTCCCCACCTGGCAGAAGGGAATGAACGGGGCACACAGTGTGTGTTCCCGTGCAAGCCCGAGCTTCCTGAAAGCCCACGCCACCTGTTTGTTAGCTCACACTGTGACGCAAGCCTACAAGCCGGTGTGTGCACCAGGAAGGGAACTCAACAACACTGCAATGCCTTCTGTGCCTGAAAACAGCCCCCTCCCTCCCAGACACCACCAGTTAGCCTTAGGACATTGCACATTCAAGTCCTCACCTATCCGACATGGCTAAAAAAAGTATGGACCTAGCTGGAGGGACATAAGCAATTCAGCCAGGGCTTCCTGGAAATCTGGGGCAGTGAGTGTTCATACCATAGCCTCTATGTTCTTCTTCCTCACTTCTGGCTAATACAAAGCACAGCAAAGATCAGCATTATGTTATCCACTAGTCTGCTGCTGGGAGGGTGATAATTTGGAGGCATCATCCCAAATTTTACTCTTTTTTTCACAACATGTGTAGGTATTAATTTCTTCAGTATGTTTGTGTTCGCTTCTGAATGCTTTCAAAGGCTGGAACATTAAAATAACATGGAGTGGTTTTAGTGCAGTGCACCACACATTGTTTCTATCATGTGAGAATTGCCTAACTGCGGTACACTTCAGCAGCACAATTTATTACAAACCTTGGAAGTCATTTCAGGAGCCCAAGGACCTCATGGACCTTGGACCAAGTTTCAGCAAACTGCTCAGATATGCAGTCACTAGGCAGATGTCTGGAAATGTGTTTTTGCACGTTTATCTGCTAATGCAAACGTCCCAATGCAAGCATTAACACTCAGAAGCATTATGTGGATTTTAAACAATCCCTGGAAGAGTTGGGTCCCATAAAAGTTACTCTGACAGATATAATCCTTCTCCTCTCCTTTGCCAAGTGCTCGCTCTGACTACAGGAGCCAGAGCACATCAAGCGAGACTCCTGCCTGCTTTCACTGCTTATGGTGCTCCAGACACTACAACATCCCTGCCCAGTGCTGACTTCACTCTTATTTTTATTGTTATTTTTCTAGTTGGGAAAGAAGCAGTAACGTGGAAGGGAAAGATAAAACAGGAGATAAGAAGATATTTTTATGCTTTCATCTGCACAGTTGACTCATATGGGACAGGTTTATTCCTCATCTCTATCAGCATTAATGCCTCAAGGAGAACAGCATCAAAATTAAGGTTCTCTTTGCTGCTATGGAAAATATTTTTTTCTTTTGCCCGGCTCTGTGAGGTCTTTGAAGCAATGGCTGTGAGTGTGTACAGCATATAGCACAGTTGGCTCCAGTCTTACTGGGGCCTTTCAGTATTAGTGTAATAAAAGTAAATACCAAGCGGTCAGGGTGTAATTATAATCTGGACATTCTGTGCTCTGGCAGTAGATGACAGGAGCCACTGACTTGTGTCTCAAGGCACTGAATCTGCTGTTGGCACCAGGGTGAATCCATGTAAAGGGACAAGACAGCAAAGTGAAATCCCATGTTTCCTGCTCAGCATGTAGGGTGCAAACTCAGAGGAAGTGATTTCAGTAGCTGAACATTCTGTATATTAGAGCAGCTCCAGCTATGGTTCTTCTGATCAAGGAGTCAAATACTATTTTATAGAAGACAGAGAGGCAAAAGCTTTCATTAGATAATGATTGTATTAAGACCCCAGTCATCACATAATTATTTGGAAAGGAAATCAAAATAATTAATGTTGCAATTATCTATTGATTTATTCTCCTGTACCCTTAATTTTGTTTTGAGCAGGAAGTGACCCTGATCATGCTCTGCAAAGAATAATTCAGAGATGCAAGAAATAAATGTGCTCCGCAATCAATACTGAAGTGGATTTCTTTTTGCCTTACTTGATTCTGCCAGCTTGAGGGTTTGGTGACACTCACTTTCAGAGCCCCCTCATAATTTGTTTTTGCAGTTGCAATTATTTATCTGCTAGGCTATTTTAACTGCATTATATCAGTGCCGGGAGATGTGTCCAAGACTGAATTTTATCCAATATATTTATGTTTTACGAAAACAACAAATGACTGCTATAATCTTGTGAATAAATTCCTTTGGATCTGTGGCACTGGAAAAGAATAATCACAAATTTGTGGAGCTCAAAGAAAAGAAACACTGACAATTTTAACAGCATAATACCATTTCTAAAAATGTTGCAAAAAAACTGCTACAGACATATTTCCATAGTCATATTAGCTTGGCCTTAGCTTCAGAGTGTACTTTTGGATTAATATGACTTTATGAATATTACAGTAACATCTGGAAGCTCAACTCACCATGTTAGGAAATGTACATAGTAAGGGACTATTGCTTTTCTGAAGAGTTTTCATCATAAATGAGCAGGACATGTGGAACGGAAGGGGCAGCAGTCAGGTGGTTCACCCACCTAGGAGGAGCATAAGAATTGGGCCGGGAAAAAAACCTCAGATCTACTTCTTGCCAGGTCTCTCTGCTTCTGTCTGCTCCCGTGCTGTACTTCTAGTGGTACTTCTGGTATCCAAGCCATCCTGAAGCGGTACAGGACTGACTGGCAGCTGCTGCCTTGCCGTGGTTTCACTTTGGATTTCTGCCTGTTTGAAGCAGTGTCAGGGATGGGACTGTTGTGGCCAGGCAGGGACAAGCAGCAGGAGTAGACACCTTAGCTGCTGCACTCTGGATGCACAGCTTTGATCAGCCAGTGAGGCACATGGAGATGTACGTGGAAGGAGTGCAATGACACAGATTTGCCTTCAATCTTATCTTCTATCTATTCAAGTGGATATGTGGATCTCCAAACATACACGGAACCAGGCACAGGAGGCTGAGTTACTGCATTAGGTGTGTGATGGAGCAAAACTGGGTACCTTCGATACATCATTGGCAAATTGTTCATTGTGCAGCTGGTTTACTCTGTTGAAGTTCATCTCTGGAGATTGCTCCTGCTGCCAGTTACCTCTGTTTTCCCAGCTGGTTTGACTGGAAGGCATGACCAAGAAGGGAAGAAATCAGAAAGAGGGGAAATCCAAAGCCAGAGGACACAAATCCTGCAGCCCCCTGGACACCTCTAAATCACTCCAACTTGCAATAATCATAAGACTTTTTTTAATAAAGGTTTTACTCAGCCATGAACATTTTGTGAGTGCCCTTGAGACATTCTTTCTTTCAGAATCTATTATTGCTTCAGAGCAATATCTGTAATTGAAACAAATCATAAAATCCAATAAAGAACAAGCAGGGACAGTTTCTTAGCCTTAAGGCCAACTGGTAGAGCACAGCTGATGGCCACACAGCTGCATTTGCTTCCTGTCAAAATAGCATGGCTGCATGCAAAATTGCCATGGGGAATGCTCCCTGGCCTGCGCTAGTCAGTTCTGAACAGCACCATTTATGAGCTAACACATAAATAGTATGGACAATCATGTGCCAGTACCTGTTTCGTGTGTGCTGGCCCCACTTTAACTAACTTGTGTAGACATAGCCTTAAGTGTTTTTTCTATAATATAGCATATAATCTTCTGAGGATGTATGATACATGCTATTAAATACATGTAAACAAAGCTATATACTTGGGTTTTAATGCATTTTTGTTCATTACATGAGCATGAATATTAAATTTATGTTACTATGTTGTCTGGTGATGTTTGCTTGATCCTTTATTTCTGTGGCTAATCTTCAGAAATAGCCTGTCTTTTTTACTGGAACAGGTCTCATTGCACTTGAGGAAATGCTTTTGTAACTTTGACCTAAAACTGGAGGAGCAGAACCCTTCATGGATCTGAATTTGTCCAGGAGTGAAGGAGTGGAGCATCATAGATGACAATCTCAAATCAGCCTGAGAGCTTTTGGTGAATGGACAACACAGTTCAGTAGAGATGTGGGGGTGAAATACCCAAACAGGTATCAACTGTATTTGAAGGGAAAAGAATTAAAGGACAGAAGACAGGAAACTCCTCATGCTTTTTTTATTAGAAATATAAATATTCCTTAGTGCTTACTGCTCCCTTATTAAAAATAAAACAAACATGAGATATAGGAGAGAAAACAACTAAAGGGCCAGACCAAACAAAAGAAGAGATATGAGGCTGAGCTATTATCTGAGCTATTTATTTAAAACTGTTAAAAACTGTTGAAGTGGCCCTATCCTCTATGAATTTACCTAGTGCCTTTTGGCTTCTTTGAAATTTTGCACCCACCCTGCAGCAGCACCCTGAGGCAATAAATTCCACAATATTCTCATGTAAAGGAGTCCTGTTGTCTGACACCTTATATAGGTTCTCCCTAGTTCTTATCTGATACAAGTAGTAAATACTTGTTACACATTTAACCTTCACACATTTCATGATTTTATAGATCTGTACTGTGCCTTTTCCTCTCCCAAGATTTTCTATCCGTGTTGGAAAATCCTGTTCTGCTTCTGTTTCTCTTGCACTGAAGCTGTTGTACGCAAGTTCTGAAATCGTTTTTGCCTGCCTTTGAGGTTTCTCTGCTTGTACTTACCCATTTTGATGAGGGATTGCCAGCGTTCAGGAACGTGTTGTAATGACATTGATGGATCATGGATCGTTCTCACTCTCCCTGTCTTTCCTAATAGCATTCCCAGCGCTCTGGTCGGCATGACGACCCCTCCACTGAGCACCCCGAGGATGGCTTCCCAGAGCTATCCACTGTGACCCTTTCATCCCTTTCCTGAACGGTAAAGGCTCGTTCAGAACCATCGACTCCCAGCCCAGGTCAAGCTACAGAGGAACAAGACTAGGAAACTCCCATCATTCACTGAAGCTGCTGATGTATATGAATGTTAATTGCAGTTAAGAGTCCTGTTGGGTCAGTAATAATTAATTACTGTACAAGTTACCACTACAGACTGATGAGGAACTTCCTGAGAGTTTAATCCTAGTACACACAAAACTTCTGAGGAGGATGGGCAAAACAGTGAAGATCAACCGATTTCTAGAAGAACCAGAAGAAAACAAAGACACAAACAAGGCCTTAACTTCCTGTTGGTGTTCTCTGCTGCTCACTGCTCTCAATTAAACAAACAGATAAAATAAAAAAAAAGAAAGCAAATAACCATACCAAATGAGAGAGTAGGTGAGAGGGGAAGATATTTAGGAGCCTCAAAACTCCAGAGAGTAATATTAGACTATTTAAAAACTTAAATTTAATGAAGGGTTAAAGTATAACCTAGGAGCTTATATTGCCTTTATGGTAGTCAGGTTCCAGTTTAAAGATTTCTTTAGCATAGACCCTGCTAAGCATACGAGTGGATCTGACTTGACATCACTGGATCACTATGGTGGTTAAGAATGGTGGACATCTAAGCACCTTGCTGTGAGGGACAGATACACCAAGCAAAACCTAGACAGGAAAAATGCCACAGAGTCAGATGATACTACAAAACTCTTACAGTACAAGGAGAAAACTAAATTCAGAGGCTCTGATATATGTGTTGTACACTTAAAACCAATCCCAAACCCCTAGCTGATGCTGAACGTGATTTCTCTTTGTGTTTATAAGCAAACACCTTCCATCCCCTTTGGAATGTACAGCTCCAGAGGCTCTCTCGTCAAGCACCATCAGTTTGCTATTTAGGCTACCCTGGAAGTTGTTGCTGCCACAGATACTTTATTATTTGTTAAAGGTGCTTCAGCATGCAGGGTTGGGTTTCCCGCCACCCCCCCCCCCCCCCTTCAGTTTTGCACCAAAACATCCTTTTGTGCAAAACAACGTATCTGAAGATGTAGTACTTGTGCTAACACAACCCTCGAGTACCTAGGGCTTTGCTAATCTGAGTAGTATTTCAGGTTGAAAGTGCTTGGGTTGGCATGCTTCCGTGGTTAACGCTTGTCTGCATATGAAGGCCCAGGAAAGCCTTCTGAGAGCTTAGAACAAAGCAGCGCCAACTTAATCCCTCAAACTGTGCTCAGCTGGGGGTTTCCAAGACATAGCAAGCCCAGTGGTGGGAACAGGGTTGCAACAGGGAGGCTCATGTCCCTTGTGCAATGAAAGGTCTGGAGACAACCGGGTGATTGCTTGCTTTCCTGAATTCTGGCAGAAGATTGCAGATGCCTCTTGCCCTCAGGCAGGCTATGTCTCAAGGGTGAAACAGAGATGTAGAAACTGCAAGACAATAAAGCGTGATTAATTTCTCTCCTTGGTGAATGCTGTGCTGCTGCAGACCCATTTCCAGGTGTTTTTAAGTGCAATCACTATCTTGCTTGCATTCTTCTGGGAAGAGATCAATTTAAATTACTGCAATCTCTTTGGTCTCTAATTTACTGCGTAAGGGTGTGGATCAGGAGAGCTGTTTGCTGCTTAGCCTGAACAAGATGAACGTGATGCTTTCGGGTTGAAGAAAGCAATTACGGCAATTGTGCATGGAATGTCTGCATTGTTTGTCTTCTGGGTTTTTTTTCTAACTATCTTGCAATTTTGGGGATGTTATCTACCCCTGATGTAAGACCTTGTGAACAATCCCCCGCTTTGTGAAGAGCAGATCAGATTGCACACTTCTTTCAGCAGCAGCTCTCATAAAGATAAGCCCGGTTTTCTTCCTCGCCAGCTTGTTCCATTACTTTCTGCATTTTCAGACAACGCTGGAGTTTCCACCTCCGTAAGACCATCCCAGAATACTTGCACGGGAAAATGCGCCTTGTAAATTACACTGCACTTTCCTCGTTCAAGGGTAGTTTTAATCCCTAGAACTGCCCATTTTGACTTGTAGCTGGGACGCTGCTTAGGCGTTGAGATGAAATCGTGAGCCCCCGTCTAGGCTGCTGTGCAGGGCTGTTGGCAGGTTACCGGCGGGACTGCTGCAGGCCCCCTGCGTGCCCGCGGCGCGGCGGAACTGAAGGCAGCGCGCGTTTAGCGGGGCATCGCCACCTCGGGAACTTGTTTCCCCGTCGATCTGCAAAGACCCGTCGCTCGGCCTTCAGGCCGCCGTGCTCGGCGGGGCTGTGCGCGGGGCTGTGCGCGGGGCTGTGCGCGGGGCTGTGCGCGGGGCTGTGCGCGGGGCTGTGCGCGGGGCTGTGCGCGGGGCTGTGCGCGGGGCTGTGCGCGGGGTGCACGAGAGACCGCAGCAGGGCCGCGCGGCGGCGCGAGCAATGCGTGCGTGCCCGGGGGCGCTGTCTGCCCGGTGGGGGCCGTTAACGCGAAAACGGGGTTATGCGTAAAACATCTTGTGTGTGTGTGCGCGCGTGTGCGTGCTAGTCACCATTTCCTTTCCAAATAAGAGCTTTAACAAGCCAGAAAACAGATTGTGGCGGGTCGGGCTGAAGCTCAGCTTCTCAGCTCTCCCGCAGTTTCCCAGCGCGCTTTCCAGAGGTGGAAACAGGTCTTTGCTTAAGAAAAAAAAAAAAAAAAAAAAAAATCAACAGGGCTCCTTGTTCGCAGCAGAGGACGCCCCCAGCTCTGCCGCGGGCAGCCCGGGGCGCTGCGGCGGCTGGGGTTTCCGTGTCCGCCGGGGTGGGCCGCCGCCGCCCCTCTCGGGTGTTCGTCACCGCGGCAGCCCCCCGGGGGGCCGCGCAGGCCACCTCCGCGGTCCGCAGCGCCTCAGGACGGGGCCGGGCAGGCAGGTGGCGGCAGAGCCGGGGCTAAGGCACTGCCTCAGGCGGCGCTGGCCCCGCCGCGACCACGGGGGGCTGGGGCACCTGCGCCGCAGGCCGCCCCCGCCTCAGGCGGGCGGGTGAGGGGCGGGGCGCGCCCTGTAGGGCCGACGGTCGGCTGGCGGCGCGGCGCCGCTCTCGCCGGGGGCGGGGCGGGCAACCGTGGGGGCGGGGCGGGCAGCCTTGGGGGCGGGGCCGCGCTGCCATTGGGCGGTCCGTGCGTGGCGTCGGAGGGCGGCCGCCGGTGGGGCGTCGCGGTGGCGGGAGGGGCGGGTGGAGGCCCCGCCGTGGGCCCGCCCCGCCCCTGCGCTCCCGCCCCCCGCGCGCCTTAAAGCCCCGGTGGGCGCCGCGGCAGCGGCAGTAGCGCAGTGCGGGTTGCAGCGGGGCGGGCTGCAGCAGCGGTGCCGGGTTCGCGGGCGCCGTCTCCTCGGAGCGCCTGGCTGTGCCGCGGCTGAGCCCCTCCCTGCCGCCCCCGCTCCGCTCCCGCTCCTCGGGCCGGGGCTGTCACCGCGCCGCGCCAGGAGGCGCCGCCACGCCTGACGCCGGGCGCCCGGCGCTGCCAGCATGTTTGACAGGACGCGGCTGCCCTTCGTGGCGCTGGACGTGGTCTGCGTGGTGCTGGGTAGGTCGGCGGGCTGGGGAGGGGGCGAGGGGCCGTCCCCGAGGCGCCGCGCTCACCTCCCCGCACGGCACCGGGCTCAACGCATGCTGGGCCGCCCTCCCTGCGGCGCCGGGCATCGCCCCGGCACGGGTCGTTCTCCAGCCCGCTCTTGGCTGCGCCTGCCTGCCGCTTCCATCGCTGCCTGCCGCCCCTCGCCCCCTCCCCTCCCGCCTCCCCCCTTCTCTTCGCCACCGCGCTCCCGCCCCTCGCCCGGAGGAATCTGGTCACTGCCGGCCCCCGCCCGCTCTCCGGGGCCGCGGGCCGGGAGGGGAAGGGTCTGGCGGGGAGGGAGGGAGCTGCTGCCGCTGGCCTGCCGGCGTGTGGAGCTTCCTTTGCTCCCCGACGCCCCGGCTGTGCCTTCCACAACCTCTTCTGCCGGCTGCGGCGGGAGCCTGCGCTGGGAGGGGAGGGCAGGTGCCCGCGGCCTGGGGCGCGTTGGTTGCCTTCGCTGGCTGCCCTGGAAGGAGGGAGGCTGGCCTGGTCCCACTGTGCGCTGGCGGACAGATGCGGTTTGGGTCGTGCGGGGTCTCGGTGACACCGGACCCGTGCCGTGGGTTGAGGCTGGGGGCGCGGCAGCGAGGGACACGCGTGGGGCCGGCGCGGTGGCCGCAGCGCTGCACGCCCCTCGCCCGGGCCGCCCGCGCCGTGGCACCTCCCCAGCGCTTCTTCCTGCCCTTTCACTCTCTGGCTCTCTTGAAAGCTGCATGGTGGCCTGCCGGCTTGCTGTAAATATGTCCCGTCACGTAAGGACCTTCACCTTCACACCGGTGTGTGTTACCCACAGTGTTAGTTACCCACCAGTGGAGGGGAAGCTTCGCTCTGCAAAGAGCTGTGGCTTCTGGGTGTTGAGACCCTGGCAAGTGTCTTCAGGATCGATCTGTACTTACTGGGTCAGTCTCGGGAAGCGTTAGTTGTGCTTCTTGGTCGAGTGAGAGCAGTACTAAATTTAAGGAATTTTCTTGTCACGTTGAGTGGGTGGTGGTCAGTCAAACGGGTCTGGCTCGTGAAGTCCCTCTTGGCTGAAGATGTATCCAGCACAGCATCAGCATGACCGTGTTCTCTAATGGGCCACGTGTTACCTTGCTAGATGCCTCAGATGGCATTGGTACCTCTAGCTAAATGGCATTAAAGAACAAAATTGTGGTGACCGATGCATTGCTCTGAATGAATGTTGTATGGGAGAGCTTTTGGGGAATGATAGCGGATCCATGTAGTAGGAGCAATTTCTATTCAGAAGTTTTACAAAGCTGTGCTGTAGCAACGCTTAAACTTCCATGCTGTCTTTATGGCCAGTGAAGCAATTTTGTCTGTCCTGATCACTGTCACTAAAAATGTATATAATCAGGCAGAAGTTTTGCACTATGCATGTACTTTGGTCTGTTTGAAGCCTATGGGCGTATTCTTGAGTAATGAAGGAAAACCAAAATGTATTAAAATTAAGACTACAGGAGGCATATGACTTGGAGTTTGTCCAGCTAAAAGAATGAGGGTTTCTCCATGCTCCTGCCCCGGGTTACTACCTGAGAGGTATTCTTGACCTTACCCTCCATCCAGTATAATATAAATTTACACACCTTCCCCCTGTTCCCGTGCAGCATTTGGTTCACTGGTGCCCTGATCTGATGCTTCAGTGTGCTGGAGGGTTGACTGACTTTATTTACCCTTGGGCTTGTTTACCTCCTACTAGTAGAGGGAAAAATGCAGGCAATGAAGTTGCTTGACACCTGCAACTTTAAACACATTGAGTTACAGGTTTGTGGTGGTTTGGCCCTGGCTGTAGGCCAGGTGCCCACCAAGCTGCTCGTGTCACTCCCTTCTTCAGCTGGATGGGGGGAGAAAATACTGTGAAAGGCTCATGGGTTGAGATCATTCACCAACTGCCATCATGCACAAAACAGACTTTACTTGGGGAAATGAGTTTAATTTATTACTAATCAAATCGGAGTAGAATAATGAGAACTAAACCCACATGTTAAAAACACCTTCCCCCCTCCCCTCTCTTCTTCCCGGGTTCAGCCTTACTCCTTGTTTCTCTGCCTCCTCCCCTGAGCACTGCAGGGGGATGGGGAATGGGGTTTGCAGTCAGTTTGCACAAGTCTCTGCTGCATCCTCCTTGCACTCTTCCCTGGCCTTAGCATGGGGTCCCTCTCATGGGAGATGGTTCTCCATGAACCCCCCCAGCGTGGGTCCCTCCCACGGGCTGCAGTCCTTCAGGAACAGGCTGCTCCAGTGTGGGTCCCCAGTGGGGTCGCAAGTCCTGCCAGCAAACCTGCTCCAGTGTTGGCTTCTCTCTCTAAGGGTCCTGCCAGGAGCCTGCTCCAGCATGGGCTTCCCATGGGTCACAGCCTCCTTTGGGCATCCACCTGCTCTGGTGTGGGGTCCTCCACGGGCTGCAGGTGGATATCTGCTCCCCTTTGGACCTCCGTGGGCTGCAGGGGGACAGCCTGCCTCACCATGGTCTTCACCACAGGCTGCACAGAAATCTGCTCCTTCTGCACTGACCTTGGTTCCTGCAGAGATGTTGCTCTCCTGTATTCCGCTTCTCTCTTCCGCTGCAATTTGTTGTGTGCGTTTTCTTTTTCTGCTTCTTAAATATGTTACCCCATATCCCCAGAGGCTCTACCACAGTCGCTGATGGGCTTGGCCTTGGCCAGTGGCAGCTCTGTCTCGGAGTGGGCTCTGTTTGATGTAGAGGAAGCTTCTAGCAGCATCTCACAGAAGCCACCCCTACAGCCCTCCCTGCTACCAAAGCCCTGCCAAGCAAACCCAACACAGTGAAACTCTAGCTGTGGCATAAATACCAAAGTGTAGGAATGGGGAAGGTATGGGATATCAGACCAAATTCTCATCTTTTTCTCCCTTGCTCCCATGTGACTGAGACCAGCCCTTAGAATAAAATAGGTCTTAAGCCTGTGTGTCTAAAGGGGGAATCTGTTTTAATTTTTTAGCTGCAAGAATAGTTTGTGTTGATTGTGGACTTTTATTTGAACTCTCACACTTTCCCCTGCCCTTCCCCCCTCATGTGCACTTTGATACCTGCTCAAATGACTGAGGTGACTGCCCAGATAAAATGACTTGCAGGTATTGATAACCTGATAACCTAGTATCTCCCCTAAAGAGACCATGAACCCTCAAAGAGAAAACTCATCTAACTGTGTCATACTGAAAGTTTAAAACTGTATACACCAGCTTCATTTGAGCACTGAACTCTGATCTTGGTGTGGTAGCCTGTTCTACCACAAAAGGGCTACTGGTAGCAGTCCCCAAGGTATCTCTTAACTGTCACTTGATAATGAGCTTGCCTTTTTTTCTTCTCCTACCTTTCCTGCCTGCACCTTCCCCATAGCAAGTGAAGATGGGGAGGAAAATTTTATTTCACTGTCTCAGCAATGTTGGATAGAAAAAAAACTTTTAAGGATGCCTCTTCAAGTTACAGGGGTCTGACTTTGACTTATCTGTAAGCTCACCGCAGTGGAAGTGGCTGACTCTGATGGTGTATGTCTGATTTAAACAGAAGCAATTTAGTCAAACTATTCTTTGTGCGGGTTCAACTCTTGCAACACAAGTTTCCAAAAGGGAAGGAAGAGGAAAAGAGCTTTACTGTGATTTTTAGTGGTTTAAATGGGTTTATTGAAAGGTCTGACAAGTGCCCAAGATGGAGCAGAGGTAACAGACTAAGAAAGAGATCAAGAAAGAGCAGGCAGCAAAGATCCCTCCCCCCTTTTATGCAGCAGTAAGCTATTAGTTCAGTTTGGTTGCCTGAAACTTGAGTCTAAGGTTGCTCTTAAGGAGCCTTAAGGAAGCTCCCTCCTTTAATCACCTGTCTACCCAGTAAGGGATGGAGAGTTCTGGGAAAGCAGTCTTTGGTGCCCTGAGAAAAAAAACCACTCAGCCTTATCAGGATGATAATTCCTCTAAATGATACTAGTGTTTCTGCTTTAAACTAATTTAATAATCTGTAATTTAAAAAAAGGAGAAGCTGCAGAAGCTGCAGATTCCTGCAGTGTCTGTCCTTAAATAGTGTGAGGAGGTGTATTTGCATGCTCTGAGTGTGTGCCCTGCTGCAGTGGTAGGGGTGTGTGTGTTGTGCAGTGCTGCAGGCAAAGCTCCCTTAACTCTGCAGTCCAGCAGACAGTGGTTGGCTTCTTCTATCACTGGAAAGCAGAATGGCCTGGACTGCAGGATTTCCTTCTCCACCATACCTTTGTTAGTTGATCTGCATTGTTTTTCTGATGGAGAAACATTTCATGTAGCATGGCACTGATGTGTAAATGGGGTGACACTTCTAGACAATAGTAAAACCATTTTTCACAGATACTGACTTGATTCTTGTGGTTTATTACACTTTCAATTTGTCATATGAATAATAACAGTTTATTTTATACTTAATTAGCTTGTGACTGATGCCTTCATTAGACATCATATATATACATACTCGGTGCTACTCTGACAGGTCTTTGTTTACTGCAGATCAGGCTCCTTCTTCATTAAGGCAGATAAACAACACTTAAAGAACAAAGTTGGGAAACCCACGATGATACTCCTGTAATCAGTGGAAGAACTACTGAATACATTTACCTTTAGATGAAGCTCCTACTAAGACTAAGTCAGGTTAAATAAGTTCTGTGGAGGTGACTGGAGCAATAAGGAAAACATTCTCTGTGATGCTAGACTTGTCCTAGGACAACTCATATTTGGGCCATGCTTGTTGTGGCTCATGTCTAACTTGAGTGCAAGGACGGAGTACAACGAATTTCTTTTAGTCCCTTGCCTGACTATCCAGTCACCTACAAGCTATTTTAAGTAATTAGGGAGTGTACTTGTCAATGTGTGATTGCTGTTGTAATGCAAGAATATGTACAACCTAAGATTAGAAGAATGGATGTCTTCTAAAGAAGTTGGCCGGCCTGTCACTGTTTTGAACTGCTCTTCTGCAATGTGTTGGAAGTAGTAAAGAATTAGTTGATTTGATCTGCTATTCTGCAGTGTGTTGGAAGTAGTAAATAATTACTTGGTTAGATTTAAAACTGCTGTAGAAGCTAGTTTGTGTATGTGTTAGGGGTTCCTCCCCTCACTATGTCCTACCCTGTGCTGGTTCAAGAAGAAAAATTTCCCTGCTGCCAAGCTGTTCTCTACCAGTGGAGCTGTCTGCTGCTTGGGTGTTGAGGCACCCTGAGCTGCAAGCAGTAGTTGTGCAAAAACGGAGGCTGGTAGGTGGCTGCTGGTATCTTTTTTTTTTTTCTTTTTTTTGGTCATGAAACTAGTTTTGTGTGTAGGGGAAGGAGAAGTTCTTCTAGTCTTTCAAACACAAGAACATGTGAACTCTGAACACAGAAATACTAAATGCTTACATCACTTTTTTTTAAGCTTACTACTCAGCCTGCTGGAATGTTGTGTGATACAGGGCAATACGCTGAACAGCAGATGTATGTGTATAGGACAGGTGAGTTTGCTGGTGCAGTATGTGACCTGGGAGAGTGAGATGCCTGGACCACTGTGTACAGCCTGTGCAAGGTTGTTGCTTTAGGTGCTGTTCTTCCCTTTTGGGAGTGTTTACTGCTTCTGTCACTGAAGGCAGCTGTCTCTGTGATGACTAAGGTATTGCTGTTCGGTCGAGGCAGGCCTCCTATGTGGGCTAGCACTTTGATTGCCCTAGTTCAAATAAAACCTCCTCCCCTATTACTTGTGACACACTGACATCTGTGTCACCATCCTTATTTTCCACACCATGTGGATGATAGATCTTTTTTCTAGTGTATGAATGCATTGTGAAGCTGTAACAGGTTCATGTGAAAAGAGTATCTTGTCTTCAAATGGCACTGTCCACCAGGTACCACAAGATGATACCCATTGACTCTCAGTTCATTGGAAACGTGGCTGTCACCTAAACGAAGGAAAATCTTCCCTCTCCTACCATGATTTCTCAAATACATCAGACGGAATACTCTAGTTGTGACTTTGTCCCTTGTTACTGTTCTTGGCAAGTCGCTCCCCCCACCCTCTGCACCATAAAGAAAGGTGCTCTACACAGAGACTCTCAGTCTTGCAAGGACACCTACAGGTTCGAACACAACTAGTTAATGAACGCTGTTCAGCATGAGTAATCTGGTTCTTGCTTTGCTAGGTACTGCTGCTAAAGTGTATCCTGTACTCTGGCTAACCCCTGTCTCAAAAATAAAAGTTCTTGCACCTTGTTTTTTACAGCACTGAGTGAATCCTAATTCACCTTCCAGTGCCTTCCCAAGAGCCAAATCTTGGAACTTGGCACTATATTCTTTTCTTTTGGAACAATAGAGAAAGATGCTTTCCAGCAGTGAGGTTCCTTACCAGTTGCTTGGGTCCTGGTGAATTTTTAACCTTAAACAGATAGGAGAGTGCTTGCAGCATGTGTGAGAGTGGTGACCTTTGCTTAAGGGAATGGAAGTGGCTTCTGATGTGTTTTCTGTAGAAAACGAAGTACCACACGACAGCTAAGTTATAGAATAGCTCATCTCCTGTAGTTGAAGAGATCCTGCCTCAACTTTATAGCTGCTTGGGTGCTTGTTGAGCCTGTGCTGACCTGGTTTTAAAGAGTTGGATAACATGAACTCGTACTGACTAAAAGCAGCTTGGTTTGAAACCCACACAGTCACTGCCATGTGGGAGGGGAAGTTAAGAGTTGACTACTGGTTGCCTGCATAGTTTTGTGTAGGAGCATTGACCAGATGCTGATGACAGGATAAAGCTGTGATAATCCTCTGTCCATGACTGTGCTGGAGGCAGGTAGCATGAAGAGGTGACCTGACTCTGGAAGGTACCTGATGACGAGTGATGACTTGAGCTTTGGAGCCTTCCCAAGTGACTTTGATTTATCCCCAACAACTGATAATGCTCTTTCCAGAATTAGTCCAGGAGACTTAGAATCGTCTTGGATGATGCGGAGGAAAAAAAGAAAGTGCCAAATAGAACTGCATAGAACCTTATTGGCAAGATAATACCACCCACAGAAGTATGGCTTTAAAAAAAACTTGGGTTCACTGGTGTTGGTTTGATTATTGCTGTATCCACTCAGCGTGGTGGTGGTGGGGCTGAAGATTGGTTCTTCTCCTTATCCTGCAAGAGAAGCTCCTCCTTCTTGGAGGAGGTAGAATCGGGTAGAATAGTTGACTGAAGGCAACTGAAAAAAGCCACAAATGCTGGAAAGTCAGACTAGCAACTCACTAGTTCTAGCCTAGTTTTGTGGCAAGAATTAAAATAATTTAAAGCTATGCTGAAGAAGCAATATTTCCTCAAGGTACTTTCTTTGATTGCTGGAATAACATAGTTGCTACTACATCAGGAAATACTAACTGGTTCTGCTGCAGCAATAGACCTCAGTCCCACCTGTGAGTAGACCCACATGCAATTTTCCAGCCAGTGATGGTGTCCTGCATTTTAGAAATTGGAAGAAAACTGTGCTACTTATATCAAGGATCTTCTGCTCATCTCTTGTTTTAACAATGGGCTGCTTATCAGTTGACCCACTTTCTGGGAAGAATTTTTCCTTTCAAAGTTATGAGACTGATGTCAGAGGCACAGAACTAAAAACTCCGTTGATAAATGTGCACTGTGTCTTTCAAACTGCTTTTGCTGGGTTTTTGGGCACGTGAATCCTTCTAGCACAGTCAGGTCCAGCTTTTAAAGTCAAGACTGCTTGTTTGTACAGAAGCTAAGAATAGACTCAACTAAGCTTCTTTAGCAGAATGTAATACAGAAAAGTAATGTTGAAACTGTCTGGTGCACTTTCTTTGTATTTAACACATTCAGTTAAACGCTCTTTCTGTTTAACATGTTCAGTTACATACAGGATTTGAAACAACCTATGCAAGAAGCATTAGTAGGTAGACTGGTCTTGCTCTCAAATAACTTGCAGGTTCTGTAACCAAGAAGCAGTCTTGACTCAGAAGCATGTTAAGATACTTCAGATTTATTTGTAGCGTACGGCAACGCAGTTTTGGCATCTCCTGTTCATGTGGCATCTTGATAGCTGCCAATAGGAAAATAAAGCTTTTTATTTTAAATTTAAAAAGCCCAAGTATGTTGGGTCCAGGCACCTGTCTTAGAATGGCTGTAAACCCTGATTCTACTAAATGAAACCAAAGGTATGCAGAGGCCATATCAAGACAGCCTTATTCCTATGATGATGCTACTGAAACAGTGGATCTTGCTAGAATTTGCCTTGATTTTAAGCAGATTTAACATTTTAAGTACTAAAAGTACTTTAGCTGCGGTCGCTAATCGTGCAGCTTTCAGAGGGGCCAAATGGGGTTTGCTTGATCTCATAAGGTAGCTTCGAGATCTTAGCTAGGCATCACTGGCAATAAAAGAAGGATCATAGTTTTTTTGTTACATGATCCTTTTCCTAGGGAAGGAGGAAGCTGTACCAAATGGGGGTTTTGCTCACTTTTTGCTTTAAGTGTAGAAGGGGTTATGTATCAAATTTCAGCATCTCTAGTAGCTTCAGTCTCTTAGAATAAGGTGGAATTTTTTTCTTCAGATTATTCTTAGTGCATTTTCATTCCTGTAACTTCGTTCTGTTGTTGCAGATCACTGTAAGCCTGTTCTGAGTCTTGGATGGTTGACTCACTGAAATGTAACAGTAGGTGTGGTATTAACTGAAACTGCAGTACTGGGATGATAATAAACATGTATGTATTGAAGTTTACCTACCTTATTTTAAAGCATCTGAAGGGCAATTGACTATGTTTACCTTAAGCTGAAGGGCCTAGTTTGGAAGCTAGTGGTGGGAAAACCTGAGAGAAAATTGTAACCAGGGAATCTTCTGATGTGAGGCAAGCTACTGGGGAGCATATATGGCCCTAAGGGGTCAAGAGGGCATTTAATGCTGATACAGA
This sequence comes from Falco biarmicus, assembly GCF_023638135.1. Taxonomy (NCBI): domain Eukaryota; kingdom Metazoa; phylum Chordata; class Aves; order Falconiformes; family Falconidae; genus Falco; species Falco biarmicus. The sequence goes on from NC_079311.1 coordinate 66,488,348, forward strand.
AGGGAGGCAGGGAGATCAAGCCCTACAAATGCTCCAGTCAGGAACTGTTCCCCATTACATTCCGAAGGTCATCATCTTGGCCAGTGCCCCCCTTTGGTATGTCTTGAGTGAGGTCAGTAACTCTTTGCTGACTCGGGGAAATTACTTGAGTGAGCCCATACTTGCAGTACTAGTACTTAGTTAAAATAGTCCAGGACAGTATGGTGGCTGGGTTTAATGCTAATGGAGATCCTGCAAATGGAAGTAAGGTCACTGTTGCAGCTTGCAGGCTTGGTTGTTTGTCATTCACTCTTCTTGAATCTTAAGACTCCAGTCGTCAACACTAGAAAATTAAATCTCTAGTCGTTAACATATAGAAACTAAGATCACAAATCTGATGCTTGTAACTTCTTCTGAAATGGGAAGTGACACCTGTTCTGTTACACAAGTACTGGAAGACTTTCTAGGCTGTGGTATTATTCATTATACTAGAGTACCAAAAGCCATGTATAAACTTCTTTTCAAATTCTGGTAAGAAGACTCAGGAGTATTCTGAATCAGTATAAAACAATTGCTCTAATAGCTCTAAAATACGCAGGCTATTCTCATTTTTCCTTTTAAAATTCTGCTTAATACAGAGCTTATGTTCCCAAAATGTGCTGTTGGGCACTACAGTGTAAACGTGAGTGTGCCATGAAAATAGTGATTCTGATAACTAAAAATACTCTTAAACATGATAGCATGCAGCAGTGTGTACAGTATGAAAAGACTTTCTAGTGGATGACAAAGTAGGCAAGCTTACTGAATCCCTCTGTAGCACTGCCATTGTAAGCCCTGACTTGTTTAAACAGTCTTTAACAAAAATATTGTTACGCTTCTAAGACATTGGGAAAAGAGCATTTACATACACTCCTGACAACTAATTGCCAATTATATTTCTAAAGACTGAATGGTGTAGGTTAGGTATATGTTATATAACTATATGGTATATGGTTAGGGTGTATAGCTATGTATGAAATACTCTGAAAGCCTCTTGTTGTGCATTCCCACAAAACAAAGATTAAAATGGAAAAACTATTTACAACTTCTGGAGTTTAAAAAAGCAGGGGTCTTAAACAACATTCAGAGTTGGTGTCACCTGTGGTAAAAAAAAACAAAACAAAACAATCCCTCCCTGCCTTCCCAACAGCTGACCTTGATAGTTCAATTTCTTTTGCTGTATTGTTTTCCCTGTCTGTAAGCCCAGTGCTTTAGATGGATTGTTTGTAGAAGATCTTGATCTTTGGGGGCGTGTACATGGTTTTGTATCTGTGGGCTTTTTTAATTCTCTGGACAACACAGCCAAAGCCTTTAACAGTGAGCAGAATACAGAGCACAGAGTGCAAGCAGTGATTAAATATTTAATTTCCCCTAAACAGGGAGGGTTCTAGTGGGGGAGCTTGCTCTTACTGTGGCACCAGCCAGCTGGGTTCTTCCCCCACCCTATGAGCAGCACTGCACACCAGGAGCTGCTGACTGACTTCTCCCTCTCAGGGCTCCCCTACCTGCAACCCCCCGGGCCCCGTCTTTCAGCTATTAGTCTGAGGGTCTTAAAATCCTCCTGTCAGTAATCAGGGCAACTGGCCTCTGTGCCACTGGGTGAGCTGCTAATGACTGCCAGGCAGCTGATCTGCTGTTGAACTTCAACTTTCTCTGCCCCCTGAATGGAGCAGAGCTGAGGGCACAGCCTTTGTGACCTGCAACCAGCTTGCCTGAGCTGCGTGTTTTTCAGTGCAAGTATTAGAGCAGGCTGGGATCTATTACTGTCTTGTCTCTGCAGTTTTTTATTTTATATTTGTAGTTCTGTAAATGTTCACAGGAAAGAACTGCATGGTTTTTAGACTAATAGGTACTTAGTGCTTCTAAAAGCCCATTTTTTTTTGATTGAGGTACAGGTATAAGGGAGAATACACTTCTCTGTTTTTAAACAAGAGTTGTGACCTGTTGTAATGGATTGGTAATGTAGATGACTGAACTAGCACTCCCATGTAGTACTAAATTGTTGACAGCAGAGGAACTAGAGTATGATGTAGTTCTGTTAGTAAATGACTAGGGTAGGAAATGCACTCCTCTGTGTTGAGGCTGGTCCAGCTCGAAGGACTGTTCCCTTGCATCTTGCCTCCACTACCCTTGCCCTGGGCTCCACCAGAAGTGTGAGGTGTGGTGAGGGGGGGCAGTTTAGGGATACTGTTGTCAGCTGGCCCAGGTTGCTGAGCCAGCTTCTGCTGGCTTCTCTGCTAGCCAGATCAGGGACTTGAAAACAAGTAGTGTATAGTTGCAAGTAGAATAGTGGCAGAGTTTAGAATGCAGTTTATGCTTTTAAACACATATATCCTGTTTACTGAAGCCAACAACAGCTTCTGGCATTATCAGAACAATCGGTGTGCTGGTATTAGGATATGTTGTATTCCTTGGGGTAGGGGAAGGTAAGGTGAAGTCCTTCCAAAGTGGCTAGGAGGTGAGTTGTGGACTACCCATTCATTCAGCTACTGAAAATAAATAAGAGTATTGATTTTTCTCTTGTACATACCTCACCTCTAGGTGCCAAGACTACATGCTTGCTTTTTTCTTTTTAATCTCTTCTTCCTCTTGGTAGTCTTCTGTATTCCCAGAACCTCTTGTCTAAGAGGTGTTGATTGTTTCTCTTGACTGCTCATGGAAAAAAACTTCAAGCACATCTGCTGTTCTGCAAAGAATGGTCTCTTCTACAGATGTTACCAAACTCTCTCCAACAGCATGAGGTTGACCTGTTCCAGTTTCTTGAAATCTTTCGCGTAATTCCTTACCCCAGATTGTACGCTGCAAAATGAGCAGCAAAGCAAATGTGGTTGTCCTGGCTGAAAGTAAAAGCGAATATGTGTGTATGAGTGGGAAAACGTAAATATTCCAATTTTCCTTTGTCATCAGTAGTAACTACCAGCTGTATAGGCTCAGCCCACAATGATGGCTTTTACTTTTCTGTGGGGTTATGTAACAGCATCATCTCTCTAATAAGAATGTAAACTATGAAAAGAACCTTTTCCTTAAATGAGGAGCCTTTAGCTGAAGAACTGATCTGTTTTCAGGCTGTGATTTGCTGTGTTTTATGGAGATTATTTCTCAGATACAGCCCACAATTCCTGTTCAGCACCCCCTAGCTTAACTGTAGATTGTGTATTTCCTCACAAAAGCCAAAGATTACTTTCTGTCAGTACAGCAAGTGCAGAACATACTCATCCTATTTTTCAGGATAACTGTGGAGAAACAGAAAAATTCTTTTCAGTCCCTTGTTAGTCTAGTACAGTTTCTCCTAATTAGCACTTGTGAGTTCAGTACAGCATGAGGAAGAAGTTTTGGTTAATGATGAAGCTAGAATATTCTCATTTGCCATATTTGCCCTTAAGGGTAACAGCCTTTCTCCCAGTTTCTAGATATTAACTTGTTTAAATGAGAACTTCCTGATTGAGGACCAGGTAGGAGTCTTGTGTGTCTTGGAGAACTTGGGAAAACCAGTTCAGCACAAGTTTTTAAGATGGCACAGGGCCTCAAATGAAGATTCCGTGCTTCCACAGATAAGAAGGCCTATTTGTTTAACTAAAGGATGTTTTTAAAAAAACAAACCTATCCAACAACAGTGCATTCCTTTGAACTACCTTTAACTGTGCAGGAGAAAGCACCACTGCCCAGGAAACGATTTTATGAGGTGCTTAAGCTGTTCTGAGACTATGGACAGTCTGTCTTTGTTTTCCTTTCTTCCACACCCTTGGATACATGTTCCTATTCTGTCCTTTAAGCCAGCTCTAACAGTCACACACGCATTTGGCTAGGTGAGCAAGTGCTCCCTAAAAACCTGTGTTGTGTGGGCATGGGCTTTTGTTGTTTTTGGACAGGTGGTATGAAAGGCTAGTGCTGTGGCAGGGAAGGGGGATAGCCATGGCTGGCCACAGGTGGGAGGAGGGTAGGACAGGACAAACTGTGTCCATAGACTTAATTAGGAAAACATTCCCAAATTTTAACTAGGACGTAGACAGTATTTTCAGTTCTGGAAGCTACCTCCTGCTGAACAATATTCTCTGCTGGTCTTAAGTATAGTAACTACCAGCTGTAAAAGGGGCTAATTCAACTATAAATACTGATACTGCTCCTGAACAGGAGGAAAGTCATGCAGCTTGCTGTTAAAGCCAAATGGACACCTGCATATCAGAATCCAACTCCTTATGTCTCTAAACTTCAGTTCCAGGTGTGATAAATGGCACAAATCGGAACAGTGCAGTGCCTACATTTTGTAGAACAACATGGTTTGTTACCCAGCATGTCCATTTGTAGGGTAAGCTGTGGAACTTAAATGATTTTTAATATTAAAAAAATAATTAAATATATAAAATTGAACTATATTGTCTTTTAAGTCTTTATCCTTACCTCCACCCTCCTTTTTTTTTTTTCCCCTTCCTTTTGCCAAAGGAAGACTTCGCCTCCCCCTTCCTTTGGGTATTGTTTTTTCTTGGCATTCCCTTTCTGTGGGTGGAGACCCATTCTCACAGTGGCTTCCTCCCTTCTCTCCCAGCCTGGACTTCCCTTCCTTCCTTACAGGTTTTTGTGTCATGCTGTGCTGCCCAGCCAGATGTGATTAAACAAAAGTTCCCTGAAGACTATTGATACTACTGTGAATTATCCATAGGTTTTCAATGAAAACTGTGCTACAACTGGCTTGAACCTACAGATTAGAGGTTGGAAACTTGTTGTGAACTCATAGCCCTATGTAATGGTTTCAGCTAGTTTAGCTTCCATGGGTCATTCTCTTCTTAAGAGTTCTAGCCAAAAACTTAAAGCTGTTTATTCCCTGCTCAGTAATTCAAATACTAGTCTCGCCTCTCTCCTTTCCCTCTGTCCTGTGTGCTTTTTATTCTTATGCGTGTGTATGAAGCTTTTTCACCTTACCTTCATAGGCAAAGGCTTCAAATCTCTGCAGTCTCTCTTCCTGTTCCAACTTTGTTGCTGTAGCTCTCAGGGTTAGCCAGAGTCTGTCTGCGTGAGCATTGTAGAAGTGCCTCCCAGCGTTTTATGAAGTCTTGGGTGGGCCAGTTCCAGAGCGCTTAAGTGATCACGTTGTTTTCCCTGTATAAAGGGGAAAGAAACCAGACCTGGTTCTTGCTACTATGTAGTAAAACAGCCCAGAACCTGTTGGCCGCCAGTCCTCGACAAGATCAGTTAGACTAATTTAACAGAAAACAACCCCCAATTCTGAATCTGAAGCATGGCAGGAACAGTCTTTTACCACTGGAGGTAATTCTTTAGAAGGATATGAATAACAGCTGAGCCCTTATGATCCCTTCAGGTATAAAATTGCCTAGATAGAAGAGCACCCTCAGAGCCTACTGCTGCTACTTACTGGCAAGGTTACAAAGGAAGAGGAGGCACACTGTGAAGAGGACAAAGCAAGAGAGCTGATCTGCGAGATTGCCTTTTAGCCTTGTAATCTTTCCCATAGATCTTTCTTGCTCTGTCCTCCAGTTTGTAGAGGCTAATGAAGCTGAACAGATAGCATTCCTCAGAAGTTCACATGCTTGAGAAGGTCGTGGGGGTGCTTGGGCACCTGTGGTGGGGATACAGGCTTGTTATGTACCTTACTTAGTGTTTTCTGTTGGTGTGTGGTTTTTTCCCTGCTCTTTCTTCTATAGTGAAAATTTCAGGACTGTTGCTTACATGTACTAAGTATTGACTCCCTCCACAATGAGCAATGGTGAAAATGTTACTACTTGGTTTTGGGGCGGGTTAACATTCAACTAAATGCCACTTCACCAAGTTGTCTATTCCGCTGCTGGCAAGCAGTGCATCATTTAGATTGCAGTAGGAATTCTAACAGAAATGTAAAAAATGGAAGTGGGCATTTAGTGTAAAATGTAGCCAACTTCCAGTTTCTTGTATTCTTTACTACGGGCTATACAAATTAATTTTGCAGTTACTTTTGTGAAACTCTCCTTGTCTGACCCTTATTTGCTGTTTTTCCTCTTCCCCCTCCCCTTCCCAGAATTACTTAGCTGAAAATAAAAACATGTTTCTTAATTCCAACTCCAGATCACACAGTTTTAAGGTACTTTAACTACTGCATAATGCAGTCGGTCAGTTCAGTCTCATTTAAAGGTGCATCCTTCTCTTTCAATGAAACAGATACAGAAAGGAACAAAAATGAAGTATTTAAATGTATAGCACCAGAAAAATTTGGATAACTGCAGGTTATTTGAGTTCTCACAAACTATTTTTTATAAACAAATTTAGCATAAAGAAGACTTTAATGAGAAGAAAGCAAAACTTAAATTAAATCTTGAGTTCCTTTCCTCTTTGTTTAATGCAAACTGAAGTGCATAACACTGTCAAGGAATTCTCCCTAATTTCTCAAGCTTCTGTCTTAACTAGGTTACAGAATAAGTAATTCCCTCTGCTGCAGTTAGACAAATAATAATAATAAAAAAAGCCCTTCATATAAAAACATTGTTTTGCTGGTAGCCTTAAAACATTGCTTGTCAAACTGGTTGCTTTCTCTTTTTTCATGTACACTCATGTAACAGTGCTCTTCCAGTTTCTAAAGAGGTCTCCCCTTGAAAAAAAATGCATGACCCATGACTGTAAACCTCTGTAATCTGGTGGCAAGAAACTTCTGGAATTTTTGAACTAAGAACTCTGTCAGGTTTTCAAGTGAACTGCTGGACTGTTTCCTAGTTTCTGAAACTGGAGCACCTGGAGAACATATTTCAGCAGCTGGTAAAAATGAAATGGCCCATCCTAATGAAGTTAAACCCAGAAACAAACCCAAAGCAAACCACCTCAAAATATTACTGTAAAAACCAAGCAGTATTGTCTAAAAAAGGTTGAGCTGTAAGGTTGAAAATGTAATTGAACAAAACAGAAAAATTCTTGGTATTGAGTTGTAGTAGCTTTTCTGGAAAATGGGTATTTGTCTGAACTAGCCAGCTTTTGCAAAACATTGGCTGCTGCTTAAATTAACCATGAGGATGTGGTATTTCTGCATGTGAAAATCTGGTGACCTGTTTGAGAAGGTAGGATTGTATCAAATAGGTAATGCATTTGCCACTCCATCATCCTGATGCTGAGTATGCAATAGCAGAGGAAAAAGACAGGAAACATGGGCTCTGACTTAAGTTAGTGGAATCTTGCCATGGCCTTGAGTGGAGCTGAAAATTGGCTCCAGACATGTGAACATACAGCAGTGTCCTTTGATCCAAGTGAACTTTCTTAGTTCTTCCAGTGTGGCCCCCTTCAGATTTGCAGGGCTGCAATTCTGTTTCAGCTACTTCTGCCATCTGTATTCTGCAAGGTCTAGCTCTTAAGAGCAGAGAGACCTTTGAGATGCAGTTGATTCAAAGGTATACCATCCTACTTAATGAAAAACTTTGTGCTTAAACAGCACAGCACCATTTGCATTTCTGTTCAGATCTGCTATATGGGATTATAAGCATCTGCTAAAGTGCTTTGCTGCATCAGCATCCCCATCTGCATCAATTGTTAAAGTGTGGATGGTCCTTTTGGATTTCTGATGTTTTATGGAAAAAATTCCTCTGTTCCATACAAGGCTTTAAATTCCTGCCAAACTGCCTTCTGTGACCATAGCAATTTTCTCAAGAGGAGCTGGGGTGCTACCAAGCACACACGCAGTTTCGGTATGCACTCCATGAGCTTTTGCACTGCAAGTCAGGAGCCCAAAGAAGGAGCCAGAATTTATCACTGTTGCTAGTGTTTCACTCTTGATGTCTTTTCTTCTAATGAAGCATGTGGGAATAAGCTTATTTAAAACCACTTTAAATGACTTGTTCGATAATAATTTTAACAGGTGTCACCAGAAATCAAAGCAATCTCATCACATGAGCATCTCTGAAATGTTTTTTGGTCTCAATACAGCAGTTTACATCATGAGTAGTTTTCTACTTCAATAATTGCACTTAGCATCTAATCAGGTATACCATGACTGTATGCAGAATTGCATATTACATGGATGTTGGGGGAAAAATACAAAGTTTAGTTTCCCCTTCACCTTGTTTTAAACCAAAACCTACTTTTTGTGTTTTGTTTAGGGAATTTTGCAATTCCTACAGCATTGCCCAATTTATCTATTGTCAATCTATTACTTATTCAGGGGATCAAACTAAAGAGGGGGGGATGAGAAAGTAGAGTAAAATGACAAACCTGAGTTTCCTGAGGTCACTACTCCTGCAAATTCTATTCCCTAGCTGATTCTTGTCAGAAATAAGTTAGATCTGAATGTAAGTGTCAGAGATTTTGATGGCCTCTTTGGCATGACTGCCAGTAGCGTGGAAGTCAACTAGTAAGAGAGGGAATAGGTAATGTCACACAATGCAAGGTCAGAGTACCTAAGTCTCAGTAAATAACTTTTATAATTATTATATTATATAATTGTACATAATATGTTAATTTTCATGCAGAAATATTCCAAACTGTACAAACACTGTAAACGCAGCTCTTAAAGTAGAACACTTGTTTCCCATTAGTGTCTGCAGTTCTCTTGGTCCCCTTATCTGCATGAAAACTACTTGCATGAAATCTTTAACTCCCTAACTATGACAAAACCTGTATGTATTTTTGTCTTGTTCTCTTTAAACATTGATCAGATTATAGTGTATAGACAAGGCTGGAAATTCAGAATCAAGCTAATGTCATGGGGTGCTGGTGAAGGAGAGGGCACAGAAGGCAGCCTGCCCTCAGCTACTCAGTCTGTGAGTGGCAAGTGCTTTCCTTGGATGTAATCATGATTCAGTGTGTGGCAACACACCTTGCTGATGAAAGGACTCTGAACTCTGTAATTTCTTAACTTTTGTACCTGGTGGGTAACCTCAGAGTCCTTCTGAAGTAGACTTCTGAAAGAGATAGATGTCTATAAACAGCATTTGGTAAGTGTGTGCATTGCATGATACTTAGGAAATTTGAGTTTTGCATGTTTGGTAGCTTCCTCCATGCATGTTTAAAAATGATTTTTTTTTTTGATTTAACTACATGTATTTTTTGTTTTTGTTTTTGTTTTGTTTTCCTTCCCCCAACAGCTGGCTTACCCCTTGGTGTTCTAAACTTGGCCAAAATAAAACCGTATCAGAGAGGCTTTTTCTGTAATGATGACAGCATCAAGTATCCGTTCCATGACAGTACCATCACATCCACTGTCCTCTACACAGTGGGGTTCACCCTGCCAATTTTCTCTGTAAGTAGCTAATATATAGGTAGCTTTGGTGATGGGAGTAAAATGTATGCCTTCCAAGAGTTCAGCACTGTGACTGTGAGTTGAAGATAGTCTTTATAAGGCAAAATCCCATGTATGTATAGTTATATGCATGCGAATGGTGCTGTTGCTACTTTTTGTTTGCACAGAAAATCTGGAACTAATCTCTGACTGCTAGTATTGCTAATCTCATTTGCTTTAGAAGCAGAAAAAAATGGAGAAAGGATGTAAACTGTATTAGCTAGTCCAGGCTTTTTTTTTTTCATGGGGGAGAAGATTACTACAGGCTTCCAAAAATGCTATGGAATATATACACATCTTGTTCAGAATGGATTAGTATGATAACTTAAACACTTGTGATGTTAAAAAACTTCCATTGTAGTGGAATGCTCAAACCTAGAGCTAGTGACTATTGCTTCCATATACTTTCTACAGCAGTAAGTCTTAATTTGGACTCTGGGCTTTCATAGGTTTTTATTTTTGAAGTGATGGCTTTTTAAACCCTTCAACATGGGATACAAAGGCTGAAAACCTAGTTTCTTGTAGAAAAGAAGCTCAGTGTTTTCAAGGCCACATGATTTTTACAAAGAACAATTTAACTCTTCAGTAGGTTTTTCTAACAATATCTTATGCCTGATTGTATGCAAGTCCAGTAAGGCGTGAGCTGGTTTAGAGTACCAAGATTTAACTATTCAGAATAGTCTTGAACCTCAAACTACATATCTTGTTTCTGCCTGCAGTGGTTGACCAAACCATATTAGAGATCGTTGTGATCTTTGGTCTTCTGATGCATGTATATGCTAAATTAACCAGTAAGAAGTATGTATTCTTGGTTTAAGGGTGGAACCAGTAATTTAAAAAGGGTAATCGGGAATATGTGGAACTCTACATGTATTACTGTAGTTTTCCCTTAAATGCTTATTTATTAAAGCTTGCATTTGTCCTATGCAATAAATAGAATGGTTGTTCCCACTAGCATAGTTTCACTTTTGAGGAAGATAGTCTGAAGTTTGTCATTTTGACATGTACTGACATATCTTCAGCATAACTTCAGGAAACTGCTTTTCTGGTAGGGTTTGTGTGTACCTTAATATGTGCACAGGTGAACTAGCAGTTGCAGCTCTGTGCAATTTTGGACTTATACAGTTGCAAGTAGATAATCTGAATTGCTCAATTTGTTTTAATTTGCCATTTTTTGATTTGAAGAAGTTGTTTCTGTAATAATAAGTCAATTAAGAGTGCATTTTTTTCTGTCTCTAAAGCAGTGGAGAAACATCTGACTTGCAGCTAATTCACTTAAAAGTATAAACATCTAAGGAGTGGTATGGACAGCTATTGTAACTTTTAACAGCCAAGGTATCTAAAAACTGTAACTTAAGAATTAGACTTGTCAGTGATTCCAGTCTCTCCTACTTCTGTAGGATTCACATAGTGAATTTTTATTGCCTGTGTCTGTGCAAGGGACTAGAGTGCATAATTGGAACAATCACTTCTGGCATCCATGATGATAGATTATTTTTTTTTAAATAACTGTGAAGTACTTGTAGTTTTGTAACAACAACACAGGCTATCCAGAGCAGTCCTCTTCAGTCTGAACATTTTACAAACCTTAAAGCAACACAGGTTTTCTGAAATCTAGTGAGAAAGTGATCACTGTAGTGTACGTATTACTGTTCTGTGTAGTTGACATGTTAACCTGACTGACTGTCTTTCTTGGTCTCAACTTTAGATTTAGGGAATTCTTTAGCCTCATGCAAGAGGCGAACAATCATTTTATGGCTACTGAAAGATTAGAGCTAGGGAGTATGAGATCTGGGTTATTACCATTTCTGAGTTGAAAGTGGGTTCCAGTTGAATGCTTTCTAGCTTCAAGGTGGCCATTTATTAAAAATGGATGGGGAAAGCTTATCAGTCTGGGAACAGGAGAGTCTTGACATTCAGACTGGTTTTTGTTTTGGACTGACTCAGAGGAGGCTTGAGACTCCCTCCAAGGCAGCTTAAGTTTTTGGAAGTAGTATGTTTCAGAGTCAATATCCTCAGCAGGGGACATGGCTGGCTCGTGAAAGCTTGTTGGGCAGTAATACCAATGATCCCACATCTAGTGAAAAATGTTATGCTGACAGGAGAACATCCTGAAAGGAATAGGCTTCTCAGTGAAGGAACTGATGGCAAAAAAAATTGTCTAACACTGCAAGTAAGAGTTGATAAATGCACTTTTGTGCAAACTTCCCTAATCAAAGACTAGCTCAAACAGGATACTTGGTCCCAAATAGGACTTGCACCTCAGTTTTGTAACATCACAAAATAGAAAGAAGAACTTGTGGTAGGAGGCTAAGGGAAGCAAAAGGAATCATACCTGCAATGTGAGAATTAAATAAAAGGTTTTGTCTGGTTCAGCTGTTGGGGTAGGCCCATAGTGGAATACAAAAGGGAAAAAATAAGACAAATCTGCAGTAGTGAGTAAGCATAGATATTTCATTGTGAAGAAGTCTTTGTGAAAAAAACCCTAGGCTGCCCGAACATTGATTTACCTTCAGGAGTGTTTGTGAAGTTTTACAAGACATGTTAGAAGGTCTTAGGGATCTTCTTTTAAAAAACTTTAAAAATTAAAAAATGCTCTATAGTTAATTCCACTTTACAGCTCCGAATTCCTGTTGCCATGTTTTATCAGGAGATAAAATGTCTGGGGAAAACTCATGGTTTTCAAGTGTCATTTCATAGTGTGATACTTCTCCATTTTCTAAATCGTTTTCTGTGTCTGGATGGGAAGCACAATTTTTGTATTGGAATTTTTGGAGACTTGGTATTAAACAAGCCTTGGTAGGGCTCTAGAAAAATTGAACACCTTAGACATCTAGGCCAGTGTCTCGAGCAGTGCATATCCATAATGACTGACATTCCAAGAACCCCAGACTGTTCTTCTGATAGTTTTGTGTTCCCAAGTCCTTTTAGAGATGTTCAGGAAGTAATTCTGAATAGCCTAAAAGCCATGACTAGGGTGTAGTGTCTATGGATTACAACTCTAGGAATGTTTTGAAGTTAATCTCAAAGATGTACTTGATCTGGTATCTTTTGTCTTCAGCTGTCTGCATTAGATTAGCTTTTCCAACTATAAATGACAAATTAATGTCAGCATCTTTCTCTTGCAGCAATGTCCAACCATGCCCATTTTCATGTGTCCTGTTCAGGTTGTGTAACTTCACCTCCAAATCCATTTTCTTTTCCTCCAGTCATCTTGGTTCTTACAACCACTGCCTTCAGTGACACTCATCACACAGCTTCTTTTAGATCTAAGGGTAGGTGTGACTGGGGGAAGGAGAAGCACAGAGCAAAGGAGGTCTCTGAAGCATCCTCCCACCAATGGAGCAGTAGAGCAGAGCAACTCAAAGATTTGCTGGGTTTCCTCTGCTCCCTGTGCTAGGTTCTGAGCAGGGCTTCTATAGCTCTCTGCCAGAGCTTTGCCTGGCTGCTCTGCTCAGGAGCCGAAGGGACACAACCCACTGGCAAGTTTCTATATGATGGACCGGTGTGTGAGAGGATTAAGAGTTCAGTTCTTCAAACGTGGCTGCACTGAATTTCTGGGAAACAAAAGTAGTTTGCCACAATTGTTGCTTCTGAAACAGTTACTGCAAATACTGATGTTCCGTACAGGGGAAGTGTTTAGTAGTAAAGTTTTGAGTAGGTCGCTTCTGGGATGAGCTTTGCTATTTGAGTCAACTTCAAGAGAAGGGAATGTTACAGGCCTGTAGGGCTTACTTTCTCCACTTCAGCACAGCCAAAAGATACTTAGGTGGTCAGACCACATTGTCTTCTACTTCAAAAAATAAAACCAAAACATTCTTAGTTTGGTTTGGCAAAGGCTAATGTCATGATGCCTTCCTTTAAAGGGACCTCCATAGCTCTGCTCCTGTGCCAGCCTGCGTTAACCTATTGGGTGTTAGGCTTAATGTTCTCAGAAACTTGGCCTTATACCACATGTATCAGTGTTCTGATTGTAACTTTTCCTTCCTACAGTTTAATTCAGTCATGCTTTGGAGGCAATTTACTGCTTCCTCTTATGGCAAAATAAACTAACTTTCTTTTATGCTCTTGTTTGTGAAAGGGGTGTATTTTTCAGGTGAACTTTTATTGAAAGGACCTATTTAAGAACATAAGCACTTACTGGGCTAATCATGTTTCTTGAAGGACAAATATAGCTACTGTTGTGGTAAAGACTCATAAATAAGGGGGCTGTAATGAAGCCTATTGAAGACTGTTAGATTGGTAGATAGGCAGTTCATTTTTTTTTGCAGCAGTCTCAAAAGCTTTGTCCCACTTAGTTTTGCAATTAATTGAAGTAAAACCTGCTGTTTTGACACTAGGTTGGACTTCTAGTATGTAACCTGATAAGCTAATAATTTTATTGTGCTCTGAACAAGACTTTGCTTCTTATCTGGTAAACCTCTTGAAAAGGAGATTGATATTTTATCTTCATTTTTTGGGTATATTCGTGACACTGGAAATACTTTGGGGCAGCACTGAACGTCATCGGGCATGAGTTCTACTTGATACTGACTGCTAATCTTGTACTACTACAGATCAGTATCATCTCTGAAGCCAAGCTTATTCTGAGGAGTAAACTGCTGATCTGTGTTTGTTCAAAGTCTGTTTAAAGCAAACATAACAACCCACGTTTATACTATGTGAAGGGTTAACGTGCAGGGTGATGCACTGTGGTGGAATTGATAAGTAATTGCTGGGTGAGATCAACTCTGGGTTGATCTGGCTGGCGGGGGACGGACAGAGGCTGAGAAATGGCAGCTGCTGCATCCAGCTTTGGCCCCATTTCTGTCCAGACCATGGTAAGGGTATTCGGGTGGGCTCAGCCTGCAATCAGGTGAGGAAAGATCTGAGAAGCACCACTTCCTATCTGGTACTTGTACAAATCACACTAACCAGGTGCAGTTCATCTTGAACAAAGTGCAGCGACTGCTTGTTAGGTCTGTGGACTTGATATGGTACTTCTCTCAATCCTTCAGGTACATTTGTTGATACAGTGGTGGAGAATGCATGCAGTGTGTATGAAACTGGGTAAAAGAGTTGGCAGCCTGACAATGGAAGGAGCCCCAGACAAGAGCCTTTACTGCTAAAGTGAAGCTTGGTCATAACTATGAGGCGGCCAAGCAGCCACAATGGTTCAGAGTTGGTTCTGAAGGTATTCTTTAGCAGAGTATACAAGAGGGTGAAATGGATTTGAGATGGGGAAAAATGTAGGGAAAGGGAGTTGTAACGTAAATATCTGAAGTCTTGTTACTTAAACAAAACAAAAAAGGTCTCTGACATTGTTTCCTTGTCTGAAGTCTCATACCTAGTTATTAGTAACTTCCTGTTGACCTCCAGGACTTGGACCAGAGACTCAAGCAGGTGGTGAAAAAGGGAAGGGACTGCACCAGAAAGAAACAAGGGGTGAGAAAAGGGGAAAGTAAGTGAAAGAGGGAGAAAGTCCCTTTTTGTGCTGCTTCATCCATTTCCCTTTCTCTGACTCACCCCACTGTACTTCTGTCTAGAGCAGTAAATGCTCATGCAGAGAGATGGTGTTTGCCCATCTTTTCTGGAGAGAGCTGAATGACAAAATGCAGGGGTTGATCTTGGTGAACTGTGGAGTGATGGTCTAAGTGTATTTCTTCCTAGGTGCCCTCATGAACATTAAAGCATCTTTTAAGAAATAAGCATATATCTTTCAAGGTGCCCTCCTGAACAGTAAAACTTCTTTTAAGAAATGGAAGGTAATGTTGTTCTGGTACTGAGGAAAAGCCAAAGTCTTAAATTCATCTGCAAAGAGCTATGAGATACCACAGCCAACCCTCCCTTCCGACTGTAGGCAGTTACACACAGTAATCCTCAAAAGTTCTAACCAAGCATTCACAAAACACATTTTTTCAGGCAGGATTTCTAGTGGTGTATAAATGAATACTATGGATGGTTTTGCTGATGAAATTAGTAATTATTTATCGCATACTCAGAAGTGTTAACTTGTGCTTTCTATGGTAATTTTTGTGTGTAAGGAGACTTAAACCTCAACGTACTACTTAAGCTTTTTTCCTAGTCCGACATCTAGGTGTCACTTCTGGTGTAAAGCTATACTAATGAAGTTCATATTAGATAATAGCACAAAAGTGGTGGTGGCTCTTCTTGAAGTGCTGGGAGAAAAATCTTTTAAAAATGTTTTGTTTCTAAGCTGTGGAGAAAGACTACTGCTACCTACTGCTTATACAGAGATGTTAAAAGCTGCTTTGTTGGAAGTGCATCCAATGTTTCCTGGTGCCAGTCACATCTATTTGCTTCCTAATCTCTCTTAATATATCAGGAGGACAGAATACTCAGGCTAAAGGCAGTGTTAAAAAAAACAAACAAACCAAACCCCCCTCATTATTTACACCTGCGCATTCAAATGATTACTTCACCAGAATCTTAAGAAACTAGTCATGGGATTAGATGTAGAAATAAGTAATTGAAAGGTGAGAAGCGGACTGTAGGAGCAAGTGCTCCCTGGCTTTCACAAGGGAGGAAGGTACCAGTACATCTCCCCGGAGTCTGCCCTATTCAGTGCAGTCATAAATGCCCTGGGGGGTCGGGAGCATGTGCAGTGAGGCAGCAAAGCGGGGTACTTGGAGCAGTAAATACAAAGGTTGTAGTAATATGGCTGGTGAAATACAGTGTGGGGAAGTGTCACGGGATGTCCTTCATGAGGAGGCTGGAGAGGACAACTAAGGGCAGCATATAAAGTGGTGATCTCATCAGAGTGGTAATGATGAGCTTTTAAGTTCTGTGGAGAGATCAGCTTTGTGCCCAGTAACAGTGAAGAAACCTAATAAAGATTAGAAGCTTGGAATGAAATACATCTGTGTTATATGGGGTATTTATGGAAAAAACTACCAGCATTATTAGTCAGAAATCACTTCAACTTGTGAGGAAATTAAATCCATTATACTGTATGAGTCACTCTTGGACAGGTGTACTACAATGGTTTAAAATATTTAGTCTTATCAGTCAAGCTGCTTGTGTTTCTACCTCCTGTATTTTGACTGAAAAACTGTTTTCAGAGGCTTGTATGTATCTCCCTCACTGAATATCTTTATTGCCAGCTGTATTTGTAGCTCCGTATTTCTTGGTGGTTGTTGGGTCAGTTGTGCTCTGATATTCTGATACCGACTGCCTATGCAATTTGCTGATCTACAGCCTTTATGTTCTGCTGAACTGTGCAAACCTCACCTTTCTTAGTTTTTGAGATGAGGAATGTACTTCAGCTGTCCTTCTCTTGTCTGCATTTAAGACTGATGAATTGAAACCGAACGTGTTTGTAAAATCCGATTGAATGCTGTTTCAGAAGAAGTTCTTGTTGGGTGGCTTGAACTGTTAATGTCTTTGGAAAAGAATTGTCTAATGGTCACACTATTATATTGAAGTACAACCACAGGAAGCAGACATTATTTTTCCCTTGTATTTTGAACTGACAAGTTGCCAGTTTATCAGAGTTGTTGAACCTCCAGTGACTGAGCTCGTTACTGCACATACCTCCATCTGTTCCCTTGCTTCAGTCTTAGAGTTGTTTTGCAGGCAGAACTGGCAGACCTTGATCTTCCACTGTATCAAAGAATCGCCAGCTCTGTCAGCAGTACATCTCCTAGTTAATCATTGATGATGCTGGCTTATGCACTGCATAACACCAGCTTGTTGGCTTTATCCCTGTGATTACCCTACTGGTAACCTCTTCCCAACATTTTAATTCCTCTTAACATACTGTTGTCATCTTCCCTTCATGCAGTTTCTTCAGTGTTACAATTGACTTGGAAAACATTGGGGGATGCTTTCTGGTACTGTCACATGGGAAGTATTCGGTAGAGGGAGCCTTTAATGACCCTCTGCCACATCCACTCCTTACTTAAAAGAAGTACTTAAACCCCCCAATTTCTAACTCAGGTAAAACTGAGCCCAGTTAATTTTTACTGATCTTTTTAATGTGCCAGACTTTGCCCTTAGAAATTGTAGCTTGTTTAGGGCAAAAATGGATAGTTGTATATTTGTAGGAAGATCATGCCTTTTAACTTACTGTGGCAGCACATTGCTGTGGCAGATGAGCAGGATTTCTTTTCCTAGTGATCCACCATTGAGTCTTTTCTTCTTTTGTTAAACTACTTTAGACTTGTATGTGGATAAATCTGGCAAGGATGTGCACAGCTTCCTTTACTACTAAAATCTGTTCTTCAGTTGTATCTGGGAAGTTAAGACCCTGTACCATTATGAAGACAAATTTATCGTTTGGTATCTTCAGTCACATCCAGACCTGTGCCAGGAGGTTTCATACTTGGGAAATTGCAGTCATGATGCAAAAATGTATTCATGTCTTCTGGAATTATGGTGTATCTCGGGGTGCAAAAGTAACATGTCTATCACAACTATAGGGAAACCTTACTGTTGTACTTGCTAAGTAAGAGTCTGTGCCTCTTTTGTTACTTATGCCAGTTCTTCTGCTTGTTTGTCCTACCTGTCCTAATGAAAAAGCCATAGTATTTTCCCCAGTCTCTGCATTGTCTTCAAGGGAAAGAGACTTGCACTGCGGAAAGTACTTAAGCTGTATATTTGAAATAACTTTGATTTTGGAAAATAAGTTTGTGTTTCTAAAAAGAAAACCAAACCCTTAAAATCCCACAAAACTTGACTTTGCTGGTTCATTTAAAATAGAACAAACCCCCTAAGTATTGTGAGGAGTTTTTCTTAATGGCATCACCTGCCAGAATCAGTAAGAGTTACTGCCCCTCTGGTTTGACTTCTGCTTTTCTCCCCCTTCCTAATAGTGAAGCCAGCCTGTGTGTGTCTGAAAAGTAAATTAAACCTGCTGTATGGGCTGTGTTCTGAGGGAGTAGATGCTGACATTAGAAAGTACTTTAACCAAAAAGAAATCAAAATCCAGTATGGGCACATCTTTTCAGGCTAATAACTGCCTTGGATTGAGCCAAAGGTAAACTACAAATGTTACAGTTTTGTGACTTTTCAGCTTAACAGTGTTAAGTGAGTCTGATCAATTTTACTGTAATCTGGTTAGTAGAAATTAAAATTTACCTCAAGCTTTCATGGAGCAAGCCTCCTTTAAGCACTGAAATATACTGAGAACAGCAATAAGACAAATGGAATTACTACTTAGATCTGTCACGCAGTTGAGGGGAAACTGAAGAAACACTTCATGAAGTTCACTGCATAAGCTTTTTTTAGCTGTATTGTATTTCAGTGCATAACTCTTCCAATTAATTGTTATGGGTAGATACCTAAACTTTACAACTCATACTGTCTTACCTAAATTTTGCAGGTTATGACTTCAGGAAACAATGTAAAGGCTTCTTAATTAGCAAAGTGGCATTGGTTGCAGACAAAGTAAAAGAGGCGAAACAAATTATGAAAGAGAAGACACTTGTTTTAACTGGTTCTTACTTAAAAAGCAAAACAGAACCAGTTTGTTTTGTTTGCATGATCATGATACAGGAAGGTGCTGCAAGCAATTACAGACTAATTGCATCATAATCTCAATATTGCTGAAGAATAAGCACATGTTTCAAGCAGCTTCTGTTTGCATGGAAAAGCATGCGTTGTCATTGCATGAAGGACTTCATCATTCCCATGATCCACATACCATTGCTTTTCATATCTGATTTAGCAGCAGGCAGTTACATTTTTAAAAAGACCCCCATAAACACCCCAGCACTCTTGAAAATTTTCAAATCTCCCACCTTGAGAAGCTGAAACATTCAGGTGTGGGGAAGAGAAAACGAGGACTAAGCCACCATGGCACCATTATTCATAGAGCAGATCTTTGAGAAGGACGATGCAGAGCTGGTGACATGATGTCAGTGACACCATCTGTGAACCACAAGTGTTTGGCAGTGTGGTGAAGCTGTGATAAGTTTTTCTAGGCTGAACTTAAATTTTGTGAGCAGTTGCTTACCATGATGATTAAAACTACCTACTCTGAAGAAGTATACCTGTCATTCTCTGATTCTGGAGATCTAGTAAAATGCTTTCCAAAAATAGTCTTGATAGTATGTGTGCAGGACAGAGGATGAAACCTTTTTCCATACATATTTTATAGGGCAAATGGTGTTGGAAACACACGATGGCGTTATGTTGACAAGTGATTGTCCCTCACCATGAGTGCATGCTGCTCCTGTCTCCTCCCTTGCACAAGTCAGCTAAATATTAAACAACTGATGGTATATTGTGACATGCTGTCACAATATCAACACAAGGGGAGGGCAGAAATGAGGTCTGGGCTGTAGTGTTTTCAAAACCCTGCTACTCTTCCTTAGTACTAGGAAAAAGGAAGAAGGAAATTTTTTTTTTCCCTCCCCTGGTAGGAAAGGGTATGTTTTTTCACTGTACTGCAGAGTCCAGCTCCAGGGCTCTGTGCTGGCTGCTGTCTGAATGGGCCAGTGTTTTGGCAAGGCTCTGGCTTGGCTCTTAGCCCATGCTGTTGTCCTTCTGCTTTGTTGGTGTGCTTGGACAGCTTCCAGAGCTAGGTCACTTGCAGTCCCACTGGTCTGGCACTGGTAACAACCCCTCTTCACAATGGCAGTGGTTTTCTTCTGTCACTTTCAGAGGGGAGGTTTGATTTTTTTATGACTAACAGTACAGAGATACTTGATTCTTTTGCGATGGGCTTAGCTGGAATACATGGGTGTTGTGATCGGCCCATAACTACTTTGTTGTGGAACAAAGCTGTGTCATTCACCAGAGGTCACTTCAAGGAAATTTTCACCTTATGAGCCATTCATTTGTTATTTGTTCTGCTGTGTCTGTTCTCAAACTTAAGCATTACTTTAAGCAGTCACTTTATGGTGTGAAGAACAAAATCAATAGCAAATCATTGATTGCATCATTTGTGATGGGCCTGGGAGTCAGGCTTAGTTTGGAGAACTTCATGGGTAGAGATTGAAGGGAGAAGGAGGGTTGAAAAGGACCCTAGGTCGGTCTGTCTTTTTTTTTTTTTTTTTTACCTTACCTCTTGCAAGTATTGACTGTGTAACTTGGTGTTTCTTTTACCTTCCCTAAGAGTTCTTTTACTGCTTGGTTGGTAACTCTTTTATCCTTTCTTTTTCTCCTGTTCTTTCTGCTTTTGCTTTTTTTTTGTATACACTTACTTGGGGCTAGCTGCATATATGGAAAGTAAGAGGTGGGCTATGCCTTGACACAGAAGTCCAGAGAACTGAGACTACAGCAACATCTTTCTCTGGCAGGAAGGAAGGAGGTTGTTTCTCATCCTTCCAATCCCTTACTAGATTAGGAGCATTTCCCCTCAGATAATTTTTGTTGTCCAAATCTATAGATTGGTATGCATTTTATGTGCAGTACTACTGAATTTTAGAGCACAAAATCAAGGGCTTTTAAGCACTTCAGTGCCACAGTGTTGTACATATCTAAGTTAAAGACGACTATTTATTGTTTTGTTAAACATTCTTGGTAGCCCTCTACTATTTTTACCATGCAACCTATTTCTTTTTGAGGGCATTCATACCTGTATGCAAACAGATTGTGCAGAACTGTGTGTGTCGGGTATGGAGCATCAGGGTTTAAAAATGGGATTCTATTAATCTGTAGTAATTTGTATTGCATTCTGAATGTGTTTGGTTTTTTCTAATTTGTTGTTCAAGTGGCTAGTTTTGGTTAGTGTGCAGGTCTCTTGAAGTGCAGTAGCACAAAGTGTTGTGTGCCTTAATCTTGCGTCCTGTTGAATTTAGGGTGAGCCAAAGGCTTACTCTTTCTATTGAAGATAGGGGAATAAAATCTCCATGCCCTGAGGTTGTATGGCTTGTGCAGTGACCACATTGTTCCGGGGAACTATGCAGTGTGTGTGGAAGTGAGGGGTTTGCATGCATGTATAACTCCTCCTTTTTTCCAAACTCCTTCTGCACTTGCACTCCTTGAGAAGCACCCCTTTTCTGCTTTCATGAAATGAAGTTTATGCTCTTCTGACTTGTAAAGCTGTCCAGAGAAGGTATAAAGGGGCAACTATTGCTCACTGGAATATAAAGGAATGGTACCACATAACTGTGGCAGTAGCAGCAGATTGAACAACTTGGTGGTTGTCAATTGAACTGTTTACTGAATCATGGTTTTGGCATGCTTCCATACCTGATGTGCTACAAATGCAAAGGTGAGAGGAATCCTGTCCTGCTCTCCATCATTCAACAGTCCTTCCTGGGAGCTGTGAAGACAAGGCAGTACTCATTGGCCAAAGGAAGTGCATAACCTCCTAATTTGCTGCATGCCCGTTCCTCTTTATGCACTTCTCTTTGCACATGTGGGGGTATAATCATCACCAGAGTTTGTTGCATTTGTAATGTATTTTTTATTCCTTTTTGCTAGCTGGCTTGCCTTTTGCAATTCTCGGTTCAAGACGTGTCCCCTTCCAGAGAGGAGTTTTCTGTAGTGATGAATCCATCCGATATCCATACAAAGAGGACACCATTTCTTATAAATTGTTAGCAGGAATAATTATTCCTTTCAGTATAATTGTTGTAAGTTAAACTTTTCTTCATTGCATTTGATTTCAGTGGGGGTGGGGGAGAGGGAGGAGGGGCAGTCTGTTAATACAGACTTTAAAAACTGTGTTCTCTAAGATTTCTCAACTTCAAAATAATGTCATTAGACCAGGTGCTAAAGCAGTAGAAATGGTGTTCTGGCAAGAATAATGAAAAGATTTTCTATAATTGAGGTCAAACAACTAGAATTATGTAACAGAAAAAGAATACCTTAGAACCATGGTGGCTTAATTGTATGGTCTGAAAGATAAAAACCTTCCTCCTTTACTGTATCAGTGAAGAGTAACACTAATGTATTTGAATCACTGTCAAGATTTTCTATTTTGGGAGGTACTACCTGCAGAATATGAGTTTGCATGACCTGTTAAGTCAGTATGTTTTATCTGCTGCAGAGTTATCAGAAGTACTTATCTGTGTGGAAATGTAACAACAGATAACATTTTTTTAATAGAAAAATGTTATGACTTCCAATCAGAACTTAACAAAAGCATACCTAGAATAAAAAGAACAAGAATGGGTATTTTCCCGAAAGTCAGGATAGAACAGCCCATTGTGTTAGAGTTACTGCTAGGGCTCACTTTCATATTGCACCTAACGGGCTTGAAGACTGGGTAATGTTCTCCTTCCCTCCTCTTCAGATCAGTGATCTGCATAGATTGCCTCTGCAGCTCCAGTTAAGAGATCTCCCTCTTTGACCACAGCTCCTAGCTCAGCTGAGCTGGCTCAAATGTATAGTGATTCTGTGTCCTTAAGATTTAATTACATGCTGTCAGCTGAGCTAACCTAATAGCTTACTATGGACAAAAGGTGAGATCCCACTATTAATCCTGTCTTTTTCTTCTTCTGGTGGCTTGTCTGAACCACTATAAACTAGTGAAACTCCTTAACCTGGCAGAAAACAGCATCTTTGAGCTAGGTTGAGTGGAAAGACTCCTGGAAGAATACCAGATGAGTACCAGTGCTGGTACAAAAAGTGGTGGGGGCATGGGCAGAGGGGAGAGCTGAACCTCATCAGTTAACCATTTAATGTCCTAAGTCTCATGGGACTGCACTTCAGTTCCAGCCAATGGGCCTTCAACAGGGGCCTCAAGATGTCTGTCCAGAAGTACTAAAAAGCATCAGACCCCACTCATGGTGCTGGGTGACATCCCAGCTCATCACAGCTACACTTTAGGCAGAGTTACAACTTTCTATGCCAAATAAGATCGTTAAGTGTATAAATATTTATCCAAGTGTGTTTTGGGAATCAAAGCTGGAAAAGGAGCAGCTAAATGTAAACCTCAGTATTGGCCAGCTGTTTCCCTGGGCAAACAGGTTAAAATCAGGAGGGGTATTATGGCAGTCTCCGCTGCTTCTTGCGTAAGGACTGCATAGACTTTTATCTAGGTTCCAACTAGGTCAGCTTGTAGCTTATGTTTGTTCTTGGGTGGAATTTTTTTGCATAACTGTAGAAATGTGTGACTAGGAATCAAAACTGTGACTTACCTAGTTTTCCTGTTCTTGGAAAAACTGCTTCAAAAACTTACAGAAATACTTATGGAGCAGATAAAACTTGGTTTTTGAGTGTTCTGTTAACTGGCAAGTGGTTTATGCTAAAAGAATCCAATCTTTTAAGATAGGACTTCTTTTCACACTGTTATATAGTAACATGGTATGTTACTACTGTATCAGCTAAGAGTAGCAGTCACAACTGAAGTCCATATGGCTTGTTACCTCTTTTCTAGTAGTGGCTGAAACAGATGGGTGAGGAAGAACTGAAGAATACAGCAAGCAAAGGTTGATGTTTTGCCCTCTGTACTTTGCTACCAGTCATTTGCAGCTCAGGGACTTTCAAATCAGAAAGGGCTTCAATGAATACAGTAATTTTTAATGGATGTATTTCCTTTGAAATTATTCAGTTTCCATATGAACCTGTATGAACATTTAGCTAATAAAGTTAACATCGTAACACCAGGGATCATCTTTTTTATGAAATCAGGCTTTTCTGTCAAGATTGCTTTGAAGTCAGATGGTGAAAGCAAGTGTTGATGTCCTTTGCTCAATGCTTAGATAATTGAAGATGAATACATTTTGCAGGTACTGGATATCTGGATGCAGACAACATTGACATCACCGGATTTTTTTTGTCACCACAACTGAGAGAAGTGACCTTCTGGCACGTTTTACAGCAGTGTCCCTTTAAAAGGGATTCATTATTTACCAGTTGTGGCTGTGATATTTCTGATCAGCTATCTTTAAGTTTATATCCCCATGTCTCTGGGATAGGTAGATTCTGTATAAAAGCTTACCAACATCTACTTCACTGAAAACTCTCAGCTTTAGTCCATGCTCTGGTGATTGTGTGCTTCAGTCCATGTTTCAATATGGTGCGGGCTGTAAAACTTCAGTGTTCACACATCTGATGGGATTGTCTGTTTGCTTTGATGTGCAAAGCTGCTGACAGCTATTTTGTCTGCCCACGTGTCAGTGTGTCTAATAACGGCTTCATTCACCAAAGGTCTGGTTTGCTGGGATTCTGCACTTGTCACTCTCAAGTGACAGATGGAGCCATCACTTAACCTTTACAGAATTTTTGAAGATCACTTCACATACATGCATATAGCTCCCCACCCATCTGATAACCTGTATGAGTCAAGCCTTTCTGTTCAAAATGGGACTGTCTGGTTCAACATCCAACCAGTCTGGGGTGAAGTTGGCTTAAGGAAAAACTTACTTTCTGCAAAAGATAAAGTTTCAGGAAAACAAAATTAAATCTTGCTTTCTTGTCAACACTTGATACATGTACTCTGGGGATTCAGGGTGAAAAAATCCTTGGAAAGACCTCAATTTTCCTGAGGAATAGGATTTTTCTTTGTTTAAATAACTGGAAAATGGAGTCTAGACCCTTCAATACAGTCTCTTGCTTCACAAAAAAACCCCAGTAACTTTATAATGAAATAGAAAAAGAATAGAAAAGTTTAGCTGAATAAGATATAATAATGGAGAAGACATTGTGAACTAGAGCCATGCCAAGTAATACAGATAAATGTTACTCTGAGAAGTTTTTGATTTTCAGAATACTTAAAACAAAGACAAGTTCAACATGCAGCAGGGTAAGGTACAAGGGGGTTTTTTCTACATAAAATGTTTAAGGTTTGGGCATGGTTACTGCTGACTCTTGGAAAATTTAAATTTCCAGTTAAATGTTTGTAAAGATTATTAACCTGTGAGTCTACCTGTCTGAGTACTAGCAACAATGAGTAGTATCTTTCTTTTTAAGTGATTATCTTTAACTGTTGTCCTTATTTCTTTTTCAGATAATCCTAGGAGAGACTCTTTCTGTCTTTTACAATCATTTGCACTCCAATTCATTTGTCAGAAATAACTACATAGCCACTATTTACAAAGCCATTGGGACCTTCATTTTTGGAGCAGCAGCTAGCCAGTCATTGACAGACATTGCCAAGTATTCCATAGGTAGACTGCGCCCTCACTTCCTTGCCGTGTGCCAGCCCGACTGGACCCGAATTAACTGCACTCTAGGTTACATTGAGAACCTCTCTTGTCAAGGAGACAAAGCAAAAATCAATGAGGGAAGGTGAGTAACTAATTTCTGTTGGTTTTTTTTTTTTTTTTTTACAATATGTGGGTCATGTTCAGTTTTGACTTTCTGTTTCTGAAATGTCTGTGCATCCTGATGAAGAGTTTGAAATCTGCCTTCAAAATTGGATGTGGAGTAGCAAGGGAAGTGGCTCAGGTTGAGAATGAAAGCCAACAAACCTGGATGTATGCATATAAAATATGGAGGACTGTTAAAAAGAATCTCTGCCCCATTTTCTCATTATTAGGCATTTCATTAAGGTAAATACTTATGTACCAGTTCAATTGCAGCAAGATAGTGGGGAGACAAAATGAAGCACCTGAAACACATCAGAGTTTTGTCACCTACAAAGAACAGTGAGTTCTATTGGAAATGTTAAAGTATGTTCAGAATAATTTCTGTTTAGAGTTGCTTAAGCTTTTTTGGAAGCTTAGCTTTAGAGAAACTCCTTGCCATTCTTTTTCCAGAAGACCTAGATACCCTGTTAGATTTTTTTTCTCTGTGTCCGTGGTTTTAACTACATGTGTATAGGTTTTGCTCATTGTCCTCTGTGCTCATATGATGTTCTAGTACGTGTCCCCTATGGAACTTCCAGTAGCATGCATGGTATTCCTCAGCAGCCACAGGGGAATGCTGCATATTAATTTGGTGGGTGACCAGGTCCAGCTCCGAGTCACACACAGCAGCTGTCCAGCAGTGCCAGGATCAGTCTGTGTTTTGTATGGCTGTTGGTAGCAGAAGAGCAATTGTACAGATAGGTAGTATAGGAGATAATCCTAAAATGAATAACTTCATGCAGGTACTAAATAGACTGTTGTGGTTTAACCCTGGCTGCCAACTAAGCCCTACACAGCTGCTTGCTCACTCCCCCCACCCCCAGTGGGACTGGGGAGAGAATCAGAAGAGTAGAAGTGAGAAAACTCTTGGGTTGAGATAAGACAGTTTAACAGGGAAAGCAAAAGCTGCGCACAGAAGCAAAGCAAAACAAGGAATTCATTCACCACTACTTACCAGCAGGCAGGTGTTCAGCCTCTCCAGGAAAGCAGGGCTCCATTGTGCATTATGGTTACTTGGAAAGACAAATGCCATCACTCCAAACATACCCCCCCCTTTCTTCTTCCCCTAGCTCTATATGGTGAGCATGACGTTCTATGGTATGGAGTATCCCTTTGGTCAGCTGTCCTGGCTCTGCTTCCTCACAGCTGCTTGTGTACCTGCTCACTGGCAGAAAATGCCTTGATTTAGAGTAAGCACTACTTAGCAACAACTGAAAGATCAGTTTCTCAACATTATCCTCATACCAAATCCAAAACACACCACTGTGCCAGCTACTGAGAAGACAATTAACTCTATCCCAGCTGAAACCAGGACACAGACAAATTGAGGGATTTTTTTGAGAGATTGACATAGAAGAGTGTGCTTCACATGCAGCTTTTTTGTATTACTAATGCCCATAATCATGCTTAGTTGAAGATATTGTACTTTCTTGAAGATATTCTAGACAATGATGGACTTGCCTTGCCTGTGTGAAGCCCTGTAGAGTGAGAATATCCACTCATCAAGGTGTAACTTCAATCTGTTCCAGGAAAATTGATGTACTTGTGAAGACATTTAATGGTCACTTTCCATATTGCTGTCAACTTCAGTTTCTGGAAAGAGGCAGGATAAACAAAGGAGGATTTTCATGAACTATAGAAAACAAAGACTTTCTAAACAGCATGTGTGCCAGACTTTTAAATGTTACTGATTTCTCAAAGATTTGACTTCAGCAGAAGAACCTTAATTGAAATAAAGGAGATGCAGCCTCCCCCAAGATAAGAAATTGTCTTGGTGTAATGTCAGCTTTACAAATTTTAGTGTGGTGAGTTAGCAGAAGTGCCAAACGCTAACTCTTTAGAGTTTAAAAATGGCAACCTGTAACACAAGGTAGGAGGGAAATACAGATTTTGTTTATTACATTGTGGTGGAGGTAAAATGTTCAGACTTTTTTGCTTCAACTTGCTAGAAGTGGTATTTATTTTTATTCTACGTGAAAAGATACTTGTCTATGTTTCAAATGGAATGAGTCTCTAAAAGTTGCACATCTTCAGGTCCTTTGAAACCAGATTGTATGGCTTTCAACATGAAACGGTGGGGTCAAAATTCGATTTTGGCATATCTCTGACTCTTCAGGTGAACTTCTGCATCGATCTAAAAATACTTCTCAAATGCGAAGAGGGAAAAGGAGGGCATTTGAGTTCATTGTAATGACTAAAATGGTCCTGAAATAAAGCTGTTGTTTAGGAATGCTGAAAAAGAGTTCTTATCCTCAAACAAGGAAGCAGATTTTTGTTGTATGAGAATAACAGGGAGGAGCAACAACATAGTGATCTGCTTAGCTTTTGTTTGTCTCTGTGCAACTAGTGCAGTGAAATCTGACTTCCACATTGGAAGCAAGATTTGTCTGTCAACTCTTAACTGGTGAGCTGTTAGGTTTTTATTCTCAGCTACTCTTCTGTTCCCTCTTTCTGTTGTCCCTGTTGCTTCTCAAAAGTGATGCAAGAGGGGTTCTCCTTTTTGGTCAAATCTTGCCTTGAAGTGATGACTTCAGTGTGAGCTCACCTGTGGTGCTTTTGTGCTCAGCTGGGGCTTTTCCATGCCCAGGAAGCTGTAAATTGAGTGGTCAGAGAAGGGTGGATCAAAGTTGGGCCATCCTCCTGTAGAGGTGGGTGTCATGGATGCAGTGACCCATCCAGTAAATCATTCTGGGTTCCCTATGGAAACTGGTCCCTAATTAGAAAGGGTAGTTTCAATGATCTTGGGTCATGTGACTACATACCTTAACAGTTAATAAGCCACCAAGAAGTGGAAATTTGATTGCAGTGAGTTTTACAGCAAGTTGGAAGAGGTCAGTAGGCTCTGAAGTGGTAGCCCAGAGGTGAATTTCTGGATCAGCTGGACAGAATTATTAGTGGCAAACTTAACACCATTTATGCTTATTTGCATACAATAAATATGCAGGTAGAAATTCCAAGAAAGAACAAAGACAGGACAACCAGTGTTGCATATAAAATCACGTTCTGAACTGAACCTGTTATTCCTGTGTAGTAGTAGAGCTTAAGATTTTTTTTTGAATATTTTTAGAGATTTATGCTCAGTTATACAGTCAAAAAAACAAATCTTTGTTTACTACTTCTTAACTCATAGCAGGAAAACAATGCTTCCAGTGTAAAAAGCCACTGTGCTTACACTATGCGTATTGTACTCTTCTGTTTTGTTCTTTCCTCCCTTTTCATAATATCTTACTTATCAAAAGTATAAAATAGTTTTGCTACACAGCATTCCTGAGTAGATCAGAGCTCTTGCTCTGAACTAGAGTAAGTGGATGTGTTTTGAAGAGATTGGTGTGAGGTTGAAGTCTCTAAAGAATGCTTTGGAAGTGGTACAGAAGAAGTTAAGTAATCAACAGTTGTTCCCATTTCACCCTACTAGTACAACTGGAAGGTGAAACATCTGAAGTAGTTTCTTATTTTTATTTTTCCCCACATGAAGATAAAGTAAACTGTGGAACTCTTTGCTGTGCTAGGATGTGTAAGTGTATATGTAGGTTCCAAAAGAAAAAACACACAAAACCCCAACCAACCCAACAAAACAAACAACTACAAAAAAACCAAAACCACAAACAAAAAAACCCAAACAAACTTCTAGAAAAGTAAAACCAAGAAAACAACCAATGTTTCTGGAAGCCTAAGTTATAGTTGGAGGTTGAGAGTGTTTTGGGTAAGCATCATTGCATATTTTGTCCCAGTACTGTTTTATGCAAATCTGATAACTTGTAACTCTTTGCATAGATCTGCTATGTTACAGCATCCAGGCATTGGGGGAAAGATAATCATTAGCCTTATTTTTATTGTTGATCAGTTAAAGTAGTATTAAAGTACATGATAAAATACATACATGGTTTATCATTAATACAAACCAATGGACTCTTATGCTTGGCCGTCTACGTTAATAAAGTGCCTGTTGGTTTTGGTTAGTTTCAGTAAGATTTTATTTTCTACACCTGAGCTTGATAAGCTCAGTCTTGCTGACTTAAGTATCTTGTTTACTCCGTACCATGCTGAAAACAGAGTCCTCTTCAGTTTTAAATAGCTTAGGTTCTCCTTGACAACTTCTATAGTGTTTGCACTTTCAGCACTACTGGTGGCTAAACTGAGGATCACACACACAGTTGTGTGCTTAGTAAATCTCATTCATATTTGTTGAAAGATGCACATAAGACCTGGCATATATTACTTGAAAATATGTAGCTCTTGCAGATCTCTAAAATAGGCATGGAAGTAACTAGTTATATTAAATTGCTAGTTAAGTATTAGCATTAGAAACTACTTCTGTGTGTCTCTGTAAGACAGCCCTTTCTTCAGGCAGTCTTTGGCATTGAAATCAAACTAGATGCAGAAGCTTGGTACAAGGTGCTTCACGACAGTTTGCTGAGGGTGAATGATGTACATGAACTGCATTCTCAAGCATCTATGAAGGTGTTGCTAGGTTTGATGTCAACTAGTTATGTGTAGAGCTTTGCAACATTCCGCTTGCATAAATACGAAGAGTAGTAACTCAGTAAAGGTGCTTGGGCTGTGAAGGTGATTTTATTGTTTTGAGTATCAAGATGGTAAAGTTCTCCTTGAAGCACGTAACACAGTTGAGTAAGACACATATTTTTTAAAATTTCATTGCACTGGGCAGAAGGGTACAGGACTTGTCATGCTGTTTCTCTGCTGGGGGACAGTGGCATGTTTCATTTAGTGTTTTAGAAAAGTTTGATAAACAAGCACAAATTTTAGTGTCTTAAGAATGAAATCAAAGCCAATAGGTCTTCATGTGATCTGGTGCTAGCAATTAGCATGCCACTGTTAGTATGCCATTATGGATTGTCTCTAAGGTACTTTATTTAGCACCTATAAAGGTAATGATTTGCCAAATGGCTGTTTCTTTTCCAAATAGCAAAGTAGGGCTCAGTAAAATAGGTGGGTGTGCTGGCAGGCTATAACCCTGACCAGGCAGGGGTGTGAGTGAGCGCTCCCTGCTATTCTCTGATCTCTGGCTTTTGTAGCTCCCATACTTTTTTCAATTCATCCTTCTTTTTTGGCTTGCTACTGCTTACCTTGGCCTGGCTTTGAGTGGCTTGCCAAGACACCCAAATCCCTCAAAGAGGGGTAGGCAGAGAGGATGCCAGAGGACAGATGATGACTTCCTTATTGGTAACTAAAGGGCAAACCTGTCTGTTCCAGCCAGTCCATGGCACAGTGTTCCGTGCATTCCATTTGTTAGCATTCTTGCATATGAAAGACTTGATTGAAACAACTGTGTTCAACAACAGGAGCTGTGAATTAATATTTTACTGTTCCTCTGGTGAGTATCCTTTGCTGTACTTGTTTATCTGTCTAAAATGAGTTTATAAACAGTGAAGCTTGACTGTCTTGTAGAGTAACAAAGTAGAACATTAAAAGTGTCTCTTTTTCTCTAGTACGTGAATTGTGAAGTAAGTCTTAAACACTCAGAAACACTTGATTTGTCTGGAAAAAATTTTTTAGGCTTCTGGAAGTGGGGAGGAAGGCAACTTAAAAGCTCTTTGCGTAGTTACACTTAAGTGTATTAGGCTTCATGACTTCCAAGATGGTGATGGGGTGCCTTCTAACTGTATTGTTAGACTGTACTAATGTATTGTGTGGCAATGTTAACTGATTGTTCCCAACTAATACTGAGCAGTCAGGAGTTGCTAATTCTACCTGGATCACTTTTGTGCAGACAAGCACTGGTAATCCCTAGGTAGCAGGATCTGGAATCCAGAATTCCAGGTTTGACCAGGCCAGCCTGAACCTGGAAAAGGTCGGTCTTAACTGTGTCTGTAAACTTGGAGTATCATCTTAAGCAAAGAATGAGTATTTCTTAGTGTTGTAAAATCCAATCTCCAAGACAGTAAATGTGGCTTAGATAAATGTTCTGTCTGGGTTTTTTTGGGGAGCATGGGAACTTAGTCATGGCACCGTAGGCTTTTCTCTCCAGTTTCATAAAATCCTTTCTACAAGCTGGTAAAACCTACCAGAAATCAAAACAGAACCCCCAAGCCCTTCAACAGAAAAAACCCAAGCTAGAACAAAACCTTTCCCAAAGTAAGAATAAAGAACCTTCAACAAACCAAGCTTCTGGTGTTGAAGAGTTGTGCGTAACTGCAAGAACACTTGAGTCTCTTAATTATCAAACAATGTAGCAGGTACTATAGACAGCTTACAGTATTTTTAGAACTTAATTTAGGATTGTGCTGTCACTTTGATTTTATATATGTATAAAATCATGTTATAAACTTGGCAGCACAAATAGCACATTAAAGCCTTGTGTAAAGGTCAGGTATATTGAATCTGACACTATTTAAACACTTTATCCACAAAATGTTAAGAATAAACATTGTAGCATGAAGTGTGCAGTATTATTACTCAGTGTCCTCTGAATAATTTCAGGGACAATAATATACTGAGGTGGAAATAAATGGTTGTAGTTACTTTTGGTGCAAATGATGCCTCCCTAGAACTTCAAAACTTTAAAGCATACTTCCTTAAATTTTCTGGGTTTATAATTGCTTCCTGGAGTAACAGTAGGAAAAAAGTAGGTTTGTAGTATCTGTACTCAACAAGGAGTGTGAAACATAACTGCTGCTAATGCTTTGTTGACCTTACAACCTTTGAAAGCAAAAGGCTTTTAATGAATGTGTTGCTCTTCCTGACATGTTTAGTGTACCTGATTTGCTTGTTGTGTGTAACGGTCATGTAAGTCTCTGAAACTAATTGGGACCAATCAGTTCAGTGGATAAAAGGTTAAGAATCAATTCAGATACCTGAATGCTCGGTTATGAAGTTAGATATCCTTGCCTTGAATTAACATAAATCTGTATTTTTAATACTGTATTTTAGGAGAATTGTTACCTGCAGATGATGTTGACAACTTTTTTTTTAAAAAAAACCTTTCTAAAATGTTACCAGGAACAGTGTTAAAACATTTCAGAAAATGAACACGCTGGCTTCTTTTAAAAGCTAATGTCTTCTACACTTTTGAATATACCTTAGAGAGAAAATTCTTAATCTTTTGCCTCTGAAATTTTGACTGGATTTTTTCTTGCTGTTGAACTGACTTCTTTCCACCCACCCAGTACTGTTAATGTCCGCATCTTGAAGACTGGAGACCTTGTTAGAGTGTCTGGCAAGATGGCTTAAATATTTACGGTGTCTGTCTGGATGCTTGGAAAGCCTTTGTGTATACACAGGCGGGAGCTGCTGGAGGTAATCTGGTCCAGTCTTCAGTTTAAAACAGAGGGAATCAAGCTTTGACAGAGCCCTGTGCATTCTGGTTCATTCAGGATCTCTGGAGGTAGATCTCATAGCCTCTTGGGAAAATCTGTTCCTTCAGTCTTTGCCTCATTTGACCCCCTGCCTCATTAGCATTGCTTCTTAAAGATACCTGAACAGCCTCATCATGGCATCGCCTACCTTCTTAAGCAAGACTGTATGCAAGCCATCCAGTCTCACGGACTTGCAAGTGCACCTTTAATCATGGTTAGATCTGACTTGACTAGATACCACCTCACTCGTCTAAGCTTTACTGCTAGGCATGAATATCAGGGAGGCTTAACAGATCTTAGAGAAGGTATCGAGTACCTTACTCTGTTCAGCGGTGGGCCTGTGTTATCCTTGTCTTGCTGCTGACCTACCAGTGGAACACCTTCACATTACCCTTTGTATCCCACACTAGCTTTGGCCTTGGCCACCTTAATTCCTTCTCTGCATGCTTGGGTGATACTTCAGTGCCTGTCCTTGGTAGGCAGTCCACTTCTGCCTCATGATATTTTGTATCTAAACTCAATCAGACCTTGCTCACTGAATGAAGGTGGCCTCTTGTTCCTTCTGCTTTTTTTTTTCCTACAAGGGGATGAAAAGTCTGTGCTCTGAGGAGGTTGTCTCTGAAACCCCGCTATCTCGTGGTTGCCACAACCATGGCTGTTGATGACATGTCAAATTAGTTCATCTTTGCTCCTGAGTAACAAATGAGCGGAGAGCAGTTATCTGTTGTGCCTGCCCAACAGTAGCATCAAAGAAAGCTGTTGAATGGTGTGCACCCTGCCGCGTTGCCCTTCTGGCAGATTTTAAGGCCACTGAATTTCTCTAGGAGAAGCCTTTCTAGATATGAGATGTCAGAGTTCCTATGACTCCAGTCTTTAGAAATTTCAATCTGTGTGTGTCAGTGTTCGAGATACATCAGAACCCACTAATAAGACTGGGTATCTTGGGGTTGTGTTCCCCACCTCCCCTGCCCTCCCTTTCGTGTACAACCATTACTTACTAAGCATGAAAGGAGGACTTGGCAATTCTGCAGCTTTGGGCAAGATTTGAACCCTGGCATCCAAACATCTAAGTTAGCTTCCTTCTTGCTGAGCTTCTCTAATGACTTTGCATTTCCTTTTTATGTGTCTCCAGCTGTACCGTATGGTGAGTTAAAAGGAAAAGGGTCAGCATATGGTTTAATTCCTTGAACCCGTCAGTTCACTAACTTTTACTCTGGAGTTTATTTATTGGGCTGGCATTTAAGGTACAGATTTGGAGGCATTTCAGTCTTCCTGTCTCTTAAAAACATCTATCATTGAGGTATTGTTGGCTTGTTTCTGTTTTTCTATTGAGGCATAGATATGAGAGCTTTTGTCTTGTTCATGTATAAGATCTGTGCCAAACTGGATTTCATAAATGCCAGATGTGTCCCTTTGTGATGGAATTTTATTGTCCTTTTGCATTGCAGCAGAAAAACCTGGATTGAATTTCAGATCTGGGTAATTGCTAGGTCCAGCTCTTGCTTTTTTTTTTGTTTGGTTTCTTTTTTAAATTAAAAAAATTAAGTCTTCATGAATGCAATTCAAAACTTTTTTCATATTTTTGAAGGTGAAATACTGCTACTAGTTCCAATTCAGTGTTT
Organism: Falco biarmicus; assembly: GCF_023638135.1. Lineage (NCBI taxonomy): Eukaryota > Metazoa > Chordata > Aves > Falconiformes > Falconidae > Falco > Falco biarmicus. The sequence continues at coordinate 66,522,732 of NC_079311.1, forward strand.
TACAAGGAAACAGTTCAGGTTTGGGCTCCTGAAAGTGGAGCAAATAGTATTCATTAAAGTTAAAAAATGCACATAGCAAACATCTCATCCTCAGGTTTTTTCATACTTAAAATGGAGAAAATAAAGGTATTGCACACATGTAGCGGTGTTCTATAATCTTCAGGTAAACAAAACAACTTTTTTATTCTAGGGATGTAAAGTTCTTGGTTATCACGCTACTGCCTTGAGACATGGAACAGTTACAAATGAGAAGGCATAAGCATAACATGTTCTTCCTTGATTAGCACACTGCAAAGGTGTGAGTAGAAAGTTGGGGTTCAGGTATTTTCCAGAGGAGGATGTGGCACTGTAAGTCTAAACAGTCTTTTGACAGATTAGCCCTTTAAGCAACCATTTCAGCTATGATACAGGTTTCTAACTAACCATTAAGAGTGTGTATGTGTTATGCATGTGCATACATACTATGTCTTGCATAGCCTCAATTTCTGAGCAGATAGAAGGTGGTGCAGGTAATCTGTAAATGAGTACTGACAGTGGATGCACTTGAAGTGGTTGCTGCAGTTCTCTTCTGTAGTTCATAAGGAATAATTGCTGTTAAAACTTCCTGTAGCTGAAGCTTGAATCATATTGTAAATCAGTTCTGCAGATGGCATGCTTTTATTTTTCAGAGCTTTTAAATCAAATTAGAACAAAACAATTTTTTAGTAATTGTTCTCAAAATCCATGTTCTTCCTTAATAGGACAGTTGAATATAAAGGAGGAACAGAGTAGTGGTTTGGGTATTCAGAGGATGAACTTAATGCCAGCAGCTGGGCTGCTAATGCCCTCCTCATGTAGTCATGCTGAATTTGGTTACAGTATGCAGCACAGTTTGGTTATTTATTCTATTGCTTTTACACTAGTTAAGCTAATCTCCATCAGCACACATTCTTGTACAGTGTAAATATTTTATTTTCTTGTTAGTCCTGGGAGTGTGTTGAAAGGCTCTCTACTTGCTCCAGGTTTGCCGAGTTTACTACAGATTTTTGTTGGATGCAGCATTTATTGTGTTCTAGCTGAGCAGTGTAGGTTTGTCATGGTAATGCAATCACTGACAAGATTTTGTTAGGCACCCCATTTTTTAAGTTTTTTTTAATGAGTGTGGATGTTGGGGTGGACCTGAAAGCTCAGTTCTGGGTTTGGAGGAACACTGAAAACGTTGTGATTAGGGAGATCCAAGAAGCTGCCCTCCCTGGTTTATTCATCAGCTCACTAAGTACATATACAAAAGTGAAACCTTTGAACTTGAAGTGGTAAATACTAAGCCATGATGTACAGGTCTAGCTACTTTGGAGGCACTCTGTGCTGTCTGAAGTCTGTAAAGCTCCAAAGCAGGTTTGTGGAGCTAGCAGTGATGTGTTATGCATGTGAAACACTTCCTCTGAAGTAGAGTTTAACTTTGGGTCGTTGAAGTTACCTAATTCCAGTCTTGTCACCTTGTTTTGTTTGTAGTAACAGATAACATAGCTGTTAAGGTTCGTCATTATAATTGCATTACTAACATCATATTACAACTCTGATGTCTAAAGCAAAAAACAGTTCCCTACTTCAGTTGATGTATTGCTCCCATGCTGACTGCACTCAAAACAAGCTGTGTGTAGCCTGCCATGGCAAACTCAAAAGGTAATCTTCAAAGTCTTTAGGAAATTGGGCCTGACTTTTTTGACCTTGATAATTTATTTCAGCACGATTGCCAAGGTGGTTCCCTTTACCAATCATTTGCTAGGAATTCTATTTCAGCTTTGTTTAGAGCTCTTTTGCTGGTTGTACTCATTCATGCATGCCGGTAAGTGCAGTTAAATCACTCGGAGTAGTTCCCAGTAGCTCAGCACCCGTTCCAGACCACTGATATGGGGCTAACCTGCATTACTTTGTTTTGAAGTTCAGCCAAACTTTTGAAGCTCTTACACTGTCTGTTCTATGTTCACCTTCAAAACTAACTGTTCAAGAACAAAACCCAACACAACCAAACTTCATACATTACCTCCATTTTAACAAATACTTCCTTTTCCCCTGTTTCATTAGATACTAGACATTTGCTTCAAGTTAACTCATCTGTATGCAACAAATGTAATTGTTCTTGTCTTTCCCTCTTCTGCTCTCTCTCCTGCCTGCGCACCGCCCCCCCATTACTTATATGATGTATTATTTTGCATTAAAATAACTTAGCTTGTATGAAATGTTTCAGTATTTTGTTTTGAAATATCTTGAAGCTTTGTCAAAAATCAAACTGCACTTAGTCATTCAGGCATAACTAAATGGATTACTTCTGGCAGTTTCTAACAGCACCATGAATCAGAAATGTCTCCATAACCTGCTGCAGACTTACTAACATGTTTTCTATGGACATAATGGCATGTTGCTTATAGCATTCTGATTATTTCTGTTACAGAGCTTTTAACCTGTGAAGTGCTCTGCAGTACTGAAATTTATATGCTCAGGAGTTTTCATCAGAGGCTTATATAGCAGTTACCACTTCTGAAAAGGTTTTTGCAAAATAATCTTGAGCTTGGATTCCAAAGCAGTTTAGAAGGATGAACAGAAGGTCACATGTGTATTGTTATTCAGATGGTGCAGCTTTTTCCTTAAACACTGCTTCTGTCTGTCATTAGTTATTGAAGATGTAACATGGCTGACTTGGGAACACTTCCAGTCCTAATGAAATTATGTAAGAGTCTTTAAATATTTAAACTTTAGAAGCTTGTGAGCTACAACAGACAGTGACAGGGCTATACTTGATCTAGAAGCAAAAAGAGCTGCCTTTGCACAGAAATTAACTGGCAGTAGGGAGAATCAAATCTGAAAGGTGAGCATGCCCTAACCAATTGAGATGCAGTTCTGCAGTCTGCACCATGTCTCTGACCTTAAATCTCCTTTGCCCTAATGTGAATTGGCCCTTCTCAGTGGTGATGCATAGCATTCGTTTTAGTAACTGAAAATAAAACTCTTCACCCCCTTTAATGGTTTTCAGAAAAAGCTGTGCTTGCAGTCTGTTTGGTGTTGCAATAGCTTATCATGCATAAGTTCATTAGAAATCAAAATTTGTAACTTGTTTGGCACACCCTGAAAATTACTTGGAAGCTAGCTATGGATAATCAAGCAGATAAATATCTTCTCATTCTTGGCTGAATTTCACTGATTTGCAAATCTTATGTCCAAGTTAATAGGAGGGAGAAGTCTCTTAAGATAGACACTTTGGACACGTGTGTAACTGTATTGCTTGAAGAGTTCCATAGGAACTGAAATCCCTTTAATGCTCATGGTTCTCCTGCTGCCTCCCTTCCCTTTTCCCTTTCAATGATTACAAAAATCTGTTGGGGGAAGGGTTCTGCACACTTGGTAAGTGCTTCATGCCCAAAGCGATTTCCTAAAGAGGGAACAACAATCAAATCCCTGATTTAAGAGATTATTTTTTCCTCATTCCCTTTTTGTAAAATGATAACACTCCTGTGAGTCATAACAGTATTATGTAGATAGCTTGGGCAAACATGGGTAATGGAACAGAAGCATGTAATCTGATGCATGTGAGAGCAAACTGTTAGTCTAGAAATGTTTGTTTGAGCCCCCTTTGCTGCTGTCCTCATTTTTACTCTTTTCCTGAAAGGGGATTGCTAGGAAAGAGGTAAGCGAAGTCCTGAGGTTGGTTGGTTTTTTTCCCCTATTGGAGAAGGCCAACTAGAAATGTAGTGGAAAGTTAAACTTCCCTTTTGTGTGCTGAGTTAAGTTCTCTTTTGCCAGTTCTTGACTTTTTCACTCAATTTGCTCTGTAGTGTTTTGCAGTGTGCATGTGGAATGCCATTGCAGCTTGCCAGTTGGTTGGACTTCATAATATCCAGAGCTCAGAACATACATGTTTGTGTGTGGTATGAATGACAGGAGCTGGTAACTGCTTGCTCCCTACTGGAATATTTCAAAGTTCAAGATGGAGGTTGACAGCTGCTCATTTGAAAATGAAAGAGAGTATAGGGGGATGAGTTTTTTCCTTACTGGTTATCTTACAGAGGAGTTTATTCCTCTAGTAGCTGCTGGTACAAACTTCTGCTGATAGATGCAGAATATCTAGCTAATTAGTCGGTGCCCAAATTAGATTATTCCATTGGTGTGTAATAACTGTGTAGATAGCATGTAAATTTCATTTAAACAATCTTGGATGTATTGGGGGAAGGGTGGGGGGGAAATGAACCCAACCAACAAATTATGCCAGCAGTTTTTAACAATATTCAAAATGCGGTCAACCTAACTAAGCCTGAGTAAAACCACTTCGTATGGATCCTGAGCTCAGGAAAAAAGGTTACTATATACCTGTTTCTTGCACTGTCTGCAGGGCTTGTTTCAGAGGAGTGGTGGTGGGGGAAGGTGATTGGGTAACAGAAAAAGACTGCTTATTTCTTCCTAGAACCTGCTAGATCTGTGTTATGTCTGTAGGACAAGCAGGGAGCTTTCATTTGTGTAAAACAAGCATGAGGTAAGATAGCCTATAATGGGAAAAATGTGTAAGTGTCTGCAGAACGGGCATGGTCTTGTGCATAGTGTCAGCGTTGGCAACTTTTTCTCACTCTCTGCCACTACTTAAAAGTAGAGCGGAGCGGATCTACCCCTCACCCCAAACATGATCAGAGAATTGTGCCAGACACTTACTATTAGTCTCATGTCAATGCACCTGCCAATAAAACTGTCCAGATGAGGATTACTGAATTGCAAAAGGCTCTGCGGCTTTTTCCTTTCTGTAAGCGTAAGGCTTTGTACTTAAGTGTGGGTTTAACAACTGGCAGAGAAGGGAGAAATTTGGAATGCTGCCTTTTTGAAAATTATTTTGAGTAATTGCTGTTATTGTTAGAGCAACTTTTGTGCACTTAGTTAAACATTTCTTTGAAATTAAGCACTTCTGTGAGTGTTGCAGGGTTCTTAAACCTTCTAGCCCCCACTGATCCTTGACATTTGTCTAGCACTTGAAGAGATTTGGGTGCTGTGAAAGCATGTTGAGTGCTAAATGCAGAGAAAATTGACTTTAAAGAATATAGTGCTTCAGTTTAAGCATAGGACTAGCACTTCATTAAACTGTGCCCTCATGGCACTGAAATTCTAGGAATATTTCCGTGACAAGCATGTGTATCTCTTAACACAGATGTCCTGAGCTGCAGCTCTGTCTGGCACTTGTTCCCCTCCAGATCAATGGAATGGGTAACAAATGTTAGTGGGAGCTTTGAGTCAGACTTGGAGAATCTGGAGAACATGAGGATAGAAAGGACTTGCTGGCTAATCCAGTGGGTGGTTTTTGGGCTTTGATGTGGGAGTGTGCATTGTGTTTTGCTGGGCCTCCTGTTTTTCTCTGAGCAATCATTTTATAATTCCGTAGTGGGGAATTATTCCCTTATCATTGTGGGGAAGATTCCCTTATCATTCAGCCTCTGCCAGGTTTATTGTGGCACCAGAAAATGTACTATCTTCTGGTTTGTCCTTTACCATCATTTCTAACACTTTAATTTAATGCTCCATTGTGCCATATGTGTATTTAGCTATTTCCTAGCGTTGTCTTTCACTAGGGTTATTTGTTTCCTTGTCAGCCTCCTGCACTTGGCTTAAATGTTTCTGCACATTTGGGTGTCCTTACAAATACATTTTATGAACACAAGATACTAAGCTTGTTTACTGAGCTCCAGTGTGCAGCAATTCACTTATGAAACAATGTACTTTACAAAATACCGCCAAGCAGAACTTCCTGCTTTTGTAAGTGATGCTATAAGACAAGTGGTCCTTTTATTTGCTTGGTGTGTTATGTTCCATATTTATACTAACTGAAGAAACCGATACGATATACCTTCTCTCAGTTGGGCTCTGCTTCATAGGCTGAGGTGCCTTTGTGCATGGAAAGGAACAGAACAGAATGAAACGGTTGTCAGTGCCTAGTCCTGCAAAGCAATCTGTCTTAGACTTGCTTATCTGGGATTAGAAATCCTGGCTAAAAGTACTGAGTAGTTCAGTTTAATTATTTCTTGTAGGTATTGTTTGTACTTGAATTATTTTTCCAGGTAATCTGTAAAAATGTAGATTTACAGTAACAAACTGTAGTGATTAATTGTAATCAGTCTTATGGCAACTTCTTTAAGAAAGTGTAGCTAGCCTCTTTGTCTTTATCATAAACTATATGAAATCTGTGCCAAAACTTAATTTTAGGAAAGATAAGCACACTTTAAATTACCTTGTTATAAGACCTTCTTGATGTCCAGCAGTACCGCACACATTAGAAACTGACAGTATACTTTAGACCTCAACTGAGACCTGAAACTAGTTTTATTGCTACTTAAGGCATTCTTCTAACTTGATAGTAACATATAGCCCAGGTGGAAATAATTAAAGCTTATGCTCTTTCCTGTTAAAATGAAGCCTTGTTCCTCACATGAGAAGTGATCAGTGAGGTAGGTATTGATGGAGTAAAAGGCATGGACCTCTGCAAAGCTGTTTTCATGTCACTGTGGCATTTTGGAAAGAATAAAAAAAAAAAGACTTTACACTCACCAACTCTATTTCATGGCTCTGCAGTTCCACTGGATACTGTTCTAATACTCATTTGAAAAAGTGTCCCGAGATCTAATGTGTGAACTCCTAATGGCATAATTTAGTTTTTCCTTCATTACTGAAAGGTAAGGGTTTTGAGTTGTCTGTATCATTTTACTTATAAATGTATTTTCTTCTAATACTTATGCTTTCTTGAAACTGGTAAATACTGGTTGGGTTTTTAATTAAAAAGATACTTAGTTCTCAAATGCTGGCTGATGACCAGTACGATCACAAAGAAGCCTGAGCTGTGCAGCACTTGGCTGGTTGGATAGACAGGACGTTCTCCTGCCTTTGGGAAGACATTGTTTGTGTGCTGAGGAATTGTTGGGAAACTTTTTCCATTTTCAAACTTCGTGTTCAAAAGGGCTTCAAGATAATTTTATTTTCTTTATTTTTAAATTTCTGTTCTTAAAGACGTCTAGAGACAGCAGTATTGCCAAAGAAACTTCACTGGGATTGCACAATGTGCAAGTTGGATCAATACTTTGTCCCAGTTGTATTTCTGGCAATAATTCCTGTGCAAAACACAGCATTTCCAGTCGTATACAGCATACTTATCTATGCTTGGTAAGAATGCATTTGAATTTTGTAATCTTCCACTTGGAACAAGGCATTCTTAATGTCGCATTCGGCTAATAGATTCCTAAGTCCGAGAATACCAGTAGTCAGCACCACCTTTAAAATGGTATAGGAATTCCAAAATAAACTTAGAATTGTATTGATTCCTTCTCTTACATTAGCATTCTGAAGTCTTCCAGTTGGCAACAGGTTGCCTTCAGGAATTGTAGGAGTTTTCTTATGGACAACAGGAATTGCCCTGAAGTCAGTGGATAAAAGCACAGGAGCCAGGATTTCAGTGTTCTGTATCTTCTGTAGAACAGCATGCTTTGCTTTCTTGGCTGAGATGACTTGTCTGAAAGACAGAGCTCTTCAAAATGTTTTTTCTATTGACTTTCATAGCAGACTCCTACCCAGAGACCTCAACTGATGAGGAATTAAGTACTGAAGTGAAGAAGGGATGTCTGGTTGAAATGTAGTCTTAATTAAGGTGCTTGAAGTTTGAACATCTGAAGATAACACATTGTCAATACAGATTTTCTATAGAAGAACGGAATTGAAAAATCTGTGGGATGTGTGTGAATGTATATGCATGTATATATATTCACACACATACAAAAGTCATCTTACTCTTTTTTTTTTTCTTTCTTCCTCTTTCTTCAGCCCCGCCCCCCCCCCCCCCCCCCCCGATTCCTTATTTCTGTCTCTGAAACTGAAAGCTGTTGGCAGTACTTTGAATGTACTTTATAAACCAAGGCCTTGGGTTCTCTACCTGGCTGAGGCACCAAAATAGGGACCTGCTAGGTATGGAGTGCAGTCTGGGGAGCTATGGAACTTACAGTTTTAAGTACAGGGTTTTTTTCTTCTTTGCCTAAGACTGAATTAGAAATGTCTTCCCATTTTGCTTTCTTTTGACCAAGAGGTGAGTGGGCTTTTTTTTTTACAGCTGTGATACTCTGCTCCTCACAGAAACCGCTGTGCAGGGGAGGACCTTGCTAAAGGCACCCTGGGCTGTCAGCACAGCATCAGCTGTTGAGTCCCTTCGCTCTGGACCTGCTATATAGAAGAAGCCTTTAAGAGTTGAAGGCAGTGTTGATACCCTCTAAATGAGAGTGCCAAGTAGGAACCTATTTCTGTGAATGTTAGATGAGGTGTAATCTTCTCCAGCTGGCTGGTTAGCGAGCTGCCTTCCTGCCGTTCCCCCTGCCCCTCAAAGATAGTGGTCCGTGTGACTATCAGTACATTTAACAGAGGTATACAGGTATACGTGGTATAAACATCTAGATACGGGTTTGTAACTCTGCCTCTTGATGGTGACCAAGTGCAACTGATTTGGGGTGATTAATATGTCATTTGTTCCCATGCACATACTGTGACTATCAGATAAGCGATTTTTAAAACTGATGTTCAGTATTCTGGTTTTTTATCAAGAAGGTGAAACAAATGCACTGCTTTAAAGGATACTTGAATCTAGCTTTGAGGATGTGTTCACTTGCTGTTCAAACTTGAGCCAAAGGGCTAGTAGTTACTACCTGATGTGGAGATCAGCATAATGCTGGAATAGGATAGCTGCTGAGAAGTGAAGCCTGTGCTGTTTGTCAAAACCTATTGCTGGATATTTGTGATGACTGTTGTGCCTAGATAGCCTCCTTGAAGAAAAAGAATGGAGATGTTTGCATCTTACCAGTTTCCTTGTGTGAGATAAATCAGCATCACTGTACACTGAGTGCTGCAAAAGAAAAGTAATGGGTATTCTGCTCTCTTCTCTTCCAGACTATCATTTTACTCTGGCCATTCTTCGTTCTCAATGTACTGCATGCTCTTCCTAGCAGTAAGTATGCTCTTCCCATCTAAACGGCAACAAAAAGTCTGTTAGTTAACTAGTACAAAAATTGAAATATTTCCTTGGCCACTTTGTATAACGAATACTATTTTTGTAGGATGCTTCTCTGAGATAAATGAAGATCTCTAAGTAGGAGTTAATAGGGAGCAACACTGATACTGGGACAAGAAGTAGAACTGTTCAGTATGCTTAAAAACACTTAATATGGTAGCTGTGTCATGTCTAATATGGTGTGTCATGTCTAAAATGACTCTGAACAGTGGGTTTGGAATAACATGCTGCTACTTATATTTGGTTATATTGGAAGTACTGTAAGCCATATAAAAATATATATAATAAGATGTCTGACAATGAAACATGTAAAGCCTACTTAAACCCAAAAAAATTAAACTTAAACTCTGATCAAAAGTAGGTGGGCCCATAAGCACAAAACAGCAGATCAACTTGAATTTCAAGTCTTTTAATTTCTTCCTAACTTGTTGGGGCAAGGAAGCAGATTGAGGGAAGCAAGGAGACGTCTGTCTGTGGAAGTAAATACTAATTATAAGATCAATCAACTAATGTTTCAATTGGAGCATAATATATTTCAGTTCAAATTGTTCCAAGACAGCTCGGGCAAATTTTCTTCATTCCTACAATAACCTTTGTAACACTGAAACATTGATCTGGTTGTTCTCCCTCTGCCAGTTTGTAACATAGAAGGTATTAAACAACTCTGTACATTTGTTAATGTAGTTGTAAAACTAAGCTATAATCCTGGATATAAATTGCTAACGTAATACATACGTACCAGGATCTTCACAGAGCTCAGATTCAACTTGCGTTCTCATTTTGATTGCATTTCTAATTTATTTTGCTCTGTCTCTTGGCAATAGTATAGCATCCACAGTGAGCAGACGGATTATACAAACTAAACTGAAAAACCCTCCAACCACATACAGAATGGAGTGGCTTTTCAGTATCGTGTGTCTCATTTTAAAATAAAGCTTTTTCTGAAGCCTGGTGTTAAGTTTGGATCCATTATTGCAGTTTGTTTATGGCTAAACCTCTTTAGTTCCTCCTCCCTCTCTTATCTGTCTCTCTGATGTAAATACTAATATTATGTCCTGGTTTTGACTAGAATATAGTGCCAACTTCAGCCTTTTTTTTTCTTAAATAGTGTCTTTACTTGCTCACTGTGACTGGCAGTCTCCAAAATACATAGATCCACTTTTCATGTGATTTCAAAAATGAAACCACCATTTCCATAGTACAGTGGAGCAAATACTGCTGTATAGCAACCTAATACTGATTTGTTCCTTTGGGTTCAGCCAAACCTTCTCTGAGCATGGTTTTGTTGAGCTATGTGAGAATGTTTTAACTGCCATCTCTTGGAAGCACCGACTTAGCCAGATTTCTTTATATCTCTAGGTGTGTAGCAATGTGTATGGTTTATAATCTATACTGACTGGATTACAGTCATTTGGCAGGGCTCTGAATATGTCTGAACTTTTACCTCTGTCATGTATACGTGTATGGAGAGCTCTGCTTGATGCTGCCTGGGGAAATGGTGGTGGTCAGGGGAACTTGCCAGCTGGTACAGACTGGGAGAAGGGAGTTGCTATTTTCAAACCTTGCATCTGTTAATTAAAACCTGTGTGTGCCCTGGCTGCCTGTCCTGTCCTCCCCCCAACCCCCACCCCTGCTTGCTGTGATACTGAGACCACCTTTAGCAGAATACAATATAATAGATGTGCTGAACAGTTTGGATTTCAGACCTTGTTTAACCTACTAGGAAAAAATGCAGCCTTTGGCAAGAAAGTCAAGAATTCTGTCTTGAAGACAGCATTATTCAACCCACATGAAGCTACTTTCTTTAGTTGCCTGTGGCTTCTTTTATTTTTATTAATTTATTTAGTCTATGCAAAGGAGCTTGTGTGGAGAGTTCTTGGACAGGCAGCTATGAACCTTACCTCTCCTGGGGCTTTGTGTATGTGAGCTTCACCCTTAGCAGCTTGTGCTTGTAGGAGAACTGGGACAGTGGAAGCCAAATCCATCTTCTGTGTGCCGCTTTGAAATGCTGTAAATCCAGAGCTTGTGTCAGTCCTGGTTCAGCAATGAAGTAAAATTTGCTGTGGCTCAGCAGGCTGCTTGAGACACATGTTCTTGTCTCATATTTGTGTCATATTGACACGGATTCCTGTAGAAACTGAGACAACATGGCTTCACTTTGCTCACTTAAACCAGAGGGTATGAATGTCTTTAACAAATTCTAATGTTTAACACCAAGTGTTTTATTGGAGATCAGTTTGTTATTCAGTAAACTTGTCAAGGAGCAGCTTAGAACCCTTACTGGAGGAGGCGGCTTTCTTCATCTATTCCTGCACCCTAATTTCTTGTCTCGTCTCTGGCTGAGCTGTTGCCCAGTACAAACAAGTAAGAGGCTTTGTGGAGATTAGACTTCTACTTTCTTCTGCCCTGTAATAAGATTATTCATCCAGAAACTGCTGGGAGACCTTCACAGGGACACCTGAAGAAGGTTAATGGCTCCTGTGCAGGATGTTTTTGCCTTGCTGGTTAACACAGCATTGCTGCATACCAACCTTCGCAATGAAAGTGGTCCTTTTATTGAAAAGAAACAAACAAACCAAAACCAAAAAGCACTAAAACCAAAACAGACTGCTGCAGGAAAGTGAGGAAAAACTGCTTTCTAACCCTCCCCCTTGCCCACATGGCAAGGCAGAGTGCTGCCACTGGCTAAACCAAACCTGCAGCACTTGATAAGCTGTTTAACTGAACTCTGGTGCTGACTTTATCTGCTCTTTGCAGACTTACTCCAGCTGTGGACTGAGTCATAAAACAGACAGAATTGTTAATGTGTGGTATTAACTCATAAGCAGTATTAATTATAACCAGGTACTAGTGTGCTGGCTTCTGGAGGAACTGGAGGACTCTGCCATGCGTACATACTGCAGAAAGCACAGTCTTAAATGTTATTTGCTGAAAACATGTACTGCCAGGAGAAGCCATGATTCTGTAGAGCACAAGTCTTAGGAGGAGCAACTGAGGGAACTAGGATTGTTTAGCCTGGAGGAGGCTCACGGAGGACCTTACTGCTCTCTACAGCTACCTGACAGGAGGCTGTAGCGAGGTGGGTGTTGGACTCTTCTCCCAAGTAACCAGTGACAGGACAGGATGAAACCTCAAGTTTCAAGCCTCAAGTTGCACCAGGGGAGTGTTAGACTGGGCATTAGGAAACATTCCTTTCAATGAAAGGGTGGTCAAGCACTGGGACAGGCTGCCCAGAGAGGTGGTGGAGTCACCATCCCTGGAGATTTTTTAAAGACAGTGTAGATGTGGTACTTAGGGGCATGGTTTAGTGTTGGACTTGGCAGTGTTAGGTTAATAGTTGGACTCTGTTAAGGGTCTTTTGCAACCTAAATAATTTATGATTGAGTCTCCAATTCTGTAAAGCTTATACATTTAAAAAAATGTGGAAATACTTTGGGGGAGTCGAAGGGTAAATGACCTCTGCCACAGATGGCACAAACACTGCAACTGGGAAATGGGAGATGCAAGAGTATAGCTTAAATAAAGCCTCCTTGCAAAATACAAGGCAAAGTAGTGAAATTTTCTGCAGCTTCAGCTCCTCAAAGGAGAATTTCTGAATTATAGGCAAGTTAAATTGCAGCTTTCTTCTGTTCTGTGCTTTTGCACATGATGGATTAAAAATTAATGTGAAGTGGTTCATCGGCATCTTCAAATTTTTTAGTTGCTTTAAAACTTTGACTTGAGGAATTCCTTAAGTCTGAGTGGGAACTGTGTATCAGTCCTTGCTGCATGACTTCACAGGTATTGGCAGAAGAAGACTAATTTTGAAGTTAATCCTGTGCTGCGTGTCCCAGCTTATAGTGAGGGTGGTACATGGAAACACCTGACAGCTGAGGCTTTATGTTTAATGTGTAAAGTAGTTGACAAAAACTTATGGGTGTGGCTGTATGGGTGGGCTTTTTTTTCAAAAGTTCAGCTCTTCAGGATGTTGTGGCTTTAATGCCTTCGTATTTTGGAGGCTTCATTACTGTGGAAGCAGGGATTTTGTATTTCCATTTTCTTGCTTCAGGAGCTATATACATATTTCTGAAGGAAGGATAGAAGTTGAAAAGCTTAAAGTTACAAATGGAAATTGTGTAACTTGAATTTAAAAGAGCTGAAGAAACATGAAAGAATATGATGCCATGTGAACTGTTCAAAATGAATAGTCTAAGCAAGCACATATCTGGGAATTTGAAGCATTTCTCCCTAGTTTGCCTTTTGGTTTGTGCAACAGCATTGGAGAGCAGGACTTTTTAACTTCAGGAAAGGAAATAGCTGGTATGTAATTTGGGATCATGTCTTTCTAGGGGGATACGAATAGCCTGTGTTCCTCAGCATTTACAGTTAATACTGTCTTTCTTAAGTTTCCTGCAGGAGCAGTGTTCACTTTCCATGTGTGTGGCAGTCAAGCTTTTAAAAGTTATTTAAACAAAGGGAGTGAAAAAGAAAAAAGTCTGCTTGCAGACTGTCAGGCCAGGACATTGTGGTGGAGAATGTATTTTGAGATTCATTTGGCAGAGCTAGGTGGGTTGGTTTGGGTCCAGACAGAGCTGTTATCTCTGGGATGCTTTTGCCAACAACTTCATGTGGAAATGAGAGGGAGTTTGAGCTGCAGCACTACATGGGAACCCAGTGACCTAATAACACGTGCTGGATCCCAAATTGTCTCTGTCAATTCCTTCCCTCTGCTGCTCCTTTCCTTTCATAGTTAAAGAGCTGGCACAATCTCTCATGTGTCAACACAGCCGTTTTATCTTGGCTTGGAGAATGGGAGGGCAGGCGTAGCTACCTTTGCTAGCAATGTCTGTGCGACCAAACTAGTGCCCTTCCCCTAGAGGGGGGTGCTGCACTTAATCATAAGGGTTTGTTTCAGCTTTTTTTTAAAAAAAAATTAATGTCTGAAAGCTACTGTAAATTAAAATGCTAAATGCATGCTGTATTCAGTGGCAAGACTGACCCCACTGCAGCTGTTGCAGCAGGCAGAAATGAGCGTGGCCCTGAGGATTGGGTTGCTGTCATGGAGTAAATCTTGGCTGTAGCTGGCCCAGGCACCTCCCTGCCTGCACCCAACCCGGGATGATGAACAGGGCTGCAGAGACCCAGCCAAGCTGCCGTGCTATTCTGGGGGTGGCAACGTGTTTGTGTTGCTTAGACTTGGGATGAAATGGGGTGATGCATCCTTGCACAATGTAACTTGAGTAGCTCTCCAGCTTTCCCAAAGTTCATGAGGTAATAACACCTTGTGTGTTCAAGGACGTAGGGAATTATGTGACAATGTGAGGGTGACTGATATTTTGGTGACCTGGGCTGACAACCTTCTTTTGCAGAGATCATAGGTCAGACACAAGTGAAAGTGGGTTTTAAGCTGCTTTTTGTACTTCGCTCTTGAAGTCTCTTTAATTGTTTATGTTGGGATTGGAGGTTGAGTGAAACTACCCAAGTAAGAGCCTGGGAGCCATTAACACAGTATTTTAGGTGTGTCTGTTTGCATGGCAGTATTTATTTTCTGTAGCTCTAGTCAGTATCATTTAGGAATGGTTAGGTGGGCAGAACACTCTAAGGAAAGCTGAGGACTACCTAGTCTTCAAAACCTAATGAAAAGATGTTTGTTACAGATCAATGTTTCATTTGGCTGTAGCTCTGAGTAGTACCAAGCATCTTACTTGAAGCAGAGATGAAAAAATAAAGGGTAACTGGTCATGCTGTGAGGCTCAGGCATGGAGATGCTTGTGCTTTTACTTTTATATGCTCCTAGTATTCTTAATACTGGTGTTTAGACTTTGCAATAGTAAGTGAGCAAAGCAAAAAGATTTCTCATAGTTTGCTTGGGGGTTACAGCTGTCAGTAGTGATGAGATTATTGTGAATTGGCTTGTGTAGGACTGAGCTGAGAGCAATACCTTGCAGTGCTTACATTCTTGTAGCTAAGGTTTCTATAGCTGGATAGACAACAGAAATATATTTAAAGTAGCAGCAATGCATTTAGATCTCTTCTCATCAGAAAAGAGCCAAGTGTTAGCATTTGCAGTGGAGTAACATGTTACTGTTTGTCCTGCTGTATGCCAAAATGATGTCAATAAACAATTATTTCTGCAATATACAGCTAAGTTGAAGCTGGAGAATTAAAAAACCCGAAAGCATTACTTGCCCAGTGGGAAATGTCTGTACAGAGTAGATTGATTGTACTTCTGATATTGAATTGAGAGTTGAGCTGTTCCTTCTAACCAACAGGACTTTTCCCCAATGCACAGGAGGCAGCTTTTGCACATCAATTGCCTTGTGGCAGCAGCATGCAGCTATCTAAGAGGCCAGACTATACATATTCTGCCTTTTCTCCCGAGTCTGGTCATTTTTTTCCACTTAATACAGCTTGCATTGGAGCTGGCACAGGGGAGTCAGCAGGAATAATTGGTTAACAGTATAAGGGATAGACCATTCCTCTGAACAGCAGCCTGGATATACCTCCATCCTGAAGTAACTGCAAACCTTCAGCCATAAGGGGAAAAATTAATTCTGAAATGTTATTTTCCTTTGTTTTCTGCCCAATCAAAATGCAACTGACAAATAGATAACATTGCAGATATACCAAGAAAGGTTTTGTTAGGAAAAGATTTCATTAAAAAGGCAGAATAAGCTTTTGATATTTTGGGTTCTTCTAAGAACCAAAGCTCATGAGTGAGTACTGAATTTTGCTACATCTCTGGAGTGCTCTTGTAATAGTTTTCTGCTTGGAAGTGAGCCTGTTGTGTTTAAAATCGCATGGGCAAGACATTATCCATATTAACATCAAACTCCATGTGAAACAAACTGCATGTTGATTTCTAGTTTGCAGGCAGTGTCTTGTTGGTTGATGTGTAAGAGTTCTGTGCTTATTCATAGATACAGTGCTTACAGATATGGAACAAGCTGTTGCATTTCTATGTAATATTTGCATAAACGCAAGATTGTATATGACTGGTTATTTCTCAGCACATCTTGTGGCTCTTGGCCATTGTTTTGTGCTCAGCAGTGCGATTTTGTTTGTTGTTTTTTTTTTTTTTTAAAAAACTCCTTCCTGGATTTCTTACATTTACCTTGAATTCCAGAGCTTGTGCTAGCTGATACATGTTTAACAACTTTTGTACAAACTAGCTTTTATACAAAGGAATCTCTAAGGCTTCCTAGAACATGCAGAAAGGGAAGAGCTATTCTGCAAACCCTCCCAGAAGAAGTAGAAATCTTGGAAGATCTCTGAAGGACTTTTTTCTCCTGTTGCCTAGTCTGAGCAGGGCAGAGGTGTCTTGTTCTGTACTGCTGGATTGTTGAGCAGGACTGGAACGGGGAGATGGCAGATCATCCCATCTGTCTAAAATTCATTTTCTGTTGTATCATAATACTGTGCAAGAATTCAGGGTGTCTCTACTCTTTGATTATCTTGGAGGGTATTGTTTGAATAACTGCTCATATCAAAGATATTCAGGTGCACACTGTGTCTTGTAGCAGTGTGTAGCACTGTGGTTACTGGAGGTCCCCTCTCCTCACCGAAAGACAATGATACTCATTTACTGATGGAGGGTGGATAGTTACGTCGGTGCTGTGTGCATCTATTCATCTTCCTCATGGAAGACTTCACAATCTTAGGATTGCGGGGGATTGTGTCTGGTAAGGATGACCTTGGAATACCCATAGGATAGGAAAATTCCATTTCTACAAATGTGGCTGGATTCTCAGCCTTTGTCCCTAACGCTAGGTCTCCTGGAGAATTTTGCCTCATCTTCTATCATACTAGTTACTCTGAGGCTGCTTTTTCTGAATACTTTCAAGCACTGGTGCTTCCTGTGTTTCTCTGCTTCCTTCCACCCCTGCCTCATTAACAAAACCACCAAAACACAGTACCTCCACATCCCCTCCCTCCACCACAGAAATCCCAAAGCCAACCACGTACATGTGTACACACACTTGAGGTGGCTGATACATTCCTGTTTCAGAGGTTCTTGGTTTGGGATGAATCCTTATGGTGGATTTCCACAGAGCTCATTACTGTTTGTGGCTCCTGGGGGTCTTTTTGGGCCAGCGGACTTGTGTCGAAGTATGAGCTTTTCTAACTGTAGTCAATACTGGATCCAAATACTAATTATAACTTTAGTAGGATCTTGTGCCTCTTACGAGCAAGACAGTAATGCCATAGGGATTTTCTTAATGCTCGGGCAGATGCCATGAAACCCAAGTTAGACATGACTGATGGTAAATGTTAAGTAAAATGCCATTTACTTGCGCTCTCTCTCAAAACTTGTATAGACTGCTGTGGTCTCCTAAGGTAGAGCTGATTTTGTAAGAAAACAGAATTTCTGCACCTTTTGTTTCTCCTCCAGACTCTTACTACTTAGACAAACTGAGAAGCGTTTGCAGTTCCCCGTGTCATGGGGGAGCACTCTCCACGAAAACCTGTGCGATGCTGTGGGTGTATTAGGATTGAGGAGACAAAAACAAGAGGGAAAATAGGTACATTTCCAAAAGAAAAAGTGTGCTTCTGTTCCTTGGGACTGAACAGGACACCTGTAGGAAATGCACTTACTAGGGCCTTTTGGTATCGGGAAACACAAAATTCTATTGAAGAAAATAAATTTTCAAACTGACAGAACAAATCAATTGGTGCAAGTAAAACTTATACCAGAACTATCTTCTTTTTGACTTCCATTCTTGAAGGAGGACTAAAAGTGCAGGAGGATTTCCCATACTTCAACAGGTAAAACATTTTGTGATTTTTGGAGGAAATCCAGGAAGATATTGAAGAAAATATGCCAGAGGAGTTTTAAGTATTGAAACTAAGTATCTGAAATATGGCCTTGGTTTGTGGAGTCAGCAGGTTTTGGTAAACTTTGTGCCCTTAAGGTGGGGATGTGAGATGTTCGCAAGAAAGGAAATTTTCTTGTGAAGTCGCATGGTTACACCTCCAAAAGTCCATCTAGGAAATAATGTCGCTGTACTTTAAAATTAGGTAGGCAGGCGTGTGTGTGTGTATACTAATACTGCTTTTGTGGAAGAGCAAATACTTGAAAGCTATGCTAGAAACATTATGAGCAGGAAATAATTTTCCAGTTGCAGAGACCCTTCCATTCATGTCTGTGGCTTCTTGCAAGAAGCCACAAAGTGGCTGTGAGTTTCTCTTCATTCCTGTGTTTATTTTTAGAAATAAAGTACTAGACCATAGATTAAGAAGAAATTTTTGTTCAGGATGTGTGTGGTGTAGAGAACATATTTTCATTACAGACATTAGCTAGGAAGGGAAAAAAGCTGGGAGATTATTTAATCCCATTACAATAAAGCTTCATAGAAACTCATCTGTGCACTTTAAAAAGAAAGAACATAAACATGAGAAACAGCAGGATGGAGGAGTGAAAAGAAATACATCGTAGCTGAATGATATTACTGATGATGCATCAGACAGATGCTCAGAAACAGGATAGCAGGGAAGCTAGCATGGTCAAATAGCTGTCACTCCTAGGGGAGTGCATTGCTACCAGAACAGCTCCAGCTGCTCCTACTCTGCTCATCGGCTCATAAATGTATTTCCTAGCAACAAGTGAAATGCTGGTAAGGGGCATGACACCAGTATTAACCAGATGATGTTTCCTGAAGTTCCTGCTGCTTCTGTAGACTTCAAGTTATACTTGTAAAGCATATTCCTTTCTTTGCTTTGAAGTCAGCTGTAAATGAAACAAATCCCTGCCCGACTCCCTACCCAGGGCCCGAGGCATGAGGCATGCTGTGCATACTGGGAGGGGTGCTCTCTAAATAGTCTGAAGTAGTCTTGTGTTAGTCAACAGGGTCAGAACAGTACTAAGTGTTAATGCAGTGTAATGCCAGGACATTTCTATAATGTGCATATCATGCTATATAAGGACTCACACTATTGGCCATACTTCTAGTATCAACGTTGGGTTTATATTCAGTGGAATTATATGGCAAAAGCTCCTTATTCTCTTTGGCTGCTCTGTGGGGTCCCACTGGCCTGTTTCAGCCAAACATGTTGCTGTTGTCTAAGAGTGAGTCATGGGTAGTCATAGGAGTCTTTGCAGGGGAGCCTGACTGCCTGAGCCTATGAAAAGCAGTGTCATTTTGAAGTTCCCTGCTTAAAAATAACATAGAATTTGCTATTGCAGCAGCTGGTTAATAAGCAATTACTGTCAGTGGAACATCATCAAACCCTGAAAAAAACAATTGTAACCAGAACAGCTGCTACTTCTGAAATTAAATACAGCAGTGATCAGTCACACTAACGCTTACTTGTGGTATGATTTCTTACCCTTCTCACACGTAGTTCTACAATAATACAAATCCTTCTGGTAGAAGGTGCAAGAAGGGCTTTGGGTATTTCCTGCGCAGCTACTGGAGTAGGTGGTGGTATGAAGAAGCAGCTGTAATTGAAGCCTGTAGCCAACTGCATGTGTTCTGCAGGTGATAAAGCAGCTTCAGATCTTTTTTTAAGACTGGCAATTACTCTTAGTATAGAAATGAAGTCTTCGCATAGATGCTAAATCCAAGTTTCTTGTTTGTTGCTTTGTCAAGCAGAAAGAAAATCTGAATACATGCTGTGTAAGGCAGATTCAAAGACTGTTTTACTGGTCATTTAGTGTTGTGGGTTGTACCTTTCCAAGCTTGCTTTTTGTGTGTCTTGCCTCACTTTCTTCCTCTGTTCAGAAGTAAACCTGGTTTCCCACTTAATACACTTTTTTGCCAATGACCAGAAATGCTTACACGGGAAAAAAAATACAACAAGGTGTTTTTAGCTGCCTTAAGAGTTTAGTGGGAATACAGAAAGAGGTGAGAACAGTCAGCATGGAATTGTTACACAGCTCTTAGGCTGCCAGCGTGTGCTCCTTGGACCCACCTCTGCTCCATTTGGCACTCTGGTAGCGTTCGGGTCTGCTGTTGGTAAATCCAGAAGTAGTACATAAGACTGTTAAAAAATTACCTGTTACACAGTTCTTTTAACAAAAGTTGTTTTAAGTGGCTAAGCAGTATTTTCACTACTGGTGAAATTAAGGTCCCCAGAAGTATGCAGTGCCCACCACTTGAGGGGGGAAATTATTTTCCACTTCAGGCTTAGCTGTAGCTTCTTCAGAATCTGGTTTCACCCTGACCTCGCTATTAAAGAAAACCGGTTATGGATAGGGTTGATCTTTTTGATGCTCCATTTATAGCTGAGAAGTCAGCATGCCAAAATTATGATGCAAGTTCTCAAAGAGAAACCAACAAACCATTCCCCAAATGTTTAACTTTGGGAAGTAGCACCTTTGCACATACAGTGCATGCTCTATGCCTGTATTTACATTGTAAATGTAATGCTTCTAAAAGGTAGCCATGGCTTTTGAAGTCTGCAGTGGAGGGATTTACCAGAAGTTGTGTGCTGTCTTAGTGCCTGAAGCCTGTGTTTTAGTTAGCTTCTACTGTTCCACAAGACTCACAATTAAGATTCTGTACTCAAGCTGAAGTTCCTAGATGGTACTGAAAAGACACGCTTGGAAGTTAAATTTAACATTTCAACTGTATTGTTGTTCTCCATAAACACGGTAACTATGGTGCCTTTTTTGGTGACAGGATCAAGTTCCAGAATAAGTTCAATGATGTTTACACGGTGGATTTGGAGAAGCTCCTCTTAGAGCTGAAATAAGAGGTCTCTGTCCTAGACAGACCAGAGGAGACAAAAGGAGGGTCTCAGATTAGAGGGAAAGTAACAGAGTTAAATACTGTGAATTTGAGAGAATGACAAAAGCATAGATACACACAACATAAATAGAGCTGAGGGGAGAGAAAAAGTACGTGAAGTGCAAATCCCATACCCATTTGCTTACCAGAGCAGTAACATGGTTAACGTGCAGCTCAAAAGGACTAGGAACAGATGGAGCTCAGTGAAATACAGCAGCGACAACTGAGGAATGTGACCCTAGACGTAATTGATCATATCAGGTTCATTCTGACACTTCACTACAGATGGAATATTACGCTAAAAGCTGATAATACTAAAGGTGACTGGAATTGAGATAGTATATATAAACTTTACTAAAAATGTTAATGGTCTTCCCGCTCAGAGCAAGGGTGGAGCTCCCTGCATTTGGAAGACTATAAATTTGGATGGTCGTCAGCTTTTTTAAATACAAGTCTTACCTATAGTTAATACAAGAGCGCAATACTAGTTAGACTTCCACTAGATTCTTTTGAATCCCTGAGTGGCTCTCATTACCAGTACCTTTATAATAAAAATTCTCATTTGTCACAACAAAGTGTCTATATGATGATATGTAGTTTTATATAAGAAGATAAAGACCCAACACTTGACTATCAAACTCCATCATAGTATACTTGTGAGAGATAGCACTGGGAACATTTGTGGATGTTATCGTGTTTTCACATGAATTTCAACTTTACTCTATTTATTGCATTTTATAAAATTTTCTTTTTGTTTTAGCTTTACCTTCAGGCTAGAATGAAAGGAGACTGGGCAAGACTTGTACGTCCTACTATACAATTTGGTCTTATTGCTGCATCTATCTATGTGGGTCTGTCACGTGTTTCTGATTACAAGCATCACTGGAGTGATGTTTTAACAGGACTCATTCAGGGAGCAGTGGTAGCTGTGCTCATTGTAAGTAATTGCTTCCTTACCCCTGGGGGGTGGAGGGGTATGTGTCTGTGCCTGTGAGTCTGTGTGTGTGTCTGGGATCGCTGCTTTTTTATAAACAGCACCTTAGAATTGCAGGATTTCTTCAGAGGAAAGCAGACTTGTCTCTAATGCTTCAAAAATTCCTGGAGAGGGGAAACAACTCCTTGAACCGAGTGTAGCAATAGTACTTTGTGGAGTGAGGCAGACTCTGGCCAACGATGAGATAAAGGGCTGTTTTAGCTGTGAAGTAGTATGAAATTGTTCCTGCTCAAAAGCTTGTAAAACTACTGAGATGGAAATAGTCAACTGCAAAACTATGTGGGCCTTTATATAGCCATACCTTTTGCTTCCAGCCAAATTATACATCTCAAGTACAGCAGCAAAGGAGAACAAACTGTATGAGGTAAGCAGGGCAAAACAAAAACCCCAAAAGGCCTTTAAGGATAAGGACAGCATGAAAGTGTCTGCCAGCTTCTACAGCCTGTTTTTTCAGTCTGATGGGAAACTAAAACTGTTCATTATTTCTCGTGTGCATTTTGAGTGCTAAAAAGCTGTTCACAACAACTAGCATGTGAAGCTTAGCTGCACTGATGAGTGAAAAGCTATCCCAAGGAGCAGAGAATCAGCTAAACTGAAAGCTGCCAGCCTTGTTGACACAGTGTTGTGCTGGCTGTCATTAGGGTGCCACAGATGATTCAGCCCTGGGAAGGGACTGACCAGAGAGACTGACTTTAGAGACATGAGCTAATTTAGGTCCTACTGAAGAAATCAGTTACCAAGAACTGAGGCTCACTGGGAAGAGCCACCTCCAAGAAAAACACTTTCTCTGCTGAAAGTCAGAAGGGTACAGTTCATTTTCAAGACAAAGCTTTGTTTATTTGTTGCGATCAATAATCAGAACAAATCCTGGAGCAACTCTGGGAAAGCCTAAATGCTGCGTTAGCTGTTAACTAAATGGCTGCATGTTGATTAAAACATAGTACTACCCCTTGTTTTTTTAAAATCTCATTTTCTAAGAGGACTGCCAGGTATGAGAAACATCAGGGACTGGAGAGCTGAGGGCACTTTTGGGGAAACAAGTTTAGTGAAGGATGCTGGATGACTGAGAGGATATCTTAGAGGTGCTTTGCAATGTAAGGAGTAGAAGGTGACATTACAGTGAACAGAGTTGAAAGGTGAGGAAATAATTTTTGAAAATAAAACCCACTAAACAAAACCCTTAATCTGAAGGAACTGAAGAGTCCCCCTCCAGAAACAAAGTGGAGGTAAGAGCACGTTGGGGCAGTAACTGCAAAAGGAGCACTAAATTGAAAAACTCAATCTAGTATGTAGCTAAAGCAGCATGTCAGGTCATCAGCTAGCCCTTGGCATGAAAGGTGGTTTCTTCTGCTGCCCTAAACTGTTCTGCAGGTCTGAGGTTTGCTGTGGGAGGGGAAAAGGTGATGTAGGAAGGGATCATGAGAAAAGGCTTCTCATTTATTGTACTTCAGGCAGCATTGTACCTAGCATGTCTACTAGTATGACCGAAGTGGGCAGTGCGATGACAGCAAGCTGCAGAATTGGATCGAAGCACTTGTCTCATTTGTCTCCTAGTTGGTAGCTGTGAAGCAATTGCGTTGGTATGTTCAAAGGAATTCAGGAAAGGATAATGTAGGTAGAATTGGCCTTACAGATGCTGGAGGTGTAGGTGAGATGCATGTATTGGGAAGGGAGCTGCTCTGAATCTTGCCAAGGAGAGAAATCCAAGCTTGGTTTTACCAGCTTTTAAAGAAATGGAAGTGAGAGTGATACTCCAGAGAACAGTTCCTCAGCTAAAGCACAAGGTCTCCTGTCCTAAATAAGTAACAGAATAAATATAACCATACATGCAGTGTGGGCTCTCAGCCAGCATATCTTGCTCCTTCATTTACAGTGGTACAAACCGTGGCTTTTGTAATGAAGCAGTGCCTGAGAAGGCAGTTAGAGCAGTTAACACAGTAACAGTGATGAAGTGGTCAATGGGAGGGGGGTAACAGCTGGAGAAAAAAGCTGCTGAAAGAACAGGGAACACTGAATTTTATACGAGACTTCCTAGCAATTTTCTTATTTTTAATGTACTTGAACTTCTTTATTAGTTTTGATCATGGAATTTACCTTCTGCAAAAGCATTTACCCACTGTTTCAAAGACTTACAAGTGCAGAGGCTTACCACTGATCTCTTCACTTAGGTTGTATACGTGTCTGACTTCTTCAAAGTAAGAGGATGTACATTTCAACCAAAAGAAGATTCCCATACAACCCTACATGAGACTCCCACAAATGGAAATCACTTTGGCAGCAATCATCAACCATGAAGAATGACCCCCACCTCACCTGTCTTGCCCTCTGAAAGGAAAACAATTTCACAAGTCTATGTAATATAAGTAAATGCCTTTAAGGGACTGCTGCTACTCTTGAATGCTCACTTTACCTGTATATAGTAACATCTACCACATTTATTGTATATCTAAACTTTAAGTTTCTGTTGGTTCAAGCTCTTGCTTAAACAAAAAAAGCTACCCAAACTGTAAATTTTTATTGGAAATGTGGTAACAGTTATATTACATACACTGCTGTTTGTACATGCCTTGTTGAAGCAACTGTGGTTTTAAATACACACTATTAAAAGAAATCACTTGACACGGAAGTAGCATGTGAAGCTGATCAACTTATTCCATAATGTGCATCTAGTACTGTTCTTGGAAAATACCTTCTGTTACAGGTAAAGGCTTGCAGCAAACACAATATCTCTCTTGATTTTTGTAATTCCTATTAAAAAAGGAAAAGTGTATTAATATCCAGCAGTTGTAGCTGACACAATCATTATTTTAAGTGTAGTTACAGGCAGGTAATGCTCTGCAGTAGAGACAGTGTTACAAGTCTTAAACAGAAGTAATTTTACATCCATTTTCAGTTATAAACTTGGGTTAAACTGTCACCAGAATGATACTTCTTCAGTCAAACTTTATAACAGATCTTGCCTGGAAAGAGAGCAGTGATGCTGTATTACCAAATAATTGACTCATGCCCTGCCCCATCCCTACCCCTCACCTTCCTTTCATAGGTTTTCTAGAATTAATTCTCATACTGTAGAACTAAAATACATACCCTCTGCAAACTTATTTTCCAACTCTGTGTTTCCAATGGCTTTTGCAGCCTGACACATCTGACGGAGCAATTCTTCTAGCCTTCTCATGCAACGAATTATGCTACCTGTACAAAAAGAGAGAAAACTTTATCTCCTGCCCCACAACGTCACTGAACAATTCAGTTGCTTGAGCCCACTTGGCAGCAAGCCAACAGTTCCTTCTCCAACCCTGTTCAATTTATCTAGAATCCAATGGTGAGGAATACTTGTATGTCTCACACTTGGTTTCTGTTAACAGTAAATTTCTCCCATTAGGTACTTACTTGAAACTGTCTCCAAATGCTTCTCCTGTTCTTGTTTTCCTTCTATCTTCACAGCCTCTAAGACCTTCTCAGCTGTTTAGTAATTCCTTGAGACTTCCCTCAAAAACCATACACGTTTGAGGGATTTACAGGGTTGCTGCTTCAAGAACCACCACACACAGTTTGTATTTTGTTTTTGATAGTGCAGTAAGTGATCTACATTATTGCTACGGACCACTTGGTTGCACACTTGCAGTAATGCATACAAGCTCAGTATTGACATGGCTCCTACCCTGCAAACTAATAACCATTGTAGTTTGTTATGTGTTCACCTCCCAACTTCTCCGCTTAGCCCAAGTCACTGTAACAAGTAACACAAAATGATCCTCATGCTTACACTTTTCTAGCAGCATGCAAACAGTATGCTGCCTGGTCATTTTCTCCAGCATCATCTCATGCCTACAGTGTAAAACTACTATGTGCAAAATGACTGCCATACAATAAATATGGAATGAAGGGATTAAAAGCTGTCCTGCTAAGAAGGACTTGGGGGTACTGGTAGATGAAAAACTGGGTATGAGCTGGCAGCATGGGCTCACAGCCCAGGAAGGCAACCTGGGCTACATCAAAAGAAGCATGGCCAGCAGCTTGAGGGAGGTGGTTCTGTCCCTCTGTTCTGCTCTGGTGAGACCCCACCTGGAGCACTGCATCCAGCTCTGGGGGCCCTCAGCACAGGGAAGACATGGACCTGTTTGGATCCAGAGGAATGCCATGAAAACAATCAGAGGGCTGGAGCATCTCGCCTATGAGGGCAGGCTGAGACAACCTGGGGTGGTTCAGCCTGAAGAAGAGAAGGCTCTAGGGAGACCTTATCTCAGCCTTTCAGCACTTTCAGCACTTAATAGGGGGCTTACAAGAAAGACGGACAAACTTGAGCAGGCCCTGTTGCAACAGGAGTGTAAGGAAGAAAGAGGTTGCCCAGAGAGGTGGTAGATGTCCCATCCCTTGACACACTCAAGGTCCAGCTGGACCGAGCTCTGAGCAACCTGATCAAGTTGAACATGTCCCCGCTCACTGCAGGGGGAGTTTGGACTAGACCTTTCTATGATTCAGTGAAATACTAGCTCTAGACAAGGCATAATACCACCTGTAGTAAAAACTGTCCAAATGGAAATACTCTACGAAGGTGTACTCTATGAAGGTGTTGGGAAAGTGAGAAGTAAAATAACACCTCTCTTAAAAATAAATAAAAACATTCATATGGTACCAGTAGGCTATGTCACCTTCTACAGTAAGAAGTTTGTGTAAACACAGCAGTCTGTAAAACCTATTGCAATGACATAAGACCCCCATATACAGTCTCTTGGACACAAAGTGCAAAGCCAAAGCAAGTGAACTGCCAGCAGCTCCCCCGAGCACGGCCACACCGTGTGGTGGCACGCCCCAGCTCAAGGCCAACCCTGACAACTGTTCCAGGGAGTACTCATTTACAGGCAGCGTAGCAGGGGCTGGTGCAGACATATTTCTTTTGTGCATGAAAAAACCTGCATTTTTGGAATAAATGGCTATTGTCTATGCTTACTTCCACAAAACAAAACAATCCGGAGTTGATTAATAGGATACTTAGCTCAGTTTACCATTCTTCCCTACAACTTTATAAAGCTTCTCTGTTTTCCCAACACACATTTCAGCTTAATGACAACTCAATTTCATTAGCCAATCAACACTGCTCCACCTGTAGCAAGCACACTTGCTTTCGCTGCGCAACCTGAAAAGGCAGCCATTTACATACCATGACCACGAGCTTTCACACTACTCACAACTGCAGCAAAAGGGGTTTCAGACACTTGACCATCCGTACCAATTAAACAGCAGAAGACCATCTATCTGAAAGCTTGTGAGAGTGGAAGCATGCCATCAACACACAAGATTTCTGTCTAGGAAAGTTCTGCTAGTGCCTGTTAGCCTGGATAGCAGCACAAACCCAAACATTAGTCTCTCACTCATGAAAAGCAGTCTTTCAGAACACCCTTGTAGTAAGTCGTGGGGAGGGGAGTGATGAAAAACCAGTTTAAAAAAAGTGGTGGCTTCCAATGCACTCTTAATGGCTGGCCCATTTCCTGCGTTCTTACTAAAATTGGTGCAAAACAGTGAAGGGGGGACTCCATGTAACAGCTGCAACTCACGACTGCTAATTTGACATTGCCCAAAAGGCAAAGAGGAAAATACACCTCCTTTTAGAGCGTTAATAAGCCATCATGCTATACCTCATGGTAACAACCTCTACCAAAACTAAAACGGGCAGCACCACCACCCAAAATGAAAAATTGTACTTAAGATCAAAATAAGGATGCTGTGGGTTTGGGTCTGTGTTTTGTTGTTTGTGTTTGATGTTTTCGGGGGGGGTGGTTGGTGGTTTTTTTGTGTATTGTTTTTTAGTTTCTTTGAAATCACTATAATGTCTTGGCTAACCAGGGCAAACTCCCCTGGGATTTAGCAACACCACACTGCATTTAAGGTAAGCGTAACTGACAGTGGATGTTTGAAGTACTTTCCTTCCTCTTGGACAATGCACAGAAAACCAGCCTATTAAAAGTTAAGGGAAAAGTCATGCGTCAACCCCTGCCACAACAGCTGAACTTCTCAAAATAGCCCCTAAGATCTAATTTTGAGGGAGCTAGCACTGTTGACTAGGGCAAAGCTGACCAACTAGCCTAAGGCCAAATATGGTAAATGGAAAACATTGCTGCCTGATGTATTCTCAACATCGTCAGATGTGCCAACATAAAAATATAGGCCACCTATTGCTTCTCCTTTTGTGTTCCCCTTATTCAGGGTACCTCTAGATCAGATGAAAGGCTCAGACATTCGTTGCAACAGTAAGAATCTGCTGAATGCAGAATCAAAGACTGCCAGGATTTCTGTTGCTCGCAGGCAACCTGCTTTACAAAATTCCTGGGTCTGTGCATTGGATTACAGAAATGCATGAATTCCTTGGTTCTAAGGGGTGCCATTTGCAACTGTGCACATACAGACAAGAAAACGGCATTTGGAGAGGTAAAACAATGGTGACAGTAGCAACCTGAAAAAGGATTTTCAAGAATCACTCATTACACACAGCCTCATAAGACTGGTGCACCTAGTCTGCTGTTCTTCACAACTTTAACACAGCCAGTAAAAGATGAAATTAGGTTCTTCATTCTGGTTTGACCTTCAGGTGAATGGTTTGTCTTTTTGTGAAGTATCTGGGCTTTAAGTCATCCTAATTTTAAAATAATGAAAACTAAGTATTCTTCCTCAAGGGACAGTTTCTAATACTCCAGTTTTAGGAACTAAATTAATGCAGATGACAGGTTACATCTTGGCTTTCCAAATATCTGCACTGCACTGCTGTGATGAACCATCTGAAACAGACTTAGTTACCTCTCACTTCTGTCATCATTAACATAGCAGGAGGAACCTTCCATTTGCCAAGTAAATAAAACATTTAACCGTAATGAAGACAAGCACATGAGCTGTACTTCTAAATGGCAAGCATTTGCAACAGGGTGTTTCCCCCTTTAACCAGCAAAAGTAAGCATTACCTCCTGTTGCAATACTTCGGATTTCTGAGTTTTATAGGAAGTTCTTAAAATGTAGAGATACCCTTTAAGTCTGCTACAGATTCTAAATTATCAACAGTGTAACTATGAATTTTTTACACAGTAAACAATTTTGTCCCCTGCTTAGCTTCAGCCATGCAGATACTTGAATACATTTGAGTTAATGAATTTTGTGATCTATTATAAGGCTATTCAGAATTACCATTCCATGTTACAGAATTACTGTCTCACACCTCCTTAAGAAGAACTGATTAACATACCTTCAAAGACATCAGTCATTTTGCAGATGTGAGCAAAGTTAGCTCCATTTGCCCATGTATACACAACATCCATTAGATTGGGTCTGAAAGAATTTAAGTAATTTTCTTCATCAATTTCCAGTTTGGCTTCTGCTGACACCTTGGCAATTCTTCTTGCACACTCCTTTAAAATAAAATATTTTAAGTTTACAATATGCTTAAACAGATTGTTTAACCAATAGAAAGACTTCCATATTATTAGGATGAGGTTTCCTTTTTAGTGTGAAATTATTCAAGATCAGAAACTAAACTACTGTTTACATTGTAGCAGCCTGTGCTAACTACTTACATTGTAGCAAGCAAGCTTATGAAAGCTTTTAAATGCATGTTCTGAATTAGGGCAAAGATTTCTTGCAAACAAGATAACCCATTACTACACACTGCAAAACCACATGCAGTGCCAGGCCAAATTCACTGATGATCCAAAATTAAGTCTTCACTGTGCGCTTATTACACTTACACACTGTACGCACATTAATATTAACCTTGAGTTCAGAAAGATTTCTAATGCACAGATTACCTGCATTTGCCGAAGCGGTCCTGCCAGCTGCTCTGTCAGTTTTGGCATTTCACTGGACTGAAAAAGAAATAATCTTAAATAATCTCATGCGCTCCCACACGTTTGCTCTACACCAAATTAAATACAAAAATAGAAATTCAGCGTGTGGTAGTGCTGTTGTAAGTTATTCCAAACTCCTCAAACTTGTTACCAAACACTAAAATTTACTGAACTCCCCCAAGTGCTTGCTCCAAAAACTAAATCAGAAAATTAAATCTTTCTGTACAGTACGCCAATGGTATGAAAAAAAAGCACCTGCTTTCTGAATACTTCCAAAATTCCCTCTATTTAGTTTTCCATACTTTTGAACTGCCAAAATGCTGATCATTTATTGCTTTAACTGTTAGAAGCTTTTCTTGAAGAATATAAAAAGCAAGTGTTTTTAATAACTTAAACATAAGTGGTTTATATGTGCTATTGTTCAGTGAACCACAATATTCTAACTAGCAAAGGCTTACCTTGGCATTCCGTCTACTAACAAAAGAAACTCCTTAGCATCTGCTGCTAATGTGCTTTCCACATTTAGAATCAACCCAAGTCATGCATCTTGCTAGCTGTCTGCAGTAGTATTTCATATGGAAGTTCATTTTTACTGTATTTTCCTGACAAGGCTAAACTTCTATAAAGGTTGTAGGTGGAAAAACGACAGCATCTGATATTAAATGTCCGTGGTTTTGCTTTTAATAACATATGGTCTGCTTTTGATATCATATCCATGTGGTACTGCCACTTCCATCAATAGGTTAAGGGTACTGTCCAAATAACATAACACAGGCAGGCATGTCTCAGAATTTAAGATACCCTCACCCTGGAGTGCAGGAACAGAGACTGTTAAGCCTCTTTTTTGAAATAATCATTCTAGATTTTAAATTATACAGATGTGTGTGTGTGTGTATACATACATAAAGACAAGAATGTATGTTGAGAATCTATTAATATTGCTTCATTGCATGAGGAGGAAACAGTGGTAGATTCAGTACAAGGACTGCAATTTCATACAACTTTTGGTATGTCATTCATGAGGAAAGACATTTTAGCACTGAAGCTGCAATGCTTTTGGCAAATTCAATGGGAATTCATGTCAAACACCTTTGGAAAGATAAAAAGTGTGTAATAGCTTGTACTGCTATGACCGATTTCTGGAACTGAGTTATAAATAATACTGTTGTAGACAGGAAGATCTGGAATTCATGAACTGAAGAAATAACTTACATTCTCTTGAAATACAAAACAGCTTAATAGTGCAGTTGCCTGTTCTGCAGATAAGTCATTGAAGAGACCATTGAACATCATTTCTGTCAGGAGTAGTTCATCAGCACTAAAATAAAGAGAAAGAGAAGGAAGCTTAGGGAAGCTTACTGAAATGTAATTTTAAAATTATGTACTATTAATCTATTTTGTGAAGCAACTCAATATAGGTAAGAAACAATAACGTCTTAATTTTTCTTACGGGAACACCAAATTCTAATATATTAGCTTTTTAAGAGGGATGATAATCGTAACAGAGTGAGACAGTATTTTAAACAAACTAAAAGCTCTTACAGGACTACAAAGAATCTCTCCTGATAGTTCATAAAAGTTAGTATTAATGGTCGCTTTGGTCAGGTTTTATCAGACAGGACATCAGTAGATTGAAAAGGACTAGAGTTAGGCAACTTATGAAAAGGGACTAAAATCAGTATTGCTGCTGCTCAAAAAAGATTGAACTGGATTATTTCCAAGATACTGAAAAGCGTAGCAAACTTGCTTCAATTTGCTTGTAAAATAAAGACATATCAGGCAAATGCATACAATGTGGGAAAAAAAGTCCATCTTTTTACAAAGAAAAGTGTAACTCCTCAGCAAACAGTTCCTGAAAGTCACAAAGTTGATAAAATCCTGAGCTTCCCTATTTGCTATAAAATTTTGCAGTGAGAAAAAAGTAACTAGATATACAACAAATACAGGTAGCATCTGTCAAACTATCTGTAAGGCAAGGAGTACAGCAGTCACTGTAACTTTCAAAAATACGTAATTCTATGAAAATCTGAGTTACACTCTAGAAGTATTAAAGTCCAATTCATGAGTTTCCACGGAATCTTTACAGCATGTTTTAATATACATGTACCTGCTAAATGTATTACAGTAAAATGCATCACTTCCATAGATTTGTTCCAACAGACCTATGGAAGCAATCAAGCAGTATTGCAAACTTGTCAGTGACTCGGTAACTGCTGACAGTCACTGTTACACCCACACCTGTGAGAAACTGTACTCAGAGTCCTGGGAAGTGGAACCACAGAAACTGAGACCATCCTCTCAGGTACTGTACAGTATTAAATGAAAACATACGCTATTGCCTAAACTGGGTAAGAAAACAGCCATTTTCATGTCCATGCTTTAGTTTTAAAATATATTGTATTCTGTCCTTAAGTTGCTGTCTTTCCCGCTTCAATCAGTATATTCCCTCATGACACTGATCACAGAGTCTCTGAAGAACCTTTCTTCTAACTGTCTCAGAACTTTAAATATGATCTACTAATTTGAGCCAGGACGATCAAGTGTGTATTCAAGACAATAATAGCTTTGCACAGAAACCAATTACCTGCTGATTTCACAAGCAACCCGTCCTTTCATCTCAATGACATCTGAAGATGTAGCAAACCCCAGCCTTCTCAAAACACGCTTACGGCATTTCAGTTCATCCATTTGTAAGACAGTTCTGGCTTTTTTCAGTTCTCGCTTTGCTGCTTTAATATCCATAGCAATCTGAGGGGTCAGAGGAGAGAAATTACATTTTGCTAGTTTAACAGATGCAACTGTTTTCAAGATAATGTTTAATTTACATAAAGGCCTCAGAATGACAGCATATGGACATACTGGTTGACACTGACTCAGCTAACTCTACTAAAAGGGAGGTTTAAAACAAATTTCTTTAAAAAAAAAAAATCAGCTCCAGTTACCCATAGAAAACTCTGGCAAGTTTGGGAAGTTAAGGAGTTTACCTAGAGTGGGGAAATAACTCCAACCAGCCCACATTAAAAAACCACAAAAGAAATCTTTGGTTGAGAAATAAGCACTCATCTTCTGAGACCTTTACCAAGTCTCAGCTAACCAACTATTCACTGAAATGTAACCCAAAGGCATTACTTTCTGCTATTAGAGCTTCTGCACTGTCTTGGAGTTTATCACAGTCACTGTCAACATCCTGACAGCAGGGTGCATAGTGCAGACACCCTTGCAGAATTCTGCTTGGTCCATCGGGTCCACATGCAACTTTGTGCTGCCCATACCAAAACTACCTCACTTCTGTGATGAGACTCCTGTAGAACCTGTTTTCTGGAGCAGCACAGAAACATGAGAGCTAGTTCTCTGCACAACCAGTTTCAGTCTAGCAGGGTATGATTACATAAAACAAGTGTATTGCTTCCAGGCTGGACGTCAGCTCAGAAAGCAGCAGCCCCAGGATTTGTCTGGTACACTGCCCAAGCCAATAAGCCCCATCAATTCAACTGAGCTTTGCACAAGCTTATTAAAAAATGATCAATTTCAATTATCTATGAAGACTTCACCTATACTGTATTACTGTGCTATGCCTATTTAGTGAAAAAGACTCTAGTGGCACCTCTGTAACCTTCCAATCCCTGATGACTACTTTAAAAGAGTTTTATTTTCAGATATACTTCATATATCTATCAATATAAAGGGTACAACACCACCTCAGCCAGTCTGTAGTGAGATTCAATAATTTTACTGTATTTAAAAAGTATTAACTGGGCTTATTAGTTTAAGAAGTATTATTTGGGCTTTGCAAATAAAAAGAAAAGCAAGTTAAAAGGAACTACTACTGTCTCTCACTTCAGCTAGATATAGGTACAGTGTTTTGTTTTAGTTTTTTTACCTGTGCTTTTTTTTCACAAAGTGTGTATACAGTTTCCAAGTTGGGATCATTGTGAAGAGGATGTGAATACATCCTATGCTCAAATGCCTCTACTTTTTGGATTACTTTTTTCAGTCCTTGATCTTTGATGCCCATGTCATCAATAGGGTCTAGTAATGGTACTCCATCAGGAAATCGTTTCTGTACTTCCTAAAAGCAGAAAAAGAAATTAAATATTCTTTTTGTAAGATCAGTAGCAGTAAAATAAACTATACTTTTACAAGTAAGCTGGCACAACTATAGAGACACAGAAGGCAGTAGTGTAAGTTTGTTATGTGATGTTTCAGCAGTTTTCAAAATCAAGTTTAAAATGACAAGGAGAAGCAAACTGACATATATTGTGGCTTCCCGCCCCATTTAAGAATAAAGCTGAAGATGTGACACAAACTTTAGACAAATCTCTTTAGAACAAGTTGTCTTGGGTTCAAGAGTACCTCACTACCAGAGCAGAGAGCTTACACAGCCTAGTGGAACTTACTTGTATAGATTTTAACACACTTTGCCTGTTGTCAATGGGCCTCAGGTCTTTCGGTATGTAGAGTCGGACACTGCTGATAGCTGAGAGAAGATGTACCAAAACAGGAACAACCTATCAAAGAGAGTGCAGTAACTGATGAATCAGTGAAAAATGTATTTATTATTACTGTTTCATAGCAAAACTTTACAAAGGAAAAGGACAACTGAGTGCACAAAGACATAGCAGTGGTAAAGGAGTATCAGGAAGCAGGAAAATGTGGGTAAAGAGATAAAAGTATTAATAAGGAAGAAAACAAGGTTTGTCCAAATGGAAAAATTTTGTATTCAGTTAAATCTTGAGAAAAGCTACATGTGGGGAAAAAAATATTCATTTTTTCTATTACTTTGCCATTTATCTGCTGTAATACCTACCTCTTACCATCCGAACCAAATTATTGCCATATACTTAACTAGGAATGCTAACAATAAACAATATCAAATCAGAAATACATATTCATAGGTTTCAAAACCATGAAGATACCATGAAGAATCAATACTCTAACCCAAGCTTTAAATGGACTTGGGGGTGGGTGGGTGGGGGGGAAGAAGTGGACAAATTAAAAACTGTCTCCGATGTGCAGACTGCAATTGTTTGTCTTGATATAGGGTTTCAAATTGAAAAATTTAAATAATATGCAAATGGTCTCACAAAAAATTTCAACTTAAGTTTAGAATGAGATAGCCTCACAAAGCTGAAAGGGTCTGAAAAAGAGAAAGAAATTTTAAAAAATTCCATTTCCAGAGACAGAAGATACTGCTAAGTATCTTCAAAGAGCATTTGCTAAAGCTTATTACTTGAGGATTTCTTGTACAAGCAAGAAAAAAAAGTATAGACACTTGTTTATCCACAGATTTTATCACATATGTAAGTAATTTTACAACTTTGTAGTTCTAAAAAAAGACTGGTATTGTCTTTAATCTACTGATTTGAAAAATATAACACAACAGTAAATTTGAAAGTACTTCTACAGTAATTAATTCACTCAAGTATTTTGTTCACACTTGAAAATTTCCTCTTTGGTGAAGTCAGCAACTGTTTTAAGAAAGCACAATTAGGTGTACAGCTCCTTTCTCTTCCTTAATGCATTAACCCCTTTTACCACAGTCTGCAAATGCTTTGGAAATAGAATTTTTGAGAACATTTATCAGAAACTATTGATAATAAACGTGTGTAACAAACCTGCATCTCTCCTTTCTCATCAGGTCTGGCTGGCTTTGCAGCCTCAGTAGCAGAATTTTTCAAACTCTCTTTGCTGCAGTGTAGTAGCACTTCAACAATATATAATGGGTCCAATTCACCAGAATTTGGCTGTTAGGGGCACAGAAGAAACAGGTCCAGGTCCATAAGAGTTATTTTAAAATACCAGCAAGAATGGAAGGAAAAAGCATGATTTATTCAATACTAAAAGTATGAAACGAGCTACTGCTCTTCACAGAACATGAGCTCAGTGATGCAATACATTCTAAAAACTACTGAATCAGTATTGATTGAAAGATCCCTCACACAGAACACTTGAAAAAAACTACCCTTTCCCCATCCTCCCTTGACAGTGTAGCCTGAAGTCTACTTGTGGCTTCAGGTGCTTCTGCCTTTTCTTCTAGCTGTAGCTCTTTCAAAGTAAGCCAACCTCTTTTGTTACTGTAATGCAAAATATTTGCATCATGCTAGCAGTACTGAACTTTGTCTGCTTTTCAAAAAAACCCCAAATTTGGGGGATCTCTTTCATTTGCAGTTTTGCAAGTTCAAGTTTTTCCTCACAAAACCATAGAAAAATCTTTCAAACGTAACAGCTTGTATCTCCAGCAAACAGGAAGCTGCATCTTGCAGGCCACATCTTTATAAACCCCAAACATAACATCTGACATTCATTTAAAGAACACAAACATGCAGATATGGTGGTTAAAGACTATTGTTCACAAAGCCATAACCTTTAATATACACTGCTTTAAAAAAACCTGACATTAGTTACTTGACTGGATCAATAGGCACTAAGGTTGCTCAAATACACTCCCACTATAAGCAAATCTTTTTATAACTTGGCACAGAACTAAGTTATAGGCCTAACACTGCAGGCAAGACTTTTAAAACCGTATGTGCAAGCTTCTCTGCTTCCAAATATGAGAAAGACAAAACAGTCTTTTCAAAATCCTGTGTTAACCCAGTTCAGTTTTACTGGGCAATATTTTTCATTACAAACCTAAAACATACTATTTTCTTTTACTGCATGCAAAGCAGGGTGGAACCAGCTAGCATTTCCAAGAGATTCTCAGAAGCACTATGAGAAATTGCCACAATAAACTAGACAGAAAAACAAGGTTATCCTGTTCTACAGTATACATAATTATTCAAGAAATGCAATTACTTGCTGGGGAAGGAACTGTTCCTCTGAATTCTATCCAACATTTGCAGAAAGCACTCACAGCAATGTGCAAGACTCATACCACTGAATTAGAATTTTAAAGTAATATCCACATACATCAAATCAGTACCCAGCCAAAGCCACAGAAAGCATAATGCTGACTTGAACAAAGAAGAGACTAAACTCACAGCTGCACATATATGCTACAGATGATAATAGAGCTGGAGATGTCTAGAAAATGAGAACAAAAAATATTTCTATAAGCAACAGTATTGTAAACCCATTAATACAGCAGGTGTATAGATGCAATTAACATTCGCTGTTAATATTACTCTCTTTAAATTTACATACACCAATGGCTTTTAGACATTGCTGAGACCTGACTTAATCTAGAACTGCTTTTTGAATGTGTACTGTTTCCTTCAGTGGGTTTTCTACCTTTTAGGTACTAAACCCTTGAACAGGAACACATGTTTTTATATGCTAGAGTAAAATAAGACTAGAACACCCTGTAAAAAATTTAGTCACAGACATCTCTGTCATATCATATTGCATGATTAGGTATATTTCAAGGATTTTAGATTTGCCCCAAAACATCTATTACTTCATGTGCCTGGAAACAAAACAAGGTAAGACAGTTGATCATATCTGCAAATCAAGCAATATGGCACAGATCACAAATTCAGATTCCCAGATTAATAACATCTGACTCATGGAAAATTCAATGACCATGACACAGCACTAAAATTTATGTTTACGCAGTAAACAATATAAACAAACATGAACAGAGAAGCAGGAGAATTTAAGTTTAACATACAAGGATTATAGCAATCTAAATAGGAAAGGCCAAATTGCAGCAGCTGAAATTCTAATACCAGCAACCATTAACAGACAAAAATCTGATGTCTAGAATCAAGGATCAGATGACAATATGGACTATAAACAGCACAATAAAACTAGCACACTGCTGGCACAATCTAGTGGAAATAAAATTTCTTACTCAAAAATGAATTCCAAAGCAAACAGTTACTTTGCTGCCTATTATAATGTACAATATATAGCAAGCAGTACCGCTTGAAATAAATTCTCTCTACTGTAATTCAGGATAAAATACTGTTTGCATTCACAATTTTGTGGAACACTGCAGTGTGAAATTATGCTGGAAAAACATCTAAATAAACAATGAACATAACTGGCAATGACTCATGCTTTTGCTTTCAATTGCAATTAATAAAGAGAATTACTCAGTGAAATACAGACATACTTTAACTCTGAATGTCAATCTTCATTACATATCTTCCGTACTAGAAAAAGGACTTCATTAGAAACTATGACACAGTGAAGAATTTACAACTAAAGAGAAACTAGTAATATAGACTGAATTCAACATAATTTCTAAGAGCAAATCCAAAGAACTGTCACAGCTTAGAAGTGGATGAAGATTTAAAGATGTGGCATAATAACGATATACTTCCAATACTAAGTAAGTATACTACTACATTAAACTAATGGGGAAATGCATCTGTATCCCAGGACAAAAATACATTGAATAGACACATTAAAATGGGTAAATAACAGCTTCTTCATTTGTTTTGCCTCTGCTCATAGAAACTAGTCTTCCCATACCGATTTTAAGTTACATAGCTTTAAGTCTGTTCCATAATTTTCAGCACCTATTGTCATTCTTTCCATAGAACTCAGAAGGAAAAATTCAACCCAGCTGCTAGAATGACTTAATGAAAAAAGTGCTGCTGGAGCCATGGAGCCAGAGCCATCTCCTGCAGAACAGACTGTAATTTCAAAGCTAATGTTTAAACCTAAGGGCTTTATACAACAGTGAGACAAGCCAGATAGGGAAGGCAAATAGGTATGCGGATAAAATATGACACAGACAGAAGAAATGCCTCCAGTGACAAAGAAGTTGGCAATTTTACATAGAAAGTTTGGGTGACGGGGAAATCTGTTTTAATGCTCATGTGGCCCTATGAAAAAAGCAATTTATAAGCAAAAGTTTAAGCAATAGCAGTCACAATCCAGTCTTCCAACTTGAAAAAGGAAGAAATGTGACTTTCAAAAGGAAGATGGAAAACCAGAACAAAATCTTTTTTAATAAGTTCTGTATGAACACATTTTTCTCATTTCCTCTTTAATGAATATATATTAGAGAAGCACCAAAAGGTGCCACAGTGCACAGGCGCCACCAGAACTTGACGAAGACAACTTCTCATTTAGGCCTAGTAATTAATGCTAATGCTCTCCTGCCAAAATTACAGCAAAAATGCTACCACAGAAGAATACACTTTAAACTTAGGTTTTAGTTTAGCCAGCTGAGTTGCTTGTCAAAACATTTCTGAAATGGAGACCAAAACATCATCCCTGGGGTTATGCGGAAACCAACTATAAAAATGGATTTTTGGAAGGAAACCCAAATCTGGCTTCTATTGTATCACTGTCCTCTGTATTTTTTTCCACATTTCCCTGAACCCATTGCTATTGTTTTGCTCTCTTTGCATTTTAAGTTTCCAACCCTAAACTCTACAGCAACACCCCAGAGGACAAGGAATCCCATGTCTCATGCACAAGCTTAGGACTCAAGACACAATTCCCCAGTTTAAGATAATAGTCTATATAGTGCCAAATGTCAGCCTTTCTATGCTGTCAACCCTTAAGTTTCTACAGATTTTCTGAGAGTAGAAAACGTATCTTTCCCATGAATGGCTTAGTGTAGCACTGTTGGGGATTTCTCACAGGCAGACCAAGTATTCGGAAATTACTGTAGTGCCATGTGCACTTTTTTTTTATCCCAGACACAAGCAAGCATTATCTTTGTAAATACGCTAAAAGCTAAGAAATGAACACAACACTTAGGGTTTGTCCCACCTTCCAGTTTTTTCCTTTATACTTTCATTTCAGGAAGGCTTGAGCTTTTTGTAAATTTGGGGTGAAAGGGAATTTTTTTGCCTTTGAAAACTACAAAGAAAATTCTATCTTATTTTCAAAAAAAGCGGTAAGGTATATATTTTTCTAACAGAAAGAATGTATATTTTACCTTAACATTCGATTTCTTAGAGAAATTAACAACCACTCCCCATCCAAAGTCATCACCTTCATTCTTCACCTAAAAATATTACAAAGATATTATAACCCATGTATAATCACATTCTAGCAAGCAGATCATAGTAATGGACTAATATTCAAAACAAACACATTTCTTTTAATTAATTTTTGAATGTTTAACACAGAAACATAACAAAATTTAAAAAGTATTGCTTAGAGTGATGCAACGTAATTTTTCAAGATGGTAAGTGGCAGACACAAATGAATCCTGCAAATTGCAAGGATAGGTAGAGATGTGAAATAAAAACAAAACAAAAGAAAAATCAAATTACCTTTACCAGTCTTCCTGGCTGTAGGAAGGGCAAGCAATACTTTGGTTTGTGAACATATTCTTCAATCTCTTTACCCAGTTTTGCAAGCTGCTGTCGGATTTTGTAGTATATGACCACATTTTCCTCATTGGGAATTGCTATTTTGTTGTACTGTCCTTCCAAATTATTCACTTCTATAATACAAAGTATAATGTCATGGAAATTAATAACTTCATAGATTTAGAAATCAATGTTTCACTTCCAGATCTATATAACTAGTGTTTTGTCACCATTTTTCACATTAATTTCCTATTGACAATAATCCATTCTCTGGAAAGCTAGAAATCTATAAATGTGCATTTTATTTCTAGGAAAATAAATATTAATGCTTTTTTTTTTTTTTTTTAAATAATAAACAAGCTTGAGAAAACAGAGAAGGCTAGATCCCCAATCCAGGAATTTCTGATTTAGGGTTGCAGAGAAGTCCCACAAAAACTTGCAATGATTTTTAGGAGAGTGTTCACTGCCTACCAGTACTCTTCTGCCTCCTCCTATGAAAATGAGATTACTCAAAGACATCTTCTAACAAGACGTCTTCCAATAAGAGAGAAGTTGGTGGAAGATGCTCTTCCTAACCTGTTTTAGGCTCTGATTTAATCAGTTGGAAATCAGTATTTTCTTCCTTCATTTTTACACCTTATTTAGGCAAATCAGTTTTTATTATAAGCAAAATGCTTCATTCATTCAACACTAGTAATACCATAAACAAAGGACACATTATAAAGATCTCTTTTTCCTCTCTAGCAACTCACTGTCTTGTATACTATTTGAATGCATATGGGTGACTCAGAAACCCCACTTCACTGGAACTTGCGAGACAGCTCAGGGAATTTCTCCCTATTTTTAGATGTCAACTTTTTGAAGAAAAAAACAGTAATCCATACTCACAGCATAATTTCCTCCTTGATCTAAACAACCGTTTCTCTCCTTTGTGTTTTTAATTGCAGTTGAAGCAATTAAAAAATTGTAACACCCAGTATGGTGCCTAAATAAAAAATGTCCAAGAAATAAGAAAAATGTTCTCCTGCTCCATTTCTCTATTTAAATGGCAATGCTGGAATTCTAGACTGAAGAGCTAGGCATGCGCAATGGAACAGGTTAGTTTTCAGGAAATACCTACTATATTTGACTACTACCATCTTAATACTGCATCTGCCAACTAACAGAAACTCTACAAAGGGAATCACACACATACTCTGCACATTTATCAAAGCTACACAGACACACACACACCGTGTCTCTCTTACTATTCATTTAACAAACAAACAGGTGAACTGCTCATTCATCAATGGCAAAGGAAGTAGTTGCCTCTCATGTTCTTAAGATTCTTCTGGGTTAAGTTTTGAAAGAGGCCTCACTCTCAAACACTGGCTGAGATCTTTGGAAACTGACTTTGGCTCAGGAAAACACAGTATTTAAAGATCATGGTTTAACATTTAGTTACTCAGTGAAGAGCACATGATGTCTCGGTCCTCTCTGAATTATGCTTTGTGTTTTAATTAAGCATTTTTTCCTATACTACTTTGAATGAAGTGTGCATGAGTTCTTTTTAGAGATGGCAATGCAATATTAAAGTTACATTTCTTTTAGCCAAGTTCTGCATATCAAAAAGGAGTAACTTTTCCCTGCACCTTTTAGAATTGTTTTTCCTTCTTCTTGTCCTACAGCAGGGGTCCTCAAACTTTTTAACCAGGGGGCCGGCGTGTGGATGAAGTGGCAGGCAGTCATCTGTGGCTGCTTGGTTTCCTCCCCCAAGCCCCGGTGCAGGTGGGGGGAGTGGGGGGGGTCTGTAAATACCGGGGGCCGGACTGAGGACCCTGGGGGGCCATATCAGGCCCGCGGGCCATAGTTTGAGGACCCCTGTCCTACAGTTTAGCAATGTGACAACCATTCTTGTCTGATTCAGAGAAGAAAGTTCTCTTCACAGAATGACACTGCATATCAATATAGGTCCTAGAACAGGAGGAAACTACTCTTACTGAAACTATAACCTAACAGCAAAAGGTGCAGTGGCAACTGTTGGCAGGGAAGAGAAGAACTGCATAGATAAAAACTCTTACCAGCATAATGAAGTTTAACTACCCAATCTCAAATGCAACATCTTTCATACTGACTCTCATGAGTACAACACAGTAATACTCACTTTCTACTATTTCTGGAATAGTTCTGTAATGTTGGAACTGATAGAAGGATTTTTCTAACATGTATTCAGGATTAATTTCCTCTACTCGAAGCAAGTTCAATACCATGTTGTATGTCAGGTGGAATGCACTGTTTAAAGGATCAGCTGAACCCTGAAAAAGATCCAAGAACACTATCCAGTTAAAAATATTAAGTGCAACATATAAGAACATATCAAATAAACCACGATGCAGTGTTTTATATGAGGAGCTGCTTTGCTGGGTAGTACCACTTGTCTTGAATTTAATAGTACATGTCTCATCAAATCCTAAGGAATTTTATTATGCTGAACATGTAACAGTATTTATGTCTCACTGTATCTATAGTTATACTACAATATTATAAATTAGATCTGATATGGAGTGAAAAGTTCAGATTAAAAACTTGGATGTTTCTTATAGTCTATAAATTTGGATTCCATTATCTGAAGTTTAAAATAATAAGCTATTTAACTATTTAAAGCAATCCATTATTTTAACACTCTGAAAGAACTTATTTGCACACCTTTTTCTCTTAATACTTACTGATCACACCAGTGTCTTGGGAAGCCTGTTCAAAAATAGGTGGTCTGCAACTTCTTTAATTTATGTAAAGCCTCATTATAGAATTAATTTATTTCTTGCCCAAGAGAGGTTGTGGACTCTCCACTTGTTAAGATACACAAAAGCCATCTGGACACTGTCCTCAGCAGCCTACTCTAGATGACCCTGCTTGAGCAGGTAGCTTGGACAAGATGACCTCCAGAGGTTCCTTACAACCTCAACCATTCTGGGATTCTGTGAAGTTCCCATTTTTGTACAAGCTGGTATTTACAGGTATTTTGAAAAACCAAAGAAGAAAGGATGCTGGCAAAGCACTGTAGGGAAATACCATACCACTAACTTCTTTCCCCATTCTTATTTTCTAACATCTAGTACTGTCCTCTGTAAAGAAAGGGTACTGGCCTAGGTAGATGCACCTTTGGCCTGACACACCATGGCTGATACTATGTTCTTACCCAAGAGGAAGACCTCATTACCATAAGAAAAGCAAACGTTTAACTGATACACATTAAAACAAGGAGCTATTCCAAGAACACACAGAACAGTTAAAACTGTCTAGGGAAGATCCAGAACACCTCAACACTACAGCCTCTCTGAGCAAACTTGAGTAACTGTCTCTAACTTCAGTGTCAGCACAGGCAGCCATCCTCATAAACCAAATAAAAAGTTGCTGCAGCCAGATGACAGAGACCCAAAACTTCTGAAGTATGAAAATGCCCAACTGCAGTGCATAAGCTTTCATCTAAAGTAGCACTGGTACAAAAGGAACAGGTGTTTGAGAGTTCTTCGGAAAGGATTCAAAGGGAAATCCAGGAGTTATGAAGCAGAAAATTACAAATTCTGTGCCACAAAAGCAGTGGAAACCAGAAGCAACAGATAGGTGGATAGAATACAGCAGAACAGCAGCATAAATAGACTTTTTTAAAAAACAAGGTAGATCACACGAATCTTTCAGAGCTCTTTGAAAGTGTTAACAAGTATGCGGATTATTGTACCTCCTTGATTCCTGAAATGCTTATGACAACACACTCCCTACCCCCACCAAGCTAATGTAATTAAGTCTTTGAAGGATTTTTTTAAAACTGACATCTTGTGAATTACTAAGCAGAAAATGTATTTTTTTCAAAATAAAGTTTCCCAGTGGAGACTCAAAGAGGTCTAGACTTAATAGAAATCTAGAGAAGGCATGGATAGAAAAATAGCAAGGCCTGCTAAAAATATTACTAGATCACTGAAGACACTGAAGATCAGCAGTCTGCAGAGTTGCATGATGATGAGTAAAATGACAAATGAAATTTAATCTGAAAGCGTATTTTAAGAAGATGAAGTGCAGCGGTTTGGAACAGTTTAGTATTTGCTGCTGATTAAAGTGACCTATACCTAAAATAAAATTTAGCGAACAAGTGGTGTCATTTCAACAAGGCCTAGAAGTAAATTGTTATGGTTAAACATTTTAAAGTAATAACAACTAAAACAGATAACAAGAAAATTAGCATGTTTCAAGACATACTTTTCATGCAACCATATGACTGCTGAAATTTCAACATATTCTATCAGACATTTTAGCAGCTCAGAGAGGGCTGACACTGGGAAACATGCTCTCTGCACTTTCTTTTAAGCTCAACATTTGCTTTACTAACAATTATTCTGTATCCTCTTACAACTGATTTCTTTGCCTTTTGCTATACAGTAATATATGTAGCTGAGATATTCCCTCATCACGCATAATATAAAAAAAGCATAGGCCACTAGAAAAACAACTGATTATTAGTTTATATACGCAAAATGCTGAAATTCAGTTCAAGTGCTCTCCTAGATCAAGCTAAGTGTAATGGATTCTAAGCTACATTACCATAATATATACCTTTTCCCTTCAATTTTAAATGCGCTGTCACAGATTTTGATACTACATCCATAGATGCACCGACATCAGATTTAGTAAGAGACAATTTGAATCTAAGATGCCTTCACATGTAGCAGATTTAAGAATGTAATCCAATTTGCTTTATATAAGAAACAGTCTTACGAGATTACCTTACAAATCCCAGGAACCTATTCACTGCATGATTATTTCATATCAAGAAAAAACCCAACTCTTACAGAGAAGACTTCATCTTATGCTTATACCAAGAAAGTATCAATATGAATACACGTAAAACAAGCTTAAGATAAATCATACATGATAAAGCATGTTTTGCTTTCCATAGCCAGAGA
The DNA here is from genome assembly GCF_023638135.1 of Falco biarmicus. Classification (NCBI taxonomy): domain Eukaryota; kingdom Metazoa; phylum Chordata; class Aves; order Falconiformes; family Falconidae; genus Falco; species Falco biarmicus. The sequence continues at coordinate 66,567,472 of NC_079311.1, forward strand.
CTCATTCAGTCATTCTAGTTCACATCTATGAGCAGATCATAAATACAAATGTAGGTTTTCACCTCAAGTGATGTACCGCATAACAGAAATACCTTTTAAATAAGATAATGACATGTGTATTTAAAGTAACACCGTCAGTTCTGAAATTACCACAAATGGGTTTCTACTAACACAAATGTGTCAGCAAGTATGACACCAACAGCTGAACTGCAGTGTGCAGAGGAAAGCTCAAGTTTCTACAGACGTCTCTGGTCTGATACAGCAAAGATGAGAGAACTTCAGTTGCTGACGCTAACCAACATTTAACACCGCTTTTTTCCTTAGAGCTGATAAAAGGATTACGTACCCAAGCTCTTGTCTATTTTTCTAAATAAACAGGGAACAGAAATTACTACTCCCTAAAAAGCTGCCTTCTCTACAACAGAGAATGCCATTCAAAAAATGGCATTTACTGACAAAGAGCACAGCAATTACGGCCGTGTCAGCTAATGGTGGGTCAGACTCTTTCCTACAGCAACGTCCACTGCAATAGCCAGGTATCAAATAAAGCAGCTGGAATACACCCAGCAGCCTATCTACAGACCAGCAGAGGGAGATACGGCAAAATGCTGCTGTGACTGCTCTGATCCCACTATGAACCCCTTTCCATACCTGACACGGTTACATAGCCTTAAGGCATCACTCAGCTATATGCTTCCAAGATTATCAACTATTTGAAAGAACAAAATTGTGTCATATTCTCACTTAAATGCTATCATAAAGGGAGAAAAAAAAGAAAGAACTTTATACTACTATAATATATCCACGGAACATGCCAAGAAGGACCAAACAATTTCTGCAGATTCACTTTAAAGGCTTTTTTAAAATCAGTATAGCTCAACTGTGAAGTAGTGATTTAAAAACAAACTAAAAAACCTCTAGCTATTTAAAGGATATTATTTGAAAGGCAGCATTTCAGCCAGTTGCTGATGTGGCAATTTTTATTTTAAACACATGATCAGCATTTTACAATTTGAAAGTAAGATCATTCTATTAAGACAAAGCAGTTAAAACATGATTTTTTTGGCAAAAATTGTGAATTCTTCCTGTTCCTTCATCTCATAAACACATGCTTCTCCAAGTTTTGGAAATTTCTGTTTTCTCAGTGTTCTCTAGGCAAGGCTACATTCAAAATCAAAAGTTCTAAGCAGCTTATTTTTTCTGAAAACTGGAACTGTTACTTCTCCAAATTAAGCATAACTACAGTAGCTTTACTGTACTACACCCTCAGCACTGCCAGTGAATTCTGCAGCATGCATTAGTCTCTACCAACCATCCCAAGCTATCAACAGACTTGCATGTAACAGGCAGCAATCACCTGGATGCCCTTGCTTCATTTACCTAGTAGCAAAGTATGGATTTTGCTGCTGCATTACGAAACCTCGTAGCAAAATACATTAGAACAATGTATTTTTGCTATACTGTGTATACAGAAAACATGAGTAGACAATCAGCCTCTTCTGGCAAATTATAAAGATTGCAATAATTATTGAAAAGGGAATTAATGGTTACCTAAAGACAACTGCCAGATACATACAGCTGAAGGAAGGGAAAACAGGAGGGAAGAGAACATGGGCTACATTACTGAGAAGAAAATGGAAAAGGTGGGCCTTCCTTTCCTAACTTCCTCTCAAAGAGCCTACACACTATAAAGTGCTCAACTATCCTCGATTTTGCTTGCTGCTAAGACATAGTAATAGGCAAATCAGTTTAACTTACATTTTTTCCATGATGGTTTGCTCCTCTTGCAATCCCCTTCTCTACTCATGCCCTGTGCCACCAGCTCCCAGATCGACTTGTTTTTTCATTCTTACTTTCTTAAAAATATTCTGAAGCATGTATGGGACATTTAGCCCACCCTCTACCATAGATCCTCCCTTCATAATTCATTAATCTTTTCTTCAACAAGCCAGGGTACGCAATCATCTGTCCCAAGTTCTCAGTCTCTGGGGAAGCCTCTCCCTCGCCTCCAGAGGAAAACCTCCATATTAGAGAGAGGAAGAACTACCAACCACTCACGCAGAAAATGGGGCAAAAGCTTAACTGATCTGAGCTGCAACAAAAGTTGATGAGAAAGGCTGCCTTGAACAGACATCAGTAAGTCACTTTCAAACACACGTTGTGCCCACAGCTTTATTGCTGTTGGAGAAGTACCATCCCAGCTCTCTGGCCTCCTTTCTGCCAGTAATCCTCCTTCACACCCCTTCAAAGAGGGTGGTCCTGCCACCCCGAATCTTCAACAGACAGTAGCAACGTATTTTTTTCTGAGTATTTTTAGAAAAACAGGATGATTTTGCAAGCTTTTCTATCCCCCTGGATAAGAAGTGCCTGGATACATGAGAACAGCTTTGATGTATCAACTGAAATTAATAGCCTACTTAGTGCACTTGCAACCACATTACTTCTGGAGAAATTTTAAGAAAATTTACCAGTAGTGCCCTTTCAAGTCTTCCAAGATTTGGATTGCAAAAGAATGACTGGTTTAAGCTGATAATGTTAAAAATCAAGAACATAATCATGAACAATTCACTACAGAAATAATTTAGTCAAGAACTATGTGAAAATTATAGCCGCTATACATTGTACCCTGTTTAACTGCCAAGAACTTCAGAATAGAGTATCTCCTTATCACAAGCAAATCACCCAACAGGGCATTCAGCATTTCCCAGTCCTACCATTTCTGGCCCACATAAACTAGAAAGATATAAAGATTGGGAAGGACAAAGATCAGTGCCTGGAATGGATATTCACAGGGTTTTTTCACTTTTTTTTATTACTATAAATACTTGGAAGCCTTGTCTAACCAGAGATGTGAGAGCTGTCATTGCTGCATTATGGCATGTTGTGTTGAGCAAGACATACATTTGGTAAGGGTTACTCTCCCTGTTTTCTCTTACAGCGGGAGAAAAATATTTACATTTTTAAAACTGTTCCCATGCAGTGAGGGAACAGATTTTGCACATAACTTTCCTGCTCTCCAGCCTGTCATGGAAAACATGTACAAAGTTTTCACAGGGAACACAAGATGGCAAATACTGTCTGAAACTGAACAGGGACCTTATGGGCTAACAAAAAAGAAAGACACAACCTGCAAAGCAACAATAAAGTATCTTTCATAATGCCACAAATCAGATACACTACAGGACATATTTAAGCCATTTGGTTCACTGACAGTTTCATTTGCTTATCAGTGTTTCCAGAAATAAGCTGAATGAATGAGTTTCCAAAAGAGAAAACAATGAAGTGCTTTATGATAACAGCAAAGAACAGAATACATTGATGATACTCAAAAGGTATCTCACCTTTTTCCTCATTAGAGGGAAATATGTACACTTAGCTGTCTGTGACAGCTGCCATCACAAATTTACGCCTCATTAAATAAAAATGCAAGTGGCTGCTTGATACATCTTTAAGACATAGGAATACCTCCAGTGAAATATTAATTAACAGCACAATTTTTTCCATATATCAATGATACAGTTACCACATGAATAATCAGGTCTCTATCAGAAATACCAAAAAAGACTGAGTAGTTACAATGATAACAGGATTATCCTGAGCTGCATTACCCTGACTGCAAAACCAGTAAAAACACCTTCTGCAAGGTTATTTTTAATAGACTATAGTAAGCAGCTATTTTAAGCAGAAATTTATTACCAATCTGGCTCACTGCTTTGCCCCAAAAACAGTTGCACCAACACAAACAGAAGCCACTGTGGGTAACCAAAGACTGCTTTAGCAGGCTTTACCAATGAAAATACCTCAGGATTGGGTTGCACAAAGGCTCCAGTTGTAGTAACAGACTTAAAAGGAAAAAAATGTATCTTGATTTCTCTTGCACGCAACTACCACTGGCTGAAGTTAGTTCTGAATGACAGAACTTTTCAGTCATCTACCCTCTCTAATACAGTAGCTCCTACCATTGTAACTATCCTTAGTTCTACTTCAGGCTGCTAACTCCAAGTTCTGTTCTTCTCCTAAGCCTCTGTCTTCTTTCTGAACTGAACACAGAAAAATATACAAAAAATCCTACACACCTGTACCAAGGCATCCCAAATTAACAAAGCAGTATTTAAACTCTCAAGCAAGTATTTTAAACTACAAATATTTTATACAACACAAATGTCATACTTTAACTTAAAAATTTTAAAATTGGGCCTCCCCAAACTGGGACCATAGCACTGCTACACGACTTGCTCTGCACAGAACACAAATGGACAGTGGGGGGAAAGGTAATTTAACATGCATTCAACACCGTGCTGTACAATCATTCTTTTGGATCTGAGCTGGCCTGGTAACACTATAACTGCATTTGCAGAATACATTTGAGAGAATAATTTTGCTCCTTTTAAGTTGTATAAATTCAAAGAAAGCTGAAATGGAAAAAAAAAAAAAGGTATCTGTATATGTACTCAGAAGCTAGCCGAGATCTGCAGCTCTCATTGGCTTCAGATTTGTGACTACAGGTATCAGGTCAGTGATGTGACAATTTATAATTTCAGTAAATATGCGGTACATTTTAACTTAAAGGAAATGTGTGCCCTAGCAAAGACTATATACCTCTACAAAAAGTGAACATAAAAATAAATTCAAAAAAGAACTTTGTCTTCTGTTCATCTCACACTTACCTTTTTTGGTTTAAGAACAGGAAGGCAAAGCAAAAAATATAGCTTAATCAGTTAAAATACATTTACATTTGTAGTGATGAGTTTAGCAAAGCAGAAGAAAATTTCAGAAAAATCGCTCAGTCGGAGGGAAATTGCTTTCCACAGACTGACCTAATAAAACTTCAAGTAACCTGTGATATTAACAAGCAACAACCACAAATAATGAATAATACCAGTTGGCTCAGTCCTACTGGCTCTGGAAAAGCCTGAGGTGAAGCTCAAGAGTGACTAACTATTTTACATGCCATATGGCACCCCATCCTACCACATTTTGGTTGCAAACATCACGAGAACTATTTGCTGTTCTCTTCCATCTGTTGGTTTGCATCATTATCCAGAAAACTGTGGCCCTGTTCATGACGGCATTTGAGTATCTGTTTCCCTTAGACCAGCTGAATTGTCTCCATAATTTCATGTTAAAATCTTGTTAACTTTAAAGATAGAAGTGAAGTAATTTCCTAAAATGAAGCCTGGAAAAGTTCTGCAGCTTCATAAGAACAAGAAAAGTTCGGCAGTTTACAATAAAAATAAAGATTTCACATATAAAATTATTTTTATGTGAATTTTAATAAAAGTATCCAAGAAGATGAGAATCCCACTGAACCAGCTAAAGTTACAACTTTAGATGAGAAAGAACATTATAGTATCCTCAAAACCATTAGTGACAATCTACTTCTTTAGATTTTCCAATGGCTCTTCCAACAACCGTTAGTGCCAACCTCCAGCTGAAGTCTATTTCTCTCACTAACTAAGCAAATTTCTCAAATCCTGAAGCATTTTTTTATTCTCCATATGAGTAAGCTTTAAGTGAAATCAAAGTACAATATTATAATCATACTTGTGTGTTAAGCTGATGTTTGCAGAGGGGCTGAAGGCTCACCAAAGACAGTCTCATTAGAAGACCTTGCCTGCTGTCTTGTGTGTAGTCCCCAACAAGATTAAATGGAAAGCTGTCAGTACTTGCTCACAAGTTAATCGGAAATAAACTGAAAGACCAGTTTGCTTCTCTAGAAACATCTTTAAAGCATTTGGGGAAAAGTAAATGTAAAATCTGCATACAGTGCAGTTTTAAAAGGGGTACAACCTGGACAACCAGCAGTACTAAAGATTTTGCAGTCTTTATCATAGAAGTGAAGTAGTAAGCATCATCATTCCATACCAATTTCAATACAGGCCACCACATTTTGCTCAAGAAAACATTACTCATAGTTACTGTGTCAGGACATCCTCTTGCAAAAGCCTGTGCTCCAATTCTGCCAAACACTGAACTAAACAACTGCTATGGTCTAGCCTGCATCTGACTGTACCTTGAGCTTCGTTACAGAGATTGTCAGCAGCTCCCTGTTCTTGCCTTCCATGACGCATAGCTAATAACCTTGCATGATCATACAGTAAAAATTCAGTACAGTTTGTAAGAGCAAAATGACAACTCAATGTAACAGAATCAATCTTACCATCTGAAAAAAAAAAGCCCATTCACTGGAAAGGTTTTCTATGTACTAGTCAAAGGAGATCATTTGAACAAAACCACACAAATAATTTTAAGAATATGATGTTAATGCATATGGGTATTTTAAAGAGTAACAGACTAAACAGTTTTGGACTGTCATAAATTTACCTAACAACAACAACAAAAAAAAGTGCCCCAAACCCCAAGCACTAAAATAGAACCTACACTTTTACATTGCGTGATTTTTAAAGTTTTACTATTTTTCAACCCAATTCAAGAGCATAGACACCTGTATTTACCTTAGAACACAGAAAGACCAATACAGGAGCAGACCCATGGCCTACTAGTCAACACTAGACAAGCCAAAAAAAGGAACAAGCATTCTCACAAAGATTAAGTGAGCTACTTCTGCATAAAACATTAACCAACGGTCTTCCTGAATTCTGATTTATCACAGTTTTTTATAGTATTATGTGACTAAGGCATTTCTCATGACCCAGGCAAGAGCTGTAGTTGCTTGTTACACTTTCTGTGTTAGAAATCCACACAAAATTACACTGGCGCCCAAGGCTTATTATTAATTCCCCTTGGAGACAGGTAGCCATGCTTATGCAAAAGTACTAAATTCCAGCAATTTTATCAGATAGCTACTGTTCCAGAAGCTTCCTCTTGTAGCATTGGAGCTTCTCATCACTGCCTCAGCATTTATAATCTTACATTTATTCCTGATCAGCATAAATTTATTTATTTTTATGTAAATACTGCTTTTCATGGTAACTAGAATTTTCATTATACCTCGGAGCCTGAAAGGAACAGCCGTATGTGATACACAGCAGATGATTAAAGCACAACCTAACTAATGATGCTGCCTCAATTATAAGGGAACCATGATTTGCCCTTTCAAAATCAAGAAACTTTCCAAAAACTGCACAGTGGTCATATGAGAGAGCCGTGCAAGCAGGCAGGAAGATAAGTATTAAACTGTCTGAATTGCTATCCTGTTTATTATTTAGTACAATAAAACAACCTAAGAGTCAAAATAAAATACAAAAAGACCAGATGGACGTCTAATAGCAGCATACAGGGCAAATAAGCACCATACTGCCAACTCCGTAAGTGAAGGCCCTGCCAAGAAGCCAGATGTAGCTAGTGGAGTATCTCCTACAGCTTGGCATCAGTGCACTTTATTTTCCATATGCAAATGACAAGAAAAGCATAATACTGTGTATTTTATCTGGCTAGATTAATATTTTCTTTTATTTTTTCAGTCCATCTAACTTCTGTGAGGGAGTAAGTAGACGCAAAGAACTGATACACTCAAAAGCCCACTTACATTAGCATATTTTCTCTACTTATACCAACATTCACTTCCATAACATAATTAGCTTAAGATTTTTGCCTTTCAGAGAAACACTGTTCAATAACTCTGTAGGAATACATGCTTGTAACATGGTCAAATTCCAGCTAGAGGGAATGCTGCTCAGTTTCAAAGGCCATCCACTTAGCATCAAAGGGAAGTTTTCTGCTTCCTATCTAAACTAACCTACCATAGCTGAAGATTTTAATTAAGGAAACAAATAACAATTTCGTATCACATACCTCTTAGTATTATGCAAATGTAAAAGTGTAATTTACTGTCATCAGAACACTATCCAACAGTGTTGTAAGCATTTAGCTTTAAAGATCTGTGCAAGTCACCAGTTTACTAACTATCCAGTGGTCAAATAAGTAAGTGCTAAGGATAAAAAAAAAAAACCTAGTTACGCTGCAGAAGACAAATGCATGTTACTGAGTTTAAGAAATATTTACAAATATGCCTCTTAAGAACTCCATCTAAGACCTGAACTTGGAACTTCAGTTGAAGTACTGTACACAATGGTGCAATGACACAGTTTGATAGCCAAACAGCACAGCTGCAGCAATACTGCTGATACTGAAACATACTCAAAGCTCTTAGTTCGCTAATCGCAGCGGTAGGCAGCTGGTAACATTATTCCTAGACGTTTTGCTCTAGTATTCAGTAACTGGTTTGGATCAGACATCATTGGGGTTGAAGAGCTATGATAAAAATGTCCTGTGTAAATGTCCTATCATTCTCAATATGGCTAATTTATTTCTTCTGAAGTACTCCCTATAAATCTTTAGCTTACCCTGCAGCTAAGCCACAATACTTCATGTGGCAGCAAACTACTACCACAAGACATGATCACGATCTTACTACTAACCGTCAGACACACTTAATAATGAATACAAAATATGAATATTCAAGAAATGTTAGTCTGTATACATCCTTGGCCTGCTTCATCATGAAATTTCTTATAAGTGTTTTGTATTTAAAAAGGAAATTAAGAAGTACTTTTCATGTTGTACTGCTCACCTTCTAAAAGATTATAAAAGCATGAAAAATTAATGGAATAAAATTATTTAGATCAGTGGAGAAGAATCAAGACATAATACAGGGAGCAAAAAAGCTGCCATTATTTTCCCCTTTTGTTTCCTATAATTCAAAAGGAGGAAAAAATAATCAAAGGGCTTATAGTTTCAATAAAGGAAATACTCTTTACAATTTCCTTAAAATCGATTAAAAAGGCCAGAGACAGTATCAAAAAAGTGATCTACTATTTCTTTTTTTGTCTTAATTCAGGCAGATTGAGTTCTATAGTTCTCAAACTACTGAACTTAAAACAATTTCTGAACAGTTGAGCTGACAGAGTAATGTCAAAAGTCTGAACATAAATAATTGAAACATAATTGTTATTAAGCTATTTACAATTATTTCAGACAAATTAACTTTTGGGGGATATTCTTTATAAACTATAGATTACAAGTAAACAAAATCAATGTTTACTTGTTACATGTTACAATGTTACAAAAAACCAAAAACACATAAGGAGTGTTCTCTCATTTTATATCTCCTGATGTTTAATTTTTCAGCTGTGAAAGTACAAATGTATAAAGTATTTCAAGAACTATGCCACAAAATTACAACTCATTTTACATAATCTTAAAAATTCACAAAAATCCAGTTAAAATACTTAGTACTCATACATCGCAAGAGATGTACCCATGCATTGTTTATGTAAACAAATAAATGTCCACTCCACTAAGAAAACAGAAATTGAATCAAGACTAAGAAATAATTTCAAAACCTAATGCTCCCATACATGAATAGTTTCAGTATTTTTGAAATTGCTTATTTTACTGATTTCTGGTTAGTTAGCCATAATGCAGCATTCACAAAAATTCTGACTTTGATAAGGTGAACATTCCTTGTGTATAACAGCAATTTAATGTATACATTTATTATGAATTAACAGGTAGCACTGACGGAGCAAGACACACATGAAAAAATCCACATCTGTGTAACTAACAGCAGGCATATATATGTTTCCCTTCGTTCTTCATCCCAAAATAGAGAAATACTGGCATCCAATTTTTTTTGGTAACGAATACACTTTTTATTAACATACCCTGATTGTGACTTAAGGCAATGTGGTAAAAATTTATTAAATTGACTACTTCTTATGAAAAAGTCTGTGGCTTTAATTAGGGATCGCTTAACTTGGACAGGGAGCTCAGGCAGCTCAAGGACAACTTCAATGAGCAGGTGGTATTTGCCTTGAGCCCCCTGAACCAGCAAGATATGAGCAGGACCATCCAGACAATAAATACTGTGTGCAGCTGTGTCATGGCGGTAACTCCACCATACTCGGATGTCTGGCCAATGTCCCTGTCATGTGTGAACCTTACAAATCATGAGATAGTGCACACCTGCACTTAGCCTAAAGTTAAAAGTTTACATATGCTAGCTGTAGAGGAATGAAGCTGGGTTAATTAACATCGATAACATACAGCTGTGGGCTGGCTTCAGGGGCGGTGGGTCGGCTGATGTAGACCAGGTGCAGCTGTGGCTGGTTCTGTTAAGGGGTTGGGCAGCCAAGGAAGAGACAAGGCAGAAGCAGAGAGAAGAGAGAGAACACATGCCCGGGATGAGGAGAGACTAGGAGAAGGCAGCAGAGGGACTGGCATGAGGAGTATGTTGGTATGAGATGGTAAAAGGCCTTGTTGCAGCCCGCTAGTTTAGAGAGTGCTGTGACAACTGATGCCCCGTGTGAGGCCCTTCAGATTATGAGACTGAGTGTACTGAGTGATGGCTGTGCTGGGGGATGTCTGAACTTCTGAACAGCGATGGTGGTGCCCAACATAGCGGAGACAGGTGGGGATAGCCTGCGATCCAGATCACGTTGACATAGGCAGGAAAAGCCTGGGGATCTGGATCAGATGCCAGTAAAGATGAGCCGTTGGGGTCAAAGAGAAGGAAGCCTGACTGCCGTGGAGTTAAGAGACTGAGGGTAACGGGCAATAGCAGTGGAGTACATGGCCAGACATGGCAGCAGCCCACAGCAGTGGTGGGTCCTGAGCGGGTCTGGCCACACAGCGATGATGGCTGTGCCGGGGGAAGGCGTGGGAGCAGCACGGTGCTGCGGGCAGCTCCCGCCATTGCTGCTGAGCCTGGTGGTATTCTTGCTGGTGTTTACGTGCTCATTGAAGGTGTCTCCAGTTGTAAAAAAAATGAGTGACCACAAGATGCGGAGAAGCTTGTTGGAACATGGAGTAATGTATTAGTGCTGTATTCTAAATCTGCTGTTGAAAGCTCATTCAGGTTACTGTCCGGTGTGACCCAAGAGGTGAAAAGACGAGGCAGTAAGTTCATCAGAATCCCACTCTGAAGAAAACAAAATCCCAGATTTCAAGAAAGAAGATGAGAAGAAAGATGATCAGCCCCCAGAAGCTGAAAAGCCCAAGATAAAATTGAAGAAGGGATATGTGTATAAGTTCAGGGACAAATTGTCTGGACTGCATGAGAAGTTTATTTGTGAAAAACTTGTGATGATTGTTAAATACAGAAGGCATGAAATGCTAAGAAGAAAAAAAAGAGTTCAGGGACAAGCTGCCTGGACTGTATGAAAAGTTTATTTGTAAAAAGGTTGTGATGATTGTTAAAAACATAAGGCATGAAATGTTAAGAAGACAAAAAAAAGGGGGGGCGGGAATTGTAGAGGAATGAAGCTGGGTTAATTAACATTGATAATACACAGCTGTGGGCTGGCTTCAGGAGCGGTGGGTTGGCTGATGTAGACCAGGTACAGCTGTAGCTGGTTCTGTTAAGGGGTTGGGCAGCCAAGGAAGAGAGCTGCTGAGGAAGGGAGAGGAGGAAGAAGCAGAGAGAAGAGACAGAGCGTACCCTGGATGAGGAGAGACTAGGAGAAGGCAGCAGAGGGACTGGCATGAGGAGTATGTTGGTATGAGATGGTAAAAGACCTTGTTGCAGCCCGCTAGTTTGGAGAGTGTTGCGACAGCTAGGTGTGTAAACAATTAGGGTTTTTTTACTGAGTTTAAAGGTGGGCAAGCTCCAGGACTGGGCCAGAAGCCTCACCTACAGGTGGACACACAGCACAGGAATTTTCCCAGTTACTCCTGGCGCTGGCTGCAACGGAGCTTCCCAGCCAAAGTGGGCCTGGATGATGTTAAGGTGGTAGCTGGTGATGTATCCTTTTCTTCACTCTGTAATGCTTTGCAGTAATGATTTCATGCTTTGCTCCTACTGCTCTTTTATCACATTGTGCTGTTTCCTTTTCGCTTGGTGTCCAGTCAACCAGCAAAACAGGCGATTCCCACAATTTAAACAAACTTTAACAGTACCATAAGTGCCATTTTAACACAAATGACCTGCTACTTGTACCAAGGCTACAAGCTCCTGAATAGCATGCAGAGAACACCTCCAAGTTTTCAATTTTAACGTGTGTGCACAACTAACATAAGCAACCTAAGCTAGGCAACACGCACACCAGAATATATGCTTCCTTATGGTTATTTTTGCCATGGAATTTAAACAGAAGTGTAGTGAGTGCAATGCTTCACATTCCAGTTCTAAAGCAAGAGGGTATTACTGTAATAATCTGTAACACCTTCCATTACAGTTTGGGGAAGCCTTATTATCTAATGCCCATCTCAACCGCAAGAGTGTTTTTTTTTAGCCTCTTTATTTCCAAACCTCAAAGTTTCCTATAAGCACTATTATTTTCTCCATAGTTAATTTTAGCTCACTGACAGCCATCTCACTCTTCTTATTTACCATATTTATCTTATTTTTTGCATAACATTGTCCAGTTTGTCTATTACACTGAAAAGTACATTAACCAAGTTTTACTTCACCACAGAACTAAGCCTTTAATAATTCTTGTGAATGCTCAGCAAACCTTTTCAAGTTCAGCAATATCCCTGAACTGACTGCTGTCAGCAAGAAACAAACAGAACTCTGCAGTGGTAGTGATATCACTAGGAAACAGGATATAATTCTACCTCTCCTGCCTGAGAACCCTTTTATACAGAGAAGGATGATAACAGTCTTCTAATTTTGTTTCACAACAGAAACTCCTGCTTTAATGAGAATTCAGTGAAAGCCCATACTCGTTTTAGGAGCTGTCATCTCCCACCTGCATGATCTAACTACTTTTTTTTTCTAGATAGGTAATTTTGCATTACTCGAATAAGCATAACCTTAGTGGAGAGGATAAAAAAAAAAATCATCTTCTTTCCTACCTTCAAAAGCTGCTTGCCAATTGTTGGACTCATTTTTTCATCCACCATAAGAATTACTATTCCTCTGTCATCCATACCTCGGCGTCCTGCACGACCTGACATTTGAATGTATTCACCTGAGGATATCTAGGATAACATGAGAAAAAGAAAAAAATTAACAAATATTAGAAAAATTGCAAGAACATATAAAGTGCTATTTACAATTATACAGTAAATGACCGTGATGTGTACTAAGACATGAACTTTTGACATGTTGAATTCATTACTCATAAGCCGATTATTAAACTACTAGGAAAAATCCATGACTATGAAAAATGTATGTCAGCAGCTGAAGTTATCTAATGCTCCCATAGCTACAATAATTTCCATAGCACAGTGCGTCATTTTAATAAACATAAAACACATTTTACTAATGTCTTATGTGATGGAAGGTTGCTGGGCATGGTGGAGATTTATTAAAATATATTATACATCTTCAAGATACTCACAAGGCACCTTCACCATCTTCAAATAATACTATCACTTCATTTGATCGATTCAAATGTATCATTAAAACACTGATACCTAGCAAGAGCTGCCGTATTCTTATGCCTACTAACCATGAAACTGAAGAGGTTATAAAGAACTGGGACATGGACAAAAGCCAGCTGTAACCGGCTCCCTTTGTCTCCATAGGTTATAAAAGAGGGGGTCATGTCATCTGTGGAACCTGCATTCCCCACAACTTCCTGAGTTTCACTTTAAGTCAAATCTCAAAAACTACTTAAGTCAACCATGCTGTATCATTTTTAAAGCAGGAGTTCCACATATCTGATAGCTCAAAGGTACCTCATTCTCACATACATCTTAAGGGCATGCAATCAGACTGAATGAATCATGAAACTGAACAGCCTAAACTAAGACTGAAGAGATGTTTACCTCACAATGTACAAGTCAAGTCACTCATCCTGTTTATCTCAATTTTCCTGGCTCTGAAAGATGAACCATGACACTCATCTATGAAGTTTTGCTGTGATGACTTGTACACCCTTATTACCATTTACATGTGATTCACATAGCTGGTTTTAACATTTAAAACTTTAAAACTATTTGCTTTCCAGCAAACAACCTCTCTCTCCTTCACCCATTTCTGTCTTTCTGTGCGCTACCCAAAATAGTCTGCTGTAACAGATCAATACTCTCCAGAGGTAAATGATCTCTTTTCTTGAGTCTGCCAAAACCTAAAATTTAGTCATCATTATGATATGATACTGAGCCCAATTATTCCCCACACTCCTCTGACACAGAAGAAAACAACTGGGTCTCACAGTTTTGGACAAGTTGTAAAGAAGTCTTAGTCTAATCCAATGTTTACTGCTAACCTGTTTGACACCCTTTTGCTGTATATATTAAAATAAATAATTTCATGCATAATCTGAATACTCTTCAAGAATTTGTATGCTAATTATGAATGAATTAGTGAACAAAGATTTCTGAAAGAAAAAAATGTATTTACTACATTGAAGTGGGTAAGTCAAGAGTAAATTTAAGGCTAGTAAGGTTTAAATAATGCAATTCATTTATTCAACAGAACCTGTTTTTCACTTACCCATCGGAAATCTTTTCCGTCAAATTTGCTGGCACTCGTAAATAGCACAGTCCTGGCTGGCATATTAATTCCCATAGCAAAAGTCTCTGTTGCAAATAAGGCCTAAACAAACAAACTAAAGTTAAGCAAGCAAAACCAAAGGCTCTTAAGCAAATGTGCAAATAGTCAGAAATCGCTACACAAAACCTCTCCAGATTTTACTACTTATATACAGTGAACATGGGAACATACGTGCATTCAATAGCTAAAAACTGGACCAGAAACATTCTTTCCCCCTGCCCTTATTTCCTCTGGGAAAATGTAAAAACTAGTTATATGGGACCATGTAAAAGACTCAAAGGAAAAACACAAGGGGTGCAAATTATATTAATGAAAAATAATTGTTAATTTCCAAAAAATTTCCCCCCAAACCCCCAGAACTTTCATCTAAAGTCAGATTTTTCTGAATGTATGTGTATTAGGGCAACCAACAAGCAGCTTGGTTAATGTCTACAGTCGTTTATAGGAGCAAAATACATCATAAAATTGTGGAAGAAAATATTAAAAGTTAGATACTGCAAATATTAATACTTTAGAATAAAACCTGGAACACTTAAAACTAAAGCTGTAATTGTGCACTAACACATCTTTCTCCTTATAGAGGAGACAAAACCCCACATGAGGTTCAAGAATTGTTTTTTAGGGTTTTTTCAGATAAAGGTGGAGGCATTTATGCAAGTATTTGCATTTTTCAAGGGAAGGGAGCTGAAATCAATTACATGAATTAAATCTGTGCCATTGGAACAGCCACATGCTTCCAGAGGTGCTGTGTGCATTTGCAGAACCAGGTACGCAGATCCACAAAATGGGGACTTCCCTTCATGTATCTGTAGCTCTTCTTGAAATTGCCTACTTACTGGTCCACACAATGTTAAAACAATTTTTTTTATAAGTACTAAGCTTTATGCTTCCTGCATTCAAGACACAAAGCGTTTTTCAGTTTGCCATGTGTACTGACTCTTTCACCTTTTTCAGTCAAGGAGTCGTCAAGATCTCCAGTATAATACTAGTGTACGTTCTGAGCTAAGACATACTTCTCAGTTTTTCAGGATTACTGACTGTGGATTCACACAGAGAAAAACTTAAATGTGGACATAAAATACATACCTTTATTAAGCCCTCAGAGAAAAGAATTTCTATGGTTTCTTTTAAGATAGGAAGCAGACCGCCATGATGGATACCAATTCCTCGCTTCAGAAGAGGAAGTACGTGCTCAACCTGGGAATAAACATACAAAGACCGGTAAACAAATTTTAATATTCGTTACTAAAAATTAAAATCTCTATAGAAAACCTCAACACTGCCCTTAGTGCTGATATAATTCATTACGTCCCGATTTTAAATACAATAAATACTCCTCCAATATTATTTTCCAGTTAGAACTAGGAATGATATGAAGGGTAAATCAGAGACCAATCTTTTCAGCAGACTAGTCTTAAATTTGCTTAGGCCAACTGTGAAGCTATGCCCAAATTTACACATGCAGTTAGTATTTAAATCTGTCTCTATTAAAAAAAAATGCCTCATTTAGAATCAGTTTTGGAAATAGTGATCCTGGTATGAATGAGATACTTTGTTTCAATTTTAGTTGTACTGATTTCATTTATTCCTATGTGCTGTAGGACAGTAATTCAGCACCTATGCCATACAATGCAATTCAGGCTGTAAATGACTGAATTTATCTCTTAAATTCTAAAAACATAATACTTCAAACAAATAACTATATAAATTTAGCTTTGTCTCTGCTTTTTTCTTTCAAAACAAAGATTCTCGCTAACAATCTATTAACACTTCGTTACCACCCCAAACCTATTTCTGAGAATACACTTTTGAGTTATCATGGTCCACAGAGTCCAAAACAGATTACTTTGATACAGTGCCACTGTTACAAACTTACTGTAAAAAGACAGCACATAACACCTTATATATTGATTTTTTTCAAGTTCACAAACAAAACAAGTATGTGAAATCTGAAGTGAGTAGGCAAGGCCAAAAATTAAATGGTTGGGTTTTTTTTCATGGACAAATTGCCATGCTCACAACAAAGATCACTACACTAAGCAATTATGGACACAAATAAATAAAAAGTGGGAAGAAGTTAATAGTTGTAGTATTTGTTACAAAACTACTGAATCCTATAATATCCTGTCCATTTGGAAACTTGTATTTTCCCACTGTAAAGATAGTCACTGCGCGTGGTCATTATACAATAAATTAGAATGCAGATACATCAATTCAACAATTTGAAAGGCTCAGCAGTCAATACTTCTAAACTGCATACTGCACTCTCGTTTGAACTATTTCCAGACAGTTTTAACCCAGAGATACCTCTTTATAAGCCCTTATGTTTACTTAAAAACTTTATTAGAAAGAACATAAAACACAGGTAGGAACTCCATGGTTAATTTTGGCATGTGTCATTCACTGGAATCACACAGATAGGAATTGTAATCACTGAGTCCTAATTCACAATGCCAAGGAACAATGAAAGAGATATTAAAACCCAAGGAGATGAATAAGAACATCCAGTTTATGATTTCTGTACGCACTATTAAAGACCCACAGGCTCAAAAGTTGCAGAGAACAGGACAGCAGCAGCTACACCTACTCAATCTCACTCACCTGAGGAAGCTTTTTATCTTCATCTGAGAGACAATCAATTGCATTATTGAACACTTCTTCAACCATCTTTTTTTCTTCATCTAAGAAGGCAATTTGTAAGTTATTACAAAATCTAGAAGGCTAATACCATATGTAAATAAAGTGTTACCACATTCTAATATTTACAAGAAGTTTACAATAAAAATAGTGTGGAAGAGTGAAGTCAGCACAAAACCACCCACATTGAATCAAGACTTGAATGCAAGCCTGAAGGAGCCTAACAGTAACCAGCAGTAGATGCTCAGGGAAAACAGAACAAACCTTGCAGAATAATCCAAACTTCAGCTATTTCCAAGCTTGGGATTTCTGAGTTTTATGTACTTTTATTTCGTAAACTTCCCTGTTTCTCTTCTACATACTATTCCCTGTCTGCACAGATACTGAGGTTTCTCCTTCTCCCTGTTGATTCCCGAAGTTTACACTCTTTCTACTTAAGTAATACAAGTATGAAGAATATGTATTCAAAGGTATGATTGAAGAAAATATAAAAATGCATTTCTGCACTTCTGCCAATCTTTACATTTTCTGACAGAAACAGCTGCATTATTTTGCAACACTGAACCAGAATGTGCAAATACCAGAGCAAGTAAGGAAGCAAGAACCCTGAACAGTTCACAAACATGAAATGTTAAGTTGCTTTACAACAAATCCCTTATTTTTGTTACAATTCTTAACATTTCTGAGAAGCAATGTATTAAATCTATTTTACAAGCTTGGCCTTAATGCAAAATGAAAAAGTCTTCTTTGTTTACCTTTTGGGTTTTTGAGGACAAGGTGGAGGAAGGGAACAAAGAAAACTGGATTGGATAGTTGAGAAAGAACAGTCTAGTGGTTTGTTATACAGTTGTTTTGACTTCCAGAAAATAGTCTTTTTTCTAATGGACATAACATGAACATTCTGGGAAATACATTTGTTATGATCAGTCTTCTCCCATTACAGATAGAATTTTCCAGGAACTCTTGGGCTATTATTACAGTGAAAGAGGATTTTTGAGAAAGAAATAAAGTTTAAAATAGAGGAACAATTCAACATTTTGATGGTCAAGTACTTTTTGTGCACCAACACTCTCCTACTGAAACTAGCATGATGTAATGCACATTTTTCATTTGTTTTTACACAAAAAGTCCCAAAAGAAACAGAAGTAACTAACCAGAATAACATTTCACATCAAACCACAATTGTGAATAAACCTGTATTTTTATTTATCTGTACCTGTATTGAAATCTAACTTTGTCATCTGAAGTGCATAGGCTTCACAGTCTTTCTTACTGAAGCTGAAAATAATGACAGGTTGGAAATTCCTTTCCATGATCATCTTCACAATTTTAAAAACATTTGAAGGACCTGCAGAGAAATTATGTTAATTTAAATGTCAATTTAGGAAAAAAGTATCTTATGGAATAACTGAGACACAAGCACAACTTTGTTGTATTATACATTACTTTAGAATGTGATTCAAACTCACCTTTTGTTCCTCCTTTCCTGCCTCTCTGGTCCCCTTTTGCTAGGTCTCCTGCATCTCTAAGTACTTGCATTGCTGTATTAAAATTATCTTCTCTGAAATCTCCCTAGATACAAAACACAACTTTTGTAAGCAATTACTTCTTACACAGTTCACTTAAAAATGCTTAGTGCTTTGCATAGCCAGTACCATTACCCTATATTTACAGGCAGAAGCTAGCAGCTGAGTTTACTAGGTCAATGTCACAGCTCAGAATTACATTGGTGGCTCTGAAGCTACTGCTCTTTGTTCTAACCACCAAATAATCAACCATGGTAGACCTGCTAACTGACACAATAGCAAAACTAACTTTTAGGAATGTCTACAGGAAACTACACTGCCCAATAAAGACCTAGCTTCAAGTGCAGTACTGTTTATGGCATTAGCTACTGCTACTGTGCAAGCCAGTATGAATTTTAAACAAGATCTTACTTCACCTAAAACTACAAAAATATTTTGCCCCCTCACCTGAAGTAAAATTTAAACACTACTACATTTTCTTTTGAGTGAGAAACAGTTAAAGAAACATTGGCTACTTCATAGATTTACAAAAAGCAGCACGCACTTTGGAAAACAAGGCAAGGATGAGGGCACTTAAGGTATCTCAGCAAAATACTACTCAGCTGACTACACCACATTAGACAGTAAAACCAATCTCTTCTATAAGACTCCAAAAATCTAACAGCAATTTAGAGATCACTGTTGCCCATTTGTACCTCATTTGAACACAAACATCCTTTGTACAGCCAATCCAAATCTGGCTAGAGATCAAACGCGTGACTGATATGCAAGGAAAATGATCTTTCCAAAAACCTGAATATTCCTTACATTTTCATCAACAACCAGATGGAGTCCATCTCCTCCTGCTGGGAATATATAATGCTGCAGTGGAGTGGGTCGATAGTCAGTGTAAATCACATGGCAAGGCTATAAAGGAAGAACAGCATACACATAAATAGTTAATGTTTCTCATTGTATTGTAAATTGTTTCTAATTGTATTGTAAAAATGCTTGATGGAAAATCCAATACATTATTATTAAAATAGATCTTTCTAAAAGCCAGAAAGTAAGAACTCACAGAAACTAAGGTAAAAAAGTTTCTTTCACGAACACTGATTTTGTCCTAATGACACTGCTTATGAAAATGAAAGTTTGCAAATCCTTTAAAGGAACACAGGTTGGCTACAAAAAGTATTTCTTGTGATCACAAAATGGAAGGATAGTTAGTATGTCCTTCTATATTATTACACAGACT
Source organism: Falco biarmicus (assembly GCF_023638135.1). Lineage (NCBI taxonomy): Eukaryota > Metazoa > Chordata > Aves > Falconiformes > Falconidae > Falco > Falco biarmicus. The sequence goes on from NC_079311.1 coordinate 66,587,276, forward strand.
CAAAATCATAGCATCTTCTAAAACCAGAGGAAAACCTGCTAATTTCTATTCTGTAAAAAAGCCTGCAGTATTTCTTACACCACCTAAAAAAGGCAAACAGTCGACTTTTGAAATCATTTAAGTTTTTAATGCATGGAGAAAGCTTGTTTAGAAAAAAAAAGAAACCAAACACTTCCTTTAAATCATTAAATATTATCCACATGGCCTTTTTAGAGCTCTTCAGACAAATTCTCTAAATAACCTCTTATCAGCCCTCTGAAAAATCACCGTACATTCATTGTGTTTCAGCATTCAGCATGTTTGTTAAAATCAAGCTCGTGTCTGAGTAAGTGCGGAAAATAAACTTTAAAGAAATAGCTTTAATCTTGCCATTTAGAACTGACAGCCAGTACAGATGCAAAAGTGAGGAGTACAGCTGGAGAAACCAGGAGTGATCTATACCATCATTTATAAGCAATAAGATGATGACTAAATGCTCAGAAGCTCAATTCTCAAAACCAAAGAGACAGTATTATGCCACATGACAACAAGGATAGAGGTACAGCACATCACAAACATTACCTGTTTGTGAAGATGGCAGATCCATTCAGCAAACTGACGGGCATTTGGAATAGTTGCAGAAAGGAACACATAATGAACATTGTCAGGGAGCAAAATAATTGTCTCTTCCCAAACCACACCGCGTTCTGAAAATGGAAAAGTCACATAAGAAATTTACATGATTAAAGCCTATTTTTCAGCTCTGAAGCCAAAGAACAGCATGCTTAAAGACAAAACAGAACCTAAAAAAATCCTCCCCTACACAAATGGGATATATCAAATGCCTTCAAAGTGGCTTTTGCCTTGGCAAACAAAATGCAGACTGTGATATACAATAACTCTCATATATACATTCAGTAGAAAACAAATCCTGAATGATTTATGCACAAAGACGATTGATTTTAACAGAAAGAATAAAGATTTAATTCTTCATAAGAAAAAAAAATATTCTTAGGAAAAAAAAGATTTCTTAAAAAAAAAAAATCACACATTTAGGATACCTGGATCTCTCATATAGTGAATTTCATCAAAAATAACCCACGCAACCTCTCGCATAACCTCAGAACCTCTGTAGAGCATACTTCTCAAAATCTGGAAAAGGAAAGAAAGACTAAGATCCATCACATGAAATAACAAGTCATATGTTACCGAAATGTAAGAAACTGCCAGAATTTTTGGTTCACATTTACATGCAATATGAAAGCTTATTTTGCAAAAAAACTTAAAAGCATGTAAAGACCAGCTGTGAGATGCTTTCCAAGTTGATTCCAATCTAACATATCTCATGATACGAGATGAACTGGTTTCCCTGCAAGTACAGTGAAGGAATATGCACAAAAAGACCACTGTTTTCTTCCCAGCCTCCATGTGGCAGTGTATTTGTTACAGGTCTACAGATCTACTTCTGCCAAGCCACCTTCTTCCCTCACCCTAAGAGATAACCTCTCTGTGATTAATAGGAAATCTTTTGTCAGAAATCAAGTCATCCTGTCTCTCCACCCAATCTTCCCCTACCACAGTTTTCTCCTTAAGACTATACTCCTGTGAGGTCAAGACAGAAAAATTCCAAATCATGGCTGGACAGATATCTGCAACAGAAATATGACAAAAACGTGCCAACGGTACTTTGTTACCTAAGGTAAATGCTATATATTCCTGGAGTACTAGCGTCTAGCATGAACCATTCAACTACCACTCAATGATTTCCCTCTCCTCATTTTGTTTCCCTAGAACAAATTCAGTAAATCTGACTGACTTTCAGTACTTCACATCTAACCAAAGAAAACTCAGTGTCTTGAGCATTCAGGAAATTAAGTTATGCCTTTCTCCATGTAAGAATGAAAGTTCTTGACTGACAGTCCAAAGCATGAATTTACAGAGATTGACATATTTTTTCCAATAACCCAAAGTTAAAACATTAAAGAGAGGCATAATGAACTCTGTAACATCTTCTATACTAATTGGGCTAACAGTAACTTTTATCTTTTAGTATCAGACCTTCTCAGTCAAAAAAGAATAGAAGAAAACACAGACAGATTAAGAATTAACGTCTGATCTTACCTCTGTTGTCATTACCAGACAAGAAGCTGTAGGATTAATAGTGACATCTCCAGTCATCAAACCAACATCCTGAAATTCTTCATACATCTCACGGTACTTCTGATTACTCAAAGCTTTAATTGGACTTGTAAATATCACACGCTGTTTCTCCCTCAAAGCCAGGGCAATTGCATACCTGTATTGAAACATTGTACATATTAAAGTTGTCAGGAAGACATTCAGAGCATATTACTTTCCTCTAATCCTCTGCTTAAAAACATAAAATAAAATATGCAATTTAGAACACCAGTGGAACGATATGAAGCATCTCATATCTAGATTATTAAGTTCAGTGCCACCTGAACTACGTATGCCTCTTTGGAGATTGACATATCATTGACAACAAGTTAACTGAAGTTTTTGGACATCAGAGCGCATCTAGTTTAATCTAAAAATCAAATTATCACTGTCTTATGACAAATTATTATTATCTGAACACAAGCTCTAATAAACCTGCAAGTACATTTCACTTCTCACCTCAGGTCAGCAAAGCCATTCCACTGTCAGATCAAACCCTGACAAAAACCATATACTATCTTTTAAACATTTCCTGCCCAGTAAACACAAATTTGCAAATTAAATCAAATCAGCACTTCTGACAAAGCAAACACACAAGAAACTCCTTATTAGTTAAGGCCAGAAGCTAGAAAACAAAGGTATTTTTTCTGAATTAACGCAAAATGGTATTGCAAAAACTTAACTTTCAATCTATAGAATATCTTAATAAAACAAGATTGTTTAAGCCTAAAGGTAAGCTTAAACATGAATTAAGCCTTTCACTATCCACTGAATATGAAAGAAGTAATTTTTATATTCAAGAGTAGTCAATTCCATTCTAACATACTAATGGTCCAAACTTTGTATCAAGAAACTGAGACACAACAACAACTGATGGTTCAACAAAATGACACAACAAACCACACCATTCTCTTGTGAGAGCTTGTCAGAAAACTACTTACTCTGCACAAACAGTTTTACCAGCTGACGTATGAGCCGACACTAACACAGACTGGTTATTATCAACACAAAGAATAGCTTCTCTCTGAAAGGCGTCAAGAATAAACGGATACTCCTAAAAAGAAAGCAAGAAAAAGCATTACATAATTTTAGCACAAACAGTAACCTACATCTAATTAATTCTGTGACTGATGTAGTGTTCAAATTACAGGCAGAAATAAAATACTATAGATATTTCTAACTTCAGCTGATCTTAACTCAGTATTTTACAATGACTTTGCATTCAAATCATTTTATCTGATACCACTCCTAAGATCTTTGCTTATGTCTTGCCACATCAAATTAAAATCTTGCTCTGATGACTGAATTTTCTCCGATTTACTAATTTAGGAAGAGAAACTACAAGGTACAATTGAAGCCACCACCCATGTAGAATAGAACTGAAATCACAACAGCCTATCCACTCCATTCAACTGCACCATTTCACTCTACTAAATTTACAATACAGAAACAACTGTCTTACAACAGGCCATCTTTTCATGACAATCTTTTCCAAGATACTTTATGTACTGATAAAGTATATAATTTTCCCCTCTACCATCATCTACTGCCTAAAGCATATGCAAAAAGAAAAAGAAATGCAATCTATCATACTTTTGCAGCTTTTCCAGTTCTTGGCTTCAAACCTGTGAAGTCTTCATCTGCTGGAAGTGCAACCTATAAAATACATTTTAAATAAAAACAGTTGTAGCATTCATAGTGTCCACTCCAGTGTCAAGGCATGCTATGAAGAGCTGGGCCAAGAGATGGGAAGTGCATGAAAACTAATCTGAATTTCTATTACCCTGTTTCTGTGAGCTCATGTGTCAAGGCTTCCTTCCTTCCTCTCAGTTTTTCAGCCAACATCCCTATTCTCCTGCCCCAACAATGCTCCTTCTCTCCCTTCTCTGATACTCCCTACTGACTTGTGTGAAATATTTCTACTTCACCTACCTTGGAACACTAGCTCTTCAGGCCGAGACACAGTCATGGCTTCTGGCCGACGGACATTAAAAGCAATTACTCAGCTCACATTGGTAACACTCCCTTTCCAAAGACAACATATTTATACAGGTAAAGTTCCTGTTCCTGGCCATTATTTAACATTCAATCATACTAAGTATTTAAGCTCTCTTCAGTTAGTAAGTGATGGCAAATGTCTACCAGACATCTCAAGATTACAACAATTCTACAGATGCATGGCTTTAGAACCTGTACCATCAAGAGTAATGAATTTCCTTCACTGCAAAGGTCTAATCCAGGGGTCCTCAAACTACGGCCCGCGGGCCCGATACGGTCCCCCAGGGTCCTCAATCTGCCCCCGGTATTTACAAGACACCCCCCCCTCGCCGGGGGTTGGGGGGGGAACCAAGCAGCTGCAGATGACTGCCTGCCACTTCATCTGCGCGCCGGCCCCTGTTAGAAGTTTGAGGACCCCTGGCTCTAATCCTACAGGGTCCTTGAATGCGACCCTAATTAACTTGAGCTAGTTCTGGAAGACAGCACAGAAAAGAAAACAAGCATACAAGTACAAAGAAGTTAAAATTTACATATCTAATTCTCATAGAAATGTCTTCTGATAATAATCTTTGGATGAAAGATGATTTTAAAAAAAACAGCACTAATATTTCTGATTTCTCATATTTAAAATTGTATTTAATGTCTAGTAACACAATTTGAAAATGAAGTTTTCATTATTTTGCTTTTACATAAAAGATCTTTTTTCCCTTGTTACCAAAACGTAATTTTAAGCAGTGGTCGGTCTTACATGAAAGCCTTTCATTCTTGAACCAGAATAGCTAAATATCTCAACACACTACTTCACACTTAGATCGCACTATGAACACAGACCTATTTTAATAGCCAGTAGGTTTTCCTCAACAACAGTACTCACAATGTGCTTGGTACCTTTCAAATATCGAAACCTATCAACATCATCGAGTCTTTCACAATGACTCATTTTATTGCAAGTATTCAAACTACTTCTGATAAGAGATACTGTTAATTTTTCAGGTGCATTTTGTGCATGCTTACTGCCAGGTACAGATCTCAAACTCTTCACAAGTCTGTTCCATCTTAAATACAATATGAAGTAACGTATCAGCATGTAGAAAGGCTCTACAGAGGGATCTAGACAGGCTGCACCAATGGGCCAAAGGCAATTGTAGGAGGTTCAGCAAGGCCCAGTGTCAAGTCTTGTACCTGAGTCACAACAACCCCATGCAATGCTACGAGCTTGGGGCAGAGCAGCTGGGGGGAAAGGGCCTGGGGGGGCTGGTCGACAGCCCGCTGGGCAAAAGCCAGCAGTGTGACCAGGTGGCCAAGAAGGCCAAGAGCATCCTGGCTTGTATCAGAGACAGTGTGGCCAGCAGGACAAGTGACATGATCGTCCCCCTGCACTGGGCACCGGTGAGGCCACCCCTTGAATCCTGTGTTCAGTTTTGGGCCCCTCACTGCAAAACGGATGTAGAGGTGCTGGAGCGTGTCCAGAGACGGGCAGTGAAGCTGGTGAAGGGTCTGGAGCACAAGTCTGATGAGGAGCAGCTGAGGGAACTGGGGGTGTTTAGCCTGGAGAAAAGAAGGCTCAGAGGGGACCTTATCACTCCTCACAACTACCTCAGAGGAGCTTGTGGTGAGGTGGGTGTCAGTCTCCTCTCCCAAGTAACAATCTAGGACAAGAGGAAACAGCTTCAAGTTGCACTAGGGTAGGTTTACACTGGATATTAGGAAAAACTTCTTCACTGAAAGGGTTGTCAAGCATTGGAACAGGCTGCCCAGGGAGGTGGCTGAGTCACCATCCCTGGATGTGGCACAGTGTAGATGTGGCACTTAGAGGCACTGTTTAGGGAGACTTGACAGTGTCAGGTTTACTGCTGGACTCTATGATCTTAAAGGTCTTTTCCACCCTAAACGATTCTATGATAGACTAAGTACAAGTACAATGAACAACTGCCAGTAATACATATGATTCTACACATTCTATGAGGAAAGGCTGGAAATAACATATAATTCTACGAATTCTATGAGGAAAGGCTGTTTAGCCTGGAGAAGACTGAGAGGGGATCTCATCAACATCTACAAAATCTTAAGGGTGAGTGTCAAGAGGATGGGGCCAGCCTCTTTTCAGTGGCGCCCAACGACACAAGGGTCAATGGGCACAAATTGAAACACAGGAAGTTCCATCTGAACATAAGAAAAAACTGCTTTTCTTTGAGGGTGACAGAGCTGGAACAGGCTGCGGTATCTCCTTCTTTGGAGATATTCAAAACCCACCTGGCTGCAATTCTATGCAAGCTGCTCTAGGTGACCCTGCTTTAGCAGGGGATTGGACTAGATGGTCTCCAGAGGTCACTTCCAACACCAGCCATTCTGTGATTCTGAGAAGCAAACCTATACTTTTCATGTGCATTTTCACTGCACTCACCTCATGTGTACAGCCTTCAACAGTTTCCACAGCTTGCACCTTTACTTGAGGCATCAGGTCTGCCAGACTGAAAACACATGAGTTAGGATTGCCAAAAAGGTATTTAAAAAGCCTGTTTTCTTTAAAAGTGTGAAAATGTTGAACTTCACCTCTACTTTAACTGCAATGTTAAAAAAAAGATGCACAAACATGAAATGAACAGCTTACAGAGGCTAATACCAGGACTAGTACTTGTAAGAGTTAAAATTTTGCTACTACGTAAATTTGAGTTAGCTCCTGTTTTGGGATTTGTAACATCTTAAAACTTGCACCATAAAACATCACTTATATTGCATTTGAAGTTTTCTGATTAAGTGTGGACTTTTTCTCAACACACACCAAAGCAAAATTCGAGACCCATATTCTTGTTACTAGTCAGGCCACCCAATAACATCAGCCTGAAGCATCCTGACCAGCTGCCTAAAGACAGGACCCCCCACTTTTCCTTACTAGTCCCTTCTCTCATGGCAACAAGAAGAGGCTAGCCTTTCACTGCATAAAATAGTGGATTTTTCTGACAATTTTAACATTCTTAGTAAGGTACTGGGGGCAAGTATATGTTCTACTGAGACCACTAACACAGAAACAGACTTAAAATGTTGACTCTGGCTCTGTTTCACTTCTATACAGGTAGCCTGTGTTTACAGTATTCTGAGAAGTTGTCTCATGACATTCTCATAGAAAATCTTACCATGAACTTCAAGAAAAATTACCATGTAAGACCAAATGACAATCCAGACCAGAATTCTGGCAGAAGTCAATTACACATCACCCACAGAAAGTGTCAGAACATAGCAAGAACATAATTTATATTTTTGTATTAAAGTTTTCCACATCTTGAGCTAGGAGGTACACATCTGCATTTGGCAGCTCTGGATGAACTTTCATTCCATGAACATTCCTAATGATTTTCTGAACCAACATAAACTTCCAAGTTCCCAAGAATCTCTTAAGATACACTCATCTGAAAAAGTGCCTGCATTGTCCCTTCAATCTGTTTCCAAAACCCCTCATAATACCTGTCATGAAATTCTGAAAAGAAAAGAGCAAGAGACACGCAGGTCCCAAAGCACAGACATTCTGGCTTCCCTTCAGCTGCCTTATCTCCTCAGGTGTCAACATACACAAGCATACCCCCCTGTCTGTACTTAAGAATCCAAATATGCTGCAGTTATAACCTTACATGCCCCAAAAGCCTTGTTTCTGTCTCCTTGGCCAAATTCTTCTTCCTGTATTGCAAGCCAATTATGTCTTTCAGTGGCGTGGTACACAGCCAGCCTGCGTCCTCCCATGTGCCTTACTGCTTATGCCTTGCTATATGCCTGAAAGCAACATGATAGCTTTGACCAAGGACCACCAATCCATATGCAGCAACCACAAACACATTAACATTTCATACCGCAGCTGCCTATCTTTCCATAATATTTTAAACATACCCAGTGTTTGTTATTGCTGAACCTGTACCACCAGTATATCCTCACTTATATAAATAATGGAAAATCAATTTCATATGTGAATTCATCTTTAGATGAAAACACTGCAAACCTACTTACATCTACTCTATTCACAACTGGCATAATGCTATCCAGAATGTCTTGAAATTATTTCCTTACATATTAAGCTAGGCACTTACTTAGCATCTTCTGATACAACATCCTCCAATTTTATCTTCTTTGCCAAAACAACATCTTCGGTACTACAGACCTCAGCCTCCCCTTTGGGCTTCCCTGTCGCAGCTACCGAAGATTTTTCCTCCAGTCGTTTTCTGCAACGTTAAGTACACAACAAATTGCCTCTTTTACGTATATATTTGCAGGGAAAAAAAAATCAGGTATTATACGGGCAACAGTGATCCCACTACATACAGGGCATAACCCACGGAACTTCAGCCACGAAAAACGTTGTGGGTTTTCAAACCACTTCCCGGGTGAGCATGCCTCAAGGTCCCCACGCTTCCCAATCGACCACAGCGCCCGGACCCGGGATCCCAGGGCAGGGCGCCCCTTTAGGCTACACCGACTCCCCGGTCCCGAGAGGATTCAGTAGCTCAAACAAGCTGGCAGAAGCCGGACCCATCAGTGCGGCCCGAGCCTCAGACGCCAGAGCGACCCGCCGCCCTGCTCCCCCGGCCAGCCACCGCGCCCTCACCCCGGTTTCCTGGCGCCCTCGGTGGCGCCCGTTTTGCTCTTCTTGGCCCCAGAGGCAGCGGCGGCGGTCGAGTCATCCTCAAACACGCTGAAGAGCTCATCTCCAAATGCGTCCGCCATCTTCCCCACCGGTCCCACAATGCCCGGCGCGGGACAGCCTCCCCTTGCCCCGCCGGATCCTTTCCGCCCCTACGCCGGCGCTGCACGCCGAAGAGAAACACAGCTCCCCACCACCTCCGAGCACCAGGAGTCCCACGCACGGCCTGGGCCCGGGCCCGATCCCGTTCCCGGTCACACCGCACCAGCGCTGAGGCACCGTGTGCTTCCCGCCAGCCTACGCCCGCCCCGCGCAAGGCCTTCCCACAACCCCCCGCGGCCGGCGGTGGCCCTTGCCCCGGAACCCGCTTTCCGCGAAGCCTAGGAGGCCCGGCGGCGGCAAGACGGTCTCCCTCATGCGTTGACCAATGGGAGACGGAGGGCGGTGCCAAGCGGATGGCACCTGCCAATGGCGAGCGGCGGGCGGTGCCAACCGTGGTGCCCGGATTTCGAGGCCGGGACCGGGGTAGCCATGGGCGGCCGCAACAAGAAGCAGCGGGCGGGCAGCGCGGCCCACACCGCCTCTGCCGCCACCGCCGCTGCCCGGGCGCGAGCCCGAGCCGCTGCTGAGGCTGGCGCTGCAGCCGCCGTCGCCGCGGAGGCGAGCAGCCGAGTGGCGCCGCGGCCGCCGCCCGCTTCCAAGGAGCCGCGTGTCAAGCAAGGTACCGGGCCTCGCGGCGTGAGGCGGCCCGGCCAGGGCGCCCCGGGGGCGGCCGTGCCGCGGGGAGGAGAGGCGCGGGGCGCAGGCGGCAGAGCGGTGCCCAGCTGGCCCGGAGCGTACGGAGGGGCAGTTTCGTTGGGGAGCCGCCGAGGGTGCGGCCTGCCTCTGCCGGGGGCCGGGCGCCGGGCGCTGCGGGAAGAGGCCTGCGAAAGGCTGGGCGCTGCTGACCGCCGGGAAGGGACCCTCATACCCCGCCGGCATGGCCTGGGTCAGGCCTGGGTGTAGCCTGCCTGGCCTTCACGGGTGTCTCTGAGCAGACGAGCCGCCTTGGCATTGGAGTGTCGAATCAGTTACAAAAAAACTGTCATTAGAGTACTGACAGTTCTTGTGGACAAAATGTTGGTGTGGCACTTTCCCAGAAGCTGCTTCTGCTGGTGTTCCTTCCATATGTGCTTAAAACCAACGTAAGGTAGACTTGGGATAATGGTTTTTTGCATGTGTTGTGAAAGAAGTCCAGAGCAGTTCCAGGGCTGGAGGCACTTCAGCAGTGTTGAATGAGCTGAGGGTTGACTGTTCTGTGCAGCCTGTAGAACTGGTATTCTGCAGCACCGTGAGGTGTCTGGTTTCAGTGAACCAGCTTTGCCAGATGTACTGTTGTAAGGAACACCAGCTGTGGCTTAGGGTCTTCCTGAGCCAAATGCAGTGTTTTTTAAATGCCCTCCCAAACACAGACTACACAAACAGCTGTGATCTCTGCCCTTGGACTTCAGTAAGCGTCCAATATCCACAGCTTTAGTGCAGACAGTTCCATTATGTAGCTATGCATTAGTAATAAACCTCAACAGTTTTCCTTGTTTTGAACCTGCCATTAAGTTCCCTGTTTGACACTCCTTGTTCAGTGTTAAGAGAAACTGAGCCGTCAATCCCATTTCCTCTTACTGTGCTACTTGGGATTTTTAGTTTGTCTGCTAAGAATCACATACTTCTTCACTGTTCCTTGATCAGGAAGGGCCTGTCTGTACGGTTGATTATTCTTATTGTTGTTAGGTACCTGCATATTTCTGGCAAATTAGTATTTGTTTGCACTAGCCTGGACTATGTTATGTCTGCTTTAGCTACTGTAAAAAATGTTCTTGGTGTTCTGCTTATGTAATTGATGGTTATTTGCAATTTGCAGGTCCAAAAACTTACAGTTTTAGTTCAACAACAGATTCCAGTGCTGCTGCAAATCTAGATAAATCTGTTCTTAAGGTGAGTATCTTCTTTAGGTAAAACAACTTTGGTTTTCCTAGTAATAATTTAATAGTAAATATTTCTTATAGCTCTTCTTTAGTATTATGTTGTGGGTAAACTACGTTTGTGTGTTAGATGTGGAGTGTCTTGAACTGGTTATGTTTTGAGTTTTGAGTGAACTCTGAGAAATAGCTGTAACCTAACAGGGTAGAAGGTTGTCTGTATTTTTTTAAATGATGTATTGCATGCAGGGCTACTAAGAGTTAAGTTTGGGCTTCTGCTGTGCATATGGATTCTTCTTCCTGTCAGAAGAAGAATTCCGGGTTTTTTTTTACAAACTCAGTAACTACCAAAGTTTGGTTCGTGTTTTAGAAGTGTTAAAAATACTAGAATTACTAGTTTACTAAAATGATTTTTTTAAGCTGGATAGGGAGGACAGAGTATGACAGATTGTATCTTGATGATCAGATCATTCTATACCAGCTCTTGTAAGCAGAGGAGAAAGGCCTTGTTCTTTCTAGTAGGGTTTTTTTTATTATTTCCTTGCAGTATTTCTCCTGACATAGTAAATTTCCTTCAGGATGTAAAGGGGCCTTCTCTGTAATAAGGAATGAATTCTTCCATTTCAAGTAAAGACATATAGCTTGCAGAAGTAGGAAGAAAGTGTCCCTGTTGTAAGAAATGTTTACTGCACTTAGAGAAAGCTGGAAAATCTGAGGTTTGAATGGCAGAGATATTTCTGCATTCTTATTTCCTTAGCCATGAAAAGCATTGATATATCACAAAAATTTGTAATGTTTTGCTTAGTATCAACTAATTTTCTCTGTGCAGGTAATGATAAATGGTAATTTGGAGAAAAGGATTATCGATGTAATCAATGACCATAAAGCCCAAAATGATGACAAAGGAATGATTTCCAGAAGACTTACTGCTAAAAAACTACAGGTAGAGTTTAAAATGTTGTTCTCTGACCATTGTTTATTTAGAACAAATTTAGTCTGTGCAGTACAAACCAGTGTAGTATGCTTTCCAGCCGTTGCATTAATGACTAATCCAGTGGAATTTACAAGTATACTTATTATGAAAGATGCATCTTTATGCATTCAGTAACTAAAGTTGGAGTCTTCAGACAGGATAGAGGAATAGAACTTAATATGAATGTATGTTGTGTTTTAACCCCAGCCAGCATCCAGGCCCCACACGGCCAATTGCTCACTCCCCCTTACCCAGAGGGATGGGAAAGAGGGTCAGAAAGGAGTGTAAAACTCAATTTAATGGGTAAAGCAGAAGCCACCCATGCAAGCAAAGCAAAGCAAGGAATTTCCGTGGGCAGGCAGGTGTTTGGCTGTTCCCAGGAAAGCTGGGATCCAGGCAGGTGTTTGGCTGTTCCCAGGAAAGCTGGGATCCATCACATGTAACGGTTACTTGGGAAGAAAAACACCATAATGCCAAATGTCCCCCCTTTCCTCCTTCTTCCCCCAGTTTATATACTCAGCATGACGTCATATGGCATGGAATACCTCTTTGCCTAGCTTGGGTCACCTGTCCTGGCTGTGTCTCACATTTGAGAACACACATTTTTGGCTATGATGCGAGAACAATCTGTTGTTCTCACATCACAGCCAAAACACAGCACTCTACTAGCTACTAAGAAGAAAATTAACTCTATCCCAGCTGAAACCAGGACAATGTATTACGTTTTTAGTTCCATAAAGCCAGAAAATTTTGGGTTTATCTTTCTAACTAGAAAATAAATATGTTCTGTATAAAGGCTGGGATGTAATTTGTTTATACATATGCATACATATTTACAATAAAAACACTGTAAGATCTGTATGCAAAACAGGAGTTCCTACTCAGCCTTCTGATCTGTTAATATATGCTGTTTACCTCCATTTAATGTCAGTTACCTGGTATGTGGGAAGTAGTAGTTTACAAGCCTATGTTACCTTGCTAGATTGAATCCTAGTATTTTCTGACTTTTTTTATTTATAGGATGTATACATGGCTTTACAAAGATTTTCTTTTAAGACTGAGCACATTGAAGAAGCAATGAAAAATACACTTTTATATGGTGGTGATCTTCACTCTGCACTTGATTGGCTTTGTTTAAACCTTCCTGACAGTGAGTATGGTGGCGAAAAATTGACTTACTGTTTTTTGCCAAAGAGTAATAGGACATACTCTGGCATGGAAATGCTTTGTAGGAGTAATTAAATATATTGTTTCAGTAAGATTGGTTGTCATCATGGTGTTCCTCTCCTAGATGCGCTGCTGGCTGGTTCTTGGGTATTTTTTTAGTGTATAAAGTTTTGTAGACCTCTTGTTCCTACTTATAGAGTGTTATGGAAGTCCCAAGCAAATACTGGCTTATCTAAATGCTGAAGCCTAATTTTATTTCAAGCATGTTGTCTTTATATGTTCCTCTGGTTGGCTCTCAACACACTGTAAAAGATTTTCAGTAATTATTATTGACCTATTCTGTGACATGGGGTTTTTATTTTGAAGATGCTTTGCCTGAAGGTTTTAGCCAGCAGTTTGAAGAACAGCAACAGAAACCTAGAGCAAAATTTTGTTCTCCTGTGTCACAACGTGAACCTCCACCTCGCTTAGCAGACAACAAAAGGAAAGAAAATGTCTCTGCAACTAAGGTGATCTGAGAAATTAATTTGTATTTACTGGGGGGGAGAGAGAAAAATACAGAGTTTGCATTGACTTACAACACTGATATGAAAAACTTCTGAAAATATGCTGTGCTTAATAACTGTCACCCATGTTATTTTAACCTCAGTAGAATGGTCATTTGGAGGTAACTTTTTTTTCACATGGAGTCTAGAAGGCTCTTGATAATTCATTTTTGTGTTAAAGCATAGCTTAATTTTCTGCTGGAAGGGGTTTGTTCTGTTTATTTACAAATGGCATTTCTTACGTACTTGGATGGATTTAAGTTTGCCTGTGTACTTACAGTGGTTTGATTTCTGTGGTTATTGAATCTTAAACCTAGAAACTGGACAGATTTCTCGCAAATTGTATTTGGGTTTTTTTTTTTCTTACAGCAGTTATAATTGTTCAGGTGTTAAGATCTATGTAAGTGTATCATGAGATGTTTACGCCAGTTGGAGAAGTTTGCTCCATGGTTTCTTGTGTTATTTAAGTCATATAACTTAGGAGGTTTTATGTATGTATATATAATCTTAAGCAACGGTTCCTCAATGCTGACAGAGAAAGGCATTGCTGTTTTCACTTACTGTTATAATTACTTTTAATTTTCATTGCTCTTCCTAGGAGAGTGATGTGGAGAAGGAGAAAGAAACTAGTGTGAAGGAATGGATTTTACGATATGCTGAGCAACAGAGTGATGAAGAGAAGAATGAATCTGTAAAAGAGACAGATGAAGAAAAGTTTGACCCAGTAAGACAAAATAATGTTTCATGGAAGTATTTCAAAAACTAAGTCTGGTACATCTGCAAGTGATGGATCTCTTTTCTTAAAAATTGGGGGTTGAATACTACTTTTATGTTACTTTAGTTTTACATTTGTAGGCTACTGAAGTTGTAATACAGTAAAAGTTCTCATTTCCAAAGTTGTTTTTTCTCTCACTTTTTTTTTTTGTATTGCGTTCAATATACTGAATGCATTGTGCTGGAACAAAAATTCTTGAAATGCATTTCAGATTAGAAAGTGACTGTCAAATTCTAGAGGTTTTGACTATTAATTACATACACAAAGTAGGAACAACTAGTTTTTAAGCTTGTTGTAGAGGACAAAAAATACCCACTTCTTTATTATGAATTTCATTACAACTGACAAGCATACAATATTCCACTCATAATTAATAATTCTGTTTGAAATAGAATGAGAGGTATGTACATCTGGCTGCCAAGCTTTCAGAAACAAAAGACCAAGCAAGCATCTCCAAGCAAGACAAGGACAAGCAAGGCCAGAAGGTAGCACAGGAGAAAATAAGAAGAATTCAGCAAGGTAGAGTTATGCAAATTATCTGTGTTTTTATTTCATGGCCTGCATATTTGTTAGGCAAGTAACTCTCTGAGTTAAATTGAAATGATTTAATAAATTTTTCCACCACTGTGTGAATTGCATGCTTTCCTGAATCTACCCTTTACATGTGGATCAAATTCTAATAAGTCAGTAACATTTCACTGTTTCTGGTTTTGGGTGCTCAGTGTGAGTTAATATGATCTTTTTTTTAAAGAATAAATGCTCAGCAGTTGATAAGTGTAAATGGTATTGTCTCTGTGACAGAAATGGCAATACTTGAAGAACATCCAGTATTTAATCCTGCTGTAAAGGTATCAAACCAACAACAAAAAGAAAAGAAAAAACCTCCTTCATCTCAGCCTCAAGAAAGCACTTTGAATTTGAGCTTGCTTGAAAAACCTGATGGTGCTGCAAAGGAAGGGAAAGGTGCGTTGGAAATAATACAGTACAAGCTTGAAGTGTACCGCAAATTTCCAGTATTAGTTCTTGTTTTTCTAGGTTATCTTGCACTGCAGTGCTGAGTCATCAAGCTCTGATTGTGGGAGAGGCAGGGGGACTACTTCATTAACCAAGTTGTCTCTAAAGGATCTGTATTTGTTTTAGCAGGTGACGTTGAAAACTATTTTTGCCATACTGTCATGTCTAAAATTTTTATTATTTTTAATTGTAGGACTAGTTACTGTTTCCATTGTCACCCTCTCATCTCTTTAAACTATTTTCATTGTAAACCTTCAAACAGTTACTAATAACCAAACCAGTGAAAGTTCTTGAATCATTGGGTTATCAAAGACAGCAAACAAAATACTGTAATTTCCTGCTAGGTATGTTTATGGGAAAAGCAGGAAATTCTGTCATGTATCAGTACAAGTATTTCTGCAAAACATTTCCGAAAATACTGTGCTTTAGTAAAAATACATTGTGAAGGAAAGGTAATAACATTCTCTGCTATCCAAGGAATGTAAAATAAATATGGGGAGACTTAAAATGTCTTTCTGCTCTTGTAGTGAAAAAGAAAGAACCACTAGATGTAAGAAATTTTGATTACAGTGCTCGAAGCTGGACTGGTAAATCTCCAAAACAATTTTTGATTGACTGGTGCAGGAAGAATTTTCCCAAAAGCCCAAATCCTTCTTTTGAAAAAGTTCCAGTTGGAAAATATTGGAAATGTAGGTAGGTATTTCCTATAAACTTTTTATTTTCCTTTTAGTTCATTTAAAAATAAAAATGCTGACTACTTCTGTCTTGTCATGTTGATCCAGATTTTTATGACTATAATGCATTTAACAGTTTTGGGTTTTGTTTTTGGTTTGTTTTTTTTTTTTTTATTCCAGTAGGGACGTATTTCATTCTGTGTAGCTCTGAAAAGTAATGCTTAGACTGGACACAAAAATAAGGTTCTAGTGAATGATTGATTTTTGATTCTGTACTGCTGAAAGAAAGGTTCTGAAGCAAGCTTGTGAGATAAATTTGGACAATTAACTTAGGGTAATTGCATTCAAAGTAATATATTAAATCACAGGTTGTAAGCATATGAATACCGAAAACCCTTTGTGGATTGTTTAAAAGACAGTGGAAGTTAGAAATTTGTATGAAAGTTACTGTAAGTTTGTAACCAAAACAGTGCAGTATCTGTGACTTTTAAATTTATTCTAGAAAATGAGTCTGTAAGACAGTGGTATGAATTAGAGTATTAAATATAAATAAAGTAGACATGGCATTACAAATGAGTTATGCTTATTGAAAGAACCAATTAAAAGAAGCTGTTGTCTTGTGAATTAAAAGCTAGTAATATACTGTCCCCCTAAGAATATGAGAAACTTGGCTGCTGGTCTGACTGACATAATCTGTTAAACATCTGTTTCCATCTCAGTAGGTCATTAACTGTTATCTCAATCTATGCTAGGTAGTTAGACACACACAAACAAGTATTTAGTCCTTCTTCCAAAGCAACTAACCTTAATGGTGATCTATATATGTATAATTACTTCTGCTTTGAAGAAAATGATAATGCTCAAGACTGGGAAGAAGAAACAACCACCCACAAATTCACTTTTGGAATCTGCTGCTAGAGATTTTCTGCTATTCAGTCAAAATTTGTTTGCTGTTTCTGTTTACAAAATGCTATAAGTTTATTTAGCTTATTTTCTCTATTGGAGTTTCACTGTTTAAGTTTTAAACAAAAACCATAACAGGTGTGGTGTTATATAGGTAACAAAAATTACGAGAAATGCCTGTATGAATTTCTCTTTAAGGGTCAGGATTATGAAATCATCAGATGATGTAATGGCAATGTGTCCTACAATTGTAACAGAAGATAGTATGCAAGCACAACATCTAGCTGCTACTTTGGCACTCTACCATTTAACCAAAGGACAAGTAAGATTTTCACCAACATTACTGTTCTTAGCTTGGAATGTGTTTCTGCACTTGTTCATTGTATCTGTAGTTACTTCATTAAACTGTGTTTAGAATTTGTTTCCCATTAAATTGTTAGCTTCTATTATATGTTCATTTGCTTTTATCTGTAATTATGCCTATGTGTTGCAGCACACTGGGAGGAAACTTTCTGATAGTAAAATTGCAGTGTTGTAAAGAATGCAAGACATTCTTTTTTGACAATGTATATAAAGACAATGTATTTTTGACGTATTACTGTCTTCATAGTTTCTGTATGTAGAAATAGCTCCCTATTTCATGTTTTGTTACATTTCTTCCCACTCAGATTCATTTATGAATAAAATCAGTGATACTACTAAGTAGTACATAAAGTAATTTTTTTTTTCTGCTTTTTCTGCCTGAAGTCAGTTCATCAGTTACTGCCTCCTACCTACAGAGATGTCTGGCTAGAATGGAGGGATATTGAAAAGCAAAAGGAAGAAGAAAACAAGATAGAAACGAACAAACCTCGTGATAACTTTATTGCTAGATTATTAAACAAACTCAAACAACAACAGCAACTGCAGTCTGAAAACCAGCCAAAAGTATCTGAGGGTCCTGAGGATTCCTGGGAAGACTTAGTTTCTGATGAGGACTTCAGCAGTCTCTCCCTTGAGACCTCAGGCACAGATAATTTGGAACCTTCAAGGGTTTTGTTCAAAAAGCTGCAAAGTTCCTCCAGATACCAGAGGCTTCTGAAAGAGAGACAGGAGTTACCTGTGTTTAAGCACAGATACTCAATTGTAGAAACTCTTAAAAAACATAGAGTAGTTGTTGTGGCTGGTGAAACAGGCAGTGGGAAGAGTACCCAGGTGCCCCATTTCCTGTTAGAAGACTTGTTGCTAAATGAAGGATCAAATAAATGTAACATTGTTTGTACACAACCCCGAAGAATCTCGGCAGTGAGTCTGGCAACCAGGGTTTGTGAAGAGCTAGGCTGTGAATCCGGACCAGGAGGAAAAGTAAGATGTGTCTGAATTCCTTCTTCTAGTCTTGATCAGATACAGGGGGTTGGATTGTTGGTACAAAGTGAAAGCATCATTTCTTACACAACCAAATATTTAGATGTTACTTTCCCTTGAAAAAGGCTACTTGCTATGCTAGCTGTTTCTTAATTTTCACCAGTGAACCTCTGCATATCTATGTACAATGTCTAAAATCTTCAGAGTGGTTAAGAGCAAGAGTTTCATAATGGGGGTGGTCAAATATTGGAGCAGACTGGCCAGACACTCTGGAATCTCTGTCATTAGGGATGGAGAAAACTCATCTGATATAAGGCAACCTGGTCTGATACTGAGTGAGACCCTGCTTTGAGAGGCCCCTTCCAACATGTTACTTTATTTGAAGAAAACCAAGGTCCTGTATGTTTTATGGTCGTCAGTCTGTGCAAAAATACTTTTGTTTGAGGACTGTGAAGAATAGAGTTCTAGAGAAGCTTTGTAGATTTTGGTGTATTTTTCCTTTCTTAACAAAGGAAAGTACACGTCTGAAAAAAGTGTGGTAGTCATTCACCATACTATTTAGTTAGGGACTTGTGCAGTGACCGAATCCAACAGTGATTAAATTTTGCTTAGTTTTTAATATCTCTAGCTTATATACTATTTTATGTTATTCCTATATTTTTAATATCTCTTTTAAAGAATTCTCTATGTGGATATCAAATTCGTATGGAATCAAGAACAGGAGAAGCCACCAGACTGCTCTACTGTACAACAGGTGTCCTGCTTCGGAAACTTCAGGATGATGGTCATCTTTCAAGTATATCTCATGTTATTGTAGATGAGGTTATCAGCTCTGACTATTTTGCAGAAATTACAGTTTTTTCTGGGCCTTGACTTGTACTAAAGCCTTACTATAGATTTTTTTTATTTCTAGGTACATGAGAGAAGTGTCCAATCTGATTTCTTGCTAGTTATTCTGAAGGAGATCTTGCATAAGCGTTCAGACTTGCATCTGATTTTAATGAGTGCTACTGTAGACAGTGAGAAGTTTTCCAGCTATTTCTCTCACTGTCCCATTTTAAGGATCTCGGGGAGGAGTTACCCTGTTGAGGTAGGCAAATGTTCCTTTGATTATGCAAAACACTTATATGCATATATACACTGTTTGCCTGGTTAGTGTCTCTAGGAAATACACCTCTTATCACTCTTTTCTTATCAAAAATACATATCTTAAATGCATTTCAAGGACTTGTAACCCTTCTCTTTTTTGAAAATATAAAATAGCTTCAGTGCTTTGAAGTACAGCGTCATGCTGGTTTTTTTGATGGATATATATTTGGTTATCAATCTGTCAGTGATAGTTTCATTTTTCTATATTCAACCTAGTAGAAAGGAAAGCATTTAAGTCCCCTCCACCCCTGCTGCAACTTTGCCATTACACTTTTATATGTGTTTCTCATGCATGTTAGTGTAGGCTATGGTAAAGATAATGTTAGTGATCAAGTGGAGAGAGAGGCCCATTAACAAACTCATAGCAGCTCTAGGTGTAGGTTTTAAGAAATTGTAAGAAAGACTAAGTTGAAATTTGCAAGATCTATTACAGCATTAAAAGAGAAGGGCATGCACTGTCCAGCTTTGTGTGAAAGCTTTAAAAAACAAGAAAGGTGCTGATGAAATTTTGACATGCCTGTATTTCTTCTGTAAATTTTCACTAAAGATTTTCCATGTTGAAGATGTAATTGAAGCAACTGGCTACGTTCTGGAGAAAGACTCAGAATATTGTCAAAAGTTCTTGGAGGAGGAGGAGGAAGTAACAGTAAATGTTACTAGCAAAGGAGGAGGCACTATGAAGTATCAGGTAAAATAGGCATTTCTAGTTTTGTCTTGGAAATCTTTATTTTATTTTTCTTTTTAAATTACCACTTTAGTTCCTTTTATTAAATGTGATTGGATTATATAGTATCCAGTAGTCTGTCAGATGGTAGGACAGGCACGATGGCCTCCAACAGTGGAAAACAAATAGTTATTAACACTGCACCCATACCTTTCTCTGCAACTCTTTTATAGCTGTCTGGATTTTGCTGTATTTGTTGTTGAGTTGTCTTGTACAGATTTCTAGCTCTAGATCTTTGAGCAGCAGCAAGGGAAAGAATTCTCCTAGGTAGTGAACCTAACAGCAGAAGAGGCAAGGTCATACCCTTCTTAGCTAAAAAACTCTGAAGATCCTCCAACTTGCCTTGCCAAATGAGATGATTGACATGAGATTATGTAGAGCTTTTTAGTTTAACAGCTGTGGTTAATCCTGTAGGTACTCTGCAGTGACAGCTGTATGTGCTTCTGGATCAGAATTCTTGAAGAGAACAGTACGTGAATGCCAACTGGTTTTAGCCAACTCGGACTGTTCATCTAAACTGTATATGTTTTGGAGATACCTGTCCCCTCTGACTTGTTCTCTCAAAGTATCTTGAAGGACCATTTAGCTTTTGTGTGACCAAATGCTGATGCATATTTTTAACAATATGATGTCATGTGCTCTGCTGATTTCGTTATATTTTTTTTTTAACCCTAGAGTGGTAGTTACCCCATACATCACAACAGCATCCTTTAGTTGAAGCCTAAGCTCTCTCCTGAGTGCTCCTCCATCTTTGTGGTTTGTTTCTGTTGAGCCTTCAGTACAGAAGGATATGTGGTGGCAAGCTTCTTTGTAGTGCATCGATTAACAATGAAATAATTTACAGTAGTGCTGCTTAACATAGAAGCCTTATGCTAAGTATTTACCTGTAGGGTATTTATAAACAATTTACATGTCTGTATGTTCTGCTAACTGTCCCTTCCTCCTTCTTTCTTCCCATTCCGAAACACTGCAGAAGTTGCCACCTAATTCACTCAACTTTCATTGCAGTCATCATTCTAGAAGGTTGAGGTGAGGGAGAGGAGAAAGTGGAGACTGGTTTCTTATACCCCAACACAGTTTTGAAAGAAGAGTAGCCACCCTTTTACCCCATTTTGAATTGATGCTAGTTGGGTGTCCGATGTGGACCTGGGAACTGTTTTCATTTGTAAAACAGACTGTATGGTACTGTTTGCACAGACTTCTAATTTTTATTCTTTCCTTTTCAGTCTTAGATTTTGTTTAATAGTAACAGGCGCCTATACACAGGTTATGTAGGTAGCTGTCATTTGATCTCACAGTGATTTTGGTGGGAAGTTAATTAAATGTCTCCTATCTCAAACTCTGTTTTAAGAAGCCTATATGAAGTGAATGACAAATTGACTTTTTGCTGTGTTAACTTCTTTTAAAACACTGAGAATTATTTAATTTTTTCCCTACTCTTTTTGTGTTGGCGCTTTTTTTTCGTTTGTTTAGGAATATGTCCCAATCCAGTCTGGATCTAGTAAGAATTTGGCTCCTTACTATGGAAACTATAGCAGTCGTACGCAGCAGGCTATTGTCTACATGAACCCTTACAAGATCAACCTTGAACTTATTTTGGAGTTGCTTGCATACTTAGGTACAGTCTACTTCTCAAGTACTTTATATACTTGTTTATATACTTGGAGCTGTCCTTTGGACTTACTTTCCAGTGCTTCTACTGGAGTACTTGATTTCATTCTTATGTGAAACACCCTACAAAGCACTTGCTGCAGGGGCCAGAATTAGTTCCTGTTGTCAAGTGAAGCTGTTTGCAAATGCGTATGTCTTAATATGTGCCTGTACTGTAACTTTCCAGATAGAAGTCCTCAGTTCAAGAACGTTGAGGGTGCTGTGCTGATCTTTTTACCAGGCCTTGCCCATATCCAACAGCTGTATGATCTCATTTCAACTGATAGAAGATTTAACTTGCGTGACAGGTAGTGCAGATACCTTCTGTGATAGTTTAATGAACGTGTATGTTGGGTTTAAAGGTCTGCTATTCTTGAAAAGGGAAATTGAGTTATACCTCTGAGCTTTGTGCTCATGTAGTTCTATTTAAAAAGGATACAAGCGAGAACAACAGGTGCTTGGGAATGGTACAGTAATAACTTTTTTTTCTTCTTTTGGTTTTATTTATCAACAAATTTAATGACAAAGCACTTCTTGTCTACTTCTTAAAGTATGGAAGCTGCTATATCTGGGATACAGCTTTCTGTGCCTTACTGTTTACATGGAAGTGACTACTTCCTGAGAGATCCAGAGACAGTAATCTACCAAGAAAAATGGCATAGTGTTGTAGTGACAATTAGCAACATGATGGCCTAAGAACAACATTTGCAGTCAAATTCTAAAGATTCATAGGTGGACTAAGATGTCAAGGCCTAGAAGAGAAGGGAAGTAAAATCTCTGTGGCTGTCTCATCTCTGAAGGCCTCTTAGTTGGGCTGAGAGTTGCATGTGTTTATGGTTCTGTGCAGTTTCAGTAATGGTCTTTGTCTTAAAAGCACAATGAAAAGAAGTCGGATTCATGGACACTTGGTTCCCTTTTTTGCTATGCTATTAATGTAAATTAACCTAGAGTTGTGCAGTAGCAGTATTTTTCCTGCATTATTACCAAATAGAGGAACAGCCCTATAAACTAATGATGTTATCTTTTCTTGATATTGTAATAAAACACCAAAGCAGACTTTTTGTGCCTAATCATACAAAGTTTTCACTCTTTCCAGTGTACATTCTGGTTGCTTTCTCCAAACTGTTATCATTGTTTTGGTCTCATTGCTTTTACAGTATCCTTATTTTGATAAGTGTATATTGATTAGTGTCGCTTCTTGTTCTAGGCACAGGTTGATAGCTTTGCATTCTGTTCTTTCAACTCAAGACCAAGCAGCTGCATTCACAATACCTCCTATTGGTATTAGAAAGGTATGATGTATTTAGAAAGGCAGAGTTCATTAAAAGAAGAAACTTTCTGTGCATGTGTCTCTGAATTGTTTTAAAATTAAATCATACAGAATTACACATGAACCAGTTATTCCTGGAATTTTCTCATTGCAGAGAAACAATTCTTCTATTCTGGTGCTCTGTAACAGATAGAAGCTAGCATGCTGTGGAAACTTTGACAGTAATCAGACAAATTTTTAAAGATAGTATTTTTCCAAGAGCTTCTTTAACTATTGGCTTTCTTGTATTTTAATTATTATTAACCAGTAACTATAGCTCTTACCTGGGAAAACAGTATTTAACTTACTGCCAAACTAATCAAAAACTTGACCAATTTTGGCAGGTACTAGCTACTAACTTTGATGGATTATAGAACAAAGTGAATGTGAAATTCTCACTTAACTTTTGTGTGCTCGGTAGTTGGGGAAGACCAAACTATTTTCCAAGTCATGTAGCTTGTCATACTTTGTCAGATTATTTAAGGAAACATTTCTGGGTAAAAACTTGAAACAGAGTTAGTCTACAATATTGATTAAAAGGATGAAAACTGTTAGACTTTCCATAATTCTTTTATTTATATTATGTTACTACTTTTCAGATCGTTTTGGCAACCAATATAGCAGAGACGGGTATTACAATACCAGATGTGGTGTTTGTAATTGATACTGGGAGAACAAAAGAAAATAGGTGAGTTTAAATCTTATTTTTTAATCAGTTGCCCTGTGATTACTGTAAATACTCGGCGGTTAGTACTGCAAGAACGTTGTAGTGTCCTCAAACTACAGTTCTGGATGAAAAAAATGTGCTGAGCTCATTGAACAGCTTTCAGTTTAGGTTCAAGTTTGGGATGAGTCTTTGGATTGCCAAATGATGTGAAGAACAAGGGGAATTGTTCACAGATACAGAGAATTATGATTAAGTACTGGTTAAAAAAAAAAAGTAGATCCTCTCAGTTTTTAGAAGTTATTTTTTGTCCATCTTAAATGTGGAAAGCCCTGTAGGATGTGTTAGAAAGAACAACTCTGAATTGCCAGGGAGGTGAAATAATGCAATAGATCTTTGATTTTCTAATTCTTACACTTTAATTACTGAGTTGTATCCAAGGTTCTATGATGTACAGTTTCCCCCAGGCATGCTTAGTTTTCAAAACATACTTAATTTTTAATATTTTCAGATAAATACTATTTAGATATTTTATCAATATGCTGGTATTTTAAGTTTACATCAAAACTTTAATTCTGAAATCTGAAGGAAATTGCTTTACCATTTTTTAGGTATCACGAAAGTAGTCAGATGAGTTCCCTGGAGGAGACCTTTGTTAGTAAAGCTAGTGCTCTGCAACGACAAGGAAGAGCTGGGCGTGTTAGGGATGGATTCTGCTTCCGAATGTACACAAGAGACAGGTATTGTAAACTCGGCAAGATCTGTAAGTCACATTAACATCTTATATCTTTTTTTCTGCATAAAAACAGGAAGTCATGTTGAAATTCACTTTAACAATTGCAAACTGGAAAGAAAAAAAAAACCAAACCAAAAAAACAACTAACCACCCAAAGTTTTAATATCATATGACTAAAGTGTTATAATACTCTTGTTTCATGACCTTAAAGTTAATTTTATTCTTAGTAACTCTATAATATTTTGAAAAAAAAAATTCATAATTAAAGGGGAAGTGCAGCACCAAGGAATTATAGATTGGTTTCTAACAGCATCTGCTGCTGCGTCAAATATACAGAGACCTTACCTCCTGAACTTTGAAGATTTTATCAGACAAATCTGTAGGTTTCTGATGTGGTATCTCTGGATAATAGATGGGAGGAAAGCAAATTATGCAGTGCTGCAGCATTAGTTGCATACTTTTTCCTGCTTGTCTTAAGCAGCTTTCAGCTGAGAAACAGTTAAGGTGAAAGTATTTTGAAGTAATGAATGGGGTGTGCATTTTAACCACATGCAAGACCCTCAGTTTAAGAGCTTTGCATTTTAATTTGTTTTGAAAATCATGGTCTTACTGCCCTGTCCCTCTCTTTCACTAAAACCTTGCTTTCCAAGCTACCACCACACACCTTAAATCAAAGGATGAGCAGTTTACTCATGCATTAAAACACATGCCACTTCCCTGTCTTGCCCCTCAAAAGAACATCTGTGAAGAACAAGCATGTGAAACCTGAGTTTATAAGTTGAATTCAAAGATTAAATTGAATATCTGTGTTTCTATCCTTTTTATGATTTGCAGGTTTGAAAGTTTCATGGAATATTCTGTTCCAGAAATACTGCGTGTGCCTTTGGAAGAATTATGCCTTCATATTATGGTATGGGTTTGGTTTTAGAATTACTGACCTTGTTAGCTAAAGATATTACACGTGCCTTTGGAGGAATTACATTTTCATAGTATTGTGTGGTTTTGAAAGTACTGACCTTGTTAGCTAAAAAAGTTTGCTAGGACAGCCCTGATCCAGTGTAGTCAGTGGGGCTTCTCCCACCAGGTAACCCAGAACCTGTGTGTTGGAAAATCCAGAGCATACTGCTGAGTAGGAGTAGCATACTATGCTTACTCCAGTTTACCTCAGAGTAACAATTCAAACTTAGTTAAATAGCCTTCAAACCGATTTCTGCTTAAGGAAGCAATTCCATTCCCTCTCTCCCCACCCTGAGTGAGCAGGATATGCATGGAAATATGACAGGTTGAGTTGATCTCAACAGATTTGAGAGTCTCCTGCTCATCTGTGACCATTGGTAACGTGCTTCACTGATCAGTGGTTGTGCCATATGAAGCCCTTGCAAACAATGAAGTTCTGCTAACCTAATGTGGGAATGCATCTGCATTCTGGGAACCAAGAGGCTGGTTTACAGGGGATGGAATGTGGGCTTTTGATTGCAAGAAGTTTTCCAATTTCCTTTGTAGCTACTATAGAGTTTGTTACAATATATTTTTATATTGAATGATATGCCCATTTACTCCACAGAAATGCAATCTTGGCTCTCCTGAAGATTTTCTTTCCAAAGCATTAGACCCACCACAGCAGCAAGTAATTGGTAATGCAATGAACCTGTTGAGGAAGATTGGGGCTTGTCTGTTAAATGAGCCCAAGCTGACTCCATTGGGCCAGCACCTCGCAGCCCTTCCTGTCAATGTAAAGATTGGCAAAATGCTCATATTTGGTGCTATATTTGGCTGCTTGGATCCTGTGGTGAGTAAAAAAAACCAAACAAAAAAACAAACCAACAAAAACCTCTGTATAAATTTAAAAACACAGAAATGGTTAACTCTTTACAATTAATCTGACTTCTGCGATGTGGTATTTTGAAAGGAAAATGCAAGAAGTTAAAATGTTAATTTTAAGGTGAAGGCATGTGGACATCATGGAGGGGAGCAATCTTAAGTGTTCTTTACAGTTGAACTCAATATTAAAGGTCTTTTTAGAATCACAGCGTCATTTTAGGTTGGAACTCTTAAGTACTGTTCACAAGATAGTCAGACGTGGTGCCCAGTTTTGTCTGTTATGATCCTAAGGAGTATGACACTTACAGAAAAAGCCCTGTTAATGTGCGTTACACCAGTATGGATTACCCCACAGTTCATGGGCCAAGAACATGCTGACGTAAAGTTACTGCAAATAATCGATGTTATAACTTATTATATGAAGACTGTGGCACACTTTCCACTTTTAACTTAATCCATTTAATTTACTGCAAATTAGGAGGAAGCATGGGTATGGTAGTTGCTGAAAACAAATAATTTTAAATTTCAAGTTCTCTTAGTATCTCCTGTTATAATCTAAAGTAGTTGTTTAATCTGACCTTCACTGTATCATATTGGGTGTTGCTCTCTCATTTGGCAAACCATTTCATGTGAGTTTTGAGATTAAAAAAAACAACCCGTATTAGATTTAATTTTTAGGCACTATATAAGCAATATCTTTAATATGTGTAAGGAAATTCTTACAGTTGTCCTTGACTTAGTAGAAGATAAAGCATCATTAAATATTACTGAAAAGAAAATATAAAGCCATTTGTATGATAAACCTGTAAGCTTATAATAAAACACTAAGTGATGTGTACTTTACTAATTGCAGGCAACTCTGGCTGCTGTTATGACAGAAAAATCCCCATTTACTACACCAATTGGTCGAAAAGATGAAGCAGATCTTGCAAAATCATCTCTAGCAGTGGCAGTTTCAGACCATATAACAATCTACAATGCTTATCTGGGGTAATAATTCTCCTGTGCTTATAGCTAGATGCAGGTAACACTTAAGTAATGCCGTTCTGTAAAGAATTTTTAATAAATATCTCCTCTTGAATCGTTTGCACTTGGAAGTTTTTCTCTTCAGAATATTAAGTGCCAAATACTGTTAACACAAAAAGGTAGCTTGCTTACTTACTCTGTAACTCCTTTTAATCATGCTTGTATGTGTACAGAGGTGTACTGTGTCTGTTTATCCTAGTATTTTTTTGGTGTTTGTGATATGCTGACCTGAGCATTTTGTATTTGAGGAAATACAATTCTATATATTATAAAATTACATATGCTTTTTAGGATATTGCCACTAAATCTCAAAAACAACACCTGAATTTTTTCAGCTGTTCAGACAGACATGTAATGTTTGAGAGAAAATTACCATATATTTTTGTTAGTATCTATCAGCTTTGTTACAGGCATGTTTTCCAGGGTGCTCTTACACCAGCAACATTCATCTTCATTAATACCACTGATTTCTAGTTTTGAGTGGAGAATGCTGATCAAAAGACAGTATTGCCTTTTAACTTGCTACCACTCTTACATTTTTATACTCTTGATGTGATTCTTTTTGCTGTAGTAAGACAGGGCTTTTTCCTTAGGTGGAAAAGGGCTCGACAAGAAGGAGGGTATCGTGCTGAAATGACTTACTGCAGAAGAAATTTCCTTAATAGGACTTCACTGTTAACTGTAGAGGTAAACCAAATAATTATGCTCTGCACTCAAAAGTTATTTGTTAAAATTTCCTTCTGAAAATGTCATGCCCTTTTAAAGAGGTGATGTATCACAGTTACTGTTTAGACAAAAACAAATGGAGTGCTAGGGACTGATAAAATGCACACCCTTAATCAAAGTAGCTCTGTCTGCATTTGAGTTTTGATATGCACAGTTTGTTAGTACACATCTTTGCAGTCAGTGCCATTGAAGAAACTGGTTGTTACTTCCACCAGAGAATCAAAACTTATGAATTAGAGTACTTCGCTTGTGTTATTCTTTATGTCGAAGAACAGAGAGGTTAACAGTTAGTTTGAAAGATGAGCCACAAACTTGTGTAAACGGCCATGTGTTTTTGGTGAGAAAATTTTTTAATTGGTCCTTCCTATTTGAGTTTGGGTGCCTGAGCTCTTCTACACAAAAGTGGATCTTTGGTGCAAATCTGTCTTTATTTTAACGACAGGTGTGAGAGTATTTGCAGTGCATATATAGTACCATATATCTAATCCTACATTCCAGATAATACTGTTCTAATAGAAACAGCCAGGATTCCAGAGTCCTTGCAGAAAGTAAGTGTGTTTTATAATAAGAGGCTCTCCTTTGGAAAGGAGAATTGTCTGCTGACGGAGTAGAGTATGTACCTTCTTAAATTCAGAGTTTTACTAATACCTTACTAATTTCAGGATGTGAAGCAAGAACTCATACGGGTAGTCAGAGCAGCAGGGTTCACAGCACCTACAACACAATGTGGATGGGATGGAAGTGGAGCCACACAACCCCTTTCTCTCCATGAAATAGCTCTTCTTAAAGCTGTGTTGACTGCAGGGCTGTATGACAACGTAGGAAAAATAATATACACAAAGTCTGTGGATGTTACGGAGAAGCTGGCTTGCATGGTGGAAACTGCTCAGGGAAAAGCGCAGGTGCATCCCTCCTCTGTAAATCGAGACTTACAGACATATGGATGGCTCCTATACCAGGAGAAGGTAAGTGAAATAGTGAATCTAGCTGATAGTTTGTGTAAAGGTAGAGTTACGCATCTAATATTAAATAACATATGTTAGTGTAAAATATATCTGAACTTCTTGTTCATCTTAAGAGTTGTTAGTATCTAATGATCCTAAAGTCCATAAAAATGAATCAACTGAGTGCTGAAGAAAAAAGTTAAGGCTGAACATGATGAACAGATCTCTTCATGGTGAAACTGAGAGTTTAATTCTATTTATAAGTACAGTGTTGTTGATTTAAATATGATCACTTTAAGCAGTAATATGTGTATTAACACTTCAAAGTGTGCTTTGGTTTACTGTTCTAAGCAGACTCTAATGCTTTGAAACTTGGTACAGGCCTCACATATCCCCCGTAGTAACTTAAAATGTAACAGTCAATTCTGTAACTGACTGCTGAACTTCCTGTGTGAATTGCATCTTTTTTTTTCTCCTGCCACTTTCTTCCTCCTCACAACTGAATATTTTATCAGCTACTTGCTAAATTCAGGTGTTTATATGAAGTTACACTTCTGGTACAACAAAACCTTGACAGCAGTTGCTCAATGACCAGCTTTATTGTAAAGAAGTAGGAAATTACATTAGACTTAATGCAAATGAAGTAATAGTAATTTTTGGGGACTTGAAAATATTTCCTGCCCCCAAGAACCTTGTAGTGTAATGGCAGGACAGCATCTAAAGTAGGTAAGTTATTCTGTGAACAGTGGAAAAAATAAAGCCTGTACTTCTGTATGAAGATGCACTGTTTTTGTTTATTTCTTCCCACTGACAGCCCCTTCCCATCCCATTCCATCTCTTATCTGTGAGAGGCCTGAAAGCCAGAAGTAGCATATGCTGAGGCCCATAGTGTACTCTGTGTCTGCACATGTCCCCACACTTATATATGTATGCATGTGCATATGTGGATATAAATTGACAAACCAGCTGCTGCTAAGAAAAACGTGTAATAGAAGAGTTTCACCTACCTTATACTTCAGTAGCTTTATTAGTTTTTTTGTTTCTTCTCTGAACAGCACTAGGCTAACATTATCTTTCTGTTTGAATTTTAACAAGAAAATCATGGCTTTAGCTCTATGTTCTTTTATGTTCTTGATAGCACGTAAGCCTATCACTTAGAGGTGATGTATTTTATGTGGTCTAGGGCAGGCAGATTGCTGTTGGTCAGTCTGTGTACAAGACTTCTGTTGATTGATCTTAAAAGGAAAAAAGAGTGTTTTTTGCTTCTGAAAGTGGCAATCAGATTTGGTGTTCTCGGGTTTATGTGGCTTGGGTTTTTTTTGTGGTGTTTTTAATGCTTGTGTTTATTTACATGCAGGTGAGGTATGCTAAGGTGTATTTGAGAGAGACTACTTTAATATCCCCCTTTCCCATTTTACTTTTTGGTGGGGATATAGAAGTGCAGCATCGGGAGCGTCTCCTGACAGTTGATGGCTGGATCCATTTTCAGGTGTGTTAATGTGTCGTAGTTTTAACTGTTGCTGGCAGCTAAGCACCACACCAGCTGCTTGCTCACCCCCTGCCCCAGTGGGATGGGGCACAGAACCGGGAGAGTTTAATGAGTAAAGCAAAAGGTCCACAAGGTTAGCAAAGCAAGGAATTCACTCACCACTTCCCATCGGCAGGCAGGTGTTCAGCCATCCCCAGGAAAGCAGGGCTCCATCACATGTAATGGTTACTTGGGAAGACAAATGCCATCCCTCTGAACATCCTCTCCTTCCTTCTTCCCCCAGTTTATATGATGTTGTTTGGTATGGAATATACCTTGGACTAACTAGTTTAAGTCTGCTCTCCTGGCTCTGCTCCCTCCCAGCTTCTTGTGCACCTCCTTACTGACAGAGCACGGGAAACTTGAAAAGTCCTTGATTTAGGTTAAACACTACTTAACACACTGATGTTTCAGTTGTTGCTATCAACATTATTTGTGTATATATATTATCTGTTTTGTATATAATGGTGGCAAATTTGACTCACACTCTTAACTGCCTAACAAACAAGGTGATTTAATTCTTTAATGCTTTCCCTGCTGTTACTCTGGATAAGAGAAGAACCGCTGCAATACAGTCTCATCAGTTCCGTAAACTAACTACATAATTACATGCTTCATCCAAAGCTACATTGCATTTAAATGCATTATGCTTATCAGCATGTTCATGTGTTGACTTATGTGGGTGTCATGGTCCCATCATAGCTTTTCACTACATTAGCGTCTACATAAAGACAACTATCAGCATTCAAAGTGCAAACAATATCAACTTCTTTTGGGTTAACATTATACAGAGGTAATCAATTATGCCAAATACCAAGACTTTCAGTAAGATTCTTCATTCCTCACATACATTCACTCTTTTGCAACAAGGTCTGCAAGTCAGTTTCAAGGAAGGGCACACCAAACAAGGACTGGTTCAGTAGGGAGACACACATTAGTTGCTGGGTTGACTGGTGGCAGCAGCGCTCCCACGATCCGGCACACTAAGCTCAGGCCGTGCACAGCGAGCAGGTATCCATCGCGGGCCTTCATCTGTAGAAACACAAGCATAACCTCTCCCCCAAGTTAGCAATTCATGCGTTCCCGACCAATACCCCGTACGAGGGTCTTTCATGCGTACTAAGACACCTTCATGCTTTTGTTGCTTGTCACCAGTTGACACAAAATGTCGCACAGTGGGAGGCACCGCATGGTCGGCAGAGATTTTCAGAAAGTTCAAAACGTAACATGCTTTCTCTAATTGTGCCTCTGGGGTCATTCCCTCAATTCCCCTTTTTTTTGGTTTTTTTTTTCTAATGAGTTAGTGCCACTTTATTAATAGACTCACACCAATTTATACCCCCAGCTAAAAATACACACGCTACGCAGGCTTTGTTATTGAAAAGGTGATAGGTTAAAACTACGCGTTCACACTCCTGTGATCTCTCCTATGATTGGTCCCGGTGTGGTGCCCACGCGCTGCTCCCCCCTTGTGCAGGCATGCTGCTTTCTTGTGGTTTTTTTCCTCGTCTTTCTGTCCAACTCTCTTATCTCTCTGTGAATACAGTTTCTTTGTCTCTCTTGGCCTTGCATATATCTTTCATAACAGCTGCAGCTTGTTACACCTTTGGCCTGCTCGGCCTGCTATTACAACAAAGTTACTTGGTCTGGATTGCTCATAATATGTCCGTTGTCTTCCAGCCATTCCACAAATCCCCCTTTTTGTTTTTGAGCAATCCAGACCCCTTTTATTATTCTGTTCATAATTCTCATAAAGCAATTCCACACACAGATCAATATAATTAAAAAGATTACAATGGCAATTAGTACTGTTAACCCGTGCAGAAACAAATCTTTTAACCATCCAGTAATTCCAAAACTCTGTAGCCAGTCCGTTAACCCGTTCTCAATCTTTATAGCCTGTACATTTTTTCCTAACTCTGCAAGTTTCTTATGAATACAGTTTGAGTGATCAGGCAAATTCATATGCTTTCCTTAGCGCTGT
The DNA here is from genome assembly GCF_023638135.1 of Falco biarmicus. Taxonomy (NCBI): domain Eukaryota; kingdom Metazoa; phylum Chordata; class Aves; order Falconiformes; family Falconidae; genus Falco; species Falco biarmicus. The sequence goes on from NC_079311.1 coordinate 66,619,669, forward strand.
TCACTATAGGCTACTCTCTACTGGTCATGCTGTTTCCTTATCTTCTAGAGGTGAGATCACATTCCTCCTTTGCTTCTGTCTCATCCTAGTTCCTTCTCATACTCCCTTAAAGTCATTTAACCCTTTGCTGCAGGATCTCAGCTGCACATCATCAAAGCAAGGCCAAAACTGCACATTATCAATGTCAAAACCACCCACTGTCTCTGTTCCGTTGTTCCGTACAATTCTACAATTCCCTAAGTCTACAGTTCCCTTATTTTTATTTTTATTATATTTTTATTTTTTTAACAGCAAAATACATTTCAACCACTATAATACAGTAGAGTATAGACAGCTTTTGTGCGTGACAGAACACAGTCACCCTGTACTGCGGAGCAGTTTTTTGCAAGTCCTGTACTACTTTCCAAGCAAATGGTGTATGAACGTGAGGATTACCAGCAGCCGCATCTCCCAGTACAATAGGATATGCGTGCGGTGCATCGCTGGAAGGTGTAGGAAGATAAGGAGCGGTCCGCCTATCAATTTTGCTAAACCCCAGTTCCAGTCTCTTAACGCCCCATCTCTTATAGCCTGCCAAAATCGGCGAGGGTCGCGCGTCATTACTGTACCACTGAAACCTAGATTTTTACCACCTCCACCTTCTTCATTGCCTGTGAGTGATAACGTTGTCGTAGCAGGACCCGAATCTGGGTTTTCGGCATTTCCATCCTGCGCGGGCAGGGCCGGAGCCGGGGGGGGGGGGGGGTCCGCGTTAAGGTGGTCAGATCGGGCCGGGGGGGGAATGGGAGGGGGTTCTATATTTATTTCCTTTATCTTAGGGTGTACTGGAATAGGGCACCCGTAGCAGGCACAGGAATGTGATTTTCCCCAAAAGTTAAGAGACCTGCTGTAGGTTCAGTGCCCCCCAGCCGCTCCACAGCTGCTGCGGCTAAGTTCTTTTCTAATTGATACCTTTTAATGTTATTTACTATCTCACACCATGGCCTCATTAACTTTTTGCAGACTTATCATCATCTATAATCAAATCCCATAAATTATCACCTAATTTTTGCCACTCTACCACATCAGAAAGTGAGTTGTGGTCCTGAAAGCACCCCTTTCCCCTTCCTAATGCAATTAAACCCGGTAATTGCTTAACGCAATCAACACCCTGCTTTTCTAAAAAGCATTTTAAAAGATCTAGGGCTACCTTGAAATCCATGTCGCTGATACCTTTCTGCTCCATGATTAAGGCACTCTCGTTGTGGTGGTGCTCCTTGATTAAGGCACTCTCATCGTCGTGGTGCTCCTTGATTAAGGCACCTTTGTTGTGCTCCTTCATTAAGGCAGTTTAATTAGTCCTTTTACGTTGCAGCCTTTATAGTAGCCCTCACAGACAGCGAACCCCCTTTTGGATGGTCCAGGCTTCTCTGGTCGACACACCAAGCCAATCAGTGTTCGGTCGATCTTTGCCCCCCCGGTCGCTGCTACCGGTGCTTCTCTGTGTCCGCCGCTCCAAGCAAAGTTGTATCAGGTCCCTGTTCGGGCGCCACTTGCGAGCGGCAGGGAATAGAACGCAGCCAACTCAATATGAGTGATAAAGCATGATTCACTTTATTAGCCCGAATAGCTCCTGTTTATACAGTGTATCTAATTATGCATACTCAGCAGTCTATGATTGGCTAGAATCACTACCTAGTCATTTACATGGTCCTCCTACTTGCGGTGAGCTAGCTTACGTGACTTCTTTATCTCTACTGCACATACCTCCTTAGAATTGTTTGTGAAGCCTGTTAAGGCCGCGGTGTCCCTGCAGCTCCGCAGTTATCAGCACACCTGGCAACCTCAGCTGAGGCCTAGTCTTGATAGCACACCGGTTAGATTCGGCTCTGCTCGTACAAATGCTCTAATGATCTGTGACCCTTCTCATCCAGCCATTCCCCAACAATTATTCTCATGTCAAATCCAAAACACAGTGTTGTACCAGCTACTGAGAAGGAAAGTAGCTCTATCCCATTCCAAACAGGACAGAGTGATAACTACCTTTTGTGGTTCCATGGGCTTTTGTATTACACACCTGATGTACAAGCTTAATTCAGAACACTATATACATGGGATGAAGATGAGAGAAAAAGGAAGGAGAGAATTAAAGGAAATTATGGGTAATTTAATATACATGTAGTGGAAACTTAGCAAATCATGCTCAAAAGAACAGGCTTGTAATATGCAGCTTCTAACAAGTAAGTACCTTCTCTCTTCATGAAAAAATGTCAGTGTTCTTCAGAAAAGGTATTGGAAATGGGTATAGACCAAACCTTGCTTTATAAAACTGGTACTGAAAGTAGATGAGCATGCTATTTTATATTACCCTTTCCCACAGTCTTAGTCATGTACGTAAGTACATATTTATCTTTAAAATAGTATTTATTTTCTTTATAGCACAGACAGAACTGTTTGGGAAAGAAAAAAATCCAAATGGAAAATATCTGTTTGGTTGATGTTGGGTGTTTTTTTGGTTTTTTTTTTTGTTCCAGGTGAAAAGGTTTTATGTGGGAATGGGAAGACTGAGTATTTATATTTAACCTATTCTTGCAGATGGAATTGGTAACATACCAAAATCCTCTGTAAATTCTGCTAAATGGCAAACATGGGCTTTTGCTAGCCTGCCAGCTACTTGGTCACAATGCTCCTGCAGGCCCTGTGTTACTCTCAAGGAAGACTATAAGCCACAAAACATTTTAGGTTTTTGCATTTCACTCATGCAAGCAAGCAAGCATTGAATTAAATTCACTAGTTACCATAAATAATGCCATTTTAAAAAGCGGCTCCCTTGTTGGTTTGTTGGAGAATTTTTTTATGGTCCCTGGGTGGCTATAGGTCATGCAGTTGCTAGGCCGATTACATCTTGTAGTGTATTTCAGAATTATTTTTTTTCTACTGAGATGCTAAGTAGAATATGTTGCATTTTATGCTTACTGTGCTATGGGCAGTATATAAATGAAATAGACTGGAATAGGGAAGGAGGGATAAAATGAATGATTTCTGGAAGGCAAGAGGGTTCAGCTTTAGATAACCAAATTCCTGGTGAGATACAGGAGAGGTTTGTGGTTGCTTTCTCAAGGCCAGGCAGACCTCCTGAGAGGGAAATGTGTAGATTACTTTATTTCAGATACAAGTTAATTGGTACTTTGTACCTTGGAAAAAAACAATTTGAGTAAGTAGGATATTAGTAAATTAATACTTCCACTATATGCTGGTGGTTCATGATGCGTGGGAGCATATTCTTGAGTTAACCTTCTGAGGTGCTGTCCTTTAGAGACTGATACTATTAACAGGTGCCTAAAGATGAGAGGGCATAATGTAAGCCCAGTCACTTCATGAGTACACTATCCATATGCTCAAAAGTTTGCAGGAATCTTGTTATAAACTTCTGTTTATATGTAAAGTAATCTTTTAACTTATGTTTTGCTACAAGATGTCCAAGTAATGCAAGTGCTTGTCTTCTCTGTTCTTTATAGGCTCCTGTAAAGATAGCAGTAATTTTCAAGCAGCTAAGAGCTCTGATTGAGTCTGTTTTAAAGAAGAAGCTTGAAAATCCTAAAATGTCACTTGAAGGTAACTATTACTGCCTTGCTGATGTTACTATTTAAGTGGACCTTGTGGCAAATCTGAGGAAGCATTAGTACACTGCATCCTCACTCAGTATGGTTAGTGTGGCTTGAATATCATTCTGTTATTTTGAGACACATCTAAAAAGTCATTACTAATCCTACCCACGTTATGTGGCTTACCCCAGATGTACGAAGATCTGCACAACTGCTGTTACAAGGATATCCCTGATAACAATGTTTAAGGTAGTAGTAATAATGGTGAGGTATGCATCTCAAAACAGAAGTAAGTGTGTGAGGAACCTCAGGCACGGATGAAGTTTTTAAGTGTTATGCCAGTTGTCTGTCAGTTTAGGTTAATGATGGGAAACTGCTTGTTGGCCCCTAAAGGAGAGATAGAGGAGCACTGGATGTTCAGAAGAATGTTGTAGGTGGGGAGGAAAAAAGGGAGTTCCTATATGCTAATTTATCTGTAGTTAACTCATCATTTTCTCAGTCTTTTTTGTGGCATACTGAAATGGCTGCAACCAGCTCATTGAGTAATTCTGTAAAGTTTCCAATGATGTACTGTGGACATACTTTTTGCCCTTTTGCTTTGCAAGAGGGAATCACTTGTCTTGCTCTGAGTCTGGCATAGCCTAAAACATTAAGATTTTAAGTTGTGGACAGCTAGATTTGTCTTCTGATTTTCTTGGGTTTTGGGAATCAATTTTCAAGCTCGCTGTCTTCCACTCACTGTGTGTTTTCTTTCCTAGATGACAAGGTCTTACACATCATCAAAGAACTGATAAAAACAGAGAATGGTAACTGAAACCAGAAATCGGTAACAGACCAGAGCTTCAGTAATGGCAGGGGAAATACGCACTCCAGCATTAACTGAAAGTTTTTAAATGCTTGGCATGGTTGATACCAGCCATGATGTTGAAAGACTGCATGATTTTTGCATAGAATTTACCTTTCTCTGTATCAATTTTAAGGGTGAACATTGACTATGTTTAAGCCTTTACAATACACTTGGTGCCATTTGATTGTAGGAATGATGGGCGGAAGCAGTTTCTTTTCAGTGTAAAAATGACTGTGGCCAATTCCTTTTTTTTTTTTTTTGCTTAATGTACTAATAATACCATTATGGGTGGTACAGACTGTAAGTAATGGTTAAAGGTTGGGTGCTGAATCTCAGCTGAGTAGAATTCCATTAGATGTGTGCAAACAGAAGACTTCCATTAGATGTGTGCAAACAGAAGACAAGTGTTTTCTTATGTGGGCTTCCTACACGGTATTTTTTTTCTATGAATTTATAGTATTAAAGCAATGCATCTTATAGATGTCTTCATTTTTTGGTATGTTTACATTAAGAAGATCATATGGACTGCCATGAACAGGTGCTCAGCTGCCCAGCAGCTCCTCTGCGTCTTAGACTTGTTCCTACCTGTTCACCCTGACCCTTGTCTCTCCCTGCGTTGTCATAAGTTTTGCTGTCCCTTTCATACGTTAAGTTTTGCATAGTCCTGTGAGCCCCCTCAAATGATGATCATGGTGATCATGGTTTTTCCCCCTTTATTGATCAAAGTTCAGGTTGATCCTCTTCAGAGCTGAACCAGAGTAGCTTCTTCAGTGGCTGAAGCCTTCTGGTTTTCAGCATTCTCTCTTATCATTTGCTCACCAATGTTTGTGTGTCTGTGTGTTGCTTTTGTTTCTTATTTCTTTTATACTGAATATTCCTTAACCAGATAACTTAATGAAGGGGATGCTCTAACATTCCACCTGTGCCCACACCATTGACAATTATGAAGTGAAATTTTAGATTATCACTCAGCTTTCAAGAATGAGGAATATTTTTTGTGGGGGGAGAGTCTGTTATTTAAACAATTGCAGTCAAATAGGAACACTAACGTACAGACAGGGGCATAGTGTGGAAGATAATTTTGGTTTAATGTGAAAAATAAAAGATTTCCTATAGCAGAAGTTAATAGAGGTTAATAGTGTACAGAAAGGGCACTGAGGAAAAGGCATGAAAATGCAAAATACATAAAGCCATCCAGTTTTATTATTATAGTGGAACTAGTACTGCTCTGCCAAGAGAGAAATATAAGCTGAAAGTAAACCAGGTTGTGCATGTTACCCTACATTCAATTCTGGAAGAGGCAAGTTCTCCTAACCGGCGAAGAACTCTGAAGGAAAACTGATCACATCAGTTACCCTTCTATGAATTGTGATAAACTAGTGGTAGTCCTAATTTCCTAGAAGAGCCAGGAAGTGCTTTTTTTTCCTTCTTTTTTTTAACTCCAAAGTATACAACATGTGTGCAAGGAAGCATTTAAACAGTTAAATTCTGATCTCAAGACCTGTTTTGCACTCTGTCTTCCCAGAAACATTCTTTCATGTTGAAGGCAGAGAAATAAAAACCTGCTGACTACGTTCCTTGAAGATGAAGCTTGAATGCACATTTGACAACTTCCTAGGTTTTTTTTCTAGTTGAGGTCTTATATTCGTATCCTTTGGAAACATGAATTAGAAACACATGTCAGTAATTCAACATCTAACAACATCTAACAGTTGTTGGTTTTGAATAGCTAAATCTTAGTGAAAGTGTTAATTGTCCTTGAATTCTTTTCCATTATTTACCCATGGTGAACAGAGAGGGTTTTGTTCCATTTATGTTTGGTAATGTCGAAATTCAGAGGCGTTCTTTGCGTTCCTCTAGCATGTCCTGCTTTGTAATCTTTTAAAGAGATAGCTTATTTCAGTTGTTATTAAGGGGATTTATTGTAATAACTGGGGAGCTGCACACTCTTTTGAGTGAGCAACAGTTTTCTTTAAAACTGATCAGACTGCTGTACAGTTATCTTAAATTTAAAACAAACAGAAAATGGTGACTACAGTGACTTTCTGCTTCTGCAGCGTGCGTGAGCTGCTTTTGTGCCTGTGCTCTTTTAGGTGGATGGACTTTCTCTTTTGTTCCAGTTAATAAATACTTCTGTTAACTCTGTTGTGTTTTCTCAAAGCGTTTGTCAGACTCCAGACCGGTATCCATGGAACTTTCCCATTGTAGTCACAACAGGGCTCTTTAGGGTGTATTTTTTAAGGGCAGTGTGTCATACTGGTGTCTCTATCCTCTCCTTGCACAGGATTTCTTGCTCCTGCCGTTCAAGCTGCAGCATTCCCACCTCCTGTCTTTTAGTGCTGGGGTCGTAAATTGCTTGGAGCTTTCTTTCTCCCATGGCATCCTCCCCATTGCCTGACCCAGGAGAGGATTTCTTTTTTCCTTCTACAAGTCTTTCCACATCTATAGCGGACTTGATCAATGGATCATACAGCTAAATCATACCAGCTAACAACAGTCATGTCTGACCTCAGCTCCACTTCTGTCACCCTGTGGTCGCAGTGCAGGAAGGTCTTGATTTCCCTCCCTTCAGCGATTTGAAATAGTGCTCTGGTAGGTAGTCTGTGGATGGAAGTGGAACCCAGACTCCAGCTGCCCAGAGAGCTCCAGCATTCCCAGTATGTCTCCCGGTGTACTTGTGCTATGTTTCCCGGTGACCTCAAACTAAAGCATTACCCAGGTGGAGCAGTCGGTAGCTGTTTATCTCACCGAGTTCGGAGTTAAAATGCTCGGAGCGGGAGAGATTTATTTTAGTAGCGGCGAGAGGGGGGCTCGGTCGCGGCCGGCTTTGCGGCCGCCCTTCCAGCGAGCGGGCACGGCCCTGCGGCTGCCCCGGCGGACGGCGCTGGCGAAGTGCCGGGCGTTCGGGCGGCTTCGGGGCCGGGCTGCGGGGTCTGTTTTGGAGACGGCGCTCCCGGCAGCGCCCGGCCAGCCCCCCGCGGCGGCGGGCGGGGTCGGTGTGCCCGGGGGGCGGGCGGTGATGCCCCGGGGCCGCCCCGCCGCTCAAATACCCGCCGGCACGGCCGCCCCGGCACGGCGATGACGGCCAGCGGGCTGTGCGGCGGCACTCCGCAGCGGCGGGGCCCCGCCGGCTCCCCGGGGCGCTGCCCTCGGCGGCGGCGGCGGCGGCGGCGGCAACCGGCGGCGGTGGCGGCGGCGGCGGCGGCGAGGGAGAGCCCGCAGGAGCTGCAGGCTTTCCGCGACTACGGGGAGAGCTGGTACCGCTCCCGCAAGGGGCTGGAGAGCCGCTTCCAGCCGCGGGAGCCGCTCGCCCGGCAGCCGCAGGTGGGGGAGGCGGCGGGGGCCGGGCGAGGGCAGCCCGGTGCCAGCCCCGCCTGACCTCCGTTCCCGGTGCCGCAGGTGACGGCGGAGGCGCGCTGCAAACTGGTCAGCTGGCTCATCCCCGTGCACCGGCACTTCGGCCTCTCGTTCGAGGCCCTCTGCCTGGCCGTCAACACCCTCGATCGCTTTCTTGCCACCACGCCCGTGGCCGCCGACTGCTTCCAGCTCCTGGGGGTGACGGCGCTGCTCATCGCCTGCAAGCAGGTAGGGCGGCCCCGCAGCCCGGCTGCCCCGCCGCCGGCGTCCCTGCGCTCCGCCTCGGCCACCTGCGGCGGCTCCGGCGCCCGCTTAGTCCCCGCCGGGCCGGGCTCCGCACCCTCTCCCCCGCGCTGCCCCCCGGCTGCAGCGTGCCCGCCCCCCGTCCCCCCTCGCAGGTGGAGGTGCACCCTCCCAGCGTGAAGGAGCTCCTCGCCCTCTGCTGTGGCGCCTTCACCCGCCAGCAGCTCCGCAACCTGGAGTGCATCGTCCTGCACCGCCTCGGCTTCGACCTGGCGGCGCCCACCGTCAGCTTCTTCCTGGAGCACTTCAGCCAGGTGCGGCTGGAGGCGCGGGGCGCCGACGCTGGGGAGGCGGCGGACGCCAGGAGTCTGGCGGGGGGGGTGGCGGAGCTCAGCCTGGCCGACTACGCCTTCACCAGGTACGCCCCGTCCCTGCTGGCCGCCGGCAGCCTGGGGCTGGCCGACCGGCTCCTGCGGCACCGCAGCCCCCTGGACCTGCGGGTCAGCGGCTACTCGGAGGAGCTCCTGCGGCACTGCATGGACGAGCTGCAGCTCCTGGTCTCTCTGAACGGGCAGTCCCTGCCGCTCCTCCTGCCCCCGGAGGTGGCCCAGAAGTGTCCCTGGCTGCGGAGCGGCCGCTGACTCACTGCGGGGTGGCGACGGCGACACCGCCGATCGCTTGCCCCTCTGGCCGCCGCCGTGTCTGCCCCGGCGCCGAGCGCCCTCCGGCTCCCTGGCGCCCGCCCGCCGCGCTCCGCGGCCCCGGTGCGGAGCCCGCCCGCCAAGCGGTACCGCCGGTGGAGTTCAGAGCGTGGGATCACGTTTTGCACATGGTGTTGCTGTACGTCAGTTGCAGTGTCCCGTTGCTGCTGTGTTTTTTTAAATCCAGCATGTAAATAATATACTGAATCGCAAGCACTGTATTATTTATTCGGAGGATGGTCCATAAAGGTAACAGTGGGAGGACCACGTGGACGTTCAATAAACTCGTTTCTGCTTGTTACCTGTACTCGTTTGTTTGCTGGCGGTGTGTGCAGCCAGCGGGGAGAGGAAACATTGGCACAGGGCGAGTTCCCGAGCAGTCAGCTCCAGCTGCGACAAAATAATGATGCCCGATGTGATCGCCCTTTTCAAACTGACACGCGCTGGCTTGGTCGTGGTTGGGGGGGGGGGGGGGGGGCGGGTATTGTATGCAGTGACTTGGGTATAGGAAAACAAAACATTAACTAATAAAACAGGAAGTCACTGTATTTCCAGCAGGTCTATAATCCAGGTGCATACTCCTAACTGGCACTGTAGTACCACACGAAGCATTCAAGGGAGGAAAACAGTCGTAATGGTGTAAAATATTCCATTTTCTTCACGTTACTGCCTCCGTGCCTGCGCACCGAACTGATGTTAAGAGGGCATGTGCACACCTGAGGGTGCCCTCGGGGGTGCTCGCCCTTCAGGGCAGCAGGGAGGGGGGACCCCGCACGCCTCGCTGCGCCCCGAGCGCGCCCCGGCTCAGGTGTGCGGGCGGAACGAGCGGAACCCGCCCGGCCGCTGCGGCGGGGGGTCCCCACGCACCCGCGGCGGGGGCTGGGTGAGGGGCGGTTCATCCTCCGCCGGCCCCGCCGCCGGGCTCGGCAGGGCTGGGCGCGGCAGCGCTGGGGACCCTCTCCCGGTGCGGGGCTCAGCAAGCCAGGATGCCGCGGGCTGGTGTCTCCCTTGCCCCCGCCTTGTATTTGCAAAGCCCCCAGCCCTCACGTCTAACAAACACCCCCACACACAGCAGCCCCGCCCGCAGGCTGAGGCCACCCGCGGCCGGGCAGGGACCGGCGGGCGGGCACGGCCGGGCTGGCGGGCAGCGGGCGGGGCGGGACGGGACGGGCTCTGCTCGGGTTTCCCGGCGGGGCAGCCCCTGGGCCCGCCCCGGCCCCGCGGGCGCGGGGAAGGGCTCGGCGGGCGCGGGAGCCGCCGGCGCGGCCCGGGGAGGCGGCGGGAGGCTGCCGCGGCGCGGCGGAGGGAAGGCGGGCGGGCAGCCCCCGGCACGGCACGGCCCGGCCCGGCCCCCCGCGCCCCTGCCCGCGGGGCGGCGCCGAGCTGGGCGCGGGGCGGAGGGCGCCCGCCGAGGCCGGGGCCGGGGCCGGGGCCGGGGCCGCGGCGGTGGCACCGTGGCAGCAATGGAGCAGGGCGGGCGCCGCCGGGCCTTCGGCAGCATCTGCCCCAACAGGGTCCGGGGTCCGCCCGCCAGCCTCGCCAAGAAGCCGGCCCGGCCTGGCGGGGGCACGGCGGGGACCCCTCCGGCCGCCCTGAGCCCCCGGGCGCCCCCGCCCCGCCCGCGCCGTAGCGGCGCCCCGCCGGCCCCCGCCGCACCCGCCCTCGGTGAGTCTGTCGGCGGCGGAGAGCCCTGACCCCGGGCCGTGTCCCCCTCCCCGTGCCTCCCACCGCGCCCCCCTGGTGCCCCACACCGTGCTCCCCAGCCCTGCGTCCCCCGGCCGTGACACCGCCACCGTGCCCTTTACCGTGTCCCCTCGGCCATGCCGCCCTCTCCATGCCCCCTGCTGTGTCCCCGCCGGCGCTCCCCACCCTGATTCCCAGCCCCACATACCCCCGTGCTTCCCATTTTGCTGTCGAGTCCCGTTCCCTACCCCGGCTATGCACATCCCTGCCTGGGCACCTCACCGCGGTCTCTCACTGTCCCCAGCGCTCACCACCATCGACTGGCAGGATTTGGCAGCCTGTGTCCCCATCCTTCCCACCAGCCCAGCCGGCCCTGTGACCCTGCAGCAGGTAATGCCCCAGCTGGAGCAGGCTTGGCCACCCCTGGTACAGGTACCCACAGGGGTGGCCCACTCAAGCCGCTGGGTGCTGGCAGCCCCCCTGGCCTCCGGCTTCCCATCTGTGAAATGGGCATAGTGGAGGACATCACCTTGTCCCACGTGTTAGATGGGTTCGTGGCAAGGGCAGGGCAGGGAACAGATGCCCTGGGTGTTGGGGCTGTGCAAGGGTGCTGAGCACAGGTGTTGGGGCGGTGTGGGCAACAGTGGGCCACACGGGCAGGTCTGAGCCTTGGGCTCTGCTCGCTGGCACATTTCCTTCACCCCTCCCAGGGTCCCTGCTTCCAGAGTGGACCGGAGTTTGATTTCCAGGAGTTCAGAGATGCTGTTGATGAATTTGCATCTGGCAAGTAGATATTTTTTCCTTACTTAAGCTAAACACCCTTATGTGTGTACATCAGCAGTCATGCTGTGTTTGGTCTCCTCTTTTTTTGCTTTGGGGTTTTTTTTTTGTTTGTTTTTGAATGCCCACTCAATGCACACTCACCCTGTCCTGGGACAGTCTGTAAGGCAGTGTGTCCCCTGTGCACCCATTTAGAGGGACCTGGGCTGGCACTGAGCTTTCCCCCGTGGGAGACAGAAATTAAATCCAAACAGATTCAGGGTGCACAGCTGCCACAGTGAAGAAAAAGCATGTCAGGACATACCGGGGGGGGATGCTCAGAACTGGGATGGTGTGCTGGGGTTGGGGGCGGAGGGGGGGGCGGGAAGGGAGGGTATGAAAGCCTCCCTCTATCTTAACACCTGTTGCTATTCCCTGCAGACACATCCACCTTATTGCCACTGCCACTGGACTGCACTGACTTTGATTTCTCACTTGGTGAGGAGGTGGCCTTTGGCTCCTGCACCCCACAGCTGGAGAGCAGCATGCTGGCACAGATGCCCCCACAGCGTCTGCTTTCCCCCAAGGCTTCCCCCAAGGCATGCTGGAGGGGCCTGGCAGGCCAGCACCAGAAATCACTGGGAGATGCCCTGGAGGCAAATAGCCAGGTAGGGACCCATCCCAGGGGCCTGTGGTGGATTTCTCTCCTGTTGAGGCAGCTGCATGGCCGTGGTGTGAGGCATCCCACAGCCCCTGGATGGTGGCTCTGTCCCAACCACCTCATCCCTTCTTGTCCTTCACAGCTGCGGGAGACCCTCACACAGAGGCAGGAGGAGCTGGCAACGCTGCAGGAGAGCAACGTGCAGCTGAAGGAGCTGGCGAGCCAGGCCAGGCAGCTGGCTGCCATCCTTGAGGTGAATGCTGCCACCCCATCTGGCCTGGCTGCCCCACAGCCCAGCTGGTCCCTGGGGGACAGTGTGGTGTGGGGGTGCAGTGGGGGGCAGGGTGCGAGTTGAGGCTGAGCAGCGTGAGGTGGGACAGGGACACAGGGGGAGCGGGGGTGCAGGACAGGGTGGGGTGGTGTGGGGTGGGATGGTGTGGGCCAGGGCAGTGTGGATCTGGGTGTGCAGCGCGGGATGGAGCAGGGTAGTGGGGGACAGTGTGTCACAGTGCGGGGCGGGGTGTTGCGCAGCAGGCCTGTGTGGGGCAGGGAGTGAGGTGTGGGAAGGAGCAGCGCGGGACAGTGGTGGTGCAGTGCGGGGCTGGGCGGTGCGGTTGGGGCTGGTGCGGTGTGGGGCTGGTGCAGGCCTGGGCGGTGCAGTGCGGAGCTGGGCGATGCGGTGTGGGGCTGGTGCGGTGCGGGGCTGGGCGGTGCGGGGCAGGGCGATGCGGGGATGCGCGATGTGGTGCAGCCCGCGGAAGTCGTGCTCTCTCCCGCCGGCAGACGCTGGTGCTCCCGCAGCGCGCCGACGGGGCGGCCCTTCCTCCTGCTCTTCATCCTCCACCTCCTCTTCATCCTCCGCCTCCTGGTCCCGCCGCCGCCAGGATGTGGGGCGGGCGCGGGCGGCCGGAGCCGTGGGAGGAGGCGGCGGGCGTGGACGCCATGCTGCGGCAGGTGTCGGAGCAGTGCCGCGCTGCCCTGCGGAGCCTGGGGACCAGCCCGGGGGACGGCCGTGGGTGCAGCCCGGGGACCAGCCCCACGGCCAAGCGCCCGCGGCCGGCCCCGCGCTTGCACGGCGCCTTCCGCGGGCTGCGCACCGGCGGCGCCGCCCCACCGGCGGGCCCCGGGGGGCTGGAGGGGGGCGGCAGCCTGCGGGCGGCGCTGGGGGAGGGGGGCGGCATCCGCACCCTGGCCTTCCCGCAGGGCAACGCCTTCACCCTCCGCACCGCCGCCGGCGGGTACCGCTTCCGCTGGGTGCCGCGCTGAGGCGGCCGCGCCCGCCGCGGCCCCGGCCACGCGTGTCCCGGGCGAGGCGGAGCGGGGCGCGCCGCGGCGTGGGGCTGGCGGGGCCCCCGGCCCGGCCGCACGATCCCCCTTCCCCCTGTGAGAACGGGTGTTTGCGCCCCCCCGTCGCGGGAGGCCGGAGCGGGGAGGGGCGGGCGCGGCGGAGGCGGCCGCGCCGCATCGAGGGCAGCGGGGGCAGCACGCCGCGGGCCCGGCCACCGCATCGAGCTGCTGTGGTTTCCGAGTCGGCAACTCGCTCTCAGTAGTCTGCTAATGAATATAATGAATCTAGAGATTTTTATGCCGTTTTACCAGGACATTTTACTCAGCTGAGCGGGAAAAATGTGACTTGGGGGATAGTGGCTGCGGTGGGCTGGTGTGGAAAGGGGCAGCCCAGCCATCCCAAGCAGTTTAAACACGGTACACCTTCCCCACCACGGAGTTTTGCATCCACGATGTTTACAAAGTGCACTTGTGTCGATCATGTGTGCAGTAGGTGTGTATTTGCACCCGGTGTGATGATTAAATAGTGCTTAAAGTTGCCATTTATTTGTACTCATTTAATATAAACACAGTCTTTTGCATCAGGTATGCATCTTTGCTTTCACTAGAGCAAAGATAACAGAAAGCCAAGCATCTACACAAAGTTTACTTTGCCTGATGTGCTCAAGCATAGGATTTGAAGATAAAACATGCTGCTGTTAGCATTCAGTGATATTATCTGAAGTAAAGAGAAGTGTGAATAACGTTAAATTGTTCTGAATGGATAAATTTCAGATGTGCCCACTGCTTTGAAAGCTGAACCACCGACAGCACACGTGAAATGGTACCTGAAATTTATTTTCCTGTGGCACCTGAGTGAATGAAGGCACTGTGCTCCACCCAGGACAGAGGTTTTCTCTCTGTGAAGTTACCAGTTTTTCTGCTTTTCAGTACTCAGAATTTCCAGAATTCTTGCACAGGTCCATGCACATTAACAACAATCCAACTATAACAGGCTTGTGTGACGGTTAAAGTGACAGCACCATGTCGTCATCTCAGTAGATTTCTTTGGGGAGCCACAACCCCGCATATAGTGTTCTATTGGCAAGCTGAGACTGCATTAGGAAGGAGAACGGTTCTTGTTGCCAGCATGATGTGTAGTTATGTGGCTCCTCAGAGACATCAAAAGTGGTCTTCCAGTATCAGTGGTCCGTTGTGCCTCCAATGCGGACGGTTTCTGCCAGGGGGCGTGCTGAAGCCCTGTCTGGGATGCCAAGGGCTCAACCTTGGGATGACTCCAGACATGTTCATACTTTGTGAGAAGATCATTGCCACCTTCACCAAAATGCTGTATGAAAGCTCTGGTCTGGCAGCAGACAGGAGAGACAAAACCTGACCATCTGCACTGAATTGAGCAGGGAATTAACTGATAACAAATGGCTGTTTGTATAGTTCTTCCCTAGCGTTAAACACAAAACATACAGTGTGTACAATTTTATAATGCTCATAAGCATATTAATTCCTCAGAAATAAAGTGACACATTTAAACTGTAAACTTCTCTTAGGATGCAATAATAATCACCCTGTTGGATTGTCACTAGTGGTGTTCTTGCTGGTACTTCAAGTCTTTTCAGAATTACAGATACAGGTGTTGCCTCTCAAATGTGAGTCCATTCCGGGTGTGCAACAAGCCAACCTTACACCCTGAGAGGAGAACTTGTTTTATTAGAGTTGCACAAATCTGGGTGCCAGCAAAGTAAGTTACAAACATTATATACAAAATCTTACCAGGCTTTCCCTGCCCAGAGGGCAGGTGGGTACAGATGATTGGCTACACATTTGCATAGCCATTACCCAACTTACTTTACTACCACCCATGCTCTCTGAGGAAGAGATTTTAGTGGGCCTGGGTCTTTCCCTTAGGGGGTGTGATTTTTAGTATTATAATGGGGACGGTAGATTCCAGGGCAAGGCTAGAGACCATAGGAGCTGAGTAATCAGGGTTTAACGTGAGCAAGATACTCTGAGCGTGCATGGCTTCCATCAGGAGGGTAGGATGTTCTTTGTTTTATCTCTCCCAAGGCTGACTGCCTTGATTAGGAATCCCTTCATTCATCATTCTCGACAACTCTGGAGGGTCAGCTTGACCTAAACTCTGTGCACATACAGTTAATCACCAAATCGGAGTTCAAGAATTCGGGAGTTTTAGACAACAATTCTCCCCTTTGGGACTTACTTATATATACACATATATCAAATAAGTCCCACTCTTTCTGAACTCCTCTCACTTGTAGCGATACAACACGTCAGCATACACTGTAACGTACAAGCATGCAAATATAACAATCACGAGTGCAATAATTACATCTAACTTCTTAATCCATACATGTAAATCAGGAAACCAGGTTGTCAGCCAATTCCAAACTTCCTGAAATCCGTAAGAAGTGTCATCTTTCTGGATCTTATGCAAGATTTTAGTATGTTTCCAAATCTCTTCTAAATCAGTAGTAATGCTCCCAGACTGATCCACATAAACGCAACAACTAGTATTAATTATGGTGCAAACTTCACCTTGTGAAGGCCATGCAGTTTTGTAAGGCTGCTTCTGAAACTTCTTGTAAAGCTAATGTAACATTAACAGTCCAATTTTCAATTACTTCTAATACTGCTGATATGTTTACTATTGATTTTTTCTAATTCACTGATTCCTACCCATGGTAGGATTAAACCATCTGACAAATGAGTGGAAACGAGTATTTTGTTCCACAAGGAACAAATCAATACTTTTTTCATGCACCTTCACGTAAGACTGCATCCAGAAATTCTAATTTCTCAATAATCTTTATATTTGGGACTAGTGCACCTGAAGTACAAGTCCCTCTCCAGTTAGAGGGCAGGGATTTTCGAGCTTTGTCTCCACATAATCAAGACCTGATGCAGTTCCTACAGCTATAATTTTTGTACATGACTGATTTCCTACAAAGATGATTTCATTCATACAATCAACCTTTCCTAATCCTTTTGGACGGTTACACTGTTGGATACACTACGGTCCCAGATCAACTCTGGGAATATTCACATTCGATTCTTACAGGTCTGTCTTTGGATCTCTTTCATATGAAGTATTTTCCCAAAAATGGTTCCAGGATATGTTAACAGGAAAGGGGTATTCCCAGTATAGGAATCCCCTTATCTGAGTGTTCTAGGAAGCATGTATGTACCCAACAACTGGTCTTACCGGCTATCTATATGGTTTTCTGGATCATCATAAAGAGTCTGTTTTCAGTCTATGGGTTCCTCTAGTACCATCGAATTTGAGAATTTATGATACCACCTAACAGTCAAAATCCTATACATCTGTAAAATGTACTTAAAAAAGTATCTACAAAGAAACAGTGCATTAATCATAGTATTAAACAAACCCAGTATACAATCCAATTCTATATAGGTTCTTTATTTCAGTCCAAGAACAGTTCATTAAATGTCCTGATTTTTATTTTCAGAGGAGCCACTTACTCTGATTTCCACTTTACTTCAGGACTCCTCTTAATCCTGGTGTAATGGATCCATGGATCAATTCTGTTAAGTTTTACTGCAGTATTAGTTATCAGTAATACTAAATATGGTCCTTTCCACCATTCCTTCAAAGACTCGTCCTTCCAAGTCTGGAGATACACTTCATCACCAGGTCAGAAAGGATGCACTGGCACGTCCAATGGTACAGATGCTCCCTGTTGAATACACCTGTACGATGAGGAAAGAGTCTTTCCCAAAGGCAGTATGTATTCAGTTAACACCCAATCACCAGAAATATGCATTTGGTCTTCCTTTCCTGTAAAATTTGTGGTGTAAAGTCTTGCATATAATACTTCAGACAGGCTCACCTTTTCCCTAACTTTTGGGGTGATTTTGATGCTCATTAAAGTGATAGGTAAAATATCTATCTATTTTAAATGGGCTTCTTGACACGATTTAGCCAATTGTTTCTTTAAAGATCTATTCATCCTTTCTACTTTCCCACTAGACTGGGGTCTCCAAGCTGTATGTAAATCTCATTTTATTCCTAAAAGGGCAGAAACTGTATTACTTCTGCTATAAAATGTGGGCCTCTGTTTGATGAAATCTCACTTGGAACTTCAACTCTTGGTATAATCTCATTTAATAATTTTTTTGATTACCTCTCTAGCTCAGTTGGTCCAGCACAGAAAAACTTCAGGCCATCCTGAAAAGGTATCTACCAATACCAAAAGATATTTATAATTACTGCATTTTGGTAATTCAGAAAAAATCAAATCTGCTAATATTCTCCTGGAATATTCCCTTCCTTCACATCTCCAGGTGGAGGTCTAAATTCCACTTTAGAATTATTTTTACGACATATCACATATTGTTTTACTATTTGGTCAGCATAGCTTTGCACCTCTGGCCCTGTTGCATATCTTCTAACGCTTGTGGTTATAGCACCTGCTGCCGTGAGTTCCTTCGCGTGTCTGCTGTAGCAACGTCTGCATCATGGGAGCTGTTACTAAACCTTGTCCAGTAGAGGTCACCCACCATCTGTCTGAGGTCCGCACAGATTTTAGCATCTTGACTACTTCATTCTCCTTTTCATTGTATTTGGGCACTTCAGTTCTCATTATGTTTTGAGGAATCAAGGGTCCCATGATTGCTTTGTTGGCCGCCCTCTTTGCTATTTCATCAGCCTTATAATTCCCTCATATGACTTCAGCATGTCCAGGTGGGTAAGCCTTACAATGAATTATATCCACCTCCTTAGCTTCCTGTACTGCTTCTAATAATTTCACTATTTCTGACCCATGCTTGATAGCTGACCCTTGTGAGGTTAAAAGTCCTCTTTCTTTCTGTATTGCCCCATGAACATGTAACCCTCCAAAGGCATATTTAGAGTCAGTATATAAACTAGCTTTCTTATCCTGTGACAATTCCAAAGCTCTAGTCAAGGCAATTAGTTCAGCTTTTTGTGCTGAAGTATTTGATGGGCAAGGGCTGTGATTCAATCACATCCTCCAAAGGTACCACTGTGTATTGGGATCGCCATTCTCCATTGAGGGTGGGACTGGAGACTCCACTCTGGATTGTCCAGTGGAACATCCTTCAGATCTGGCCTTGCTGGAAAAGACTTGTTCAATAGTTAATATAAAATCATGCTCTAAGTTTCTATCATCAGAAGCCAGCAACAAAGTAGCAGGATTCAAAGAGGTTGTTACCTTTAAACCTACACGATCCAGTTTCTATAATACTGCTCGGTGCTGGATCATTCCACGAGGTGATAACCAGTTATGCCCTTGTTGTTCCAGCACTGAAGCCACAGCATATTGTACAAATCAAAGTCTCTAATCCAATTTTTGCTTCCATTTTCATTTTTCTTACTGGTTTGGGGTAGAACCCAAACTTGTTTTAGTTCTACCTTCATTGGCATGGTGTTAGCTTTCCCTGGTACTTTAGTCACCCATACCAATGGAAATACATAATTCAGGAATTCTTAGGAGATTTCTAGTTCACCTCATTGTTCCCCTTCCACAGATATATTTGCACCATCCAAATGTTTTCCCGTGGGATATGCAACTGAATGGAATTATCCAAAAAGCGTTATTTGGACCTGTAGTTCGCTAAGTCAATCCTGGCCTAAGAAGGGTATAGAACATTCTGGCATATATAAAAACTCATGTATTAAAGATTTACCTCCAATTTGACATTCCATTGGTTTAAAAAATGGCCTTATTCTTCTCTCCCCAGTAGCCCTGACAGCAGGCACGTTAAATTTACTGAGAAGCCCCTTACAACTAGTTACCACAGAATAAGTTGCTCCTCTGTCTACCAAGAAATCTGTGGTTTCATTCCCCAGTTTTATTGGCACCAGGGGATCTGCTGGGGATGCCCCTAAGCTCATCCCCAGCCCCCTTCATTCTGTATCATAATTTTCTAGCCGTAAGAATTCTGCTGCAGGGGAAGGCCCCCCTTTTGTTGATGTCTGTGCCTGCCCTTTCAGTAATGGACAGTGAGCTTCCCGCTGTCCCTCCTTACAATAAGGCACATTGGTTTGCCCCTGTGGGGTCTCCCATAGGAACTAGTGTGGAACCGCATTGTCAACCCCTACTTCTAAAATTTCCTTCTTTACCTCTGTTTCCTTGCACGATAACAGCTGCCAGCAAGTTAGCTTGGTGAACTTGGTCGCTATATTTTTCTTTTTGCCTCTCCTTTTCTATTTCACCTCTGCTATTATATACTTTAGATGCAGCTTCAATCAACTGAGAAATGGCCATCCCCTCAGCCCCATCTACTTTCTGTGATTTCTTATAAGGGGTTGATTGTCCAATAAAAAGCATATTAAACATTATTCTATGTTTGGAGTCTCTGGATCCAAATCTGTCAATTTTCTTGAAGCCTCACACAGCCTTCCCCTATTTATTTGCTACACAACATTTCAACTTCTTTTCCCATTTTCTGCTAGCACATACATTCAATTTGGAACAGCATTCAGTAGCTTACATTTCTTTCTTATCTCGTGGTCATTATGCAGAGAGAAAACCAAAGCAATATATGGTACTTTATCCCATTTTTTGAATCTCCTGCAGAACAACATTAATTGCAATGTAGTATTGTAATTTAAAGTTCTCTTTTCAGGCCTGTTTTGCTCATCCTCCAACTGACACGTTGGCCACCACTGAGTACAACTTTGTTTCAATTTTTCTTCTGTCATGGGGTGTCGTTCAAACTTACTCCAATGTGCAAGGACGCATCCTTAAAGGGGTACAGGTTGATATTTCAGTAGAGAAACCAGTTTCCATTTTATAATTGTTTTGTAACAAAAATCTCTTTATCCAAGCCTGCATACACTCAGCTGGAGTTTGTCAGCTCACTGTGTCCATGTGTACTAGGCAATAACCTACTACAATCCTGGTGGAGCCCCTTATGTAGAGATCAAATGCAAACAAGCAAATCCAAACAAGCACATTCAAACAAACAACTTATCCAATACAGTACAAAACCAAGTTTATTCAATACAATATTTCCATTTTAGCATTGCACATTTAAGTTGCTTATCGCCCAGCAAGGGAGAGGAATTGATGGAGACCCCCGATCGGTGTGCCCTGGAGCCCAACTGTTCCACCTCCCCACTGTCTGCAGCAAGTCAAAGTAGGCAAAGCTGTTAGTCAAGTCCCATTTGGGTTGCCACATCTGTTGCCTCTGAAACGTGAGTCCATTCCGGGTGTGCAACAAGCCAGTCTACACACCCTGAGAGGAGACTGTTTTATTTCAGAGCTGCACAAGTCTGGGTGCCAGCAAACACAGCTAGCATACTGCAGTACAAAGTTACAAACTTTATATACAAAATCTTATCAGGCTTTCCCTGCCCAGAGGGCAGGTGGGTACAGATGATTGGCTACACATTTGCATAGCCATTACCCAACTTACTTTACTACCACCCATGCTCTCTGAGGAAGAGATTTTAGTGGGCCTGGGTCTTTCCCTTAGGGGGTGTGATTTTTAGTATTATAATGGGGACGGTAGATTCCAGGGCAAGGCTAGAGACCATAGGAGCTGAGTAATCAGGGTTTAACGTGAGCAAGATACTCTGAGCGTGCATGGCTTCCATCAGGAGGGTAGGATGTTCTTTGTTTTATCTCTCCCAAGGCTGACTGCCTTGATTAGGAATCCCTTCATTCATCATTCTCGACAACTCTGGAGGGTCAGCTTGACCTAAACTCTGTGCACATACAGTTAATCACCAAATCGGAGTTCAAGAATTCGGGAGTTTTAGACAACATGCTTATCTACTCATCTTTGCAGTTGACCTCCTATAGAGCTTCCACTGATGAGTTTTTACTTATGTGTTTCTGTGCCAAAAGTATCCTTGATTAATTTTGAGTTGTGTTCTAAAAGTAATAGAAAATTATCATAGATGTCTTTTTAAAAGTTTATTTAATTTTCATCCCTGTTAATTGGAAAGGCTGAAAACTGATTATCAAACAGGATGTTTCTTACTGAGACTTACAGGAGCATCATCAGACATACAGACACATAACTGGTAAAAGGAACAGGTGTTTGGTATGCAGCATGGTATGTTCATAGTGTTATGCTATAAACATACAGCTACAGTGGTGTGCTTTAAAAGTATCTTTTAAACTGCAAATGTGTATTTTAAATTCACACTTATCCATCCACTTTCATACCAGAACTTCATAGAAACCTGCACAAGTCTCTTGCACGGATTAAAGCTGCCCAATGACTGCTTTCAGCAACAGTAACTTGAAACAGCTCCCAGTGCCTTTTGCCCCTCTGTCAGGCAGGCTTGGGTGGGATCACAGGGGATGAAGCCTGGCCCCTTGATGCATGCTTATGCTTCATGGTTGTTCCATCAGAAGCTGATCCCTGGAGAAGCTGGAAGTCCACCAACTAGGAAACCTCATGTCCAAACAGATCTGGCTTTATGCTCAGTGCCTGGGGCAGGTTCTGTGCCACAGACCACAGGGGAGGGCCCCGGCATGTGCAGGTGTGATGGATCAAAGAACATGTTGGTCTGTGGTTTGCGTTCACTGTAATTTTCTCTGCCTGGTGGTGTGTGGTCCACGCAGTGGGTGAAGGGACCTGGCCAAGCCCCAGCAGAAATAAAGCAGATGCAATGACAGTTCATGAGCCTTGTTCTTGCTCATAAGTAAGCTTCCTCTGCCTTTCCCTGCCCTCCTGGTGCCGAGCCATGGGGTGGGTGGCTGTGGACACGTGGCAGTGCAGAGCTGCAGACAACTGGGACACTTTGAGGTGAAGCAGAAAAATACCTTTTATTTAGGGGAGGTGTTAGCGGAAGGGTTTAGTGATCATGTTTTGAATATAAGCACCTCAGTTCCACATAAACCTCATTCCGGGAACATGGGTTTTTCATTGGATAAAATCTTTAGATGTTAGTTAAAAACCTGACAGCAGACCTCAAGGTACAGGTCGATTAAAAAAAAAAACAACTAGAAAGAGGAACTACCTTTTAGGAAATAGTTGCATATTAAATCAGTAATTTTAGGCTATCTCAGAATGGCAAGGGCAAAAGGGACCTGGATGGAGGTATTTAGAAATGGCATAGGACTTCTGGTATAATTATAACTTGCAAAAGCCTTTTCTGTTCAGCAGTATTGCTTGTTCCCTGGTCTAGAGGCAATACCCAAGGCTGACTGTCAGCATGGCATTTTCTTGTGGCGTTGCCGAGGTTCTTCAATGGGTCGTAAAGAAAGAATGAATCTGAGCTACTCTCCAAGTGTTTGTGATAGAGATACTCTTGCTTTAGTATTCAAATCAACTTGTACATAAACACAGGCACACATTCGGTATTTTTTAATTGGCCTGACTACCATATTTGGAGCCCATGGTTCCTATAGCTCCCATTCACACAAAGCTAGATGCAGCTGGTGGTGGCAGGCAGAGACTGAGGTGGCTTGGGTGCTTGGTAATCATGTAGAGACCAGACCGTAACGTGGCTATGCTGCTGTAGCAGCACACTAAACTACTCCTGTTGGTTCTGGCTCTTCTGTTCAGTGATTGCAGAGCAATGGAATTTTGCTGAATTTTCTCCCCTTGCTTTCCTGAATGTTCTTCTGAAGAAAATCACCCCTATGTCTAACTTCAGGGACAAGACAAGTTTTTTGCAGTCAGCTTTGTAAGACAGCAGCAGCACTCTTCATCTTCTCTAAATGTTAACTTACTTCTTTTCAGCAGCCATTACTTACATTTTGCATTACATGGTCTTAATGAACAAATAAAGCTAATGAGGTCAAAAGGGGCTGTAGTTTGCTTTGGCACAACTATTTCATAGGTGTATCAGTAGCAATCTTAAAGTCTGCCTCACACCTTGCACCCGTTCAAACTCTGATAGCGAGTGATTATTTATGTTCAATATTTACTTTATATTCTTCGACAAAATGCTAAGAAAAAAACAATTAGTGTCTTCAAGGTCATTCCCATTTGGTAGTCTCCAGATTTATTGTACAGGTAATGCAGTTAAAATTGGAACTCACTTGTTAAAATAGGGCAGCGGGGAATTTTGCTGCTTATCCTTTTTTTTTTTCCCCAGTAAATTGTTGTTGCAATGGGCTGTGAGGGTATGTCCCAGACATCCTCCATGTGAGTCTCTTTGTCACAGTCTGACAGACACCCAGCACACAGAAGATGGCTACATTTTATGCTCTGACCCTTCTGCGGCATAGGTCTCAGGATTTCAGGCAGTGACTCCTGTATTGAATCTCATATTTCTATTTGCTCAAAGCTCACCTCAGCTGATGCTTTACAGTTTCAAACAGCTTTAGTCCTTGTAACAAGGATCCCCCTTAATCCATCTGGGTGGACTGCTTTGGTTTTCAGACCCGGACACCGATGGCGCATTGACTCAGCAGAGAGCCTCTATACCTTGGAGGAATTGCTGTGAAATCTCAACTCTGGTTGACCACATTTACAGGTATTTAATGCAAATAATTGTTAATTATTACTCTCTCTTCTGTATCCTTGAATAGTAGAAATGTCCTCTGTTTTAAGCCTTCCTTTAGTGATGTTTACAGCTGGTTTTGTGCCTTAAAACGCAGCCCTTTTTTCATCACTTTGCAATGTGAATGATTAATAGTTACTGCTTGGGGATTTGCGTCAGCTGAATTGTCCCAGACATCAGGTGAGCTCCCATTTGTGATAGTGCTGAGGCATATAGCCAGAGACCTGCTAGACACACTTTTCCTCTCGAACCTAGTGGAATCGCCATTCTTTCAAGCTGTGCCACAATAGCACACAGGGACCATGGTGCCCTGCACGTGCACATCGTATAAGGTAGCCTGAAGGCTCCTTCATTCCAGAAAGGTAAGTGTGACATAAAAGGGAGCACCTTATACTCTGGTTATTGTTGGGAAGCTAGGGCACAGAAATGTAATGTGATTTGGCATAGGCCACTATATATGTCTGTGACAAAATAAGAGACAGCATCCCAATCTCTTGTGACCTGCCCAGGTTGTTCTTCATAACCATGTATTGTCTCTTCTCTGTGCCCTGCACTCATGCTGCCCCTGGGAGGACTGTAACTAGCTGATACTGGAGCTAGGAGTAAGGACAGGCATATATGGAAGAAAAGCAGGAAAGGAAGCATGCTGCAAGACAAACTGTAGGTTTTGTAGCAAATTTCTTGTTGAAAAGGCTTTAGAAGTTGGTCAGGATCTGCACATCAAAAACTTAATTCAAATCACTGAAGTCTTCCAGAAAAATGCATTTATGTTCATAGTTATGTTCAGTTCTCTAGTAAAAAAATAAAGGTATTTTTAAGGAATCCCTTGCAGTTTTTTTCTTTTTTTAGATTTCTGTTGTGCTATACTCCAGATTTGTTAGCAGTGACCTTTGGGTTCATAGCACTGTGAATAATAAACCACATTTTTAAAAGAATAATTTTCTGAAGGAAAAATACCAGACAGGTGACTTTACGCTATCACTAAAAAAATTCACAATGTATTACACTTGCCAGCCATCAAGGAAATTTTGTAAGAAAGGTTTTCCCTTTATTTCTAGGCTTTCAGTCCCTTTGTGCTAGTGGTTAGTCCCACTTTAGTTAGGCATCTTACTCTGCCCGCTCCTTGCTCATCTCATCATGTTGTGTTCTTACACCAGGGCCCAGAACAGACCCACAACTGGTGGGTCAGGCACTGTAACCCCACATTCAGCTCCTGCCTCCTCCCTCCAAATCTTACAACTCCAGCATGGTGGTAGAGTCAACTGTTGCGAAAAAAAACCCCACCCCAAAATCCCAAACCAAGCAAAAAACAAACCAACCAACTAACCACAAAGAAGGGAAATTAAAAAATGGGTGAAATATCTGCAAATTGTATAGCTTTCCAATACTTTCAGTATGGATTATATGGTGTTAAAACTGAGACAGCATACCATTATAACGTTAGTTTTAGCCCCTGAAGTTCAGTGCTGCTTTTTGAAATGATTAAAATAGAACAACATGTCCAATTCTTCACATAACACAGAAAAATCCCCTTTAAATTTGAATAAAACTCAGAGCAGATGTAATCAGATCTGTAGCTATTTGTTTTACACTAAATATTTGCCATGAGTAGAATTCCCTGTCAGTAATGTAGCCAACAACCTCAAAATTAAATCTTTTTACTTCTCATTTTGGGGTTTTGGATTAAGGCTAAAATGGACACCTACAAGAAGAACTATGAACCTGCAGAAAATATTTATAAGCACTATGATGTTACTTTTGTATGAACATTTACACAACCTTGATTTAGGAAAAAAACATTGAGCATATGAATAAATAATCAGAAAAAAAGATGGCTGAAATTCTTTTTTTTATTTTTGTAAATGCCCAGAACTAAAAGGATTATCATCATGTATTTGTTTAGCATGTGCTCTGACACATTGTAGCCTCTGTACGCCTGATTACTTTCCACTGGATGTTATCCAAACAATTCTACTTTGAATCGTAACTCCTTTGGGATTTGTTTTTCCCTTTGCAGATGCTCAGTTACCTACTATTCAGGCAACAAATACATCATGAATTAGCAAATTCACTCCCTGTGATTCACCTTCTTCTAGCTCAGATGGAGCAGGTATGAGAAACTGAAGCCAATTTCCATTACTGCCACGACGCTTTGAGTGGTTACAATAGACAACTGAGCTGAAATTTCATGTGGTCAAAGGTCTGTTAAGGTATATTAATAATCATTAAGATAATGTAAAGTGATTTTTTTACTGTAAGAAAATATATTTAACATGTTAAAACTAAACCTCAGTACAAAAACATTCTTTACAATTTATTGAACAGCTGTTTAAATAAAATGATAAGAAATTGTGTTACAGCCCCAAACTCTTTCCATGTTAATGAAAGATTTGGCCAGATTAACCTGTCTATTGTACCAAATTAACCTGTCTATTGTCAGTACTTTGTTACTCTATTTTCAGCCAACCAGTTACCAGACAGATCCTGAGAGCTTATGAACACATTTTAGTGTGTCCAACAAAGGATGGACACTCAATCAAAGTTATGAAGTTTAAATTGCATCTTCTGGCGTGTGTTTGAATTATCAGATAGGTAAAGTTCATCTCACTCATGTATGGTTTTCTTCCTGGAAGAAACATAAGCACTTCAAAATTGCAAAGAAAGCTGGACTCAACAGTAGAATAGGTCTGTTCTGTTTTCATTTGTACTACCAAAATTCTGCAAAATCACAAAATCTTCAAAAGCATGGACTTTGAGAGAGGACAAAAATATTTGAAGAATGGGTGAATAACAGCCTCATCCATGTGCCTGTGTTCCCTTCTGTGTGTTAGACTGGGCTGCAGCCCTGGGATCAGCCAGGTTAGAAACTGACCTTGAAGTCCATGGGTATGTTGGCAAAAGCCTAAACCAACCACCATTCACCATTCATCTGTTATCAGGCCCTATATTTGTAACTTTAGCCTCATTTACCACAACTTTGAAAACTGACCAGAAAACAGCACCAAATCTCCCAGAACAGTATCTCTCTGCACAGGATTCTCATGAACATGTACCTCACTCACTGTCTTTTTCCTGATTTAAAAAGCTTGATTAGAAATAATCTTGATTACCCAAGATAGCATTTCTCTGTCTTCAACTGTAGTTTCCCATGAAAGTGGCTTTCCAGAGGAAGAAGGAAATTTTCAACTCACTGATGGAGACTCCATGGGGATAAAACCAATAATGGAGGGAAATGGCATCGTAGATTTAGGTAGTAAAATCAAAAGTACAAGTATTGCCTGTGTGACTTTCAGAACTAAGTGTGGAACCCATCTTCCTTATTCAGACTTGCACCCAGCTGTTCTCTGGCAAGGATAATGGCCATACACTTGTCTCTCTTTAACAAAAAGGGAGAGGATAGGAGGGTAAATGTCATTTTGAGAGCTCCTAGATTATGAGGTGATGGGTAGTTCAGTAGTTCAGACAGAGGTGTAGCTTTATGTACTCACATTGGATTATAGCTAAGGTTTAGCTTTATCTATTAAGTCCCCAGTTGCAAAATACATGAAACAGTGTTACTGCTGGTCAGTGCACACATTAAATTAAAATTAAACTAAAAAAAAAAAAAAGTGGCTTGCTCATGTATTTATCCTTCCCCTTCTTCCTTCCTTCTTAAAACTGGCTTGTTTGGTTGCCTTGTACTGCATTGGTAATTCTAAAGTGCCCAGAGACAGGAAAGCAGAATCCTGTTGTGCTGCATGCTTTGTAAACCCAGAGTCTCTGCCCAAAGACACTTTCTGAAAATGTGCATGCTTTTGGCTTATCTTGTGTGGCTTTTTGGTGGCAGAAAACTCACATAATTTCATGGTCAAATATTTACAGGAGGAAAAGAAAATATTTTAATGCATCTAACTGTATTAAATATGATTTTTCTTAGTGTGTTCTCTCTCTTTTTAACACTTTAAAAGCATTTTTCTTGATTTTCCCCAGTATTTGAGAAGCCCTCTCAACATGTTTAGAACCTCTAACACAGCCAAGACATCAGTGCAAGGAGCACTGACACCAACCACCCTCTCACAGGTTGTTAACGAACAGCTGGGGCAGAAGAAGTAGAGATGTGGATATTTGGAAAGGCTTTCTGAACTATTGTGCAAATGGGCAAGTTCTGACCTCCTGCACAAATTCTTTAACACACATTTAGCCCACATTCAGCATCTGAGGTTAAGCCTGAAGATTATGAAATAATGAATGTCTCAATTGTTTATTTCCTCATTAGTTACTAAGGTATTATATTGGAAACCTCCACGGTCCAGTTGAATCTCTTTGGAGGTTCTCCAGTATTCTTCCTGGATTGTTTATATTTGCCACAGACCCTTCAAAACAGTAAATGGAGCTGTCACTCCTTTCTGTGGGCTTTGAATCAGGCTACACAGGATGGGAAAACTGAACTTCTCAAGTACACCAGGCTGCTTTCCTTGGTTATACTAATTAAACAACTTTCCATGGGTTGTTGGAGACAGTGACGGTGAGCATTTTTTTCTTACCGTTTTGATCTCATTTTTTCTGTTTTTTTCTTTTCTGGGAGTAACTGTATCAAAATCACTTAGAGAATAAAATAAAACTTGATGACAGAGATTCCTTGTTGACTTTGTCTCCAGCGTATTGAACCATACAGAGGAAGTGGTGGGTCCTTATTTGCTCACGCTCACTAGCTTACCTGCACAAAGATCTATTTTGCACCAGTAGAAAATCAGGAATAGATAAAGCTGGATTCTGTTTTGCCTCCTCTGCTGTCTCCTCTGTTTCTGTCTGGGGAAGACAGGCAGCTGTGCAGGAATGGCACTTCAGAAGCTCTTCACTGACTGTATTCTGCTGTTATAAGGGCTACAGCAACATTACCACTTCAGTCCAGATGAAGAATGCATGTTTGAAGCAAGTCTCATGCTTGATCCCATCTTCCCCACCTTGGCTTCGTATTGCACAGTAGTCTTGAAGCTTGTCAGCTGGATTCTTTTCAGATGAAATGAAAACAGAGATGCCTTCCAGGAGCTCATCTTATTTACCTCAACTGCTAATGGGCATTTAGTTCAGATATCTGGGCTAGAGCTGGTTTTCAGTTACTCCCCTCAAGCATGTCGTAGTAGTACAGCTGTGATGGCAAAAGAAGATCATAGCTATTGCACTGATGATGTAACGCCCACAAAAGTGTCAACAATATCAGAAAAGCTGCAAGAAACTGGAAAATGGAGATGCACCTTAGCCACTTTGAACATTTGTGTAGACCTTCTTCTCTTCTGCATACACACGCACACACACATACAACCCAACAAGCAAGTGAACACATTGGTCTGCCTTACTTTAATAAAATAAACAAAGGCATCCGAATTTTTACCAATAATTAGGGGATCCATCTAGAGAGGAACTAGAAATGGACTTTAGTCCTGAATTTTGTCTGCTTGTTGGCCTAAATCGTCACCTATCTGCTATTACAGAAGGAGCCTTGGTTGTAAACCCGTGAAGCTCTATCATCATCTGTGGAATTGCCTATATTCTTCTTTCAGATCAATTAGTAAGCTTTTCTCTGTCACAGGATGGTTCTTCTTCCAAGCCTTATGCAACATATGAAAAGAGTGAATCAATGGATGTTAGGGGTGCCAGATGCTTGTCAAAACTGTCCCACAAGCTAATCAAATCACTTTGTTGTCCTGATTTCAGCTGGGATAGAATTAATTTTCTTCTTAGTAGCTGGTGCAGTGCTGTGTTTTGGATTTGGTGTGAAAACAAAGTTGATAGCACACTGATGTTTTTTGGTTATTGCTGGGTAATTTTTATAGCAATTCAAGGACTTTTCAGTTTCTCAGGCCCTGTCAGGGAGAGGGCTGGAGGGGCATGGGAGACTGGGAGGGGACACAGCCAGGACAGGTGACCTGAACCAGCCAGAGGGATATTCCATACCATGGGACATCATGTTTGGTATATAAACTTGGGGGGCTGGCCAGAAGGGGCTGACTGCTGCTTGGGAACTGGTGGGGCATTGGTCAGCGGATGGTGAGCAATTGCACTGTGTGTCACTTGGGGTTTTTTTCTCCCTTCCCTTTAGATTTCATTCCTCTCCACTTCTCCCTCCTTTTCATTATAACTGTTGTTATTATTATTATTGTTGTTGTTATTGTCATCGTTGTTTTATTTTATGTCAATTATTAAATTGTTCTCACTTCAACCCTTGATTTTTACAGTCCTTTCTGATTCTCCTCCCCATCCCCTAGATGATGAAGGAGTCAGCAAGTGGCTGTGTAGTACTTAGTTACTGGCTGGGATTAAACCATGAAATTTGTTTAAAGAAAATACTTCCAAGTATGCTTTATCACAAAGCAATTACACCTGTGTAATTTTACTAGCATTCAGTGCAGCACAAATTAGCAAGTAGGTCATAATTTCAAGATAATGAATATTGGTCAATTAAGTTTATACTTCAGTAAATACAGAAGAGCTAGATTTAGAAGTGATTTTGACAGCAAGGAAAAGTTCTTCAGTGAGAATCAAGAGTAAAACTGATTTTTCAATAAGAAAATATTAAAATTTTGGAACAAAAAATAAGTAGCAGTAGCAAATAAGGTTGTATTTCCATTATAATAAATAGAGGCAGTAACCGCTCGCAACTGCTTTTGCAAATTCACTGGGAAAGAGATCTGATCATAGCAATCCATGCTCTAAAACACAACCATACAACTGACAGCCAGTGTTCAAGTCTCCATGTTACACGGGGGGGTAACAACCCAGCAGAGGCTGAGGCATTGCAATGCCTCATCTTGGGATGCAGGACTCCTGACCTTCGTGGGGAAGTTATTTTTTGTCCCTTTGTCCTGGACTTTGTGAGGAAGTGCTTTAATCATGAAGCCCCTGTATAAAAGATATGTAGTGGAAAGCAGCACCAACTTTGGTTTTGCTGAAAGAGGACATAGCAAGTCTTCCTCAGTTTTTGCAAGAAACAGCTGTTAGAGAACAAGGAAGGGTCTTGATCCTTCATTTTGTGTACTTAGAGGTGGCCATTTCAAGCTGGGTGCTGGGGCAGCCCCCGTCTGCTTAACAGACCCTCAGGCAGCTTGGCGAGGAAGTTTTCTTGACTTTGCGTCAAGACTTTGAGGTGCCCTTCTTTGTCCCTGCTCTGGCTCTGTGTGGGCAATCTAATTGTGTAATGGTGTGTGTACTCAGCAAGGGGCAGCAAGTCAAGTGCTGGGTACACCTTTGGTCCGAGATGGCAGGAGTGGTCTATAGCTGTTCTGTACTGGCAGGTCCTCCCAACAGCATCCTGGGTCAGGTGGTGAAAGAGGTGCTGCTCCAGGTGTGGGTGGAACTGCATGTGACTGCCAGTGTAAGGAGTCACATCTTTCCTCCAAGCTTTAGACTCCTTTCCTGGAGTTGAAGGGCATTACTAAAATTAAAATATTTGATTAGGGAGCTTTAAGAGAAGGGACTTTTTTTTTTTAAAATGACATGTCTAGAGACTGATTCTACTGTTTTGCATTTCAGTACTTCATTACTGTATGAAGTAGCAACCATAAGGGATGCAATAAAAGGAATTATACCACTTACAGAAAAACGCTCCACTTGCTCAAAATCAGCAGATCAGTTCTCTGCTTTAGGTGTTGGAGCTTCTAACTTTAAATGAATCCTGAAAAGAGTTTATAGGGCTATTTATTGACATGGACTGTT
Source organism: Falco biarmicus (assembly GCF_023638135.1). Taxonomy (NCBI): domain Eukaryota; kingdom Metazoa; phylum Chordata; class Aves; order Falconiformes; family Falconidae; genus Falco; species Falco biarmicus. The sequence goes on from NC_079311.1 coordinate 66,650,948, forward strand.
GCTGAATGCCTGATAAGTTTGCCTGACTGCATAGAGTTTTCTCTTGAAGGCAGTAATGCATCATTATGCTCTAATGGGTCTTGACTGTATCAGCAAAGTAGGAGCTTTGTAATTCCCTAATTCAGGTGGACCTCAGGTGGAAATAAATAGACAAAGGAGGTTTCCTAACACATTTCAACTTGCCTTCCTACAGTTGCTTCCATTTGTGGGACATTCTACATGTGGGTTGTTTTTTTTTTTTTGTGTGGTGACAGGTAAGGAGTGCTACAAAGTCACTGTTTAACCTGTGACACACCACTGCTCAGCTTTCTAAAAGCCCTGATAAAGTTCTTCCTTCTCTTAGGAAACTCCTACCTGTTATTGCCTTCAGAATTGGTTGGTTTTCTAGGGATGATTGCAGAGGTGATAAGAGGTACATTCCCAGCACTCCTATAGTGTATTCCTCAGAAATCTAATTAAAGCTACCAAATAGGCATTTGCATTATCACAATAATGGGCAACATGTACTCCAGGATGTTCTGGGATGTGCAATGAGAGCAAGTGCATTTCAACAAATGAAGAGGAAAAGGGGATGAGGCTAAAAATAACAGATGAATCTCTTGCACTGGGTTCTTTCTGTGAAAGATGCTATTAATAAAACAGCTACAGATAGCTACATCTATTGATAAATGTTTTCTACCATATTTTTCTTGTTTGGTCTGATAGCCCTCAGCATAGCTCTGTTTGTACATATGTTTGTATGGTGTTGCTCTCTTTTGTTACCAAGTTTGTATCTCCTGGTGAAATCTGGACACCCCTTTGTTTCAGTGGGCCTTTGAGTGTGCTCAGGAGTCCGGTGGTTCCAAGGTCTTTGCAGGCCTGGAGACTCACATTGCCTCTGAGAGGAGCTAGAATGGACTTGTATCTGCTGTAAAGGGAGAGAATTTTGCATATTGTGGGTAGACAGAAATTATTTGACCTATACCCTGAATATTAAGAAAGGGTTTTAGAAGCTTAAAAAGATGGAAGAGTTGAAATAAATGAACATCTAGTATGGAGTTAAGTACAAACTGTGCATCTTCAACACATTCAGTTTTGAAAGTGCTTAACTGTAAGAACACAGTCTTAAGATATGAATTATGTCATCTAGAAACTGCATAACTAAACCACTGGTTTGCTGAAGTTGGTATCTCAATGGTGAGTGATACTATCTGATTGTAACTACTGACCTGTTTTCAAAGAGTGTAGTACTCAACAGAAATAAAATACCCCAAATACATTTTAATTGAAAACTTATCTTATTAGGTTCATCTATATAAAAAATATGGTCTGACACGGTCCCTGAATATTAGCTTTTTTGAAGTGAAACCTGAGACGTCTTTCCATGGGAAATGGAATGGAGGTGCAACAGAATTTCAGGAACTCACAGCTGATGGAGCTGAACGTGTCAGCAATTACTTGATTGAAAGATGTTTCCAAAGAGAGATGACAGTTCCTTTTTAAGGTATGTATTTAATTGCTCTTATTCAGGAGAGAATGTTAGAAACCTTGCCCTGTCTCTGAGACCACTGGAAAGGAATAATCTACAACAGGTACCTGAAGCCTTGGATATAGTTACAATTCATAATTATTCAAAGCCATAATTACTTTTTGTATAACTTAATTTTACAATAACTTACAGCAGTTTGGTACTAGTAATGTAGTAATAAGCACCATGCTAACAATAGAAGCTGCAAGAGAAGCTTTGGAAAGAACCACATTGGAGTGGCATTTAGGCAGTTTGTTAATCCAGGCTCTCCGGATTCCAGGATGGGATATTATTTAGGCACACAGTTGGCAGCTGGCAATGAACCCTGAGGTTCTGTTGCTAGGTTGGAGTTCAGCCAAGGTAAACAAAATGTGATTATATGTTGTGTGCAGTCCCCAAAGCCAGCACAGGATACCAATGCATTCGAAACCGTAACTGAGACAGTCTTTGTAGCAGTGGTGTGCCAAAATGGATTCTTAATGTGCACAGAAAAAGGGAGTACACACTGAAAAGAGCAACTTAGCTGAAAGGTCTGGGATGTATGACCTAGCAGGATAGCTCTTGATCTGCCTGCTGAACAGCAAAACCAGGAAATTACTATAAGGTGCTGCTGAAGAAATCAATTGTGAATTGTATTGTTTTATGAAAGCTAAAGGTTTCATTAAACCTGACAATCCTGGCAGTCAACAGTATGTTACATGAAAAGCCATATAATTTATTAAAATGCACCATTCCTTAGTGCACTTGTTTCCTTGGTTTTTTCCCTCTGTTTTTAAACCAATGTCCCGGTTTCAGCTGGGATAGAGTTAATTTTCTTCTTAGTAGCTGGTGCAGTGCTGTTTAAGGATTTGGTGTGAAAACAAAGTTGATAGCACACTGATGGTTTTGGTTGTTGCTGGGTAATTTTTATAGTAATTAAAGGATTTTGTAGTTTCTCAGGCCTTGCCAGGGAGAAGACTGGAGGGAATACAGCCAGAACAGCTGACCTGAGCTAGCTAAATAGTTATTCCATTCCATGGGATGGCATGCTCAGTATATAAACTGGGGTGGGGTGGGGTGGTAGGTTGGCTGCTGGGGTGGGCAGATTGCTGCTCAGGGACTGGCTGGGTATCAGTCAGCAGGGGGTGAGCAGTTGTATTGTGCATCACTTGTTTTCTTCTCTCCCTTCCCTTTGGATTTCATTCCTCTCCCCTTCTCCCTCCTTTTCATTATAACTGTTGTTATTATTATTGTTTTATTTTATGTCAATTATTACATTGTTCTCACCTCAACCCTTGATTTTTACATTCCTTTCTGATTCTCCTCCCCATCCTTCCAGGTGAGGGGGGAGTGAGTAAGTGGCTGGGTAATACTTAGCTACCACCTGGGGTTAAACCATGAAGACCAATAAAAAACCTCTACAAGCTGGAAACCAACAGCGACACAAATTCCTCCCTGAGCTAATGAGACCTTTAGCCTACTTATGCACACCTGTCAACGGGGACTGTCATTAGTGCTAAATTTAACATTGGTAATAAAAGAAGTTTAGGTACACGGGAAGGTGTGGGACAAATGGAAAAAAGTCAGAAAAGTATAATGACAGTACTCCATATTTTATATGTCAGTCCACATAATGCAGCACACTTGCAGTGACACAATGCAGCACATAAGGAACAATTACAGAGTTTTTTTCTTTCTTTTATTCTCACTTCTTTGCATAGCAGGTATAGTTTTCCTTAATGTCTGAGGTGTTGAGGTTCATCTGAGGAGGAATAGTGGACAGTCATTTCTAGAGCTCGTTTCCCCACATGTTTGCAACCACTTTTACTGTGCTAGCAAAGGCAAGTTAAATGGGAGATGTCTGATGAGCAGACTATTGCACTGAGATGTTAAGTGCATGGCTTATGGTAAGCTCCAGTAAAGAGGCAGGAAAACTTCCCTGCCTTGTCCTCTGAAGGACATCTCGATAACTTGTGATCTGTACAGCTAAAATGAAGCTGTGGGTTCACTGCCAGAATATTCCAGTTGCCTGATCAACAATATTTCATATTGGAGTCTAAACAATGGTTGCCCATTGCAGTGTGAAATGATGCGAGGACAGCAGCCACGCTGATTCCTTCCTTCTCCATCCTTTCTCTGCTTTCCATTGCAGTTAGAAACACTTGAGAGTCAAAGCTCCCTTTTATAAATTGGAAGAAATATCTACTGCTCCTGTCAGTCACTTAGAGAGACCCCATGGTTTGCCCTCTACCATTGTGAGAACTGTTCCTCTAATCAACTCTGAAGCATCTGAGTACTGATGTACTGATGAGTACTGATGGCTGAGCAGGCAACAAGACTGGGATTCTTCTGGGATATTGGCTGAAAAGCTAGAGAGAACGGTGAAGAAATACAGGAAGAAAAATTAAGATGGTCCCATACCTCAAGGTATCTGTCCTGTGAGCCTCTAACAAAGCTGGGACATCATTTTCTCTCTGGCACAAAATTAGAGGCCTTGGTTCCCAGAAACCTCTCATCACTTTGCAACTGCAAAGTGGAAATAAATTTTCACGAAAATATGTTCAACAATTTTTTCCCACCTATTTCAAATAGCAATTCAAAACTGTTGTAAATCTTATCAAGATCCTTCACACATGCAAAATAGTAATTTGTTTCTTAATTTATTACACCTTTCCTTACTTTATCCACCAGGTATTACACACAGTGACTACACAGTCTCTGGAAAAGTATTTGGTCCAGTATGCTCTTGATGTCCATTAGCTAGGAAAGTTTCTCTAATGAGGCCTTTGGTTTAAGCAAAAGTTTCCTAGAAACTTATCTAAAGAGCAGTTTTGTTTACCTCTGTCTTTTGCTGACATGGAGACCACCTGTTACTTACTGCTTTTGAGACAATTTTCTATGACCAGCTCTTGTGACTGTTTTACTTGCTAGAACTTGGTGTAAGGTAGCATGATGTCTTGTCAGCAATCATTGGGCAAGGAGCACCCTCATTATCATGTCCTGAGATACTTGGGCCCTACAAGTATTAAAGGTCCTTGTTCAGTAGTCTGGATGTAGTGAATCAAACTTTTCCTGAAATGTTTTATTTCAGTCAGTGCTTAATTCTCTGGTAACTTTGTGACGCTTGCTACTGATGGCCGAATCTCACCTTCAAAATTTAAACTCCTATTTTATATCAATAAATTATGATGATGATGACAAATTTGTATCAAAAGACCTTAAGGATTATAGATGAGAAAAAAATAAAGTACTATGGGATTGAGAACCTGGGCACCAGCTTTCGAGGACATACCAAGTAACAACAAATCAGCACCATCTGCTGCCAGCAGGGACAAACAACACCTTTTCTACCTACTGGTGTGGGAGTATTTTTACAGTGAGCTACAAGAAGTCACCCACGTTTCTAGTACTTTAAGTGAAATAATTGAGCAATCAGCTCCACAGGTTCTATAATAAGGAGCATAAAATGAGTCCACAGTGAGAAAGAAATGAAGAGACTTAACTAAGATGACCTTTTCATTTCATTTTGAAGACAGTTGGTGAGATGCTGGAAGCATTTCAGAAAATATATGCTTAGCTGCAGACACCTTTTCTACAACAAAACTCCTTTGTTTAAATTTCAGTCACAAAACCAGTTACACAGTTCTAAGTGAAAACAGAACTTTTACCTACCACATCATTTCCAAAATACCAGGTGCTTCAAGTAAAGAAGAGAACGTTAAGGATATCCTTGATGTTATAATACCTGCCTAACAATCCAACACATCCTCATCAACAAACACAAAGCAATTCAGACTTACAAGCACTTCTGCTTCTTTCTGTATTTTATTTACCACTTACTGGATCTTCTTACTTCCAGGATGCTAGTAAACATAGTATCTTGGCCTGTTTTCCACTTGCTACTTAGTGTTTGGAAGGAATTTTACAGAAATACTTCTTAATCTTTTCTTGTTTGTGGTGCATGCATCTATGAGTTCAAGGTTCATGGGCAGGTGTCACTGTTTGCAACACCAGTTGCAGTGGGTCATATTATTTACTCTTTAATGCCTTGCCGTGCATTAATTAATTCTAATGCACTCCAACAAAACCTTGCTGACTTTTTACTTTTATTCCAGTTCACAACCATATAGCTCTCAGGCTGTGACCTTTCCTCCTGCTATTGAATGAACTGCATCGTTACAGGTTTGCTCATCTGAAAGAAACTTTTCAACGTGAACAAAAGCTTTGTTAAGAGGCCCAAACACTGCTCTGGTAGGTAACAGTTCAATACACCTCACCTGAGTGTTGCCGATTCATTAGTATTCAAGTGAGCTGGTTTTGCAGTGCTTGCCAGCATCTGCTGTTAGGCAGAGTAATGCTAGTTGGCTGTGCTTGCTGAACGTTAGTCTTGTAGGAAGAGCTCGCCTTGCAAACAGTCCGTTGAGGTGGTACTCCAGCAATGTCTTGTGTGTTTTTTGTTTACAGAAAGCATTAGAATGGTGTTGAGTGACTCAGCCGCTTCTATCCTGTGTGTGCTTAGCTGCGTCCTAACTAATGCAAAGTAAAATAATAAAAAGGCACTTCTGAAATAGTTTTACTTTGATTTGGTAGAACAGCTCTATCATCCAATATTTAAGTATTGCCTGTAACTCAGGCACCAACAAAAAAATCTCTTCCATCATCTTGCTTACATGATGTCCTTTTGCAGATATGATATATGCAGCTACAGAAACAGAATTGAGTGGGAAATGGGACTTTAAATGACAAGATTTTTGCTGAAGAATTTTTTGTGGTTCAAACAATACTTTTCCAGCTGAAAATTTAGAAAAATTTCTTCTGTTTTCCTGAAACTGTAAGAAAGTGAGGAAAAGCCTGAGCACATTTTTTAAACTGACACTGTTTCTTGCTTTTAGCAAATAACACTTTTAATGTTGATTCTCAGATCCAAAAGCTAGAGGGAGGAAAAATAGGCTCTTATACATGCTGTGTGTGTCTCAGCTTCTGTTGCTTGAAAACCCCTTGCATCACTCCAAATTTTGAAACTGTAACAAGGGCTGAAAAAGGATGGTTCTGAACTTACTTGAAAAAAAAACCCAAAACAACCAAGCACAACAGGAGGTATACGTAATGGTAATAAGATAATAATGAGATAATCCTATCTCCAAACAAAACCATGTTTGACTTCTTTCCTACCAGATCTTTGCTCAGGTTTTCCCAGGTGAAGTTGAGTGCCTAAGGGCGAGTACGATCCAGTCAGCTGCTATCCCTGTGACACATGCATTCTGCTGGGACAAAGTAATGCTTCACACTTTATCCTACAACATTTGCCTTAGCCTGTCACCTTAAAGCAAACCACCTCAGATTATTTCTATGGGTCTGGTTGTTTATGGTGGTGGTTAGGTTTTGCTCACTTTGGGCACCTTAGCTGGAGGACAGGCCACCACACGGCGCACAGAGATGTGGTGCTGTGCGTCAGGTCTCTGCTCCTGCTCGGTGTCGGGCAGTTAGACCCAACACCTCAGGGAGCCACTGCTCCCCAGGCCTCGCTCTGATGCCACTGCTGCGTGGTCCTGCGCAACCCTTCACGGTGGGCAAAAACCTGAGTGAGAAACAAACCGACGTCAGGGTTTTGGTTGGCGGAGCGTGCCGAGGCTGCCCTTGCTCCGCTCCCCAGGCAGGGGCTGAGGCAGCGGCACCCCCCGGGACTGTGGCACGGTCAAGGGTGCAACCGCACTGGCCACGCACGGCCTTGTGCGGCTGACCCGCCGGCCCTGGCACGGGCAGGCTACGGCGGGCCGGCACGACTGTCCCCGGGGACGAGCCAGGGCGCTTGGCACCGGCCGCCGCCGCCGCTGCCCTTCCTCTCCCTCCCCGCACGGTCCGCGGGACCCGCCGCGCCGCGCCGCTTTACCGCCAGCCGCCGCGTCTTGGCGCCGCCGCGCAGCCCGGGCGCGCTGCGTCCCGCCGGCGGGCCGGGCCGGGCCGGGCCGAGCCACGTCGCCGCCCGCGGATTCCCGCCGCGCCGGCCGCGCCTGCAGCTGCTTAAAGGGCGCCGCCGGCCGCTAGGGAGCGGTGCGCGGTGTGCGGCGGGGAGCGGGCACCGCCTCCCGGGCAACCGCAGCCGGCGCCCCGGGGGCTGGCCGGGCTATAAGTTGTCTTCCCCATAGGTCGCGGTGCGTGCAGGCTGCCCAGGCGCTTGCCCCCCGCTACCCGGGCCGTACCGGCCGCGGGGACCCACCTCGAGGTCAGCTCACCTCGCCTGAGGCGGCGGCGGGCTCGGTCAGCCCCGGCGGAGATGGAGCGGGAATTAGAAAAACCCTCCCGGCGGACGAGTAGGAAGGATGAAGATCGGCGATGGGTAACGGTGCCTTGGGGGATATGGGGGTGTGTGTGCTCTGGGGAGGGTCGCGGCTGGGGAGGGGGCAGGCGCCTTCCCGGCCGGTGTGGTGGCTCTGCCCCGTCCCGGGGACCGTGGCTCCCCGCGAAGCCTCGCAAGCAGCAGGGCTGGCGCAGGGCGATTTGGGGCGAGGGAGCTGTGGGCCGTGCGCTTGTTCAGTCTTGTGCGTCTCTTGTGTTCCCCTCGAGGAGCAAGTGGTGAGAGCGCCTGGAAAGGACCTGCCGCGGCGCAGAGGGCAAAGCCCACGGGAAGCGGCTGAGGTAAGGGCAGGCACAGACACCCACACTGCGCTCGGTGCACTGGGGAGTTCCCCTCTTTACGTTTGTGGGGAAGGGGGAGGAGGAGGCTGCTGAAAATACGTGATTTTGAAAACACAAATATTTTTTCTTTTCCTTTCCTATTATTCCTTGTTACACTTTCTTAACTGTAGCATCTGAAATGTCAGAAAAACACAAGTTGGGGTAAAGTGACATCTGTTGAGGGGAGGAATCAAAACCACCTGTAGGCTTCTCTGGCACTGCTTGCCCTTTAAAAGTGAAAGCTACTTGTCCTGATTGCAGGGGTTTTATGGATCTACAGAGCTGCTTTATTGGCACAGTGAGCTGACTTCCCCACATTTAGAGGGTGGTAAAGATAACAGGGACAACAAAGAATTTGCATATACAGTAGGAACATAGGTGGAAAACTTATTAATCACCAAAAATATGCTTGACGCTAGGCAAGAGGCAAAATACAAGCAGTTTGTACCTGAAGGAGTTGACACACATCTCAAAACCTGACGAGACTGCAATATACAGACTATGAGGTGAAGGCGTAAAAGGAATTGACCATACTGAAAAACAGTGAAGCAGATGAGCAGTGAGCCCTCAGATACAACTACAATACAGAAATGTAGCCACCAAGCATGCCGAGAGTGTCACTTCAACATAAAAATTTTATGTAAGTGACCCCATGGGAAAAGCCGTGTTAAAGTGAGCAGTGACTGGGCTCTAGGAGAAAAAAACTTGGGGGGGGAGTGGTGGTGAGGGGGAACTAATGGCCAGAACTCAAGAGAATGTTACAGTCTGGCAGTGCATGTTAGCTTGCTGTTGTCTCTGATGTGTCAACAGCTGCTAGCTGCACTCCATATTGTTTCATTCAAAAGCGTCGTGGAAAACTTTGAGGTGGCCTTCTCTTGCTGTGCAACAAGCAAAAGCCCATTAGCCAATGCTTTTCTGTGGCTGCTAACAGCAGCGCTCACGCAAGTGAATGTTTTAGTGTTTTTTACTGAGTTGAGGTTTATTTTCAGTGATTTAAGACCAGCTTTTGAGAAGTAAAGAGAAGGCTTCAAATTTGGAATTCATTGACTTTTATACAGTGTCTAACGTGGTGATTGCTTTCCAGCACAGTTTCAAAGGGCTTTCCATCAAAATGGATCTTCTAGGTAAAATTATATCTCCCTCCAGCCTAAATCCATAAGCTTGAATCTTGAGATCTTTATGCATCCTCCATTACATGGCTGTAAATAGAGGTACTGTGTGGTTCATCACCTAAAGTTAATTTACACTATGAAATAACCAACAATAATTCCAATCCCAAAATCACCTAAAATTGACTAATCTTAGTTAGACTCTGGGCTCATCTCGACTAAAGGTAGGGTTCCAACACTGACCGTGAATGGATGCCCAAGGGAGGAAAGGACTGATGTGTATGATAGTAATTAACTTGTGGAGATTACGTACTATACTGGTGCTGGTACAACTAAGCCAAGAAGCTTTGCAACACTATGCAGTTCTCTTTTGACAGCCCAAGGTCTGATTCTAGTCATATGTTCCACATAGGTTTTATGCTACTACTTTAATTCAGGTCTTGCTGAATCAGAAACTTACCTGTGACATTTATTTCATTACAGTATTTAGTGCTACCCGTATGAAACATGAACCTCAATACTGGTGAGCACTGCTGCATTTAGTTAGAAAATAAAACGTTTCTAGGCATGTTATTTCATGAGACATCTTGCTCTGCATGGACTCTGTGTCTGGTAGGCAGTGTACTGCTAGCTGGCTGCTGGGTCTGAATGTAGCAGTCACTACTACACTGTCACCTGCTGCAGGGACAGCTCATCGCTGTTTAAAGACTGTTCCTTTGGAAAATGCTAGGGTTCTAATTTCTAGGAACACAGGTGGTGCATCTATGTGTAATGGAATGGCAGTGTATGTTAGCTGTTGAAATTGTGACATCAGCTAACATGCAGTTGCTATCCTTTTCCACATATCTTGATCATCAAAATGTTACTTCTCTATAAGGAATCCTTGGGTCCACCTGGTTATTGCTTTTTTGACTGTCAGGCTCATTTTTTGTATTATAGTGGTACCTAGCATTTCTGTTATCCAAACAATTGTGAGATTTTTTTGTTGTTTTACACTCTGGTTACCATCTGCTTTTAGATACTAAGGTAACAGGAGGTTTATAAATACTTGAAACAGGTAAATAATTCAAACATTTCAAACAATTCTAAGCCCTTCAAGTTTTCTTAAAGCAAAAGAAGCACAGTTAAAAACTTCACATGAGTTTTAAAGCTTGATTTTAATTTTTTTATAATGATATTTGGCAAATACAAGTTGGTTGTTGCTTTTTTTGGAGGGGCGTTGTATTTTTTTTTAACTGAATAATTAGATGCTGGAAAGGCTTAGAATCACTTTCACTGACTGCCTGAATGCTATAAAATAATCACCTTTCCATTCTACAAAAAAAGAGAAGTCAACTTGAGAGTTTTTATTCTCCCCTTGCTTCTCAGAATAGCTTAATTTGTGAACAGCAACATATTAAAACAACTGCACGTAGTTTCACCACTCAGGAGACACAATTTGAATTGGACATAATATTACAATTCAGAAGATTAAAGTCTGGAACCACACTGGTCCTTTTGATTCATGTTCCAGTGCAAACTTCTATCAAACATACTGCTCTGTCGTCATCCTAGCATTTCAGGCATTTACGACATGCAAAACAAACCCTTTGTTACAACTTGCTTTATGTAGGTGCTGCTGTATGTGCTTTGCAAAGCGAAGGTCCCCTAGGGAGGGAAATAGCATCAGTGTCTGAGAAGGTCTCCAGAATCAGGGTGATTCTACTGTTTGTGGTGATTAGGCAGTGTATTGTTAGTTAGCTGTTCATACACCAGCAACTGACTACACTGCCACATTAGCACCTCACTGTTGAGGCAAGAATATACACACTGTTACTATAAATATCGGACCTTGACTGGTATGGGGCACAATGCCTGCCTAGTTCCCCTGACTGAAAGGAGCTGTGCTAGGCTATGCAAACTGAGTCAATGTAGGGTATAAAAATAAGTGTAATTGTATTTGACACGCTTCTACAGCTAATCCAACTGGTTTCTGAAGAGTTTACTAAATTACGTTAAGTATTAAGTAAGAGTTTCAGACTTGGGCCCTGTGTGAAGATGTTTCTCTTACACCATTAAATGTTTACTGGAGCATAGATGTGTGGGCTCAGCTAACAAGTATTTTCTGGTAATACCAGAACTAACTAGGACATGAATGACTCTAATTTGCACTCCCAGGAAATGTTTTGGAAGGAGGAACTGACAGTTAAACAGTTATCTATTTGACATAGGATATGTCAGACCTATGGAGTAAGAGATGCCTGAGAGAGGAATGACAGAAGTGTTAGGATGAAGGATGCAATAGGTTATACTCAAAGGGAGTTGAAGAAACTTAACACTCATGGACTGAACTCTTAACTTCCTTGAGAGGGCAGTTTTGTCTTAAATTGGTGGGATTATTTAAGAATCCAATAAACAGGTTTTAATCTGTTTATAGTGTCTGCAGTTCAGTGGGTTTTTTTTATATGCTATATCCTACATAAACTGTAAGTGGGTGTTTATACAAACTTGTATTCATGTTACTTTGTGAATTTTGCCTATAGATGTGTGCTTGTATAACAGTGTTCTGACTTTCATTTTATTTATTTGCTTTTCCAAGAAGTGTTTAGTTTATGATCTGCCCTAAATATTACATTGGAAAAGCTGGTATGTCTCATGAAGAGTAAGTAATACAAACATACTGAGTTTTTTGAGGAATATTAGGAGTAAACCTTGAAAAACTTAAACTCTGTGTAGATTCAGGACTGAATGGTATGCATATTCAATTTTCTACAGAAGATGGTTATAGTGGATTGCGACCAAACAGTGAAATAACAAAATCAATGACGGTCTTCTCAGGTAAAACCTTGTTTTTCTAGGAATCTGAAGCAAAAGCAATTCAGGAAGCAGTGAGTTAAATAATTCTGTTCACTCATTTGCTAATACCTCATGCTATTTCTGAATACCAGGAAAGAGATTTGATCTTAATGCTGGCATTGAGTTATTTAAGATTACAGTGTGTCCTGTGAAAAACAGAGTATGAGCTTTAGTGAGTGAATCACAAGCAAGGTGTGCACACCCACTTCCCTCCTGATCCCTTCTAGAAAGTGATACCGTGCTGTTTACCTTTCATAGGTTATTAAGGAACTTGAGTGAATTTCCTATAGTATGAGTCACTCTCAGGCGATACCAAGACTAAAATAAATTATATATTTTTTCAGGTGTACCACTAACAGCAACCACCATTTTTTTTATATCTACTCTTTTTTTATTCAGTGATATGAAAAGCAGGGAGCTACAGCAGTGCACATGAACGGACATGCATGTTTTAGTCATGTGCTTTTTCAATTAAAAGATATCATCCACATTTATGGGAAAAACATTGTGTCCTGCCACTTAGTCCCACAGAATCTAGACTGCTCCCAGTGAGGGGAGAGGATCTCTATCTCAGTTCCCTTCCTACTCCATCAAAGCAGCAAGGACATGTGACAAAAATCACCTGACATGTTCTGCTAAATGTTCCCAAGGCTGGAACTGTAAATTCACAGGGAGACTGGGGTGAAACACAGGATCTCAGTATAAGAACAGGAACTGTCTTGATGGATTGGATGTGGAATCTTGCAGACTAATGGCAAATTGCTCAAAACCTCATCTGAAACACCAGCAGCAGGCACATCTGGATTAACTAAACCCTTACACAGGCCTTAACTGATCTCTGAATTTAGTGGCTAAAGTTATCATGCGTAAGATTTTTTTCCCTTTCAAAATGATGGTCGTCATTATTGAGGATGACTTTGTTTAATTCTCCACATCAGTATCATTACTCAATCATTCGCAATCTTTTAATCTCCTTGTTCTTCAGGGGGTTTCTGTGAAATTCTCAATGAATTCTATAGATGAATGAGAAAATACTTCAAAAAAGTTCTCACTTTTTGATATAGGTAAGTGGCCATATTTATTGGAAAATGTTTTGAAGCACTTAGGTATTTTCAGTCACTGCTAGTCTTAAAAGAGAACAGTACTAATGCTACCAGTGCTTTTTCATACAGAAAATTTTTCTGAGACACTGTTTTCTCTTGTTTCCACTCTTTCAGCCCTCCTTTAAGACTTGGGACAGCTGGAATGAGGTTCCCTATTCCAATTTACTGTCTTTCTTCATCAAACAGAAATCAAAACACTTGGCAGTTTGAAATGTAACAGTGGAATGGAACAGGAAATGGGTTTTCAGTTTCATGCAGGATTAGGGAGATTGCAAAGTGAGAAGAGTGGGGCTTGAGGCATGAACCTTCATCCCGAACCTTCATCCCCTTCTACCTCTACCTGAAAATTGTTTTATTCCAAAGGTGTGAGGTAGGTGGCTGGGGAGCGTTGTCTTGGGCTGTTTCAGAAAGATGTTTGTTAAGAGTCCCGGGCAGTTGACTTGTCTTGCCCCTTGAATCCTGCTGTAAACAACCATGTATATTCAAACAGGTCCTGCCTTCATCCAGATCAGAAGCTTGGGAATCCAGCAGGAGATGAGCTCACAGCTGAGGCACAGTTCTGCAGTGCAAATGCATGGAGAAGGCTAAAGAGGTTAAAAATGTGGCTGTAAAGATGAAATGTAAAATGAATCAAAATACAAAGCAGGCAAGGAAACATTTTTGCAATTTTTTCTTTTAATAATTTTTTTCTATGTACAGTTTTTTACAACTAAGTTGACAGCTTCACAATACAGTAATCTTCCTCAAGAATATACTGTAAAGCTAGTATCTTCAGTTGCATTTGTCTCTTAAAAACCCTGCTATGATGCCTCTGGGCCCCATGGCTTTCAGTGAGGGCAGTTATGTGTTAATGGAATATCATAATCTGTTTGTTCCTGCTAAATGGGAAACAAAACCCTTCTGTGCAAATACGGAGTAATTTTTCAACAAATAATCTTCTTTTTAGCTGTCTCCCCGCTGGTGACAATTAATTAGCTATTGTCAGCAATTTAAAGTCAGAAACTTTATGCAAATTGAAGGTCCATCCCTGCAAGGTACTGAGTGCTTTGCCATTCTCAGTAACCTCAGTGATTCTCAAGGCCGCTGTAGGAGCCAGTTCAATGTTAATAGACATAGTGTAGCTGAAAATACGAACACCAAAGAGAAGTCACCTGATGGTTTAGCTTCTAGCAGCATTTTCCAGGAATGTAGTAAGGCTGTGTACCCATGCTGTTGAATGGATTCACAGGGTGAATGGCTTTTTCAGAGGTCTTCTCTTTTTTTCATGATAATCTGCCTAATTAATGATGCTACTTCTGGCTTGATATTTTCTATGGGCTCTTCAGGTCTCCAGAATTTCACAACTTTACCCTCAGGGCTGACAAGGTACTTCCAGAAATTCCATCGGGGCTCCTTCTTTGAAGAATCTGTAAGAATGGCATCAGGTCATTTTAATGACTTAAACTTGTTACTGTTTAATTACTCTGCAGTGATTCTTCAACTGTTTATGTTGAAGTTATCCTACCTTGTTCTTTGCTAGTAGTCTGAGCATGGATTTACTGGTTGGTGTTAATGATATGAAAATTGGGAAGTGAATGATGCTTTCCCTTTCTTGTGAAACTGTTTAAGGAGTTCCTACTTTTACTATGCTCTGCTTCCTAGGGAGGAGAATATGAGGGGCGCATACTCATTTGGGGCATCCCCAGTTTTGTGTTGGTTTAGGGGAAGTGAAATAGCAGCAGGAAGTCATACTGGTGATGGTTTAAATGGGCTCCTTTCATCCTATGAACAAAACCTTACTGGTATCTTTGCTATCATGAATACTTGGTAAGGTAGTTTCTAGGATCAAGGGGCTATCAGGAAACTGTGGCTCCTAGAGGAGACAGAAAAGGTTTCTTGACTCTGGCTTTGTTCTTGGAGAGTCTCACACAGATTAGAGGGAAACCTCTTTTTGAGAGAAGAACTAGAAGAAAATTTTAGATTTTGACTGGGGAGTATGTGTTCAGTGGGGAACAGTGCTACACCCTACACTGATTCTTGGAAGCAATGGGCTGAATTTTGCCATTGGACTACATTTGTAATGTCATGATTGTAAGGGGACACCATGGCAAGGAAATGGGTATGGTAAGGCTCATGTCCTGGAGGCTCTGGCCCAGCTAGTAACTGTATCTTTGCTGAGTTATGTCTAGGATCAGTCTTGAAGTAACATAACCCCCTCTCTGAACGTGGTTCCAGTGTTCATCAATGCATAAGAATAACTCATACAAAGTAGAAACACATAGGAAGCTGCACATTGAGGAAATGTGAGGCCGCCAGCCTTGCACTGGCCCAACAAAATGCCTTGCTACTATGAAAGCAACAAGAAGCAGTTGCGTATATTTATGCTGCAGGTGGATTCTTTTTGCACTAGACTGTTTCACAGCGCTGGACAAATTGTAGCTAGCAGTCACAGTCACAAGGGGGTGTAGCATGAAGATGTTCAACCTTTGATTATCAAGACAGCTACATGAAGAAAACAGGTGCTCCTTTAATTGAAGATGCACAATAACTTCATGTGAGGCAGAGGAATGCAGGAAAAGAAAGACTTATTTCAAAATATTTGAGTACCAGAGTATCCTTCTCCTTGTGGGTGAACAGCATGACAGATAAGAACGAACTGACTGAATATGGCTATTCTGTTTCTGTATAGGTATTAATGTCTGATACTGATTGCACTGGTAGTTAGAATCTGAATTCACCCCACTCAGCTGGTACCTACAAGCTCTAGTCTCCTCAATAATGAACTGAGAGACGCTGCCAGAGTGCGTTCAATAATTCCACTGGACATCAGGCAACTCAGAGTAACAAGACTTCACCTGTGGTCTTTGGTGGCATGCCTACGGGGAGGTATAGTAAGGAACAGTTACAGTGACAGTGGTGACCACTTAAATGACTCCTAAATGATAATTTTCAAGTATGTAGGAAGTATCACAGAGGATATGGCAAGAAGCTACAGACTTAAGTGGTGTAAGAAAATTTTCATTTAGATGTTGAAATAGCTTTCTGACAAGAGGAGCTGTGAACTGGAATAGACTGGGAGGTTTTGGAATCTCTCACATGACTACTGTTCTAGTCTGGAGGAGCACATGTAGTACTGATTTGGGTAACTGTGATTCTGTCTTGGGGCAGGGAGATGGAATATAGGTTTGGGCCTTCCCCTACCTTATTTTCTATTTAAAATGATGTGGTAGAGAAGGGTTATGTTCTAACTATACTTTCTTTAATATATGAGTAATTAGTATGGGTCAAAGACCTGGCCAAAGTTCAGGAAAATTCAGAAAGGCTTTTCAAGTTGGCTTTGGGTCTATGAGCTCTTTGGTCAACTGAGGGGATCTTCATTTTGCTTGTGTGAGAATATGAGGCTCCAAGTCAGTAAATGCGTACTGTAACAGGAGTATTTGTGTCAGTGGGCTTTGCAGGCTGTACCCTTAAGGTCACAAGACAAATTAATGCAAATCAGTGATTATCTTTAACTACAGTATATATAACTCTGCTTTACAATATAGGTTTCATAAAGGTGGATATATGACTCAGCTAAAAAAGGAATCTTCACATCTGCATGTGTTTATGTAAAATCTTCTGGTAGTTTTGCAGCCCTAGTTACTTTTTTGTCCATAAGAAAAGTTGTTTTTCAACAAAAGTCACATGATTTGAAGTGGGATTTGTAGGTGGGCATCTTTGCACTCGAGTTTATACATCCACAGAATGGATATTCCTAGTTGGGCTGGTCACAGTAGGCTGTTATAATCAGTGAGGAGAGACGGATGGTTTCAGGGTACAGCTCTTCTGACCACATTTTTGATATCCACATTGGAATAAGATGAATTGTATGCTGAGTGCCTGTTCCCCTCCATAGACTGTGAAGACTACGATGTTTCCTGACAAACACAGACTCGAATTTAGGGAGAATACCATAGTCATAGGCAGCTTGATATATAAAAGAAAATAGTTACCGATTAGAAATTTAAAGGCAGGCTCTGCTTCTGATCCTAGGATCTTGATTTTGTGGAAAACAGGGAAGGTTACTCCATAGTTTCCTTTGGCAAAAGATTCTATTTCCTGGCTCGAACTAGGCTCTGATTCTCCGAACTGGTTGCAGGGAAAAGCCAGCACAGTGAAGTGGGAGGGACCAAACTCTCTGTGTAGTTCTTGCAGTGCGATGTAATTTTTGGCTGTGTGTTGGCAGTAACTGGCCACGTTTACAACCAAAGTTGCCTTCAGAGAAATAAATTTATAATAGTAAGAAAAAAAACTAGCATAAGAAAAAAAAATGGCATAGCAATTACAATTGTATCTTAAAATGGCATCTCCCACTACCACAGTCATTCCTGCTGAAAGGCTAAATTTAATCTATCTGATTATAATTTCATTAAACAGCTAAGGATGTTACCAGCTTAAGATACTTACTTTTAGACAGCCCGTTTTAAAAAATCCAGTAAATGGATAAATTTCAACTTACAGCTTTGTTTAACTATAAGCATGTAAAAAAAGCAGGTATTTAGGACAGGCACTGAAATCATATTTACTAAATCAACTTCCAGTCATCAACACAACACACAACCATTCTTAACTATGATTAAAATGCACGAATTGTATTGTTAGGCTATATTGATTTATAATAAAGAATACGAAAAAAACATTTTTCTTGATTTTTTTAGACCTAATACTTAATTCCTGGAGCAGGCCTAGATAAAATAAATTTCTCTCCAGCTTTCTGTTTGAAGAACAGAATTTAGCACAAATCTCTGCTGACGATTCCCATAGCCAAACTTATTATCTAGAAATTGGATACTTGTTTTTCTGTAAAGATTCAAGACAAAGATAAAATGAAGTTGCAACTTACTTTTCCTCTGTACTTCTCCAAGGAAATGATCCTTCCCCGTGAATCCTTGACTTCAAAAGAATAAAAATCCTTGATTTTAGGTTTAAAAAATCTGAGCTGCAGCAGGCAGAGAATGGCAGTACACAAAAACATTGACAGAAAGACAACAAAGACCCTGGCTTTGGGCACTGAGTATTTCAGAGGATAAGTAGTTGTGAGAGGCTCCATTTTTGAAATCTTTGGAGAGGAGCCTGGGCAGGCCTGGAATGTGAAGGAGGAGCTGAAACATGAAACTCGCCGCTGGGACTAGAAAGAACAAGCTGCTCATTTAGCCCCTGTTGCAGAAGTGCCTGTTTCATATCACAGTGTCTCTGCTGGGCTTCAGAGCTCTTGGGTAAAGTACAGAAATCTCCCGGGAGGTGGGGGTGGAGGGCAAGAAGAAAAAAATAAAAGAAAGCTGAAAAAAAAAAAAGAAGGCAAAAAGGAGAGGAGGAAAAAAAAGAAATGAATGAGGAGTGTGTTCTTATCACCTAAAGCTTTTGACCTGTTTGCTCTGTTTGACCTGTATGGGATACATCAGTGTCTGTCTGCACGCTGGCTGAGAACTGCTGGGGCTTCTTGTGGGTCTGTTGTGCAGCAATAGTGCATCCCCTGGCCCCCTCAGGTGTCCCATACAGAGTTGTTCAGCAGCAGGCACCTGTGTGGTCAGATCTGGAGAAGCAGTTTGGGGTAGCTGTTCAGGTAGGAGGGCAGTAGGACTGAAACTAGCCTGTTTCATAGCCTCAGTTATGCTGCTTCTCATCAGCTGCTGTAGAATTGCAGGCAGCTTTGTAAAACTCTTACAGCACATGGGGCAGAGAAAAACTCCATGTTGACAGGCTAGCGTACGGGAAGATAATAACATGGGTTTTTTTGTAATGGGGGGGCTGATGGAAAATGGGTTGCTTTTTTTTTGTTGCTACTCGCTAACTAGCACAAGCTGTGCTGAGATGAGAAGAGGGGAAGGTCTGAGTGACCAAAGAGTATGTTAGCTGAGAATCTCGGGTATAAGCCAGGCAGCTCCATTGGTGTTTTGTTGAGGCCATTGTGAAAGACAACCTGAACTTCAATGCCACACAGGTCTGGTGTCTTACCTGTCTTTGTTTATTGTTTTCTATTTTAGAGATGCTTGCCTGTTGCTCTTGGTTTCTAATAGCACATCAACATGTAGTGGTTAGAACTCAGTTATGGAAAACCCAAAATTTTCCTCTTTGTCTTTTATCAGGTCTTCCTGTCCTCAGTCCTCTCTTTCTTTATGTCCATTTGCTGTTCTCTCTCTTCCTTTCAGCTTCCATAATTTTATTTTGTCCTGCTAATGCTTAGTTTTGGGGGCTTTTCTAAGCTGTTACTTGTCTTTCAATCCATGTTGCCTGTCAGTCTCTGCTAACTTTCTTTTCCTGCCTGTCCAAACCACCACTGAAGAGTGATTTCTGTCTCAGTTGTCGTTCTTCTTACTGATACTTCGCTGTGCTGAGAGGCTACATTTTAAAGGATGAAAATAGAGTGGGACTTTCTGAAGGTGAAACCTGGAATCTGGGGGTCTGCTGCTTTTCAGCAACTTTGAGATCACCTCATCTATCCCTGATTTGAACCATTTCTATAATCTCTAAATAGCTAAAGCCCATGTCCATTTTGTGTAACAAGATTATATAGAGGGTTTCATGCAGTTCTACGTGAGAGATGCTTGGGAAAGACTGTGACATTTCAGTATTTGTATGGGTGTTTCCCGTGAATTGGGGACATGTGAGGCTTGATCTCTGTATGGCAGTGAGGCCTGTGAGTACTGTTTTGGTGGCGGGGACAGAAAAGGCACAGACCTCATGGCTGTAATGAACAAAGCTTTACTCAACAAGCAAGCACAGGTGACTGATTCTGACTTTAAAAGCAAGTTTGAATGTGTTTGATTTTAGAAAATCCATGCAAGATCGTGGTGTCTAAGTTATGTGTCAACAGCTTGTAATTTGTGTCTAATATTATTTCAGAAATTAAAAAATTACAAGACTTAGCGTATTATAAATATTACTGAAGTACCTAATAATGATCCAGAAGCCTATTATACTTGCTGTGCTTCCTTACTGTTGTTACTTTCACCTAAAACATTGCTTTAAAATTGTCTGAAAAACAAAGCCTTGTGTTCAGTATTATCTAGGCTGTTAGATTTCAAATTTTGATACATTCTTATGTTTTACGTTTTTCTGACACAAATTGCTCTATGAATTAATCTGAAAGTAAGAAATGTAAATCTGTCATTGAATTTTCATTTAGTATGCCTTAATGTATTAAAAAATGTGAGATAATATTAAAAATAGTAACATGAGCAAGCTGCAGTGGTGGTGAGATTTAGAAATCGGAAGAGATCTAAGCCCTCATTTGAGTGAAGATCAGAATACCAGCCTGGTTCCAGACAGCTGACATGTGGGTTTGCCCAAATGCCCATGTCTTAGGAAAGACCAGACCCATGAGCCTATGGAAAGTGTCTGAAGATCTCGGATCTTTCAAAGGCCAGTGCTGTAGCCTAGTGCATGAGTGACACAGATTTAGTTGGTGGGGTTTTTTTTTTTCTCTGCTACAGGCTGTGTGACAGTTTTCAGGGCTACATACCTAACCAGAAACATTTCTTTATGTTTTTTCCCCACTCCTTACTCTTTCTCCACCCAGGTGACCGACTGCTGGAGCCATACTCAGCCCAACATCCGTTTCCACGGCCCGTTGCTCTGAGGTGGGCTTGAGCCCTTGTAGCGCAGCAGACAAAAACCTGAAACATCATTGAGGAACGGGAATGCTGTTAAGTCATGACGCATTTTTTAGTTGGTGTTTTGTCTCCTGTCCCTTGTGCAGGTCCCAGACTCGGGAAGGATCACGTACTCCGGGTTTAAGAGCTCCATGAAGAGGAGGCTGGCGGCCCGCGCTGCGGTGGCGAGCAGCCCCATTGTCACAAGATGGCAGCAGCTGCACGCGAGAGGCCGCTCCCCCGCCCGCCTCGGTGCCTCCGCGGGGCCCCAGCGCGGCCGCGCCCCCGGGGAGACTCCAGGTCAGGCGGGGTGCGAAGGGTTTTCATGCAGAGGGTGGCCAAACTGCGGATGTCCACCCACTGCTCCCTCACAGAAGGTGCCAGGAAGGAATCCTGGAGCAACCCGGAGCGGGGTGTCGTGTGAGGTGTGGGCTGGTGTTGGGCATTGGCCGTGTCCAGGTGCTTTGGGCATGGCGGTGTGCAGCAGCAGCGGTCTGCGCAGGGCTGCCCAGGCGCGGCGGGACAGCGGCCTCAGGGCAGCAGTGCGCCGCTGTCGTGAAAGGAAAGCTGGGGCTAAGGTTCCTGTTACCAGTGCGCAGGCTGCCCGGGGCAGCAGGTCGTGGAGGTGGGTGTGCAAAGGAGAAAGAAAAGTCAGTCTCATCCCCAGCCCAGCGACGCTTGCTGCAGACCAGCCTTTCTTCCTCTGTGGTGCGGGCTGTATCGGGCCGAGTTTAAGTGGCACTGGGCTGTGACAGTGTGCAGGGTTTGTTGGAGTAGCTAACGGTAACTGACAGAGGAGAGCAGGAGAAGTCATGAGGCCTCACCTCTTCCTTCTGCTTCTCCTTTGCCTTACACGCAGCTGCTGCAGACCCGGCCATAACTGCAGAACTTGGATCAGTCTACATGCCTGCATGTGCTCTAGCATACGCTCGCTGAAGAAGAAGCTTGCCTTGTGTCACTGGGTCTGCTCCAATGCATGAAGCGTCAAGTATTGACAAAGGGACAGCAGCCAAGGGACGCTCACACTCAGCTCACTTTAGGGAGAGACCTGAGGGCCGCTCACAACACAGATCAAACTTTCAGTACTCGGACTTTGTCTGAAGAACTGACTATAGGGGAAGCTGTTTCTCTTCCTCAACAGCAGAAGGAGCTGACAAAAGGCTGAATATGAGCCCTTGAACTCACCAACTCCTACTTCCAGCAGTCCTGTGAGAAAGTGCGGAAGGGTCTACATGCAGCACGTACAAGAAGAGCTTCCTGGAAGACTGAGGGATCTAAATAGCTCATTTCTTGATTAATAATTGAAATCTTTAGAGAACAAATAAGAGATGCTGTTTAGTGTTCAGGATATGTTCCTGTGACGCTGTGGCTCTTGGCTAGAAAGTGCAATTTGTCTTCTGCTAAGCACAATACCAGAACTGTTCAGAAATACATGCCCAGCTCTGAGAAACCCAGGTTCTAACACAGGGTGAAGTCTTCCCTACTTCAGTTTCTAGAATAAAAAGTCCTTCATGCTGTCTCTGTTAGCAGTGGTGAAAGGCTGTATACAGGTTCTGGGAAATCAGAAATGGATTTTCTGTGTAGCCGGTGATAAATATAAGGCTGGTTATGAGCTGCAGTAGTAAACAAGCACTCTTTAGAAAGCGAGTGATCAATCTGACCTTTATTTAGACACATGTTTTAGGATAAGAGAAATAATGCTGTAGAAATGTCTCCACTGACAAAAGGAAAGCAAGGGTGACTGGTTCAAATGTCACTTATTTGCATTGTCCCACTTATTGTGTCAGATCTGCTTTTAGAGTACTGTTACTATGAAATTGGTGCTGTTCTGAGAAGTACTTGACAAATATTCCTGTGATGTTTTTTAAAGGAATTGATTCCATTGAAATTCTTTCTGCAGTGACACCTCAGGTGCCTAAGAAACTCTCCGTTACAAAAACTGTTGTGACTCTACCTAGCAGTCATGCTGCATTAGGCTTGGAAGGGAGCAGTAATATGAGAGCTGGAATGGAAAAGAAACAAGTGAGTAATACAACATTCAGATGCATTGGTAGGGTATTTGTTTTCCTGGGGTTTTTTTTGTTTGTTTGTTTTTAAATCTTATTTTTGATCTGGAATCTGTTGTGTGGATACTGCCTTATTGGCATGGAGAACAGCAACATGAGGAGGTCTATTTAGGAAATGCCTGCTAGAGAGATGTCAGGAGCAACTTTGTTATTTATTTGATCTAGCTGCTCTCCCCCTCCTTCAGATTACTGTCCTGCAAACTAAAATTGAAACCAAGCTAATGAAGCCCTCAAGATATGTTTTTTACCTCTGAGGGAAAACATACGTTGCAAAAAGTACGCAAAGCATGAATGACTCAGTTTTCCACTTGCTTTAATAACCACTATGTGCAAAGAAGATAATTTCTTCGGTTGTGCAGGATGTAGCTGTTCATTTTATCACGTAGACAGAAATGCTATGAGAAATTTGGCAGAAAGTAGCTTTCTGAGAGTAAAATTTTTTGTCATGACAGTAAAAGGTCAGATTCTTGTTCAAGGATAAAAGAACGCATGGAATTTGCCTAATATGTGAAACAAAGGCTTCAGATCACTTCGCATTTAGGTGTTATTTTCTGTTGCTGTACATGTTATACCTTCTTTTTTCCTAGTGGACACTGCCACTTTTTCTTTTTAGGCATTATCTGTTGCTTTTTGGTCATCCTAAATAAACCTGTGCTCTAGCCACCCACCTATTTCTGTTCACCGACTTCTTGAAAATTGAATTCTTGGGTGATGCTTGTCTGCATTAGTGAAACTCATTACCCTAACATTACACTCAAAACAACTTATCTACTTTAGTGCTATCAAATTGTGACTGTTCAATAATTAAGTTGTAAACTTTTAGTCAGTGACCATGCTTTTTTTTCTTTTTGGTGTGCTCTCCTTTCCTTGATTGCACCAGTTACAAGTTCAGTACTGAAGATACTGATAGCTGTTGACCGTAGCTGTTGAGTAAGGATGCTTCAGAGATGCATGCTCTATGTCCTTGCTTATAGTGGTTTAGAATCCTTAATTAATATTATTGAGAAGTTTCTGTGAGGGTACCAAGCTCAACTTCTAAGAAAAGGAGGACATACTGTCAGGACATGTGGGCTAACATGCTCACTGACTGATACCTTGTAATAATTGTATTCTTGAAAGTTGCTGGATGTTGGAAAAAGACCATGCTTTTACATCATTCTGGGAAACCTGGTCCTCTGGGCAATCACTTTCCTTTCTAAATAAGCAAAATAGTCTGGGAAATGGTCCTTTCAACAGCGTCCTTCCTGCCCCACTCCATGGTCTGATTGGAAAGTGTGAATTTTTTGAGTGTTAAGATATACGTCTCAATGGGTTTAGTAATCTTAGTTGAATTCACACTACAGAGAAATTTAATAGAACTCTTTTGTGAAATGGTAAGAACTTTCTATGAAGTACTGTGTGTAAAACATTCTTCCTTAAAATGTAAAATCTTTTAAAAGATGAGTACGTGTCATCGGTGATTGTCTTCACTCTTAGTCATAGAGTCAAAGAATGGTTTCATTTGGAAAGGACCCTTAAAGGTCATCCCTCCTGCAATGAGCAGGGACAACTTCAACTATATCAGGTTGCTTAGAGCCTCATCTTTCCAGGGATGGGGCGTCTACCACCTCTTTTGGTGACTTGTTCCAGTCTTTCACCACCTTGTTGTAAAAAATTTCTTCCTTATATCTTGTCTGAAACTACCCTCTTTTACTTTAAAACCATAACCCCTTGTCCTATCGCTACAGGCCCTACTGAAAAGTCTGTCCCCATCTTCCTGTAAGCCCTCTGTAAATATTGAGAGGCTGTGATAAGATCTCCCCAGAATCTTTTTTCTCCAAGATGAACAACCCCAGTGCTCTCAGCCTGTCTTTGCAGGAGAGCTGCTCTGCCCTCTGATCATTTTTGTGGCCCTTCTCTGGACCTGCTCCAGCAGGTCCATGTCTTGCCTGCGCTGAGGGCTCCAGAGCTGGATGCAGTGCTCCAGGTGGGGTATCACCAGAGCAGAGTAGAGGGACAGAACCACCTCCCTCAAGCTCCTGGCCATGCTTCTTTTGATGCTGCCCAGGGTATAGTTGTCTTTCTGGGCTGTGAGCACACATTGCTGGCTCATGTTCATGTTCACCTACCCGTACCCCCAAGCTGTTTTTAGAAGGGCAGCTCTCAACCCCTTCCTCCCTCAGCCTGTATTGATAATGGAGGTTGCCCCAACTGAGGTGCAGCACCTTGCACTTGGCCTTACTGAATCTCATGACGTTCACATGGGCCTGCTTCTTGAGCTTGTCCAGGTGCCTCTGAATGGCATCCCATCCCTCAGGCATGTCAACTGCACCACTCAGGTTGGTATCAGCTGCAAACTTGCCGAGGCTGCACTTGATCCCCACTGTCTGTCATTGGTGAAGATATTAAACAGTACAGGTCCCAGTATGGACCATGTGTCAGTCTGTCATTCCTGTGAAGTGACTTACCTGGAGTTACGCTGTAATTTACAAGTGGGAGCTGAGTTAGAACTAAGATATTCAGCGTTTGACATCAAGGACCACAGCCATTTCCTAAAAGTTTGGGGTGCGGGTCTTTGAGATAACGTTGTGGGATAACAAAACCCCAAGTTCTTCCTAAAACCATTTGGAAGTCAGTCCTGGCTAAAACCATATGAAAATCTATAAATTTTCTTAGATATAGTAATTAATGACTATTTAATTTGACTGCCTGGTAACATGAATGGATGGAATACATTGAAAATAAAATCTCACATCCAATCAATGCATGTGGTCTCTTTGTGGGCCAGAAGATTATTTCCTTGTATACACAGTTGGTTTTCCACAGAAATGTCTGCACTTATTTTAGAGGGACACAGATCCAAGCAATCTGATTAACTTTCTGCCAAGTTGTCTATATAAATAATACAGAAAGTGCCTCTCAAAACTGCAGGCCTGCTGTAGAACAGCTGGGATATGTAAAGGAGGAAAACTTTTTTTCCACTATGTTTTTGTAAGACATTTTTTATCATGATCGCAACAGGGTTTTGAAGAAGAGTAACACTGAGTGTGCTTGGAAGGACAGATTTCAAAGACTTTAGAGGAAATACATACCAATCTTGAGTGGCTGGTAAAAACATCAGCTGCATTTCCACCTGACTGTAAATAAAGAATTACAGACCAAACAGACATCTGGCATCAGAGCATTCAACTCGGTGAACATTGTGAAGAAATGCATATCACTAGGGGTTGGTGAAGAAGTTCATATCCTGGGTGAGCTGATCTGAGCCTTTGCTTGAATCTTGACTAAAGGCCTAAGCTAATTTTTTTTTTGAAAAAAGAAAAGGTTCTGTTAAAAATTCTGATCTCCTTTTTCTTATTTTTGCTGCATCATCTATTTCTGTGATGCCCAAGGAAATAATAATGTAATGGAAAAAATTTTATTCCTCTGAGACACCTTGTATATATTTTCAGTTTCATATTGTAGAACTGGTTTAAGGAATGGGATCATGGAGTCCAGGCTTTGGAGCCCTGGTTTGAGAGAGGACTCTGACTCTAGTAGGTGTCATGGTGGAATCAATGGCCTTACAGTTTATGCACCACAAAACTGATCTTCTCTCATAGAGCAATCCTGAGGCATCAGACTTACTGTCTGCATGTAGAAAACATGGCATTGCATGCTGGTAAAATTAGCCCAAATGCCAATTCAGAAGAGAACAAGAGGGCACTAAGGTTTGGCAGGTGACCTACAGATGTACAGGCCTGGGACCTCTTCCATTGGTAAGATGGTCTTGTTCAAACAACTTTGTTGAAGTTTGTGTGATCATTAGCAGTGAATTGGTGTTTTGTGAAAGGGAAGATGGTGGCTCAAATTAGAGCACACAATTTTGGACACTGGTATGCCGTATTTGTTACTGATCTCCCATCCAAGAGGCAAGTTGTTTTGAAGCTTTTATATGACAAGTGTTGAGTCCTTTGGTGGGAGTTGTGTTATCCATAATGTTAAAATAAGGTTTTTGACAGATTTCTTCACTAAGTCATGTTTTCACTTCAATATATTAGCAGATATGTTCTTCTCAGCTTCCAGTGCTCCAGGAGGTTGGATATAGCATTGCAGAAAATGGTGACATGAAGGTCTGTGAAAATACCAGTTGCATCTGGAAAGGTATGTCCCAATATAGCAAATATTGTCATGCATGCTAAACAGAGAGATACAGCAGGCTGCATCTACACTGGAAAAGCAAGTGTATCTACCTGTTCCAGCAAGTGTTTCAGAATAATACAAAGTGGTTGAGATCTATGCTGCTTGGGGCTACTTTTTTAGAGTTCCTACCATCTGTGAAGACTTCCAGTGTGGTTCACCCCTAGTATTTTACCTGGCTGTCCTTTGGGCCCCATTTAATGCGTTGATGACCCTAAAACATTAATTTCCTTTTAGCTTTTCAGTTTCAGAACCCTACAAATAATGTAGAGTTGTGCTGCAGAAAGGGCACAGGATATGTATCATATATATGGACTGTTGTATACATGAGAGTGCAAGACATGCAGAGATGGCGAGTCTTCTTGCTCTTACCTGTAGATAAATACAGCTGGAGTGAACGGTCCCTAGCACTCCCTCAGGTTTCATCTGTGGGAGAGTTGGTAAATTTGCTTCAAAAGATGTCCTGGGAATGAATGAGCATAAGGGAGTGTGAATGATCAGGTGACTGGAAAAGAGATGGGATGTGAGGAGCTAACCCGTGAAATAATACAGATACTCCCAGAGTTGTTTTAGTATGAGGGAATTCATTAAATATCAGGCAGATATTTTGTTGTGTTCTGTCTTGGACAGATGATTTGTTTTGGTGATCTGGCTATTTCTGTATATGATGGGTTCTTGCCAGTCAAGGCCTGATTCATACTCATGTAAAAACATTAAGAAAAGCTTCTTTATGAATCTGGAGTTCAGCTCCTGTAGAAGAAGCTGGGAGCTGTGGGATAGATTTTATATATGCCTTTGTGGCTCTTCTTCATGCAAATAAGACTCATTTCAGAACAGTCAATAGCAACAGTGTAGGAATTGTTGACAGTGGTTCTTTTCTTGATGGCAAAAGAATACAGGTATCAGGAATACCAGCTTTTATTCCACCCATCCACTTGTTGATTATGTGGTCTAGTGTGACAGTACTGACTACTTACCACTTCCTGAGTCTCATTGTGAGAAGTGACACAGACATGTGAGACCAAAATTAAAAGAAATTAAAAGTCAGTGATATCTGCTGGTACCAATGCAAAATAACACAAAATGGTGTAATGAAGCTTAATTTTCACTAATTAAAAATCCTGTTATGCACATTCATGTGTCTATGAAGTAGGTGAATAGACCTGATGGTGTATTCAGTATGAATTTGCAGTAGGCAAATTAATTACTCACGAGAGAAGAGAAGCCTCAAATGAGTTACAGAGATGATTTCATCCTTTATATCTCACTACTCAGTACCAGTTACCAATGTTAAAGAAGAAAAGCATTTTCAGTGTTTCAGAAGTGTTGCCATTCATCTCACTGTTGCAATTAAGAGCCTTAATTTTCCTGAATTATCTTACTTGGCTGGATTCAGAAAGGTTTGGTAAAGTTTTGGAAAAATAACCAAAAATCTAGATATTAGAAATACAGATTTTTCTGTACAGACAAATCTAATTTCAGTGACATTAGACCTTTTAGGGGTAGAATGCAGCGTTACATCTCCTGTTGGGCAGGTCTGAGAAGGTTGTTCCTGCAAGCCTTCTTGATAGTTTAACTCCACAAAATTTTAGACACAGAACGAAATCACTGTGGTCTGCTTCTTGCTCATCTTCAGTCCTTATTTGGAGAGAAAGGGGGTACCACAGCTGAGAGGGGAAATAGTTGTGGTCTGGCAGAAATGAATTTTGGATTAGGGGAGAAGATTCAGGACAGACTAAGGAAGGACCGCGTGAAATAACTTCTCCACAATTTGTCATTGGACTTCCATATAGGATGTTTATCTGTGTATTTAAGTTTGTCAGTGTTGGATTTTTTTGAATGGAGGAGGTTACCAGTAGAGATAAGTAGTGTCTTCTGCCCCTGAAAATTTTAATACTTATTGCAAATACTTCTTTCTGGAGAATAATTGAAAAAGGAGGTCAAAACACAGAGAGAAGCACAGAAATGTGAATCTCCGCCTTTCTGCTCTGCATAGTACATTAAAATGATTTCTTACACATAAAAATCTAGCATTAAATGGTTCATAGCACTAATGATCTGGGTTTTTTACTATGATGTTTAGGAGTCCTTGAAGCGTAAGTTAGACAATGACTATAAAGGGTGACTCTTCTGCTTGCTCGTACTTGTTATTTGCTTTTGTTTCTTGCTTATGTGCTGTCACAAGCTTAGTGTGCTGTGATCAAGGTGCATGTGCTTTAAAAACCTTTTCCTGTGGTTAGGTATTGGTGGGGGAGACCTTTTGGTGAGAAATTAACATGAGAAAGCAAAGTTTATTGCTGTGTGAGGGGGTTTTGAAGTGGGAGAGCATGTATGAAACATTCTGCTACTAACAACTTTTGACAGAGAACTAAGGTGAAAAAGGCAAAAAAACCCCATGTTCCGTATCGAGCTGTGGTACAATTTAAACAGAGTATAGGGTTCCCTATTCTCTGTTCTAGCTGACTAAATCTATGGAGGTTTGAAAGAGGTGGTAAAAGGTGGCTTTCACCTAGTTCAGCGTGAATGTTTGGAGCCTACCCAGGATAAATTAGACCCTTCTGGCCTCCTCTGGACCATGGAGAGACAAATATAGTGAGAATGTGAAAGGCTTAGGCCTGAGAAAAGTTGGTGGTGTTTTTGCATTACTTATCTGTGTGTGATGAATCTTCAAATACAGGATGCCAAGAGGGGACCCATAGTGACTTCAGAGCTGTTACCACCATGAAGCCTTCCATACTATGGGAACCAGAAGTGAGGCTTCATATTAGTGGCTTGCGCAATGATTACTGTAAGTTAATTTCTCCTGTGTGGTGGTTTTCACAGAGAATGGGAATTCTTATGTATATTTCAAGATAGATAGCAAAGGTGTGTCCCCTTCACATAAAATGGAAACTCTGCAGGACATATGCATGAAGTCACGTTTCTTATAAGGACACATCTTTGAAAACTGGCTGTCCCAGGACAGAGACATGACTGATCAAACCCTAGAATCAATACTACCTAACTCTCACGTAGTTTCCTTCAGCTGTAGATCTCAATACAACTTTCAAATCAAACCAATTTACTTACCTCTGGTTAATTAAGTTAAAACGTTTCAGCTATCAGCCTTGGATATCCAGCAGCCAGTCAACACAGCAGCAACTTTATTGAGCAGACTTTGAAATCTCTTGTTTTGGCAGAGATCAGTGACATTGATAAATACATTGACAGATGATAGATACCTTCTGAACTGAATTCTCATTTGTGTCTTTGGTGGTGCACAGGGAAAAATTAAACATGCACAAATTGCACATGAAGACACATGGATCTCTGGTCTACAGCAGCAAATACATGTTTTAACAGTTCATAAGATCTAATGAACAGCTCATTATGTGCAAGTGTTTGTAATTGCCCTGTGGAGTTTTTTTTCAACATATCTTTGCAAGTGTTCATGTATATCTATGAACAGGACAAAAGTTTGTGTGATTTACACTGTGCACAAAGTATGTCACAAGACTAACGGCATGAACAGAAGTCTTTGGAAGTGATTTCTGGCTACACCGATCAGGACTGTAGTTAAAACAGCTGACCGATGGATTCAGCTGTTCTTCAGAGTGATTTTAGTTACCAAAATATGATGTCAGACCTTGGCCTGTGGTAAGTCTTCTGTGCTTCAGAGGTCATGACTTTTAAGCTGCCCTAAATCATTATCATAACCCTTATCATTAGCAGCATAAATGTTATCATTAACCTGAGGATGTAGGACAGACTGTAGCATATAGGCTCTCTCCTCTGTCTTTCTCAATTACAAGAATTACCTTGGAACAAGGGTGGTTTTGGAACTGGAGTGGTTTCTGAGGGAGCCTCATTTCTGGTGGCAGAAATGAAGAGTGAATAACATAGTGATCCAAAACACAGCGTGATAGATTAAAAAAATCTAGTGGAGAAGCTGCAAGTCAGATCCTGCTGTGCAAACGTACCAGTTTGTAGAGATTAGTCTTGTGGAGACCTTATGTAGTTAGAGATACTGTCCTTCATGTAGGAGCAATACTTGCTAGTAACGGTTTCGTAGAAGCATTCTCTTGAAGTTTTCCCATAGCTATTAGAAAAAAAGTTTCTCTCCCCCAGAATGATACTCCCTTTCACCCCATCCTGTTACCTACAACTTTTTTGCAGTAATTTTTGGTAGCTTTCTTCTAGATCTAAACATACTGGACTGGAGCCTGGAAAATCTTGTGGCTGTTGCTGTAGGACCGGCTGCACACATCTGGAAGGGAGGAGCTCTTCAAACCATTGAAAGAATTTATTTGAATTCGAATTCCAAATACATTTCTTCTCTGGCTTGGATAAAAGAAGGAACTTGCCTTGCAATTGGCACCAGCGATGGAGAAGTACAAGTACTAGATAGTCTACTTTTTTAGTCTTTCTCCATTTTTAGCTAAAGTCTCCACATGACAATTTGATACTGAATTTTTTTTAAGAAAATAAACAAAAAAGATGGGCTAAGCTACAGAAGAACTCTGCTGGAGACAACATATAGCACTTCCCTGTATCAGGCTGCACCTTACTGAATGGCTTAGTAACATCCAGAGTTGTCTATATGTAATGGAGCCTCTGAAGCCATTAAAAAGCTGATGACTGAATAAATATTCAGTTGTCCAGAGACAATCAGATTTTTTTTCACTAGTAAGAGGAACTCCTTCATTAAATTATTTTACTCAGCACAGTTTTTTCTTGTATCTCTCTTGCTAAGATTATTGTAGTGATCCATACTCTGACCTCTCGACCTCTCCTTATGAATTCACACATGAGAATCTGACTTCAGTGTGATTATACACATATCTGTCAGCCTGCTTTTATGCAACAGTCCTATTATCAAAAGATTTTTTGGGGACTTTGGCTGAGATGCTAGATAATATAGGGACCTACCAGCTGCAGTCCTGAGTCAGCAATCTGAAGGTACTGAAGGCCAGTGCTTTCAAGTACAGACTTCCAAATACTAACGTGTTAATAAATAGCTTTAAACTCAGGAGATGTGCATTCTCTTCAGTCCACTTCAGCATCATGGATATAGCTGCCAAAATCTGGAAATACTCCTTCTTAACTTTTGAAATAAATGAGCTTGAGGTTGTCCATATGTCAGAGCAGAACTGGGAGGTGGGTTACTTGCAAACAAATGAAGACAGCAAGAATTTTTTTTCTTTTTGTTGTTGAATTTGTATTTCCCATTTTTTTTGGTTTGGCAGCTGTGGGACATTGAAACCAAAAAGAGGTTGAGAAATATGTTTGGTCACCTGTCTGTAGTTGGAGCGCTGAGCTGGAATCATCATATTCTGAGCAGGTGAGTGGTGTAGTATATTCCCAGGCGGAGTCCTGTGGCTTTTACTTATACAAATGTCCCGTTCACTTTGGTTGTTTTCTTTGGCTTTGCTCAAAGATGATTTATCCTGTCCCTCTACTTATTGGGCATCTCAGAAATAATATGTAGATTTACTGTGTGGCAGGAAAGCAGCCAAAGGGGATTTAGCCTGCCTCTTTAATCTCTCTTCTTACTGTCCTTCCAGAAAACTGTCAGCACTCGCAGAATTTTACTAGGATGTGGAGACTGTGGCTCTGGTTTTGCACAAAGCCTGATCATAGCCTGCCCAGTGCCAGGGAAAGGACACGTAGTTTAGTCTGCCCCTCTGTTGATATCAAGATTACATCTGTCTTTTGAGGTGCACAGCAAAACACAGCTGTTAAGAGTTACACACCTCTCTAGCTGGGTATCTGCAAAGGAAGACTGGCTCACTGCTGCCTACAACCCAAGGAGGAGTGAAGTGGTTGACCTTTGCTTTGCCAAGGGTGAATTTTAAACTAGCTGGTGAATATTTTATATTTAGGGATCATTTCAATATGGGGACTCAGATGAGAAAGATCAAGTGTACTCTTTTATTGTTTTATTCCTCCCGCTTCCTGTTTCAGATCTTTGACTCACACTTGAAGGGGCTTAGGTTAGACTTGTTTAGGATGGATGCTTCTATGATTTTAAAATCATATGATAGCCTTCTGTTTTACTTAAATGCAGAACTAATAGCAAAGGTAGACTTACTTGTTAAACTCAAAATGACACTGGTATCTCTGGATATGAACACTAGAGGTAGTGTTATTTTGATTTTTCAAGATGCTCTGGGTTTTGGTTTTGATTGTATTAGGTCTGCTAGGTGCAGTGCAGTACAAGAATACCGGCTGAACAACCAGTTAATAAAATGCCGTTACTGGAGCTGGTACATTGCGTGTGTTAAGTTACAAGGATGCAGCTAGAACATCCTGCCAATGCCATGACCTTATTAGAATACGCAATAGTTTCAATTTGCATTTCAGCTTGGCCAGAGGAGTGAAAGCAACAGAGAAAATCAAATTATAGATTTATCTGAATAGAAATTGGTGATAAAATTCAGCATGAACCAGTGAACTGTTATGGTTAACAGATTAGGTTGAGATAACATTTATTTCTCTTGTTGGGTTTGAAACTAACCAGTTCATTCTAACATTAAGGCAGAATTAAAATACCTGTATAAGTAGAAAAAAGATATGAAGTTAATACTCATTGTTACTAAAATAAGAGCAACATTCTTACAGTAAACTTCACTGTGGACAATCGATACTTTGGGATTACATACTAATTTCAGTGGTTTAAAATAGCCCAACAACACATCATCATGAACCTGTAAATAAATTTCAGTACCATAAATTAATCCATCACAAAATTTTGTTGGCTTCTTTTTGTCTTTAGCAAAACAGACGCCACCTTCTGTGTCAAAAGCAAATAATTCTGATTTGATGCCAAGTGGAAAAAATTCCTTTCAGCCAGGATTCTCAGGACCCCAGTTCTTTCCCATGCATACCACTAGAAGTACCGAAAACCTTAATATGGCCAACACTGGCAATTCAGTTCTGTTTCTTTTGGTGTGGTGAGTTGACCTTGCCTTGATACCAGGTGCCCACCAAGCTGCTCTATCACTCCCCTACTCGGCAGGATGGGGAGGGGAGAAAATAGGATGGAAAAACCTTTTGGGTCAAGATAAAGGCAGTTTAATAAACCAAAGTGGGGCTGTGTGTAGAAGTGAAGGCAAACAAAAGATTATTGTCTACTTCCCATCAGCAGGCAATGTCCAGGCACTTGCTGGGAAGTATGGCTTTAGTACACATAGCAGTTGTTCTGGAAGACAAAAGTTATAATAATGAATGCTGCCACATGCTTCGCACCCTCTTTTAGCTTTTATTGCTAAGCAGATGTCATACGGTATGGAATATCCCTTTGGTGAGTTTGTATCAGCTGTCCTGGCCATGTCCCCTCCCAAGACCCTGCCCACCCCCAGCCTACTGATGAGGGGGGAAAGGTTGGAGGGACAGCCTTGATGCTGTGCGAGCGCTGCTCAGCAGTAGCCAAAAGACAAAACACCGGTGTGTTATCACTGCCTTTCTGGCTACCAATGCAAGGCACAGCACTGTGAGGGCTGCTATGGGGAAAATTAACTCCATCTTAGCCAGACCCGATATACTTGGTTAAATTTTCTGCATAGTATTTAGTAGGAAAAATCAGTGTAAATCTTTGGGAGGCAAATGATGATGGCTTTGCATACAATGCACATATTGTCATGTATTTTCTAGGTATTTTCCAGAAAAGTGTGCTTAATATTCACTGAAGCACTGCTTGGTTGCAATCTTTCATGCTTTTTGGTGAACTTCAAGAGCTTGGCAAGTCCATAATACAAACACAACAGAATGACATTTCTTGCAATCAGTCAGTTTTGAGTGTGCTTTTCTAGAGTTTCCACATCACTCAACTTGGATCTGAAATGT
Organism: Falco biarmicus; assembly: GCF_023638135.1. Taxonomy (NCBI): domain Eukaryota; kingdom Metazoa; phylum Chordata; class Aves; order Falconiformes; family Falconidae; genus Falco; species Falco biarmicus. The sequence goes on from NC_079311.1 coordinate 66,685,814, forward strand.
TTTGAAGAGCCGGTATGGGACAGTCTCCAGTCATTATTGCCTTCAATTAATAAGTGATGCCAGATACATGTCATCGTGTTGGAAATGTGAATTTCCAGCAGGAAGCCCTTCTGTTTTGTCATAGGTTTACTGTAGGTAGTATCCTTAGAAAGGCAGGAAAAGAAAATGTACTGCAAGGTATTTTCAATATTTTCATTTCAGCTGTACTGTTCATATGTAAAACCTGTATCTCAGAACTAAGCTGTAACAGTAGCTGTGCTTCCAGGCAGGATATTTCTTCCTTCTTTTGATAAACTGATGATACTGGCTGTAGAACCATGCATCCATTTCCTGACAGGCAATTACTGCAACAGTGTCAAGCTGTGCAGATTTATTTAAGCCTGGAAGTGGGAGGGAGAAGAGACAGAACCAAGTTACTCGCTAGGAAGCCCTTTCCCAGAGCGATGTAGTTTTACACTCCCTTTTTGTTGGGCATAGAGCCATATCTGGCCTTGGCAAAAATCATTTTGCAAAATGATTTTTCATGAAGAACAGGAAATAGTTTACATTAAATGGCTTGACAGGGTGTGGATTAGTGGAATACAGTGCAATATATCTTCAGGGAAATGAAAACCATGAGAGAGAACAGGTATTCTGCCTGGCTTGAACTGAGCAGCTGCTTGGCTTATTTCTCTTGTCAGCCACCTCTACAGTCAGGGTGTGCTTTCAATGGTTGGTTTGTGTTTCCTTTTACTGAAATAGTGTTGTTCTGCAGATGCACCACCCTGATGTGGTTTGGTTCTGAAACCACACATCTGACTCACATCAGTGTGATGTTGTAGCTTGTCTTCTTTAACATTAAACCCATGCTGTCTGTTCTCATCTACAGTGGTTCACGACTAGGATCTATTCATCACCATGATGTTCGGGTTGCTCAACACCATGTTGGGACTCTTCGCCACAACAAAAAAAGCATTTGCAGCTTGAAATGGTCACTAACTGACCAGTTGCTGGCCAGTGGGTCTAGTGATGGTATATTAAATATCTGGCCTGGTGACCCTGGTGTGAAATTGCAGTTGCAGCCACTGAAAACCATACCTCATTCTTCAGCAGTTAAGGTATATGGAAAAAGATTGTCTGCTTTTCTATATTTGCTCTCTTGAAATCACATTGTTGATGGAGACAGTTAGGAAATTTTTCAAGTTATTTCAGTGATACCTATTAGTTTCTTCTCCCTGTCTGTGATGCAGTTAATTTTAAGACCAGTTCTCCTCATACCAAGTCACAGATAAATTTGCTAGGGCTTTGATTATGAAATTTTACTGGATTAGTAGGCCTTTGTAAATATAATGTCAAACAGAACTAAAATTTACAGCGTTCTTTATCTCTCTGCCTTGCACAGAAAAGTTTGATGATGCGATACTTACAAGTTAACAAACAAGATCTTTCAATTTTTGGAATTTTGGAAAGTTCTCTCTACTGCAGTTAATTTAAATATGCAGTTTCTTCTGTCCATATTTTTATGTGTTCGCTGGTAGCAAATAATCTGAAGTAGGAAACTGGAAATGAGACCATTTAAGATTTTTCATCTTTAGAAAGTTCCAGTCTGTGTGGGAGAAAGGACAGGTATCAGCAATAAGAGGCAGGGGAGCCCAGAATATATGAGCTGTTTATTCTCCCAAAAGTCTGCGGCTGGCCTGAAGCATTGGAGTTAAAAGGTTGAAGGAGTTTGTTGAAACAGATGGAATTGAATTCTTAGTAGCTTTTCTTCGGGTAGAGTCTGGGCCTTAGGCATATCCTGGAAATATGTCAGAAGAAACCTTGTCTCTTTTAAGCCCTGTAAGTCACGTTGCTTAGGCTTCTGTGATGGCTTAGCATAGGCAGTAAGACCATATCCTGCTGGGTTCTTCTGGTCCTGAGTGTGAGTCTATGAAGGGTAAACAGAGAAGCTGGAGTTCTGTGAGTGTATGTGGGGCAGTGCAGGCTACTGTGGAGCAATGACAAGGAAAGCAACATTTGGAGTTTTGGGATCCTGCTGTTCTGCGAACGTGTATTCTGGGTGCTTGTTGCAGTTCATTTTTCCAACTAGTCTTTTAAGCAAAAACTATTCTGTTTTTACAGCTAACCTCCTAGTCTGTTCTGGCATCTCTTTTTTTTTTATTATTTTTTTTTTTTTTTTTTTTTAGGCAATGAACTGGTGTCCTTGGCAGTCCAAAGTCCTTGCTACAGGGGGTGGAATGAAGGACAGGATTTTGCGTGTCTGGGACATAAATTGTGAGAAAATTATCCAAAGTGCAGCTACAGATTCTCAGGTGAAATGATGAAATGTCTGCATACTTAGGCTATGCTCTTCTGGTAAAGCTATGCTCATTTGGCAAACTACCACTGACTTTGAGGGTGGTTCTGCAGTCAGAAGAACAGCAGGATTTTCTCTGGATGTGCAATTGTGCTACATTCAACACGGCAGTGTGTGACTGAACTCAGAAGCGGTTTGTTGTTTCCATTCACTGCTTCTGTCTCCACACAGAAGTGATTGAAGAGGAGTTGGTCTTGCAGCCAGACACTTAGCATAATCTTTTCTTTATTGGCAATAATAGTTCTGGCCAAAACTCTTGGATGTGGAGAGAATGTTGAGTGGGAGGGAAAATTCCCAGAGTCCTGGGGTGGGAAGAGGTTAGAAGAGTCAGAGGGCAAATATCTGCCTCTGGAGTTTGAATATTAAGAGACAGAAGAACAGATTCGCAGCTGGAGTAAAGCAGCCTAACTGTTGATTTTCCTGGAGCTGTTACAACTTAGCTGAGGATGTGTCTGAAGGGCTTTGGTGTTATACTAATAGGCTGTTAATCACATTTACATAGGACAATAAGGCAATTGTACTTTGAAGTATTGTAAAGAAAGAAATGATCCTTTTAAATAAGTAAATATCCTGCTGGGACTATTTCTCAGTAGCTTGTTTAAACGTTGTAGATAACCTTTGAAATATATTGAATGGTGTTATGTTGACCCTTCCTGAAAACAAAAGCAGAATTTTAAATTGCAATAGGTTTGTTCCTTGCTCTGGTTACCCCAAACCAGTGAACTGATGACTGGACAAGGCCTTCCTGGAAATCAGATGAAGATATGGAAGTATCCCATGCTTATCAATTCATCAGAACTCTATGGCAAGTATTTCAGTTAATAGTTTTAACTATTTCAGTTAACTGTCTGTCTAATCACTGTGTTTTTGCAAGTGCATACTTTACGCGTTTACATACAGAGTTAAAAGAGCAGTCACCTACACATCCTCCCTCTGCCTACACCACATACATTCATAAGCACAATTCTGATTCATGGGATTGTAAATGTTGACTTCCTAAGATAATCGTGTAAGGTGCTTCTGTAAAATTCCTTGATTTTAATGATGGGATTCTCTCCTCTAATTTCTAAGGTCATCCCAGGTGCAGGGTGTGGATTTCCACTTCTCCCTAAGGCTTACTAGGCCTGAATTGAGTGTGCCAGTGCCAGGTTGCCTCCAATATATTCGAGGCTGATGGTCTCCTGGGCAACACAAACTAGATGTGGCTTTTTGATTTTGCAGCTCATCATGTAAGGATACTGAACCAGCGTCCAAATGGTGTTTGAAATAAATCTCCGTGTTTTATTTAGAGCTGTCTGGGTTTTAATGCATGATTTTGGCTGTGAAGCAATGTGGTGCAGCATGTTTCCCTTGTACCATGCTGACAGCTAAAGGAAAGTGGAGTTTCCTTGCAGCTCTGTATTGGTCCATGGTGCTGTAGGGCTACCCTACACATAAAAGTTACTTTCTATTAAGTCGCCTTGTTTCTGATGCTTGCTGTTACTTCCTATCCATTATTTTACTTGTTTCAGTGTTAACTGAAGCAATCCAACAGAAGCATCTGAAGTTAAAGGAAAGTCACAAATTACTTGCACACTGACTGCATTTTCCCAAGTATGGTTGTTTTTTCACAGACTGACAAGATATGGCCAAAGAAGCCCTGGATTTTTAACCTGACAGCTGATATTAACAAATACTTTTTGTACCCTATTGCTACATTTGAAGGCATTCATTAAATTCCTAATCTATTAAATCCTAGCTATGCTGGGATGCTGTGCTTGGAACCAGGGACTTGGGTGGAACCAGGGACTTGGCTTCAACACTAGCCTGTAAGAGGAAAGCACAAGAGAGTCAAAACAAAGATGGATGGAAGAGAAAGGACCAGAAGAGACATATGTAGATGTAGTTACATTATCTTTGTGTAATGTTGCTTGTCTGTGTTGCTTTTCCTTATCCATCCTCATTTATGTACAGCTTTTAAGGAATGTCCTGTGATGTTCCTGAGAAATGATCTGGAAAGTGACACCATCATTATAAAGTAGCTTGAGGTTTCTGAAATCGTTGTAAGTCTTGAATATACTATTTGAAATGAAAACTAGATTGAATTTCACCTTTGAGAATAGTGTATGGTGTAAAGTATTTACCATATAAGTCAAATGCATTGGTAATTTGGTGAAGCCAGAGGTTTACTTATCATCCTGTTTCCTATTCAGTTTACTTATATGCAAAAGAAACTAATTTTCATGAACAAATAGACGAGGTAATTGTTACACACATACATTCATGCTTATGACAGCTCATAATACCTTACTATAACCAATTGAATATTGGAAAAAAATTGTGAATGTATCAAAATATGTTCAGAAAAAATACTGTGGTGAATGATTGTGGGATGGTTCAAAGTGAGCCTCAGACATCCTTAACCACATGAGTTTTACACCCAAAAAAATGAACAGATAAATTGTAACTGAATCTCATTATTTAATCCTCCTGCAAAACGCTGAAGACCTCAGCTAACAATGAAGCCCTGTCAAGCTACTTTTAGGTAGTTTAGTAATTGAGGTTACCTATTACTGAGCATATTCAGAACAGAATAACAACTGAAAGATAGTAACCTTTTTATAGCACTAAGTCGATTTTTGAGATACTCCTGATAGAACTAGTAATTTACTAGAAAAAAAGATTAAATTTTGGATATAAATGCCCTCCCCTTAGAAAAGATGTTGTAGATCAAAGAAAACACACCAGCAAACAAAACAGTAATTGCTTTGAAACATATCTGAATGTGATCTTGAAACAATGAAATAAAACCAGAAAACTCCACTCAGAAAACATGGAAATGAGCATCTCAACTTTTCTGATTTCTCCCTGTCCCCCTTCACTTCTTTTTGACTGAAACTGTTAATTAAATTTCGGTCAGTGTTGTGGATAGATTTGGGTGCCTCCAAAAACTACATCTCCAGCTCTTCTGTCAAAGTCACTACAGACACTGAATGGAGGCAGTGTAAAGAATTTGCTGAATTGTAAATTCATGGTCTTAAATATTGACAAAGATAGTGTACACTTCAATAACCTGAGAAGGAGCAAAGCCTGAAAATTAGATTCTGCTGAAATAATATAACGTTGTTACCAAAATTCTAGTCACAAAGTTTAGCAGAGGGACCATGTTACTTAGCACCAGGACAGCTGATATTTGCTTTTTGTCACAGTGGCTCTGTAGCAGCTTCGCAAAGTTAGGGCAGACTGTCCATCTGCAGCAGTTCTATGAATCTTCACCAGGTGCCGTTGTGGTAAGTACCACAGTATCAGAGGGCTTTACAGTTCCTCACATGTTTATTCTCATAAAATTATTTTGAGCTAGGGAAGTGCTGTTCCTTTGTGTTCATAGTGAACTTGGGTACAGAGGATGTGTCACCTATGCTCATTCAAGTTGGTCACCCAAGACTTCATATGTACCTTCACACTTCCTTTTAGGATGTGGTTCATCTGGTCTGTTTTAGGTGAGATACACTGCGTCTCAGAAGGTTTTTTTTGACCTTGGGTGACTAGCTGTGCTATATGATTGTCGGTAACTCACCCAACCAGAGGAGCTAATGGCCAGTAACTTGGAGTAAAAAGGCTCCTCATTTCTCAGGCCCCTGTGTGCTTAAAAGCTTCATGGATTTGCTTAGCATTGGCATTGTGCTAGATGATACAGGAGGTCTATGGCAGAGCAGTGAGGTAAATACAGCTCTCAGCAGTCTCAGCTTAGTATCAGACTCTTTCTGGCTTCAGTTCAAATTCAGTTGATTCTACTGAGAGAGATTCTTGTATAATCAGGTTAATGAGTTTTGCACATTCTTTGTTCTCCCAGACTGGTGTAGCTTGTGGTCTTCAATGTCTAGCTCCCAAAGCCTACTGCAACTGCGGACAAACTCAACATACAATTCCAGTAAATTATTTTGTAGGATCACTGTTAAATGATCTTCTTAACAACAATAACTGAGCAGCTGGGGACACAGTCTCATTATTGTTGGATCAGCTGCAAACTGTCCCCAAGGTATGTGCAGCCAGATGGGGTGTCTCAGCAGTGAGATACATCACCAAACACAGATGAGACTTACGTTGTTAAGTGTGTGAAGAATCAAAGAGTTCAGGTTCAATGCTCTCCTTTGACAGAAATATCTTCTCAATGTGCTGCAGTCCTGGCAGTTAAAGCTTGATCCCTAATGAGAAAATATTGCCTTCAGCTCTTTCTTAATGTGAAAATATTCTATAGGTAGTGCTAGCTTCCCACATCCTATGCAGCATATTTTGCTGCTACAGTAGAAGTGGAACAAGCTACAGTATGTGTGGCAGTGGTGAAAGTGACTGGCATAATCAGAGTAGAATTGTGATGAATCTTTCCTTCTTTTGTATATATTTTATTTTACAGGTCACAAAGGGAGAGTCCTGCATATAGCTCTGAACCCAGATCAGAACAGGCTCTTTTCTGTTGCGGCTGATGGGATAGCTTGTCTGTGGAAATGCTGTGAGCCTGGGCAGAGCAAGCACAGCAGCAAGGCTTTTTCTAATGATTATTTGAGCTCATTCTTGTGACTTCTTTTCCTTGAAAGCAAGTGATTAAATGTATTTAGAAGATTCAATAATTCAAAATATGTGTGTTCCTTCCAGTGGAAACATGGCAGAAGATAGTATATTTTTTTTCAAGAAAAAGCAATTTTCCCCGTCAGTCCATCATGTGAAATGTTAGTAGCTTGTCTTACTTACCCTAGAGAAAAAATATTCTGACTCTGAAGAATAACATGATATTTATTTTCATTAAACTAGCAAGCATGGATGGAATCCACACTGTATCAAGTGCCAGCGTAAAATCTTAGGTCCTGCTTTTAGCTATGATTTTCTAAGTGATTTTACATCTTACCATCCCCATTGGGAACCACATGCCAATAATGTGTAAATTCGCTTGAATCATTCAAAGGGCTAGAATCAGCAGAGGACAGTCCAGGGGTCTGTATTGTTCTATATATCACATGGGTCATGGAACAGAATCTGTCTAAGTATTTCTAGAGATCTAGGTTAAATATGTAATTGTGGCTAAATATAAATGATTTCTTGGGAATTCTTTGGTTTTTTCATAGTAGTAATGATAACTAGCTTAATTAGAAAACTGTCTTTATTGTTTTGAATTGTTTCCTTTCCTTAAACTTACCTGATATGTTTAACAATGATTGAAAATATAAATAATCACACAATAGTTATATTATGTATAATTATGTAATGAACTGGTTAATAAGCCAGATGGACATAGTCAAAGAAGTTTGGATCTAACACAACATTTAGTTCATTCATTCCTTAAAGTTACCAATTAATTCTGAGTGTCAGCAAACCTGGCAGCTATCACCTTCTTATGAATCTTCTTTAGCGTTCACAAGGACCAAACCTCTTGGACTTTAACAGATGTCTGTCCGTGTTAAGACTTGCACACTGTCAACAGCTAAGTAAAGATGTCAGGATTGGTCTTCAGATGCTATTCAGATGGAATTTAGTGCTATTCAGTGCTATTCAAAATGTGTTCTATCCACAGACATCTTTGGAGCTTTGCTTTCATTATTAGGAATGACAGGAGGCAAGGGGTAAGGATTCACTCATACATTTGTATATTAAAAACCCCGTGAGCTCAGAAACTCATATTGTTTGGATTTCTTTTTTTTTCTGCTTGAGATTTATTTTGAGTATTACCTGTAGCTGGGGAAGAATGGGAGATTAGGCCGGTAAAGCAGTGTCAGCCCATGGAAAATTACATTTTACAAATGCATGAAAAGAGGTTGATGATGTTAACAGGGGCACAAGTATCTGGAAATGGGTGTGAAATTTTAAAAACCTCATCTTCTGTTGATAAGTCACGTGTATGCAATCTTTAAGTGTGGAAGGTTGAGACCACTCATCTTTTTTATCTAGTAAAAAGTTAATTTACAATAAATCTGCTACTAAACTGCTTGTTTCTGACATCATCTCATGTGGTCTTCAAAATAGGTTAGAAAATGAGAATGTTGGTTATCAGTTGAGAAATGACTACCAAGAAGTTGATGTCTAAGAATGGGAAATTACTTATCCTGTGCCTGTCTTCTAATATGAGCGTGTTTGTTGCAGCAGATTTTATCAAATGTTTATAATCTGATTTAAATATTCAAAATAGTTTTGAAAGGAGTTTAAAAGTTTTTGAAAATGTTAAAAACTTCTTTTCTCTTTTGAATAGGGGGAAAGGAGTGTAATTAATCTCTTTACTTGCTTTTATGATTCTTACAGAAATTCTCTCTCTTTCCTTAGGCAGTACCTACATTGTATTGGTTTGCCAAATGTAGGAAGAGGTGTATAACACGTGATGGGGGGCTGTGGTAGGGTAGGAGCTGTCAGTACTGAAGCCATGCATATTCTGTTGGATGCTTAACCGTCAAAATAAGAACATACATTTCTTTATCACTGAGAAGTGCTCATTTGTTAGTTAATTATGCTAGTTCGTTACTGAGTGATCAAACTGTATTGCCCCAGAAGTATTTTAACTTAGTATCTAAAGGTGGAAGAAGTCACTGATTTCAGTAGAATTAAATCATAAATATGACACAATTTTGTATGTGTGACCTGTACCTCTATTCTCTGACCATGTCTGAGAAAGCATTTAAGCATGCATTTAAATTCCAGATTGTGACTAATCTGGAGTGAAATTAAACATGTATTTGAGTACCTTTTCTGGATGTGCTTCTTTTCTAGGTCCTTTACTGCCAGTTTCTCTCACATGGCAAATATCTATTTTGCTGTAATAGGAATTTGAGGTCTTTTGCAGGTAATGCTGCTGAATACTAGAGTGTGCAGTTGCTGAAAGTACATCATTGTACTTGCATAGCTGTGTTGTTCTGCCAGTGTAGAAGTCTTAACATACAGAGTCTTGGACAAAACATGAAATCCTGACATTCTCCTGGTAGAATGTGACATATTTTTAGCTCTTTGCTTATTATGTGCCTGGTATGTTGTTCAGGCCCAGACTGAGACAGAAATCAGAACCTATTTCTAAGAGGTCAGCTTGTTCTGCACCAGAGGTCTGTATGCATTAAAGGCTGAGTTTCCAGAGGTGGCACAGAGGATTAAGTTAAATCCAAGTTGCCTAAACTCGGGCCTTAGTGCCCACAGTCCTGTCCAAAGTGGAGCACTGTAAAAGATATGGAATCCAAAACTTCAGGATAAAATTGTTTTTATAAGAGGGAAAACATCATTGCCCATGCAGGGCATGTGTCTTCCCAGCTATGTCAGTACAACAAAACGATTGTCTGTCTGTAATGCAATGAAATGGATTAAAGAATCTCAGACTGGGGAATCATTTTGTTTTGTGCCTAAATAAATGCACTAGTCTCTAGCAGACAGTTCCCTGTTTTTCAGCCACAATATGATCTGACTTGATGCTATGTACTTAAATGTTGCGTTGGTTTGTGTAATGGAGTTTATACTTGTTCATTTCCCCCAGTTATCGCATATAGCCACAGTGAGAAAAAATTGTTACATTCTAGATGTCACAATGACATCAAATGATTGTAACATTTTTCTTAGCTAGTACCTAAAACTTGTTCCATTCCGTAGTTGGTGGAGCTTATTGGGAATGGTTTCATGCCTCTTGATCAGAAGAAGTCCCTACCTAGATGAAAACTCAGTTCTATCTTCTTGCTCTTGCTTCTGCTTTTTCCACAGATTTCCACTACTGGCAGTGGTGACAGAGGCTAGAATGTTTTGTTTACCATGTAAGTCCAGTTTCACTAGTTCATTTTGCACAATTCACTAAATAACACTCATGTAACAAAAAAAAAAAAAAAAAAAAAAAGAGAAAAAAAAGTTTTAAAGTATTTTGGGGTAGACCATAAATTTCAAGCTAGAGAAGGAAGGCTGCACATGTTTTCTTGCACATTTCTTCATGCACTGTAAATTTCTTGATCAGAACCTCTTCCTGGTCTGTAAGGTTCTGCAACACTTGGGGTCAGGACTACTGTCTGAAAAATAGAGAAATACTGAATTGGCTTTGAGGTGATTTTCCACTGACAAGGATGCTGCCTGTAACTTTCAGGAAGGAGGAAGAAGCAAACAAAATTGCAAGCAGTAAGATGAAAAAAATGCTGTAAGAGGATGAAGGAAAGACAGAGAAACAATGGGCAAAGAGGAAAGAAATTAATTAAGACTAATGTATGGGAAGAGTGAAACAGCCCTAGGTGATCGATTGTCTTGAAGGTCTGTTACAGATTTTCACTAGATTGATAAGGATATTTTTGTTTTCTGAAGGTTTTTAGAATCTGTTCTTTCCTAAGCAAGGGCTTGGTAGTTTATCAGAGTAGAAAAAGTCTGGACTAATCTTACTTCCTGTGTGTTTAAAGACAGAATCAAAGTCACCACTTTGGGTGTCAGTACCTGTCAGTGGGGCAAATTCTCCTCTCAGTTCCACTGATGCAATCTTACTTGGCTTGGAATCCTTCTCTTTGCTCCTGCTTTGCTTCTGCGTTTATGCGTGCCTCTGTGTCTTTGTTTCTGTGCTTGTTTGTATGTTCAACCCAAGAGTCCAGAACAAGCATTTTAGGAGTAAGAATAAGGAATGTGGAAAGTTCTGACTGTGTAACATTTGTAATGGACAGAAAACGTAAAAGATGTTCAGCATCAAAACTTTCAGTAAAGGTCCCTGTAGTTTAGGCCCTCTCCCTCCTCACCCTTCATTATTCCTCTGTGGCAAAGCTACTGTTTCTTCTCACCAAGATCAGATGAAGGTAGTTGTGTAAAAAAGTTTTTCTCTTTATTTTCTCATATTTATAAGGGATGTTTAATTGCTCATGATGAACCAAGCAATCATTTTTTAATGAAAATCAATACAAGATTTCTCCACCCTTTGAGTGTCCTCAGCATTCTCTTAGCCAATGCCTGCTTCCAAGTAAAAAAACCCAAAGCAACAGAAAATGAAACCAAGCCCTTTTAAGGTGTTCATGGCATTGAAAATGCCCAACACTGTTAATACAGAGATAGGCAAAAGCATTTTTCACAATAGGTCTGTTTGCTGTTTGACAAGTGGTTATTGAAGCACTTAAAAATTTCATTGCATATCTGAAACAGCAGTAGTGGTATCATAAAATTAAGATTGTTTTATGTTTTGAACAGCACTTTATAATACTGTTACTTCAGCTATGACACTTTGTGTATTCTCTGGAGGATGGGTTTTCAACTGATCTTTTAACATAGTGTTGTTGATCTTGGTGCATTCTGCAAACATATTGCATGTCCAGAACTTTATGTACAGACTATCTGTATTGCAACAGAGCGAGCTTTTCACATAAATTGACAACTGGAAACAGTAGATTTTGATTGCCATTTCTTTATTAGCTGCAGAGTGCTTAAAGGAGTGAAATCTAGAGGTTTAAAATACAAGACAGTTAGGAAATGCACATTTCTTATCTCCCACAATCAAATCCAGTTTCTGGAAATTTTCTGAAGTTTAGTAGTCCCCTACACCTGTAAAGTCAGCATCTCTGCTGCAGAGAAGCAGTTTTTCAGGTGTCTGGAGCTGTACCTAGCATCTTTACAACTTTCAGGTTTATTTGCAGAAGTCCAGATACAGAGGAGTGCAGTATATACTTAGCATACAGTGAGGACACGAACAGCTAGATTAGATTCTTGGTCAGAAATACTCATCCATGCAGAGCTAAGTCTGGATGTGCAGCACAAGAATGTCGGAAGCCTGAGTCACAAATACCTGTTGAATGACTCCATGGCTGACAGTATAAGCTACAAATGCTGTTGTAGCAGAGCACTCTGTTCTGGCCCTGTTAAAATCACATCTGTCCTGAAAACAGACTTAAGTATTTTCATCTGTAAGAATGTCAGGCTCTAAAATTCAGCATGGGAATACCTCTTTTACCAGTATAATGAAGCTGTTTTAAAAAGCGTATTTCAAAACTAGTTACTGTTACAAATACAAAGTAGGAAATCACTTGGTCAAAACTCCGATCTGTTAGGCTCCGCGTATGGTTTTCCTTATCCAGTGAAGGTACTGGTTTGTGAGCCGAGTGTAGACACCAGGGCCATCAACACTACCACACTTGCCTTTCTTCCCAAAAGAAGTGATGCCTCTCATCACATTGTCGCATCTTAAAGGTCCGCCAGAATCCCCCTGGAAAAAGGGGGAAAAAAATTGTTATTCAAGTTTACAAAAGCTAAAAAATGCTTCTTCTAAGTAAAATTTGCACCAGTAACATGGAGGAAATAAAAATGTAGATAGCATTATTGTGGGTTTCTTTTTTTTCCTCCTTGGAAGTTAAGTTTTTCATTAGAAAAAAAAAAAAGACGACTTAAATCTGACTTTTGCAGTGTGAGTAATGGGGAATGAGTCTAGCTCAGTGCTAACGAATAGTTAGTCTTTTTGAATATGAAAAGAAAAAGCTGAGAACTTTCCTCTTGAAAAGCAGAAAGTCTCTAGAAATCAGTACTTTTTTTGTAACTTTGTTAATTCAATATTTAAATCTTCTAAGGTGTGGTAGTTCTTACATAGTTGTGCATTTTACTTGGGGCCCAGTCAACATGATTTTTATCAGCAAAACCTGTTTCAAAGCCCTCTGACATCAGAGAAGTTGTTCCATTGAAGTGAGCTGCTTGAGAATGGGCTTATAAGCAGTTATGTGGAGGTTTTTCTATTAAAATGGCTATCTGATATGCCTGGATAAAACCACCATATCCAAAGTCTGTGAAGGTGAATTTATCAATCAGAAGTTTTGATTTTAGGATTTATAAGAACAAGCTTTGGAAATTTCATTTATTTTTAATAAAACTCTTCATTGAACTGAAGAGATGCAGAAATTACAAATGTGTAAAAGCTAGTACTTTATTTTTTTTTTTAATATAATCTATGTGGATACAGACAGTAAATATACTTACAAAACATGAGTCCTTTCCTCCATTCTTAGATCCTGCACATATCATGTTGTCTGTTATAACAGGGTTGTTTTTATAATGATTGTTGTCGTTGCAGATTTGCCTGTTGATGACAGTGATGTTGACTTCCCTCAGGGTATTAGAAAACTTTTTCTGATGATTGTGAGTTTGTCCCCATCCTGCAACTGTGCAAGTTGTTCCTGGTTTGGGATCATCACCTGAGGTAGGCAGGGGAATGACTTTCACCGCTTTATTAAGTCTTGCTCTTTTCTGAAGCTGTAGAGGATATGGAAAATAGTTACTATGGGGCAGAGTCTAGCAAGGGCCCCTGGATGTTAACTGTCAGATCTTATCCATTACAGTAATGAGGGATTACTGCAATCTGTTTTTGGGTTCCTCCATTCTTGGTGACAGGATTTATGTCATCAATGTAAGAATGAACAAAATGAGTATTCCTTGTCTCCTGAAAACCCATGTAGCTTCTGCTGAAATATTAGCTTTAAGAAATACCCTATTGTACTTCTCTGGCTCTCAGATATTAGTGACAAAATAACAGTAATCACTGGAGCTGCAAAACTGAGAATCAGAGAAGTCAGACATTTTTCATTAGAACTGTTTTTAGAGAGATCATTAGGGTTTTTAACCAAATCATTTCTATGTGTGAAATATGCTTCTTTCTGTGGACAATATTTATTCTTTCACTGAAAAGCCAGAAATTAAAATATCTTGGTCAAGCTCCAGAATTTTTCTACTTCTAGCATTGTATGCATTACAGGAATGGTTGATTGCCTTAGTTGCCAGTGCATACCCAATTCCCCAGTCTGCTCGATTAGCAGACCAGACCATACCACCCCAGAAAAACAGTCACCAGAAACTGCCTTAGCCCATCTCCCTCACAAGAAGGAAGAAACTGGTACATCATAGGAGATGCGTACTCTGCAAGTGATGTGTAAGTCTATACCTGCAGCAGCATAAGGTCATTTTCCTTATGACTGGAACTGTAGCATGGGTAGGGAATTTGTTTTGCAATCTGAAAAATCTGTCTTTCTTTTTCCTTTGCTTTCAGTGAATGAGCTCCAAGAATAACTTTGCCTCCTTTCCTGAGAAGACAGACAACATGGTTAGTTGTATTCACTTGCTGTAACTCCATAATTCTTTGCTGTTAAATATGATGCTATAATGTTCAGCTGCTACAGAGTCTCTTTGCTCATGCCTGAAAAGAAACAGTAATTTAAAAAAATATAATTACCCTGTTTTTACAAGTAGTTAAAAAAATTAACGCAGTGAATCAAAATCCATGCTATCCTGTTTTCAGCTTTCCAGGAGACAGGGTTTGGGTACTTGACTGTGAACATACCCCTGTTGTTTCCCTTTGGAAACTGATTGAGGGGTTGATGCATCAGCTTTGCTCTGGATAGTGGTCTCACTAACTATGCCCTCTGCAATTTCTGCTGAAAATTTAGGAGAATAGCTCACAGCATTATTATTTCAGAGATCACCACAACTGGACTGTATTGTACCATTGCTTTTCCCTAACACCATTTCAACACTGTTTTGAGAGTTCATAGGGGACGTCACTCGCTACCTTTCTCTAACTGTTCTGCAACATCATAATACTTACTAGATTCTGAAGTGGTGACAGAGTTGTACCTGCTGGGGCTCTCTGGTACAGAAACCATGAGGCTAGCACTCCTTGGTCAAGCAGTCCAAGCAGACCTTTATGTCAGGCCATGGGTTTAGCTGTACGTTACATAATGTACGTTATAATAATGTACGTTACAGCTGAATGGGAGAATATTTTTTGAGCAGATGTGCAGGTTGGCCCTCATTTGCATCTTACAGCAGCAAACAACCCTTAGGAACTGGCTGCTCCTTTCCTTCAGCTATTAAGAGCTGTCTGACTGTTGACTGAGCTTCATTAAGTTATTTATTTATTTTATTTTCTCTTAAATGCAGTCTCATGTGTAACTGCATGCTGTCTCTTTCTGTGGTGAACTGCATATTTTTTGCGGAATAAAATGAAAGAATATATTTCTGTTTTCTGAGCAGCTATTTAGGCTGGCTAGTCCTCTGGCCTAATACACTAGTTGACTGAGAAAATGGGGATAAACCTTTCCCCCAAATTCACTACTTCAGTGCTTCTATTCTGTGCTTGCATGCAGGTGGAAGCTTGTAAAATATCTCTTCGGAAAGTGAAGATCAGTATACATAGTTATATTATTTTTTACTCACTGAAGCACACTTCTCAATATAAATTATAAAACATACTAATCAGAACATGATTATGGTCATGCTAAATGCACAAAACCACCAGGGATATTAACTTTACTTCTTGAGCAGAGACACCATGTACTCACTAAGGACAATCTCTGAATTGGAGTAAGAACTTACACATCACAGTGGGCAGCTGTTAACACCCAATTTTCCTTGATCAAAGCTCCTCCACAAATAGGTTTTCCATATTTTCCAACGATTAAGGCCATAAATGGTCTCGAGTGTGGTGCTATTTCATATCCTCCAATGATATCCACACAGAAACCTAAAAATAAAAATAAGCCACAATAGACACAACTGGGCTATCAAATACTGTAAGACACTCAAAGTCTCAGAAAAAAACAGTTAATGTAATTACAAACTGTTACAGACACACCGGTATGTACAACATGTCACAATGCTGTCTTCAGGGTAGACAGCATTACTATTCTGTATGTTTCATTGGCACCAAAATTAGATAGTAGGGTGAGTTTTGACAAGAAAAACACCAAAGTATTGTTGCTCTTGTACAGATTTCTTTTCTTGAAGTTTGCTGCTGTGGTTGATTTCTTAGCTTTCGTCGTGACTAGCAACCTCAGATCTGCCACATGATAAGTGTTGTAAAATATGTGACTTAGGCAGATACCTGGAAACTGGGCTGTATGGGGTGTCATATTACATGAACCTGCTTTTCAGAAAAACATAAAATCAAGAGACTAATGTATGTGTATGCTGCTGGAGAGAAAGGTCAGATAATCATTATGTTAACTCCTCAGAACTCCTCCAAATAGCTTGTCCTCTTTAGTACTTTAATTACTAAAGTAATTTAATTAGTACTACCCATTCAGAAATTATTTTGTTTGTATGAAAGATCAAACGCATGCAGACAGTGGAAAAGAGCTAATAATACCTCAAATAATAATTGTAACTGCTTCCTTTACATTAATATATGTTGGCTTAACTAGAACTTTATACATCAGCATTTACCTTCAAAAGGATCAAATTGGGCACGTACCTCCACGAATTACCAGGAGAATTACAGCAGCAGAGGCAGTCAAAGTGAGGAAAGCTGCCATGATTTCTGTTTCTACTTATTCACTGTGTAATATATATACCTAAATAAAAAGGATGTGGGTTTTGTTTTTCCTCTTAAGGATAGTTGACATTCGTAACTGTGGCAAAAGTGAAAAACCTCCTCAACAATGCAGTTTACTGCAGAGATGTTAGTGAGAAATTGAGTCATTTGTGGTGTGAAGATGGGGTCTGCACCCTTTCATGTTTTCACTATAGCATTTGCAGAGAGCGAATATATGAGTACTGGGGTGAAACCCACCAAACCGCTAAGCCCCCCAGTCCAGTGGGACTCAGCTCACATAAATTTATGCTTTATTCAGTTGTCCCCATGACATATAGTTTCATTCTAGTCATCCCAGGCCTCCAGGGCTGAGATGAGTCCAGCCCATTGCCCATTAGAGAGCTGTCTGTGCTAGTCAGAAGCCCCTCAGGGCCAAGGAATCTGATGTTTGCTCCTTTCAGCATCTGATCCTATCTCATCAGCTTTGCACTGGATTAGCATCCATATAACACTGAGTGTGGTTTAGTGACTTAGAGCTAAGGGTATAACGCCATTTAAAGTGTCTTAAGGTGTCTTAGGTCTGCCTCCTGGTACAGGAATCCAGGGGTCTTCTGTAGGTGCTATGTCAGATTTGCCAGCCCTGCACCCAGGGTGTCGCAAATGTCTCTAAATTGCCTAGTTTTAGGTGACTGGATTGAGTCCTGAGAACTGAATAAATCTTAATAGAGCCTTGTAAAGGCATGTTTCCTCACTTTCAGATATAACCCCAAATAATAGAAATAACTTCCATCAATATTAGATAATATGGAATATCAAATATTTTATTAAGTAACTAGGTACATTCAGTGAAGTGTCACTACCACACAGCCTGAAAGGTTTCTTGAAGGCTTGGGCTCCGCTACGGTCAGCCTGCAGAAAACTTCTGTGTTCTGGCTGTGTCACATCTTTGAGCTCATTTGGCACAACCTGATGTAAGTTTTATCTGTAGAAGGCCTCGGACTGATAGCTGGCCCAAATCTGCTGTTCCCTCCCTTCTGGGCCAGAAGGTAATTGGTGGTGGTTTCTCTGAAGAGGGCAGATGTGGGGCTGTTTTTAGAGATTGCAGAGTTCTTTGTCACTGATGTGTCTCATCAAACAGTCACCTATATGACATGGTGACAGCTTTGTGCACTGCAAAACCACACCAAGCTTTTAATTTTCTTTCATTTTTCTCCTCATACCTGCACAGCCCCTGTAGCTATCAGCAGTTTGTAGCACTGGCATTCTTTTTTTCCACTGTTCTCCCAAACACAATATCACCAGGTATCACAGGTACTGCTCTTTCATTTGTCACTTATAAATAGTTGCCAAAGACAAAGATTTTATGACATTTTAATTAGCAATCTTACCATATTGAAGCCATTTCCTCTCTGGATTATGTAGAGACATGATCAGGATGAGCACCTGTGGGCAAAAATCCTGTACACTGAGACCTGCTTAAACTCATAGTACTGCAGTGATTCATCCTTATATATTCCTGTATGTGGTGCCATGTCTAGTGAAAAGAGGTTTGGTTTGTATCATCCTATGTTTACGTGAGCTGCTTTCAAGAAAAAACTATTTGGGAGATACAGAATAAAAGATGAGCAAATGTTCCTAGATGTTTTCGAGGCAACTAAGATAGATCTATGGCCACCATCTAAAACCAATTCTATAGCCTGTTTACATTTTCTTTCAATATCTGAATGCACTCCTATTTATTTCTAAATCCTACTTCTAAAGATATTTTTCTGTAACTCCATAGGTATTAGCATACCCCTGCCTTTTAAAAAATTCCCTCTAATCCAGAGACATCCCATTTACATTGATAATTACAGTTAGGAATATACAGTCTAAACTACTGTTTGATGATAACCAATTGCTTTCTGTGCAAGCTTATTCTGGGCTAAGATTGGTTGTGTGGGTATTAAAGATCAGATTGATATAGACATAATCAGCCTTTAGTTTTCTACCCAAATACTTTTGTCAGTGTCCTCTTCATCTTGTAACTTATGTAGGTGAGGCTGAAAATTTGACATGAAATTTTAGGGTGTGCAGCAAGTTGGCTGGACTCCTTTGGTTATGGCAATAACTTAATTTATGGTCAAGTTTAGATTTTATTGACCTTTTGTATGTAAAGGGAAACCTCAAAGCAAAACTTCCTTCTCTATTTGAGTGCATTGTCAAATTCTTTTATTAGCTTTGCTGCACAAGCAATTGGTCTTCAAGAGGACTGATGTGTAAACAAAATGCTCTATCCTTTCTCCCTGCAGTGCCCAGGAGGCATAGCCACTCTCTCAGCAGAAACCACTGCCTGAGTAACAGAACAGCGAGCCTACCCAGGTTCTATTTCTAGCCTTTGCCTTTGAGGAAATTCACTATGGGCATTAAGCCCATGGATCAGTGGATCACTTTCAACTCTGTTCAGTACTGTGTCGAGTGCTTCTGTCCTTTACCTCATACTTAGTAATTCTGATCATTTTGCTTCTGCAGTGACTGTGTTCCTTTTCACTTCATGCTGCTTTCTGTGGTGCTAAAGGTGAACATCAGGTGTGATTTTAGGAGACCAATCTAAGCTACAGCTACAGCTCTAAATGTTCCAGAGGCACTGGGTGCCCTGGTTCAGACAGTGTCTTAGTTCAGCCACAGAGCTGGGGAAGGGAGGGCAGGAGAGTGGTGCAGAGCAGACAGCCGCTCGGAGCACAGCGAGGCAGAGCTGGGGTGCTTTCTGTCTCCTCCCTGGACTATTCCATCCCCAACCCCACTCCAGTGTGTTTGTCTGGACACATCCCTCAGTGGCTGGGGGACACACTCCCAGCGACTTGCTGGAGGAGGGACAGGACATATGCTGGGGATACCTATTTTACTTTCTTCGTTGCTACCAGTGTCTCATGATGTTTATCTGTTGTCTTTCCTGCTTTGACTATTTGCTCAGCTTCTCTCTTTCCATCTATTTACTGTGTGATATCAGAGGAAAACGCTGAAACACAGAAATACAGGTAGATGTAGTTAACTCAGAGAGTCCTCAAAGCCTTGTAGCAAATTGGTGTTACTTCTATGAAGTTTAATGTACTTGGCAGGAAGAATCCAGCATTAGATATAATGCTCTGGAAACATAAGCCTTCTGTCTGGTCAGAACATGGATCTGTTGCCGATTTTGTCTCTTATGCTGCTTTCTGAGCTAGCCACCCAGTGGGAGGGCAAAGCCCTAAAGTACTCAACATGCCTTTAGGACCCTCTTTGCAGAGGTGACCTCCAGTGGGTGAATAATCCCAGTATTGGTTGGAGGATGGAGAGTGATTCTAGGGTAACTAGAGCTGACTGTTTTATGAGCTGCTGAATTCTACAAGTCACAGGTTTTCTTTTAAAAGAGCTGTGGGAAGAGTCTTCTGAAATATGGAATGTGTTACATTGCATTGCATTGTGTGTGTGTTTTCAAACTGGGTTATAACTAGTAAGATTCTGTGCCACAGAAATAAGCATTTCTATGCTGTAATCTCATTCAGCAATCTGGAGAGCTGCCATTCTCCTAACTCTTGAATAAAAATGAGAATTAGCTATATTGGGCATTACATTTCTGATTTTTTCTAAAGGTACTTCAGATGATAGCAGGTTTTCAAATTTCTTCACAGAAGAGCACGCTGTTTTTTTGTAGTGGTTTACCAGCAAGGCATGCAAAATAAAGCTGCAGGCACAGAGGTTTGCAGTACAGAAATGTCTTTCCCACCACTGTGTCTTTTTGTCTTTTTCTTGTGACCACTGATTAGATACTTTGTTTGCATTTGACACATACACACTCTAGGGTTTTCTGCATCTGAATCCTGCACCCTCAAAAATTATTGCTAAGAAAATACAAATTGCTCTGCCTTCTGCCTTCCATGTGTGTAGCTTGTCTTTTGTGCCAGGCATTCCTAAGCTTATCAGACAACAGATGTCTGCCAATTCTCAGTGGCTCTCATAAAATTAAGGTATGAATCTTTTCAAGTCTTTCAACTGAAAATATTACCTGGGCAGTATGATTCTGCTGGCTGGTGGTGTACTTGGTCCACAGTTTGGCAATGACTTTTGTACTTCTCATGCTCTGAGTTTTCCCTCACACTGGTGTTCTGTGAAGTTTTTTCAGGTGGCCTTTGTATTTGTTCTCACACGTAGTCACAAGCTTGATGATGGCAAATTTCCCTCTTCTCACATTTATTTATTTTTTTACCTTCAAAGTCAAAAGAACGTTGAATTCTGGAGACACTTAGGTTTTATTACATGTTGATTGCATGTAATGCTCAGGAATTTTCTCATGTTCTTGTTTTGTAATATAGTACCTGTGATGAAGGGCTACTGAAGTTCTTGTAAGACTTAGATCATTATTAATATTGACACGTGTTAGGGATTCAAGAAACTTGAAGAAAGAACCTAACGAGATGAAACTTCAGTTAAATGATACAATATTAATGATGTAAATGGAAATTTCAAGGGAGGGAACTAGTCATAAAACCTTTCAACCACTATTTCCTGTAGGGAGCATTTAAATAGAAAGGACTGTATCATAACTTACCCTGCTTTCCTAAGTAAATAGCAGCAGCTATGACAAGCCACCTGTCAGTTCTCCTGTTCTCTCTAATTGCTGTTATCCTACCCTTGAGATGTAAATATTCATCTAAGGATAAAAATATCCAAATTCCCAATTTTTATGGATAACACATAACATAATTGCACTTCTGTTGCATTTCAGATGGCTGCATGGACATTATCGGAGGACATGTTGTGCGTCCTCATTCGTGGCCTTACATGGCTGCTATCCAGAGAAAGGATTTAACTGTGTGTGGAGGAGCTCTTGTGGAAAAGCAATGGGTTTTGACAGCTGCGCACTGTGAGTAAGTATCTTATACTGGGGCAATTTTGACTCTTCATTGAGGTGGGGCATGGTGTGCAAGCCTGTAAGGAAAGAAAGGTAGATACTGATTTTTAAAGGATTGTGAAAAGCTGCAGTTCTCTCACTAAACTGATCTATGAACTTGTCATTCTGTTTTAAGTTGTTTTGTAAACTACTGATCTGCATTGTGTGCCATTACCTTAATTAGTCATATCCTGCCAGTGTTACAGCATAAAGACTGCATTGACAAAAGACCAAATTCATTATTTATGCATCTGAAACAGCAATGTTTTAGAGATGAGGGTATATTTCAAAGACCTTTAAATTTATCTTACCTGTGTGCCTGGGATTAAGCCTCAAAACAGCCTGAGAGATGAAGCTGGATTAGGTGGAAACACTATTCCTGCCATTTACGTGACTTGGGCTCACAAAACCTGAATGTCAGTCATGACTGTAACAAGGAGCTTTGTCCTTTTGACAAGTCAGATGTGAGCACAAGAACCCCTTCCCCAGGTGCAATACCCCAAGACTGGCACAGATGTTGAACAGCTGGCTCAGGGTAAGGAGGACACCTGCTGTTCATGTTGGGAAGTAAAATGCCCTGGTTTTGCTAAAATATTCTCAAAATTGTGTTTTAGTTCTCCATTCCCCTGCCCCCCTCCCCATATTTTGAGGAACTAAAAGCAAACCAATTACAATAAACGCGGGCAAACTTGACCTCCTCAAACACAGCGTGGGCAGCTCAGCCAGCCTTCTTCCATCAGTTAGTCTGAAATAGAGGACACAGCTCCTTCTTTCTAAATGAATAATTTGACTGTCACACTTGTTCAGCTGAATCAAATTTGTTTGCATTTTTGTAAGGGTAGACATATTCACACCTGGCATGTGTTTTTTGGACAATTACAAAACAAAAGCCAAGCATTCCTCTTTGGAATTAAGGGAGTTTTTGATGGGAGTTGGGGTCTCTCACTCTTCAGTCAATGGGCCGGAGACATCCAGTCTGTTATGGTTATAAAAATTCAGATTTGGAAGCTATTCAGTGGAAAGGGCACTAGTTGTCTCTGGTCCTGTGGAGAGTGTCTTCTTGTCACTGGTTTGGTTTTCTAACAAGCACATTAGTTTGGGCTGACTTAAAGTCTTTGTCACTGGGGCAATCTGAAACAACATCTGTCTGGTCTTCTCCTGACTTGTATGATGATGCCCATGCAAAACCCTCTCACCTCTACGCTATGTCTAGACTGCTCTTATCAGATCCAATTACAGTGCATGTAAGCCTTCCTAACTAATGGATATTATGTGATAATCAATTTTTGTCTTATACAAGATAGCATGAACCCAGCAACATGAATTTCTGTGTGGCCTGCCAGAAACCTATCACAGACCTGGATGAGGTGGCAGTTGTTTTTTTGGTTTTTTTTTTTTTTTTTCCTTTTCCTCCCAAGCATCTCTGTATACCTAGTAGCTGATTGCCTGGGCTTTGTGCAAGTCCAGCAGTTGCACCTCTGTTGGGGATTATACATGAAATAGTCCCAGGATGGAGTTCGGTGAGTCTTGTATAATTCTGACTGTGTAAGTGTGCTTTGTAGATAAACCCAGAACTTTTTAGGATCCAGCACTGCCTTTGTAGCTGTTTTCACAAGCAAACATTCACATACAAATAAATTAATTTTATCTTTCAGTAAGACATGCAGCTGGAATAAAGAAAATAACTTTTTTCTTGTTTGTTTCAGCTCGAATAAGTTGTCCTGTGTGTAGTGAGATTGTGTTCTGAAGATGAAGCACAGGAAACCAGCAGTGTGTCTTCTGGCAATGTCATCTTACTGGGCTGTGTTAAATTTAGTAGGGCAAAATGATGAAAGACAACCTCTAATGAATACATTTCTGATGATACTTAGAGTGCTTGGGGGAGAGGGAGATTCATGAGTTGCTTAGCTCTTACTGTTTATTAGCAGGAACTGGACTTAAAACTCTCTTTGGGTTTTGGCAGTCTCCCTTTTTAATATTCACTATAGGGTTGTCTTAAGTTAGGCAACACCCGTCCTTCTTCCCTAATAGGCTGAATCCTGTATTTAGTGAAGTTAAAGACAAAACTCTTATCAATATTAAAGATGTCCACTTCAGTGGAGCACTTACATGTATGCATAATGCTTGGAATGAGTACTGAGTGTCAATGTGTGTTTTGACATCCCAGTGACGTCAGCAAGACAACCTACATGCTATGAGTCCGGCATGTTTAGTCCTTTGCAGGATTATGTCGTGAGTCCAAAGGAGACCATTAAAAGATCAATGAAAGGCATCAGTAGCAGCAGCCCTTTTGCAAGGGACTGTCTTTAAAAAGTCAGTAGGCTTTTAAATTAAACTAATTTTAAACTCTGGAAATCTTCAAAGGTCAGCTATCACACCATTATTTTACCAAACTAGATTTACAAAAAGAAATGTTACTTTGTAGAGGAAAATACAAGGTCATGTCAAAACATCAAAATGAACAATATCCCTCCCTATGTTTTAATCATGTGGTTGTAAAATAAAACTGTATTATGTTATGTGTCTTTTGATTTTCTTGAGAGAAGTTGCCTAGTTCCAGTAATGACGTTCTCTCCCTGTACTTTCTTTAAATTGCAGATTAAGCAAATCAGAAGCTAGAGTTGTTCTTGGAGCCCATCGGCCATCCATTGCTGAAAAAGATCAGCAGATATTTGAGGTTATGGACTACTTTCCTAATCCTCAGTATGATGGGTCTTCCAAGGAAAATGATATAATGCTTCTCAAGGTATTGTGTTAATTACTGTTGTATCATTATAAAAGGAATGGTGCTGATGACCATTTTGGCTGTTCTTTGATGTCAAAGAGTGCATTGTTTAGATAGCTTAACAATATCAGAGAACATCCTGCTTTTGGTTGTACTAATCTAGATAAGGTTACAAGATCACTGGCACTGTGAGCAGGGATCACATTTCAAGCCCATTCTGTGCTCTGGAACTCCCTTTAACCCACTTACTGCAGCAAACACTCCAAAACCCCCAAACACATTCTTCAGTAATTTTTCAAAGACAGTGCTGAAGTCATACATGCAATGGAGTCTGGGTTATACCTCTATCCCAAAGGGATACCTTGTGCTGGACTAAGCAAAAATGGGAATCAAACTTACTGATAATTATTTGGGGTAACAACATAAAGTAAAAGTATGGATAACACAGGACATAAATGAATTCAGCTCTAGGAGCACAGAATGGTCACATAATAAGGAAGGTTCAGGACACTGCAGAATGAAGCATGGAAAGATGCCCTCACTAACATCCCAACGTCATGATCCTGGAGGCCCAAGTAGGGCAAGGTTGTGAGAATTTCCTGCATACCAGCTCCTGCTCGAGCTGGCTCATGCCTCATGTGTCCTTGCACTGAGAACTCCATTAATCCAGCACTGAGATTGACATGGAGGCAGCCATGGGTGTTTTGAATAGGCAGAGGGCAATCTTTATGCAGGAAACCTGTGGATGGTCAAATGGTGCTGGAGGACTGCCTTCATGGTACCAGCAGTTGCAGTGCCAATCCAAAGTCCCTGAGAAAGGCAAGGTTTGCACATTATCTTGCCTGTACATTTAGAAACATCATGACTTCAGTACAATGCCTACGCGATCTTGGATGGGTCTTTATTCAGGCTATGCTTTAATGTTATGTCTGTAATAAGAAACAATTTTATGTAAAGGACCAATATGTATATTTAAAATAATTGACTAAGTACATTATATTATGTATATTGCCACACTTCTGAAATAATTGGTGGAATTATCTGGAAAAGGAAGCGATGACTTACTTGAACCCTATTTCTAATATTTAGATGGTATCACCAGTTTGATATGACAGTGACAGGGAGGAAACTAGCAATGTCCCTTTCTGGAACTAGCTGGAGCATTTACAGACATACGTGCCTCCAGTGACTTACCACTGCCCAAGTGAGAGAAGCTCCTTTCCCCAGATGTTAGCGAGTATTCTCCATCTGCCTCATTGTCAAGGCACACAGATTCATTTCACTGGCTTCTGTGGCCACCACCAACTTACCAGAGGCACATGTTATTTGTGGTCACAATACCCAAACGGATTGCTAAGAAGTAATATTTATAGAGCTGAAAGTTACAACTGTGTTGCAGAATGACATGGATATCATAAAATCCTTTGCCTGAATTTGATAAGGAGCATGGATAGTGTTGGCACCAGGGCTCATCTCCCATCTCTGTGGTTCTGCTGTAATGGAGTACTAAGTGACTTGGGATTAACTTGCCATCTTGGGAAGTTCCCACCAGCACAGGTGATAATAAAGCGTAAGAATTTTTAGGATAAACTTGTGATTTTTTAAGAATGCCTGTTAAAAAATGTATAAAGCCAGAATCATTTAACTGATAACCATTCAGCAACGTGTATAACCACCTGTAAAATGAATCATGGTGTGCTGATCATGTGTAAAACAGAAAATGTCTGTTCAGTAGCTGTGAGCCCTTACCAGGGACATTGAGAGTATGTTAGTGTTTGGCTGTGTTTTAATTTACAGGCTTAAACTGGCCTCTGCTGAAGGATGAATCTATCAGGTAAAGGTCAACAAAACAGTTTGGATCATTTAGGCCCTTTTGAATCTTTCAGAGCAAAAACTTGGCAATCTGAAGAGTTCAAGATCTCATTTTTCTCCAGTTATGTTGCTGCTGCCATGTCTAATTAGTTATAGCTTTTGCTTTCATCTTTGTTACTGGGTACATTGTACCATGCTTTGAGATTTTTCTGGATATCAGTCAAGCAACAGAGTCTGATTTCAACATAGAGGTTTAGTGGCAAATTTGGTTCTCCAATAGGACATAGATCCAACAGCCCAACTCCTGTGCAGGTTTTTAATTTCCTACTGTAATCAATGGAAAGCTGGGCTTGAACTCATGAGTACTGCTGTGGATAGAGAATTGCTATACAGACATGAGGGAGATTCTTTTGGATTTGCAAAGGGACAATTTGCTCAGGATCAGTTCCTAAATATTGAAATGTGCTTTATAAGGAAAGTATTGGTAAAATGAGAATAATTGCCAGTTGAAACTAGATTACACTTTCCTTCCTTTCTGCATAAGGAAGCCTTTATTTTTCTTTTTGTTTTCCAGCTGAATGATACTGCACAGCTGAATAAATATGTGCAACTTTTGCCTCTGCCTGACTCTTGTGAAGACATCAAACCTGGCACAAGGTGCAAGGTGGCCGGCTGGGGACGCACATCTTCAGGAAAGCCATCAAAATATCTTCAGGAAACAAGTATTGCAATTGTTGATAGAAAAAGCTGTAAGCACAGCTATAGAAATAATGTAAAAATAACCAGCAACATGTTGTGTGCTGCAGGGAAAAACAAAATTTTCAAGAGAGATGCTTGCCAGGTAAGAAGCAAAGTTACAAAGAGGATGTGCTTTTAACAAGGGTATGCTGTTCACTAGTAACAAAGCAGTACCAGACACTTAATGATGCTGATCAGATTTACAGTGATTTTAACCACATTTGTAAGAAACTTCATTGCTGTGAAAAAGAAGTGTTAAAACTTTTCATAGTTTAGGTACACAAGATTAAGAGTATGGGAATTTGAGTCTAGGATTCTCTCAGTTAACTTCAGGGGCATTTCTTTAACTAAGGTGCTCTTCTTAGGCACCACAGGTACTTGTCAGAGAAAAAGAACTTCCAGGGTCTGAATCATCTGATCCTTTCCAGATGTCAACATCTGAATAGTACAGAAATAACTTTACACTCAAAAGTGCTGTTTGGATCTTGCTTTTGATGTCTTCTGTGATGAGTCCAGAAGGGCCTGTTGCTAAAGAAGGAGAATCAGTTTATACCAACATCAGAAAGATACCTTTTAAAATAGAATTATGATAGCACTGTGCTGATTTACAGCAATTATATCAAAGGCTCCCCTGGGCTGGAAAAGCAACCTCTC
Source organism: Falco biarmicus (assembly GCF_023638135.1). NCBI lineage: Eukaryota > Metazoa > Chordata > Aves > Falconiformes > Falconidae > Falco > Falco biarmicus. The sequence continues at coordinate 66,713,223 of NC_079311.1, forward strand.
CTTATACCTCACCCAACTACCATGAAGTGATGCAAGCCAGCTTATACATTTCATAGGTTGGAACAGGTTAGAAGCCACGTTACCAGAGATGCTTATGCACTGCAGGTGGTACTGTATGCTCCTCTGGAGAACAACGAACACACATTGATAGTTACTTCTATTTTGTGTTCTAGGGAGATTCAGGTGGGCCGTTAATCTGTGCCGGTCAATACAGTGGGATTGTTTCTTTTGGAGGACGATGTGGAAGAAGAAACATGCCTGGAGTTTATACACGACTGACTGAAAAATATGTTGACTGGATAACAAAAATAGTTTCCCTTCACAGAGATCCATGAGGCAGGCAAGATAGTTTTAATAAAGTGCTCCACCTTTAAAAAGTATCTCCCAGCTTTACAGCTTTGCACCGCCACAGTTTTATGAGAACAGTTAAAATGTTCCCCTTTGGACAGATAACATATTTACTAATCTTTCGTAGGAAACTGCCTCTTCAGTAATAGAATTTGTATTGGACTTCACCCAACTTCTTAGTGTGAAGGGAAAGTACTGCTCACCTTATTTGTTGTGCCTGGGATGAGGCAAAATTTTTGAATCTGTACTTAGAGAAAAATTAAATTTCAGACTGATAATGAATGATATGTCTGCTGAATGAGAAGAAACAAAACAAAAGCCTTTAAATGTTCAGATATTTTGCTATGATATTACTCAAAACCAAGTACTTACATTCTCCATTACTAAATATTTACTTAACTAAATTAATTTTCATAAAGTATTAAAAAATGAACATTTTTCCAATTAATCTTCCATTATGAGTGGGATAAAAATATTATTTTCTAGATTATTTTTGCCATATTTTTTTAGTGTTAAAATCAACAAAATCCTCTCTTCTCACAGCTTAGTTCATGATCTCACCCTTTCAGTGAATAGTCTGTTGAAAAATGTATAAATACTGATCGTAATGGGAGTAATTATACTTCTGTCAGATATCGATCTGTTTTTGCCAACAGTTTGGAAGGGAACATCTGCAGTGCTTCTCTGCTTCTTTGGTTACTGCATTACTATGTACCAAATACTGTAAACTTTGGGACATCACACAGGCATGGATAAATAACTCCAACACATCAACATACTGGCCTTGATTATTGACCAGCAGCTGTGTCACTGCACTGGGCAGAGCAAAGCCCAGTCTCATAACAGCTGTGCAGGTAAAGGAGCAAATGGACACTGCGAAGTTGGGTTGGTGGTTAGCCATGGTGCGATAAATGATGTGGTGTATGGGGGCTTCATTCAGTTCTCACTGAAGGTCATGGGAAGGAAGATCTTAGAAGATGACAGTAAGAATTGACTCTGGAATACAGAAACTGGGAAAAAAATGAGGAAAAAGGGGGAAGTGATATAAAAGTGGGAAATATAATATACCACTGTTAACACTTTTCAGCTGGGGGTCTCAGCGGGTGTTACAAATCAGTCTCTTTTACCTTTGCAAGGTAAATAATAGCAAGGGTATCCTTCTACCCGTCCCACAGGAGACTTTTTACACCCTGCAGCCTAGCTACAGCTAAGTGGTTTTTAACCTCTCAAAGGCAAAGATTTCACTCACTCTGTTCATGTGAACAGTGGCTGTATCTCAGTCACTGGTGGGCAGTAATGAGTGACAGAGAGTGGAAACCCTAACCCAGCAGGTCAGGTCCAGTTCAGACACTGGGCTTTTTGCGTGTGATCTCTTGTTACAACTTTACTCCATGTACATTTCTCTGAGGGATGATGTGGCAGGTGGATGGGCATTACTGCCTGGCCCCCAGGGCACCAGCAGACCTGCCTGCCCCTGCCCAGCCCCTGGGGCTCCCCCACCCCCCTGCCCACAGCCCAGGACCCATGTCAGCATCTGGCTGGCTTGGCCCCTGCCCCAGCAGTGCCCCAGCAGGGCCAGTCCCCAGCTGCCCTCAGCCTGGCCCTGCCACCATGGGCCCGGCTGAGCCAGGCCTGCCCCCAGGCTGATGTCCCAGCCTGGCCTTGGCCTATCCCCAGGGGGGTGCAGGAGCAGTGAGCTAAGCAGTGACCGTGACTCAATTTCTGTTTACCCTGAAGCAGCAGAGTCTTTATCCTTTCCACATACAACAGGAGGGAAGTCATCGCTGGTGCTGAAACCCCTGTGTCTTGAGACAGCGCCTGCCCGTGCACCCCCCTGGGTGAGGGGCGGCAGGGGTTTCGCAGCAGGGCGCAGCGTGCCCGCAGTTCTGTGCTGGGGCAGCCCCTGTGGAAGCACGCAGTGGAAGGGTGGCTGGTTCTGCAGCCGGCGGTAGGCGAAAGTCCTAAAGGAAAAGGATGAGTGTTGGCTAAGGGAGGTGACGGCCAGTGTCACTCCCTGCTGAAGGCGCTGCCAGGCTGGGTCTCAGAACTGAGCTGAGAGTGGGAAAGCCACAGAGCAGCCCCCGGTGTGTTATGGTTTCACAGTAAGAGACACCCACAAGGCCTGACAAAATTAAGCTAAGAACGCATTCTTACTAGACTGAGAGGAGCCCATATTCAGCAGCCCCTGGCAGAGTTTACTGTAGATTCCAGTTGTTTCTAGCACAGCATTTGCAATTCTACTTTCCTTCCGTAAGGGACATCTAGGCTTTTCTCTTTTAACCTGTCAGGCCTCAGCACTAATCTCTAGGTGCCTGTGAGGTGTCCCCCTGCCCACCACCTCCCAGTTTCCAAATACTGGCTTCTAGTACTAGACCAGCTTTCCTATACTATCTGGTTTTATCTTTACTGGAAATTTCTGAGTGGATTAAAGGAGTCCTGACCCGAGAATCCTTCAGCCCTTGGCCAGGGCTGGACTCCTATCTACACGTGTGCTTTGCAGCTTGGTCTCTGCTGGGTTGGACTTCTCTGTCAGACATTTGCATCTATCCTTGCTTTTACTGAGGTTTTTCAGGTAAGCGATATTTCTTAAGGATTATTTGCTGAGAAGCCTGACTTGCTTGTCGCCTGCTCCTCACACAGTCGGATTTGGGCACAGAGCAGCCCCCAAGGCTGACTGGGCCATGCAGAGACACGACGTACGGCACTGACATGTGATGGATGTATGGTGTTGATGTAGAGCATACAGGGCTGACATACGGCTGATGGTTTTCTGTCCAATAGAGGGGGCTGACAACTCGTATTCACACATCACACAGGGATGCAGGTGGAAGTTAGCTTTAGCCCTTACCTTCAATCTGACCTTGGGCAGTAGTGGCTGGTGTTTTGTACTTCTTTTGGCTGTACATCTATTGCACTGTATGTTCAATTTGGGAATCTGTTTTTTTTTTTAAAAAAAAAACAACATACTTCTGGTTCTGAGTACAGAGGGTGGCATCATCTATTGTCAACAGCTGTTGTTTTCTGAAAGTGCAGTGATATCTTTGGAGCATGGATTGCCTCTGCAGCTCCTGCTCAGTCTTTGTTTTATCTTCTGACTACAGAACTGCCTGCCATCTAGCAAGCTGTAAAAGTAACCTTCCTTCTGGGCAACTCAATCTAGCATCAGGAAGAAATATTTAGAATACAGAATGAAAACAAAGCAAGCCATCAGATTTTGATGATAATTTTATTGGATACTTGCCAAAGAAAAATAAAGGTAAACTCAGAGGACTCTTTCAAAGTCTGAATAGGTCAGTTCACCACAGTCAGATAAATTACAGCAAGTTATTTTAATATGTCTGTTACATCTTTTAATTATGATATACTAGTTTCCAAAATGTATCCTCATCTCATTAACAATCTAGCAGATGGTTCAGACACCTCCATCCTAGTATGTGCATAACCCCACAATCATCTAATGAAGCTCTTTTTGGATTGACTAATAATATTTAATAATTAATACCTAGAAGATTGCAAGTATGGTACATTTAGCTGTAATTCAGTTCAAAGTGGCACAGGTTGCTTCAAAGCTGTTGAAATCAGCTGTGAAACGTGCATTGAAAGTTAGCCACTAATTTCACAAAAAGTCATTGAGTCTAAAAGCTGTACCAAGATCCACATCCTTGTCATGACAAAGAGGAAACCACAGAAAGATGAGCAAAAAAAGCCCTTATTTTAATGAAAAATAGAACAGATCTTAGTTACTTCAAAAGGCACCGATTCGATTCAGTGTATAAGCAATGGCGTTTCACAGGGTTCATTCTTGTCTATGTTTGTTAAAAGCAAGAAACTTTGCCATCTTAACACACACTCACAAAACCTTTGTTTCAATAAAATATCAAACCTGTCTGCAGCCATTTAGAAAATTAAGATAAGCAATAATTAAAACAGTGACATCAGTAAATGAAAGAAAATGTTACTTTAATTACTCTTAATCACTGCTGTCATTAAAATATACTACTCAGGAGTATTTTATTAACCATTTCCCTTTAAATGAATAAATGGCACATGGCTGTTTGTTCAGGTTATCTTGAACCCACGTAGAGGATGTTACCTATCAGGATGTAGTGTCCAGGTTGCTTGAAACATCCCTATCTCAAGCTGTTACAACCAAAGCCACATCACACATCCTTTCAGCCCCCTTGGTAACAGATAAAAGCAGATGTATGAGAAGAAGAGGGAGCTCTGGACTAGTGTGTTTTCAAAACCCCTGAAATTTTCAAATGGCAATGGACCACACTGACAGTGATGTGGCTTTCACTGATTAAAATCTAGGGCACCCACATCTTGTGCCAAAAGCCATGGTCCTGTCCTAGCACTGGTTTTAGCAGAGTTCAGGTAACAATAGTCACACTGAGCACACGAGTATTCTCTGAACTGAGGTTTCAGGCATGCTGATGGAGCGCTGTGGAAAAACTTGCACTGCTTCCTTTCACTGGGGATCATGAGAAGCCCCGTCTTCTAAGGTGGGGCCTTAGAAATCTTGTCTTCCAGCTAGACCTTGTTGATAGATTCCTACTGTGTACAATCCACATCATAATGAAAAGAATAATGTGGAGGCAGCAACTATACTTGCAGCACTAAAGATCTCACAAACACAGGGACAGAAGATAAACTTGCTGATACTGCTGCATAGCTTATTTTCTTTCTGCCATATTTCAAAGGGACGCGTTCTAACTGCAGGTTATCTTGAGGATGCCTCTACAACAAAACAGGAGTACGTGAAAATATGAGTGTGATGAAAAGTGTGATACAGGGGGCTGTGGTGCTCATGATTCAAGGTACCCCAGCTTCAGGTTTTATCACCTCTGTAGCTGGAGGGCAGTGGTGTTTGTGCTCCTCCTGATGTGGAAATGGGTGGTTTGAGTTAACTTGCTGCCCTGTAAATTTGTTTATGGAGCTGTGAAATAAGACTCTGCTGCCAGGCAGTACCACAGTGAGATTTAACAGGGACTGCTCATTAGTGCACTGAATTATACAAAGTCAGTTTGTGTATTTTGTCTTATGAACAATGGTGTTGATCTTATTGGGTGGTCTTGGCTTCATCATGCAGAAGTATTGAAAGTATCTGCATGAGGTAAGAAGACAGCTGGTGATAAGAAAATGTAAGAAATAGACTCAATTCTAATGGGATATTCAAAGTTTTTCTCTTCCAGGGCTCTTTCTCCCTCCCCTTGTTTGTCCTGCACATAGTTACTGCAGTCAGGGTCATGGTAACAGTGACTAGTTTTGATATTCGTATTTGCAACAGTGGTTTTCAGAAGGGTGTTATTCCACCAGCTGTGTTGGGTTTGGGTTTTCCCTTCTCATGATGCTTGGTTCCAGCTTAGCCATCCTGGGCAGTATTCATCTGCCTAGCCAAACACAGCTAGTCAGATGAAACTCCGGGTGGGTTTCAATGGGCACAGCCAGTGATTCCTAAGTCCTGTTTCAGTCACTTATCTTAGGCAATAAACAAACAAAAAGTCCTTTCCCTCTATGTTTGTTGTAGAAAACAGACTTATTAGTTTACTACCAATGCTTTATAAAATGAAAAAACCAAGTTTTCATTTTATGAAACAGAAAAAGCCACTAAAGCCATAACTGAAGATACCATTGACCAATTCTGGCCCCATTTCCTCATGGGATCCACAGGAGGGAATATCTTGTGTACTACAGCTTTGGTGGCTGTTTCCTACTGTCAACAACCATCTGCAGCTGACCTTCCTCTTGCTCCCCTTTGCAGCTTCTCGACAGGCAGGATGACACACTTAGCCAGCACTTGGCCAACATTTGAAGTCTAGAACATTATAGGCCAACTTCTGGAATAGTGAAGGTGATACAGCATGGCTGGCAATTAGAACATGATTGGGGGATGATCAGTACTATCTGATTTTAATTAAATAATCTAAGAAAATATACTGATTGTGAACTATGTCAGAAATTCTGCTTGCTTAAATAGTTTACTCTGTCAGGGACAAGTAACTTCGAAAATAACCCATGGTCAGTCCATGACAATCCAGAAGATAAAGCAAAAGAGTAGAATATGTCAGTATGGAGAAATCACACATTCAGGCTCTCAGATTCATCATTTGGAAGAACAGTTGCAGCTTTGAATAGCTTACTCAATTTTTTCCCCAGCATTTTTCTTAAAGGATAAATGAAAAGAGTGGCAGAGCATTTACATCACCGGGTCAGTGCTCACCCAAAATATGTATACCCCAGAGGAAAAAAATAATAATATTTTCAAATATGTGAAAATACAGCCATATGATTGATGAGGCAAAGGGCAGAGGATGTAAAAAGCATGTACATGTGTGAAAAGCCTGTTCACACCCTGGAGAAACAAATGGACCTGTGCTAGATCCCTCCAAATGCATTGTTCTGGGAGACCTTGACTGGTGTCAAGACTTGGAAGCCAAGATATTAATTAAATTTATGTCCAAACCTGTTCACTGAATTATCTATCAATTGCATATAGCATGGAAATGCCTGATGACCAACTGTCAAAAGTCTCCTTGAAGAATGCTCTGCACTAGTTATCCCAAAGTCTCAAAAAGGCTTCAGCCTGGATAGACAAGATGGACAAAATGTGAAGACTGCGAACAAAATAGAGCAATAAAGATGGGCTGAAGTGGCACAGTCTTGTTCCACTCTTATTTTTAGGGTATATTTTATTTGTGGCATAGACTCACAAAGAATAAAGCTACATGTAAATCAGAGAGAGAGAGAACGCATTTACATAAAGAGATGAAGGTGTCAGCAGTGAAGAAAACCAGCATAGTGAGGACTAAGGGTGAGCTGGAGAGATTGCGTGGTAGAGAGAAGCCAGGATAAAACAGCCACTCATCCTAAGGAAAGAAAGTAACCTGGCGGAAAATTCTTCTAATAGTTCCTGTTGGTGTCCTTACTCCTTGCAGCCTTTGGCTAGCTCTTGCCTGAAGCTTTATCACTAGGAGATGCTGAAGTCCTCTTATGGCCTTTCTGGGTTCATGTAATTATTCTGTAAAGTGTTTATGCTCCAAAGATGGTTTCTTATGAAAAGGAAGAGAGTTTTCTTCTAAAAAAAAAAAAAGATGATTGATACAAATTTGATCATTTTGCAGATCTAAATGGATTAGTTCAAACTGGTTTTTCTCTGCCAATGTAAAGGTCATTATTCTGGCAATATTGCAGAGGTTACATAGAAATATTAGCTCATAAGGACACCTAGCCCAAAATCAAACAATGTTTTACACACATAATGACAAATTTTCTTATTAGAACACACAGAGTACCACAAAAGTTGAGCTTCTAATTGCTTTGTCATTCATTACAGGAAATAGCTACTTATTCAAGTGTGAACTATATATAAAGCATAGCTAAAACTTTTGCAGAAACCTTGTAAGACAATAGCACTACTGAACTGCAACAAGGCTTTCAAAAACATGTTCTAGTACCGAAAAGTAGAAATCACATTAATACTTAGATATGGTTCTATTGCTGTATCTATAGAGATGTCACTTTTTTTTCCTTAAAGAGCAGAGATCAAAATCAGCTTGAGTTGAGAGTAAAAGGATACTCCTCACCAGTCAAAAAACATTTGATTCTAAAATTTATACCTAGGATTTGAAAACCAAATGGTGCATTTCGAGATCCTGCACAGGTAACCAAGAACAAACCTTTCTCAAATGGGAATTTGGCTTAGTTATCAGGGACTGATAGAGTCAGAGTACAATTGCCATTCACATTAAGTAGGGAAAGGATAGAATTCACAATATTTGTCATTTTACTGACTGCTGTATTACTGTTTATGTCCCAACAAAACTAATGGCAATGCTTTTTTCAGTCTAATATGTTTTATTCTAGTTCTGCAGAGAACTACTGAGAGCATAGGCTGCATGGCAGTAGGGAAATGAATGTGTATTCTACCTCAGTTTATTATGTCGAGTAGTGAGGGACAAAATATCTTTCACATTATCTCAACATTAAAGCTGCATACCTGCATATGGGCAGAATATATACACTTGCACACCTAAGTACAGCATGCAAAGAACCATCATTCACATCTTGTTTTGTTTTATTGATAAAGAAACCGAATATTTGAAGACGATTCCTGGAAGAGGGTTTGGGATTGGTTTTTTTTTGTTTTTTTTTTTTTTTTGCAAATTCTTGAAAATTAGTAACTGTGAAAAATAGTGAAGATGTTTTTCTATGCAGAAAGGCTTTTTTTCCCTAGGTGGACATATGGCTTAATCAGGGTGATTTAGATTCCTAGGACCAAGAGATCTCACAAAAGAAACTGCTACTGACAAAACTACTGATAAGGTAGTGATGTGTGAAAGCAGGGCATTGGTTTGGGCTGTGAGTGGTCAGTCAAATTTAGTATTGTATTCAGAGAAGTAGATTTTCTGAAGTACAGAGAAGGTATGTGACTTTCCTGTACTTTTTAGAAACTCTCTAATATAGATCTTAGAGGGCTTGAGCACTGAAACTCTTTTCTTCCTCAGGAAAAGTAGATGATTTGGAAGTAGTAAAAAAGACTTCAGCATAATAGAATCCCAATCTATTTTTTCCAGCTTATATCAACTGCCTATTTATTGTGTGTGACAAACTGGAACTTGCCTGCTTTGGAGAAAATTGACCCATGTTGCCATGTAGTAGAGCTTTTCCACCACTCTGTGATGTTTTTTGTCTCTTGAACATGTTCTCCAAGCACAGCAGAATTATTTGACCCAATTAATGAATTAATTGAGGGAAAGCCAGTGATTTCTGCTACACAGATATTTGCAGTGGCTGTAAAATCACTAGGAATAGTCACACTGTGCAGGGATGACACAATGCAGAGAAGCTTCTATCAGGCTAGGCCATGACCGTGACCTGTTGAGGAACAGGGCTGTGCCACATGGACTCAGTAGCACAGACCTGAAAAGTGCCCAGCTCCATTTGTATGAACAGGTCTGAGGGATGAAATTCAGAGCAGAAGTTACTTTCAGTCAGCTTGGCTTCCAGATCCCAGGCTGGACATGCCATGTATTTGTAATGTGAAGTAATGGGTAAGTATATTTTTAGTGTACTCTGAACAAGCTATGTATGGCTCTAGTTCCTGAGGCTCTCTGTGAGTAACCCCACCATATCCAGTCATTTCTATAGTAGTTCCTGAGTGTGCAAAGGTAACCAGCCTACCCAGTCCTGTGCATAGCACCTGGTCTGCCTGGAGAAAACATGTAAGCACCTCTTGCCTTCAGCAAGTAGGAAATGTCCCAAAGCATCTATTTTTACCAGAGTGAAGTTGAGTTGCCATGTTACAGTTAAAACAAAGAGTAATTAGCAATTCATTGAAAAGATACAAGAAAAGAAATCATACAAAGGGGAGTCCTTGCTGCTATCTCACTTTCCTGATTCTTATCTTTTACTTCCTATTTCTGGCTTTTCATATTGGACTTTGCAGCTCAGCTTCCTTTCGGTGTTTCCCTTTGAATCTTTGATTCTCATATAGCATTGTGCTTACGGCTTTTTGTAAAGGAAGCCTGGGAAAGGGTTGGATCATTCAGGAATGTATGGTAACATATTTTTAGTTTAGGGACTGCCTTTTGGAAACGAGCAACAAGGGTCATGCATTAAAATCTTTCCTATGTTTAAAGAGATATTAATGTTTCCTGCTTATCCTGACTTCAGTGTTCAGAAGACTGGATAATAAGAGTGGCCAGAATGTTTAAGTTCAGAAGAACTGAAGTGAATGTTACTCTCTCTATCTAAAGAATAAAATGACCAAAGCCTTAGACTACTGGCCTAATGAATAGATGGCTCCCATGTATCAGCACCAATTAATAATGTATATCATGAGGTGTGTCATTTCATAGGGATCTTTAACAGGTGGGGTCAAATTTTTCAGAGGGTATAAATACAACCTCAAGACCCCCACACAAGCTGCTTTTGCTTGAAAAATGGATTATTTGCAAAAAAACTAGAAAAAATGCACTCTGAAGTATTCAGCTGGAAATCGTTCACAGCTCACTGATACTAAACCAGTGATTGCTCATTTCCTTGTGAAGTGTTGAACCAAAGGGCTGAAATCTTTTCTGCTTCTAGAAGGAATGCCAAACATTATATGTGATGATGTAATTATGATGTAAACTGGCACTAAGACAATTTATACTGCACATTTGGAAAAAAAATATTAGCTCTGATCTGATCCAGAAAACCTTCCATATTTAAAGTACACTTATACCACAACTTAAATAATGGTGCCAAATTTTCTGCTGTTGATAGCTGGGGAAGCTTCATTAATTACCATTGCACCAGTTTTCAAGAAAGAGCTTACTTCAGGGCTTTACAGGATCAAGCTGTTCATTGGAAAGAAAAGCTTAATGGATTCAACAGGTAAAACAACAAAGAAACATTAAAATCAGAGAGAGTGACATGGGATTTATTTCACTACTTAATGAGTGGACAGTGTGGAAGGTCATAATATCGTTGCTTCCTCCATAATACTTGTACAGTAAGCCAGACCTTTAACTGTTCATACTTTTTTCTTCCATTATATGTATTTTTTGATCCATTATAATAATTTACTTTGGCTTCCAGCTCCAAGCAGAGAATACAGTTTCCATCTTATTCCAAATATTATTGGCTAGTTGCTAGGGGAGTGTGCTGATTTCTTTTACAATTTCTTTTCTTCATCACATCTGTGTGTAATTTTTTTATTTATCATCTCCCTAGGACATTTTTCCTGTGAGAAACCCAAACGTGAAATGTAGCCCATTCAGATCTTGTTTGGTGTTTTATACAAGGAGCATTTCCTAAATATATTCACAGAACAGGATTTTACCAGCTGATGTTTACTACCAGGCATAAATGCCTAAATGCATGTGTGGATTGGGTCTGCATACTCCTCTGTTATCTCCACTGAGTGAACAAGCAGGTATGAATTTAAGGGCAGGTGTGAATTAACATAAGGGAAAACTAAGGGAAGGACTTAAGGGAGAGCCTTCCCGCTCCTTACAGCTGCAGACCTGTGAAGTCTCATGCACTAAGTATGCAACCTGCTTCTTTGGGCTGTTTCAACTTTGCAAGCAGATTTGGCCAGGGGACTGAAATGTTTACTGCCCTTCACTGTGCTCCGTGGCCCTCTGATCGAGCTTAGCCTCTCTCCACTGAGGGACTGCCCAGCAGGGTTTACATAGGCTTCTCAACCCTACAGATTAAAGCCTGACCTATTAATATAAACAAATGTCAATTTTAGTTGATGCTAATGCCAGCAGAAATGGACAGTGGTTTACATTACTTTGCTGACCTGTGATCTGTGGGGGAGGTATTGAGTTGTGGTGAGTTGTGGGTTTTTTTGTTGTTGGTTGGTGGTTTTTTTTTGTTTTTAACCAGGCTTTGCTATGTTGTAGTTGTGATGGGGCCAGGGGTAGCACATCCATTTCTAATTTATCTGCTCATTATAACCTTGCACTTGTGCTCTTCCTTGGGTTATAGCTGCAGTCTTCATTTCCATGTTTGAATAATTCCTTTCACTTCCCAGAAGATGGTTGCATTGGATTTTGAAGATGAAGTTGTCTGCTACTGCTAATTGCTGTCACCTCATGGCTACCAATAGCACTTTGTTGGTTTATATAAAACTTCAACCTAATGCTTTAATTTCTACACTTTAAATTCACCGATTGGTCCAAAATTACATGTAAAACCAGGCATGAGCTACTGCATGTAAACATCTCCCAAGTGGCAACTGTGATTAGAACTGTATTTCCAGTAAATATACACTATATAAGATGGATGGCTGCAAATGTTTGCCTGAGTGTAATCTCCCTTTCACATGGGTTGAACATATTAGGCCCCCTTCCCTTCCCTTCCCTTCCCTTCCCTTCCCTTCCCTTCCCTTCCCTTCCCTTCCCTTCCCTTCCCTTCCCTTCCCTTCCCTTCCCTTCCCTTCCCTTCCCTTCCCTTCCCTTCCCTTCCCTTCCCTTCCCTTCCCTTCCCTTCCCTTCCCTTCCCTTCCCTTCCCTTCCCTTCCCTTCCCTTCCCTTCCCTTCCCTTCCCTTCCCTTCCCTTCCCTTCCCTGCCCTTCCCTGCCCTTCCCTGCCCTTCCCTGCCCTTCCCTGCCCTTCCCTCTTTTTATCCTATCCTATCCTATCCTATCCTATCCTATCCTATCCTATCCTATCCTATCCTATCCTATCCTATCCTATCCTATCCTATCCTATCCTATCCTATCCTATCCTATCCTATCCTATCCAGGTTCTTACATCTACATCTACCAGAACTATATGAATAACTTACCCAACATACAGTATGTTGGTTTTCTCATCTTCTTCACAAGAGGCGAGTTAAGCACTTTGTTTTGGATCTATCAGTTCTCGTTTGCATTCATGAAGAAAAGGCTTTCCTGCTCTCCTGTATTTCCAGCATAGCCCTTCATTTTATTTGGCAGACACTGGCAGTGTCCTCAGCCCGCTGAAGACACAGGATTCCCAAATGGCAAGCCAATCACACACAAGTTTAGTCTGATTCGGTTCCCACTAACTTCAGTGACAGCAACTTTTAGTATTCAGAGATTTATTTATGACTAGCTTTATTCCTTTTTCCTTTTCTGTAGAACTTTCTTTAGAGCAGAAGTTTTAATCTCTCTGGTGGCTCATCTGTTTCACTGAACTCTTCAAGTGTTTGCTGTTTCTTGTCAAGTCTTTGGCAGTGTGAATAAAATCTAAGATGGGGGACGGGTGAAGCTGAGACTTATTATCTGTTTATTTACACTGATTTCATTGAAGAGGAACATCAGGGCATCCCATAGAGTTTGATCAGGATAGAAGAGGTATAAAAAGGAGGAGAATCGGCCCCTCCTGGATGCATGTTAAGGCTGTGTAGACGGTGCTGGTGATGGATGGGGATTTCCCCCTTTAGTTGTGAGGTCAGGGCAGCTCATTGATAGTTCTCCTGAACTTCCTGTGGAAGATCCCATAAAATGCTGGTTTCTGTCTGGCTTGGTTTTAGTTCTAGCAGTAAATTTTGAGTGAAGTAACTTTGAGTGAAGTGTTTAATTCATCTGCACCTAAATACTGATTAAAAAATATAATTTTAATGCAGGCAGGAAAACCACATCTGAGCTCGGCTGTTAAATGGCATGATCTCACTTTGTTCATTAAAGTAACTGTCCACATCCCCTTGAAGGGGATGGGAAAGATTTATTCTTTTAAAGTTTATTCTTTCAGCAACGAGATGATTCAGAGTGATTTTCTTGAGGCTGCATGTGCTGTGTTAGTGAGGCAGAGCTGTCCTGTCAGCAATGTGCCTGGTGTCAGAGTGATCCCTGTCCTACAGGAAGGTATGCAACCTAGTCAGGGTTTGTTTTTTTTTTTCTTTCCCAGTTGTGTGTGGTTTTTTGTGGGGTTTTTTTTTCCCTTTTTTTCTTTTGGCAGATGTCCTTGAGCATTTGAGACGGATGTGAGAGAGTTTTTAGTCTTCATGCAAAACAACCAACTAAACATAACAGATTACATCAGCTCAGGCTTTTCAATTCCTGGATGGCAGCAGAGTGCTAATCCAACCTTCATCCTGGATTTCATAAACTGAAACAACGGAGGCTGGCAGGAGCAGCGCTGCCGGATTGAGGAAGCTGACGACGGTGCAGCATGTGGGCAACACACTGTATAAAGCTCATAAACTTGTAGGCTGATGTGTGCAGCTACCACTTTGGATTCTGTACTGCTGTTTCCCTCGGCACAAGGCACCAGCAGGCTGAGCATTAAAGCCTGCTCTTTGGGACGGAGCATTTACCCTTGCAAGACATGAAGGGCTTCCTGTTTCTCACACTCCTCCTGATGCCCGTGCACGCTGGAACTGCTTGGAGTGCGAAATATGCAGTAGATTGTCCCGAGCCCTGTGACAGTAACGCATGCAAAAGTACCTTGCGCTGTAAGCGAACAGTGCTGGATGACTGTGGCTGTTGCAGAGTGTGTGCAGCTGCTCTGGGGGAGACTTGCTATCGTACGGTCTCGGGTATGGATGGTGTCAAGTGTGGTCCTGGGCTGAAGTGCCAGTTTTACACTGAGGAGGATGACTTTGGTGATGAATTTGGTATCTGCAAAGGTAATAATATTCACTTTGCATGCACCCACTGTGGCAATTTGGCAGCAAGCAACCTATGTATAGAGCTTGCCTCCTGCTTGAAAGGTCTAAAATGGGATTTTTCCAGCTCAGCCCTTAGCCAGGAAGAAAGTTAAAAATACCTGCTGGTATTAAAAGGTGTTACATGTAGGAGGGACAGGGTTATTAATGTGAGAATATTTTTCAGACTTGGGGACATGTGTGAGGAAATACGAGTGGAGTGTGCTCGGAGGTGAAATTTTTGATTGGGATATGGGAGACCCAGGTGCTAGTCCTGATCCTTCTACTGATTTAGTGGGTGGGTTTCTATAAATTGCAAAGACTTTAATCCTGCAAGTCCATCCTTGTCATGGGGTCCCTGCCCCTGCCATGCTCTCCCTGGGGTGAAGTTCCTGTGGGCACTGCCAGTTGCCTGCCCAGGGACCAGGTGCTCTTTCTGGGGTCTGGGAGATGGAGGTAACAGCACTGCCCAGTGCCTGGGGATGTTGTGGTGTTTAATTCAGTCCTGCTTTTGAGGTGCTCAGCTACTCTGGGGATGTGGTCAGGGGAGGCAGAGATGCTCCTGCCTGAAAGATGGGAATAACAGAACAGGAGCTGACTGTGAGATGAACAGCCAGTCACTGCTCTCATCTTATTCCAGGTATGCTGCATGTTGATTTCTTTAGTCACAGACTATAATGGCATTTTTCATGCAAAAAGGAAAATCTTTAAAAGGACAGGAGGTATTAAATTACTAAGAAGTAGGATCAAAGTTATTTTTAAATGAATAATTTTTAAAATAGGCTTTGCAAAGCATGAATGCAGTGAGTTTTCCCCTGTGTCCACGTACCACTCCAGAAAGTAGGTATAGATATGCCTTTGAACAACCTTAAAAGTGGAGATGTCTTGGCAGTTAAATATCAAGCGTATTAATAGCCTTAGTTAAAGTAATGACTTAGGATCAGATGCCGCAAAAATCATTCAGGCTGAGTCACATACAGCACACATTTATTTACATAGGCATTTTAAAACAAAATCATGTGCCTATTTGAGGGTGAAACCCAAAACAATACTTTCATTTATAAAGACTAGAATTTATGCATAAAGTTCATATCCTTGATACACTCATCAGAAGAGTATTTTACAGACATAGCTGACTGATCTTCAGTTTATTAAAAATTACTGCAGTGCAAGATACCACCTATAATTTTTTAACAGCTCCTTTGAATGATTATATACTTTTCACTGTCCTCACAGGAATTTCTTTGTAATACACACTTTAAATGGGAAAAAAGAAACATTGGGAATATGAGGTCTGAATTCCTGTAGCTGAATCTTGGAAGCTCTGTAGAAAATGTAAAGTAAATTTATTTTTTTTTTATCCCAGGGAGTCTGTGGGAAAACTCTTGTTGATTTAAATAAAGCTGTATCTTGACTTAGAGTTGTAAACTGGTATTTAAGGCTTATATTCCCCATATATTTATTTGCACTAAATATTATAGGTGTAATTTCTAATTCTTTTTCTTTTTTCATCTCAGATCTGAGACATTATAATCTCTCTATATATGTATGTGAATTTTATCAGGCAAATTATGGGGCCAAATGTTGTTATCTTATATATTCATTTATAGCTATGATACCAGACCACTCACTCATTTTAATAATTTTCATGTTTGTAATAATTCAGAGTCAGAATGGATAAATTCTGTCTGGTAGCTGGCGACTGATTTACTTTGAAGTTGTGGAAAAATTACTTGAATTCTTTGTTCTTCAGTTTCTGATTTCTAAAGTTGGTAAAACATGGACACTATATGTTTCAGAGTAATTTTCTGGGTACTTTTAGTATTATAAGATTGCATCATATTGTAGTCAATAGCAATGTCATTATTGTCCAAAACAGACTAGGGAAGACTAGCGCTCTGCACTTTTATCAGTAAATACCCTCTAAACTTGAGGTATAACTGTCACAGCAGAGAGCCTGCTCCTGCTTCCCCTAGATCTCTGGGAGCTATTTGCAATTTATTTAGGAGCAGGCTCCTGCTAAACAAAACCTTCTAACAGCAATATTGATTTAGATGTCAATTTCATCAAATCTGAAGAGCAGCGTCAATGCCGGGATTACTCCACACAGAGCCAAGTGCTTGGCGCTCAGACCTGTTTCTATGCTGTTGTGCACAGCTTTGCATCCCACCTCTTGGGCTGAGCGACTTGAGCACCTGCAGTGGGCAGATTAATGCTCCATGTGCTGTGTGCTCTCAGCTTGTCCCTCGGGGAGGATTGTGCACACAAAAACTGTTTTGCTTTAGCAGGATTTTGTTTTTGTGTTATGTGGACAAACAGCAGATCAAAGAGTATCCTTGCTTGGGAAGGGGAGTATGGTGAAGCTCAGTGAGGTCCTCCAGGCTGGAGGGATTCACTGTGCATTCCCTAGTGGGGAAGTCATTGATTTTCCAATGCTTTTTATTTATAAAAATATACCCATTGGACATGCATATAATTGTAAAATGTTGGTTTCTTGTTGAGGTATTAGCCTGATTCTCAGATAACCTAGGCAAAACTAAATATTTGCACTGATTCAAGAGGAGACTGGAAAAACTGAGAAGGATAACCCTGGTGTGGGGTGTTGTATGCACATAAATATGTCTGGCTCAGGAGGTTCCAGCGCTGAAAATGGCGAGCATATAAGGGGGCAAGTATCATTTCTGCTTACCATGCTCATCTTCCTTAAGTGTTTTGTGGGAGCCTGGGCTGGCTGGATCCTTGGTCCAGTCCTGAACGGTCCTTAATCTGCCCCTAGGAGTTGAATTGGAAAGCCTCCAGGACTTGCTGTTTAAGGTGACCATGTACCCTCGGTTGGCAAACACAGCCTGAGCGTAAAGACCTTTCTCCTGGGACATCCCAAACTTCCCTTGGGATGGTCTCTTTGGGGGTTTGGAAAGGGGATGTTGGATCTGGATTTTCCTTTTCTCCATCTCCTCAGGTATGGCCCTGGAAAGTTATACTTTTCAACAGCACGGCAGATGAAAACAAGGGCTGTGACCACAGGTTTAAACCTCTGGGAAGTTATGCAATCCAGCATGTGACACATGTCGGCTATGGGATGGGGCAAATCCTCTGCACCTGACTCTGCACCTGACTTTTTTTTTTTTTTTTTTTTTAAATATTTGGTCACATTCTGACAGCTGCCCTCAAGTTCTCCTTTACCAGCTTGCTCAGGAATGGGAGATTCGATGTGGGGCGGTATGTGATCAGATGCAGTATAATCAGGCAGCAGCCTAAGTCCAGTGATCCCTTCAAAGCATACTCATTCTGTAGGCTGGAGATGTAGGTGAGCTTTTTGGTGTCTGCAATGGGAAGGCAGACCTTTACTGTCTGAGAAGTTTTTGGATAGGGGGAGGTTCTTCGGAAAGAGACAGGAGTGTTGCCAGATGGAGGGTGCGTTTGCTGGATAGCTCCTCAGGATCGGGGCTGCAGCCTCCACCAAGCCTATGTGCAGTGGCCCAGACCACCAGCACCAGCAATAACCAGCTCTAAATCATGACAGACATGTAAGTCAGATAGTATCATGCCCAAATAGTGAATTCAGGAACTTTCTGAAGTCTTCTTTTATAAATCTAAAACTACATCTTCTAGGTTTACATACTTACATATTCATATTGCCTTTAATTTGCATTTTAGTACTAGGAGTTTTCAGAGTATTACTGTTAGCACATTGTAAATAAGTTATAAGAAAAGAAATTATGTATATGATGTGTATCAAGGTTTGTTAGAACTGGAAAATACTTGTAACAAGTATTGTTACATGTTACACTGGCATACTGAAATCCTGTGGTTAATCTTTAGCTGACCTCCACTCAAAGGTTTTCCACTTTTAAGGATATAAGCAGACCAGCTATTAGGAGTGCTGGCAGCTGACCTGGATCACTGAGGTCTGCTTTGCTGTATTACTTTTTTTTTCAGAATGTCCCTATGGTACCTATGGAATGGAATGCAGGAAAACCTGCAACTGTCCCTCTGGCATCTGTGACAGAGTAACCGGCAAGTGTTTGAAGTTCCCATTTTTTCAACTGTCTGCTTCAAAGCCTCCAAATCGACGAAAAATAGTTTCACACACAGGTAAGACTTCGTGGGGCACTTGATTTTGGCAGAAATCACCTTGTACATGAACTAGTATCATGCTGCGCATGCTGTGTGTGAGTGATGTGTGCCTTGGTTGAGCTGTGCAAATAGCTAACAGCACAAGGTATGTTTGTTTTTCTTATTGGCAGCTCCTTTAACACAAGGCAAGAAATTAGGTGAGCTGTGACACACGGTAAAAACATTTTTAAATCCTAAAATGGGTGAAATACTTCTCAGCTTTTGCATGCGCTAGCAGTACAATGTCACCTGTGCAATGGGAGGCTATGCTAAGATTTGCATTAGTCAGTTCTGATGCAATGCATGTAGCTGCTTTGTGTAGAATAAGTTTTCACTAGGTTGCATTTACTGTTGGCTGATATATGGTGAACATAACATCTTTTTTCCATGAAAACAGAGCTTTATACGTTTTCAGGTGTCAATAAATTGTTTTATGAAATGTTTTATTGTAGGCATTTATCACAGTATCTCTGCAGTGAGTTCTTACCTTTAAGATTATGTCTGAAGTGTGTAACAGATCTTTCCTAAATTAAAAAAAAATAAAATAAGGTGCATGAGAAACTGGAGTGGTTTTGAGGCAAGAAGGAGAGAACACTGAAGTTTCTAAAGCTGAAATTAAAATTTCTTCCCCTTTTATTCTCTACCTGATGTTACTGAGGTATATTTGACTGAACAGTGTTTAAATTTAAACACAAATAAATACAAATTTAAAGATTTTAAATAAGTATCAAAGGTTTAATCCTAGACCTACTGGGAGCTTTTCTAGGATTTAATCCAAAAGTCTTTGAATTTTATTTCTCCTCCAAATGCAATTCATGTGCCTTATTTTGATTTTCTCCTGCTGTATTAACCTATCTAAGTTTGCTTCCTTAATACATGGTTTATCTTTGCTCTGCTCTCTGTTTAGAGAAAGTTACATGAAGCAAACTTCTTCAGCTTATGCTCATACCACATTTAAAATGATCTTGAAAAAAAACTTTGTGAAATGGATTAGTCCTGATCCTTTCATATTTTTCTACATGATTGTGCAATTTGCCTTTCTAGGTTTTGTTTATTACCAATAATGGTGCTGAAATAACATGAAAAAACTGCTCCTGTCTTGCTTTTTTCTGTATCTAGCCTATAGTCCAATTACCAAGTAGCAACCTTTCACTAGTTCCTTCTTTCCTTTCCTCTCCCTTCTTGCTTTTGGTCCCAAACCTTCATGCTGCCTTAATACTTAGCAGATTGTCTGATCCCAGCCAGGATGAGATCCTGACCCCATAGGAACAAATGGTACTTTTGACTTGTGCAAAGGTTTCGCACTGATTCTTGCCCTCAGAATTCCATCACTGGAAGTAGACCAGGGACACTGTAGGTAGTACTGCATTTAATGATCACACAGGGTTTCATTTAATAGTGGTCTTCAGAGGTAACTCTAGCATCTAGGACAGATCCTCAGTGAATTAGTACAGCAGTGTATGCTTCTGCATTTTAAACAGGTGAGTTTCTGGTCTGTATGTTTTATAAAAACGCTATGGCTATGTATACCTTAGTAAACTTAATGGTGCCAGGGGTGTTCCTGTGTGTTGCACTTTGACCACCTTCACAGTAGGGCAGCAGCCAGCATACTTTCTCCAAGCCTAGCCAGTCATACCACATGGCCTCACCCATAGCTCAGGAATCAGTGTCAGCCAGGAACTGAAAAATTGGATAAATTTTAAGAGAGTTTAGTGTTATGCACCAGGCTGTTCCATGGCAGCTGTCCTCAGTCAGAAGACAGAATTGTAGTATCACCTAGGTTGGCAAAGACCCTCAAAATCATCGAGTCTAACCACCAGCCCAGAACTGCCAGGTCCACAACCAAACCATGTCCCCAAGTGCCACATCTACATGTCTTTTAAATAACTCCAGGGATGGTGACTCAGCTGCTCACCTGGGCAGCTTGTTCCAATGACTGACCACCCTTTTGGTGAAGAAATTTTTCTTAATACCCAATCTAAACCTCCCCTGGTGCAACTTGAGGCCATTTGCTCTTGTCTTATTGCTTGTTATCTGGGAGAAGAGACCAACACCCGCCTCATTACAACCTCCTGTCAGGTAGTTGTAGAGAGTGGTAAGGTCCCGCCCTCAGACTCCTTTCCTCCAGGCCAAACACCCCCAGTTCCCTCAGCTGCTCCTCCTAAGACCTGTGCTCCAGACCCTTCACCATTTTTGTTGCCCGTCTCTGGACACGCTGCAGCCCCTCTGCGTCCCCCTGGCAGTGAGGGGCCCAAAGCTGAACACAGGATTCGAGGGGCGGCCTCACCAGTGCCCAGTGCAGGGGGACGGTCACTGCCCTGGCCCTGCTGTTTCCCACACCAGCCAGGATGCTGGTGGCCTCCTTGGCCACCTGGGCACACGGGGGGCTCATGCCCAGCCGGCTGCTGACCAGCCCCCCCAGGCCCTTTCCCCCCAGGCAGTTCCCAGCCCCCTGCCCCCAGCCCACAGCACTGCGGGGGCTGGTGTGACCCACGGGCAGGACCCGGCACTGAGCCTGGTTGAACCTCACACAACTGGCCTGGGCCCATCGCTCCAGCCTGCCCAGACCCCTCTGCAGAGCCTCCTGCCCTACAGCAGATCAACGCTCCCCCACAGCTGGGTGTCGCCTGCAAACTTACTGAGGGGGCACTCAATCCCCTCATCCAGATTGTTGATAAAGACATGAAACAGGACTGGATCCAATACTGAGCCCGGGACACCACCACTTGCAACGAGCTGCCAGCTGCATTTAACTCTGTCCAGCACAACTCTTTGAGCATGGCCATCCAGCCAGTTTGTTACCCAGGAAAGAGCACACCCATCCAGGCCATGAGCCACCAGTCCATCCAGGAGAATGCTTGGGAAATTGTGTCAAAGGCTGTACTGAATTCTAGGTAAACAAATTCCAGGCATATTTACTTTACTGCTATAGCTATTGAGGATATGCTGCTTGGTCCCATGTCACAATGGAGTGTTACTATGAGAAGTGGAAACTGAACTCAAATCACCTGCCTTATGCTTAAACTATTAGAAAGCACATCTGGCTTATGCCATAATTTGGCAGAAGTTTTGCAACTAGGTAATTGGAAGCATTCAGAGAAATTCCTGCAAGGTTTTTCAGCTAAGGTTTTTCTGAAGTGTTCCCAAAATCAGGGACATTGCTGCAGGACAATTTTTTTTATTCTCTCATTTTCATGAAATCCACCTTTGTTTTTGTATATTTTCAGAGAATGACATGGCATCAGGGGATGGCAATTCTGTAAAAGAGGAACTTGTTAAGGAAAAAGCTATTCGCTCTCCGGTAATGAAATGGCTAAATCCTCGCTGATACTTAATTACACTTATAAGACTTTCAAGTGAATGCATTTGTCACAGATTATTGAATATGCAACAACACACTTTAAGAACAAAAGTAGATCTGTAACATATGAAAATGTAACCTCTGAAGGCCAATTGTGATTCTGTTTTTCATGAGCAAAATGTTTACTGAAAAATAGACTGTACAGTGTTTATGATTTTTGATACTTGTTTTGATAAGTATTTGAGCAGAGAAATGTATTGTGGATTCCTGAATGTATGGTAATATTAGAAAACCAATATGATTCAGCCCTCCTCATTTAAATAATGCCAGAGGCTGACTCTTGCAGCCTGAGGCTGGGAAAGCTCTCACTGAATTCAGTGTACAGTTTGGGTGAGTGAAACTACTGGTGTGGAGCCAACATGAAAGAAACGCACAGCAACAAATCCCAGGATAGAAAGCAATAATCCTGAATTGCAAAAAGAAGAATAATGTAGGAGCACAACAGTGTGAATTAAATAAGCCAATTTTAGTTATTAGTAACTTTCTGTTTTTTGGAAGTTTGGTGACCATTCTTCAGAGATAAATACACCTTTCTTCAGTGAGAAAACACCCAGCTTTTCAGTTTATATATTGTGAATAACTTAGCCAAGACACTGCAGACATCATATATGGTAATGAAGTAGACTTCAAAAGTTAAATACCGTACAAAGAAACAGCAGCTTATGAAACTATACAGACTTGTAGAGGGTGACCTGAAATGAAAGCTGCCTAGCATTATTTAAATATATGTTTCTATAAAGCAGCTACTTTGGTGCCATTAAGGTGATGTCTGCATTTCTTGGAGAAGAGGGGATAAAAAGTCAGAGGCCAGCAAACGGACCTTTGTACTTTCCATTTTCTTTGCTAGCTGCAGCCCAGCTGTGACTCACAGGGAGTTTATCTGGCCCACTGTAGGGAAGACTTGGACCCTCAGTGAGTGGTAGTGCAGCCGCAGCCTACAGTATGTTGGTACCCAGTCCTTTGCTTCTTACTGCACAAGCAAGAAGTCCCATTAGAGCTAGGAGAATAACTTATATACATTACAGTGGCAGTCCCTCATTCAGTCCAGACTGGATGGTATACTCGTAACATAAAAATCTGCACTGAGATGGATTTGCCAATATGTCTGGAAACAACTGGATCCTCAGATAATGGAAATTGATGTAGCTGTGTCAGGGTGAACCTGGATCGCATCTGTTTAGGAACTGCCTCGTAATGCAGAGCACTCTCATTGCAAATGTGGTTTGAATTTAGTATTTCCTTTGAAATCAATGTGAGCTTTGACAGTGACTTCAGTGAAAGAAGGAGCACACAGCGTTGCAGCCAAAGTATGCAGGATCTGAAAGCGTACTTTAAAAACTACAAACAACAGAAACTCCAACACCTTTACGAAGTCCAAATCGTGATCCAAAGCCAGCGTTGGTGGAAGCAGGTTGCTGTCACCTGGGAAACTAGCACTGAATCATGCTGCTCTAGAACAAGAGGATGATGATAGCAGTAGACATACAAATGTCAGTATGACAGGGCAGGCTCTCTTGATACGATAATTGGAGACAAGTAAACATGAATCTCAAACTAGCATATACCACATTTTAACCTGTATTTGAATGTTTGGGTCTGAGAGGCAGTAATATTATCTTGGGATATTTACAAGCAAGCATACTGATTCTCATCTACTGACATCAAAAGTGATTTTTTTCTTGATTTCAGTGAGAGCAGGATCAAACCCATGGTCCTTCAGCAGACTGAAGAGAATTATTTAAAGAATGTAGTAAATATTTACATACATTATTACTATTCTGCAATAAGTGTCATAAATGACTTGACGAGTTCTTGAATGTAAATCTAATAAGCTGGTTGGTTTTAAAAAGTATATGATTATTATTATTCAATAAAAACACAACTGAAAGTATCACTGTCTATTGTGTCTATCCGTTAATGACAGAGTAAGATGGCTGGTGATGGCATAGCCATGGTGCATGCAGGCTAGGCACAGTTTTGCTGCCACATTCATGGAAACAGGTCACAATGGTTGCAGCTATTTAAATTAATTTGCTGGGCACCATTCTTCATTGCTGAAGGTGAGGGGTGGCCTGTGTTCAGAATGGCTTGTGGCCATAACTTTCAATCATATTCACCTCCAAAATGAGGTGAATGAATCCAGGGTGCATGTGGGGGACAGCCCATCCCTGGCCAATCCCAGAGCAGGAAGGCTTTGGGAGTCCTCTTGCTGGCCTGACCACCACCATGCCAGGGACAATTTAGCCCTGGTGCAGTGACTGCAGCTCCTTGGCACTGTTTGATTTACCATAAAGGAGTCACCTGTGGATCCACACTTGGCAAGTCAGAAGAAACAAAAAGGAGTGACTGCAAACTTTTGGGGGATATTTTTTCTGTTTTCCATCAAATTTATAAAATGCTTTTGCATTTCCTCAGGCTATTGCACGGCAGCTGTCCTCAGTCATAAAACAGAATCATAGAATCATAGTATCATCTAGGTTGGGAAAGACCATCAAAATCATCAACCAGCCCAGAACTGCCAGGTCCACAACCAAACCATGTCCCCAAGTGCCACATCTACATGTCTTTTAAATAACTCCAGGGATGGTGACTCAGCTGCTCACCTGGGCAGCTTGTTCCAATGACTGACCACCCTTTTGGTGAAGAAATTTTTCTTAATACCCAATCTAAACCTCCCCTGGTGCAACTTGAGGCCATTTGCTCTTGTCTTATTGCTTGTTATCTGGGAGAAGAGACCAACACCCGCCTCATTACAACCTCCTGTCAGGTAGCTGTAGAGAGTGGTAAGGTCCCGCCCTCAGACTCCTTTCCTCCAGGCCAAACACCCCCAGTTCCCTCAGCTGCTCCTCCTAAGACCTGTGCTCCAGACCCTTCACCATTTTTGTTGCCCGTCTCTGGACACGCTGCAGCCCCTCTGCGTCCCCCTGGCAGTGAGGGGCCCAAAGCTGAACACAGGAGTCGAGGGGCGGCCTCACCAGTGCCCAGTGCAGGGGGACGGTCACTGCCCTGGCCCTGCTGTTTCCCACACCAGCCAGGATGCTGGTGGCCTCCTTGGCCACCTGGGCACACGGGGGGCTCATGCCCAGCTGGCCACCAACCAGCCCCCCCAGGCCCTTTCCCCCCAGGCAGTTCCCAGCCCCCTGCCCCCAGCCCGCAGCGCTGCGGGGGCTGGTGTGACCCACGGGCAGGACCCGGCACTGAGCCTGGTTGAACCTCACACAACTGGCCTGGGCCCATCGCTCCAGCCTGCCCAGACCCCTCTGCAGAGCCTCCTGCCCTCCCGCAGATCAACGCTCCCCCACAGCTGGGTGTCACCTGCAAACTTACTGAGGGGGCACTCAATCCCCTCATCCAGATTGTTGATAAAGACATGAAACAGGACTGGATCCAATACTGAGCCCGGGACACCACCACTTGCAACCAGCTGCCAGCTGCATTTAACTCTGTCCAGCACAACTCTTTGAGCATGGCCATCCAGCCAGTTTGTTACCCAGGAAAGAGCACACCCATCCAGGCCATGAGCCACCAGTCCATCCAGGAGAATGCTTGGGAAATTGTGTCAAAGGCTTTAGTAAAGTCTAGGTAGATAACAGCCTTTCCCCTCATCCATTAACATCACGTTATAGAAGAGGTTTAGGTTAGTCCAATAGGACCTGCCTTTCACAGACCCAGGCTGGCTGGGCCTGATCACCTGGTTGTCCTGTATGTGCTGTCTGATGGCACTCAGGATGATCTGCTTAATAACCTCCCACAGCACCAAGGTCAGGCTGACAGGCCTGTAGTTCCCTGGATCCTCCTTCCAACCCATCTTGCTGATGGACATCACATTGTGTAAACTCCAGTTCACTGGGACCTCCTTGTTAGCCAGGGCTGCTGATAAATTACGGGAAGTAACTCAGTGAGTGCCTCCACCAGCTCCCTCAGTACCCTTGGATGGATCCCATCTAGCTCCATAGACTCATGTGTGTCCAAGTGGTGCAGCAGGTCACTAATGGTTTACCCCTGGAATATGGGGTCTTCATTCCTGTCTCCCAGCTCAGGGGGCTGGGTACCCTAAGAAAAACCAGTCTTACTGTTGAAGACTGTGGCCAAGAAAGCATTCAGTACCTCAGCCTTTTCCTCATTCTTTGTCATGTTTTCTCCCTGTGGTGGTTTGATACTGGCTGATTACCCGGTGCCCACCAAAGCTGCTCTATCACTCCCCTTCTCAACCAGACAGGGGAGAGAAAAGATAACGAAAGTCTCTTGGGTCGAGATAAGGGAGAGATCACTCACCTGCTACCAACAATGGCAAGACATACTTGACTTGGGGAAAATTAGTTTAATTTATCACCATTCAAATCAGAAAAACATCTTCCCCCCACACCTTCCTTCTTCCAGGGCTTGACTTAATTCCTGACTTCTCTACCTCCTCTCCCTGAGCAGCGCAGGAGAACAGGGAATGGGGTTTATGGTCCGTTTATCACACGTCGTTTCTGCCAGTCCTTCCTCCTCACTCTTCCCCTGCTTCAGCATCGTGTCCCTCCCATGGGAGACAGTTCTCCATGAGCTTCTCCCATATGACTCCTTCCTACAGGCTGCAGTTCTTCTCAAATAGCTCCAGCGTGGGTCCCTCCCACGGGCTGCAGTCCTTCAGGAACAGGCTGCTCCAGTGTGGGTCCCCAGTGGGGTCACAAGTCCTGCCAGCAAACCTGCTCCAGTGTTGGCTTCTCTCTCTAAGGGTCCTGCCAGGACCCTGCTGCAACATGGGCTTCCCACAGGTCACAGCCTCCTTTGGGCATCCACCTGCCCTGGTGTGGAGTGCTCCGTGGGCTGCAGGTGAATATCTGCCTCACCATGGTCTTCACCACGGGCTGCAGAGGAATCTCTGCTCTGGCACCTGGAGCACCTCCTCCTGCTCCTTCTGCACTGACCTTGGGGTCTGCAGAGGTGTTGCTCTCACATAGTCTCACTCCTATTTTCTGCTACAGTTTTTGCACAGATTTTTTTTTTCTCTTTCTTAAATATGTTATCACAGAAGCACTACCACCATCGCTGATTAGCTCGGCCTTGGCCAGCAGCAGGTCCATCTTGGAGCCAGCTGGCATTGGCTCCATTGGACATGGGGGTGGCTTCTGGCACCTCCTTACAGAAGCCACCTCCATAGAACCCCCACTACTAAAACCTTGCCATGCAAACCCAGTACACCCCCTACTTCCAATAAAGGCTAGAGATTCTCTTTAGCCCCTCTTTTGTTGCTAATGTATTTATATAAACATTTTTATTGTTTTTTACAGCAGCGGCCAGAGTAAGTTCTAGTATGGCTTTGGGCTTCTAATTTTCTCCCAGCATAACTTCACAACATCCTTGTTCTGCTCCCAAGTTGCTTCCTCCTTCTTGCAAAGGTAATAAACTCTCTTTTTTTTCCCCCAGAGTTCCAGCCAAAGCTCTCTGTTTAGCCAGCGTGGTCTTCTTCCCCGTTGGCTCATCTTCTGGCACATGGCGACAGCCTGCCCCTGTGCTGTTAAGATTTTTTTCTTTAAGAATGTCCAGCCTTCCTGGATTCCTTTGCCCTTCGGGACTGCCTCCCAAGGGACATGAAGTGATGTTCATGCAACCAAAGGCACTTCACCAGTCTCTTCTTTATTTCCTTTTGCATTTTTCCTGGCTCTCCACTGGACACTCCAACTCATTTCCCCTATTTTGCACATGTGGGTTTTCTTTCAGATTTTTTCTTTTCTTCACCCAACTCCATGTTCCAGGCCTCCTCTTTTCACCTGACCTTCACACACAAGCTTGAAGTTACCTATAGATGCTCTTCTCTCCTGAGGTAAAAGTAATGAAGTGGTTCATCACACAATGTGCTCCTGTCATCTAGTTTCTAGATTTGTTTTTAGTGGGGTCACATATTATTTCCAGTATGAATACGCTTGGCCTCATTTCTAGCAGGTAGACTTCATTTTCTCAACTACTAAACAAGTAAGCTAGCAATATTTGCACCACCTTTTATTTTATATTTAATGTGCAATGACACTGGTAAGAAGTACGCTGTAATGTAATATTATAGTTTCTATGACAGCCTGTACTATAGGATGTTGCAGACACCATGCAGTTCAAACAATGTATCATCATACATTTCAGGGTGACATCTGAAATACACAGAGCAGAAAAGCCTGAAATATATTCAGATGTATTCCATCCATAATTCAAATAATATTTAATATATTTCCAGTGCAGTCCAACTTTTAATGAAAAACAGCATCATCAGCTTCAACTGTGTAAAACATCTTTAATGTACTCTAATATTTCCTTGTATAAATACATCCACACAAGTATTGTGAGATGTATCACTGCCTAGTCACCACAGTGTGATTAACAATATAATTTTGCTACTCTGTTCTGCTGGGACATACACATTAGAGCAAACACAACAAAGTATGTATTTTAAATGAAAATGTATTTATTATCACCTCTGTACATGCTTGCTGTCTGTTTAAATGGACTGTCAGGTCACAGCAATGCTTTGGAAGTATTTCCTGACACCTGCAAAGCTGGTAAATATTTCCTGTTTTTGTTGTGTCTGCTGAAAATAGGTATTTTACAAGTTGGACTACAACTTGACAGGCACCACAATCTCCAGTTTGGCACGTCTTAACATGGTTTCCACTGGGGTTCGTGACTGTCTGAGGAAACTTGAGCTGACAAACTGGTCTATTCTGGCTTTCTTACTCTCTCAGAACAGGCATGAGCACTCTTCAAGTGTACTCAGTTGTCCATCTGTCTTCTGGGTAGCAGAGACCACGCACAACCCAGACATGTGGCTTAATTTTTGTAGCATGGGTGAGTATAGCAATTAAATAGGTGTTAGTACGGCAAGACCTCCGAATGCTGAAGCATTCCTTCCTGTCTCCTTACACAGCAGCTGCCAGTGACTGCTGTGCATGTGCTGGGTGCCTTGGGATGGGGTGGTTGTGTTGTACCCGTGCACCCATGACTGGAGAGCCTGGCTTTTTTTTCTGCAGGAGCTGGCTGGAATCTGGCTGCAGCCCTGGCAGAACCAGCAGCCCTGCATCCCCAATGCTGCCTTCCTGCAGGATTCTCAGGGCAGGCAAAATGCTCTGTGTAAACAAACAAACCTGTGTTTGGATGAAGAAAAAGACAGAGATTTCCTTAACTTTATTAGTACATGATGCTCCTGATCCTCCCTGACCCTCTCCTATCCACTGCGCTTCCAAAGTAGCTGCAGCTCAGATTCATGTGCTAGCTCCCTTCCTACTTCAGAAAGCTATCAAGTAAATATTCAGCTGAAATCAAGGGCAACAGTTGATCATGAGCTGATCTTCACCATTGTAACAAAACACAGATTATTTTTTCTTGAAATGCCATAATTGATGCAGTCTTTCTGCTCTGCAAACACTGAGCCTATAAAAGTGTTATTTGATAAACTGGGACAACTGAAATCATATGAACATTACTTGAAAATATCTTTCTTCCTCACAAGAGAAACATCTATTTTTGAAGAACAAATAATGGATTGGAATGCCATTGAAATCCAAACACAATATTAGTATGTTCCTGAAAAAAAAAAGGTACAATGCTGGGGGAGAATGCACCAGAGCCCTTGCAGCTGTGTCACACTTTCCTGTTTGTTATTTTTAGTTTTCCATTCCCGCTTTTTATTTTGGGCTTGGCTTTGCTTCCTATGCAGCTTCCCTTTAACTCCCGTTTAGCTCCGTCTTACATATTTCAGGCATTTGGCTCTTTTTTCCACACCCCCCCCCCTTTTTTTTTTTTTTTTTTCTTCAAAGGAAACCCAAGCAGTGCTGACCAGTTTCAGGAACTCATGTTTCTCTTGGCAGTGGCTGAGTTCTTGGTTTTCTAAAGGCATTTAGGAAATTTACATTGCTAGTTTTCAGCTTTAAACATGCTCAGGCTTTATAAGCATAAGGAAAGAGCAGCACACAAGGACAGCCCAAGTCTGCTTGTTCAGTACCTCCTGGTCTTTGGACCTGGGAAACCGCCAGTGTCCAGTCCCACATTAAAGTTTCAGGATGGCATTTAATAAAGAAAGGAACACAATGGGCTTTGGTGAAACACTGTATTATAAAGATCCCCCCCCCCCCGCCAACCTTGTTTACGGATTGAAGTATTTGTGCTCTTGTACACTCATATAGCTGACCTACAGAACAGGAAATGTTATCACCTCTTCAAGCCATATCACAAACCTCACGTTACTGAATGCTTTACCAGCAGCCCAGGTCCTATCTGCACAGAATTAGGAACCTCAGTTGATGTTTAAAAACCCAGAAATTTCTTTGAGGAAAAGTTTTGTTTCCCCCACAATAAACCTCATTGTAGGGGAATGCACTCACCCAGAGATTCAGAAATCAGCAGCCACAAGCCCGGTCGTAAAAAAGGTATTTTTAAAATAACCAGACCAAACCCTTAAAGATTTTGAAACTGATGCCACGATCTCTTGGTACTTGGCTCCCAGCTGAGACTGAGAACTCAGAGCCCGTAATATAGACACTGCCCAAGAGTAAGTACAAAACCAGAGCACACAACAAAGAAGCGTGAACGGTGAAAGCATGTTTGTTTCCCTCCCCTCATTCTCTCATCTCCCTGCTTTAAAAAGCCTCCTCAAGCTGCTGAAATTTGTCTGCTACCACAACAGGCAACAACAGCTGGCTCCCTCCAGCCAGTGTGAGCACAGCCATTCCCAGGACTCCCAGCCACACACATCACCTTTCCACCAGCTCACCCAGCTTAACATCAGTAAAATGATGTTTTATGAAAAATATGCACAAATGCACTGGCCACAAAATTTTATAATTACCAAGACAGCGTAGGCTATACCTGGGTCCAGATCTTTCCAGGTCCTCATGGTGTTCGAGTCTATAGCTAGCTTGGCTCTGCCTCAGGTAGGTAAGATGATCATGATGTGGAGGCTCTTTTCTACGGATCGCTAGGGTGGACACACAAAAGTAGAAGGTAAAATCACTCTCAGCAGACTCAAAGGGGCAAATAATGGGACACCAGGAACCTGATTACTTCACATAGGAAGCACATGGCAGCCAATATCAACCTTAACACCTGGCAAGCTAGAGCTGTCTTCCAGTGCTGCTGCTCACCCCAGTGAAGAACATAATATAAGGAGGGAGTACGAATGACCATATTACATCAGACTGAAGATCATTCTAACCCAGTATGCTCTTCATAATGACCCTTAGCTCCCTAACAGCCATCCAAACTGCCAGTGTTTTTCTCAGGACCTCCCTGGGATCTAGCAGCTTTTTTCCAGTGACCGCGTCTATCATAACAATAAGGCAGGGGACTGTTCTGGGAAGCTCCTACCAGTGCAGGTCACAGAGATGCTTGTGCTGTGCTGCGGAATAGCCCTGACAGACTCAGCTGTGAACAGGTGTTGGACAGACCCTGGCCTAATCACTTCGTGAAGTGGTGGTCTACCTGCAGCTTTTTACGTCTTTTATTCTGAGATAGCTTGGCTTCTTTGAAACCCTTTGTCTTCTGTTACCTCAAGTGATTCTTGAAGAAGCATCATCCAACCTTTACCCCTTGCTCTGCAGAGTTCATTCTCTGCATGTAGCCATGTAAGCCTCCCAGCTGCTCACAGCACATCAGCAGCTTTAGCTGTGGGGTTTGCATCTGCTCTTTTCCCCCCTTACCATAGGTCTGGGCAGAGCTCAGCTGGACAGTATGCCTTCTCAGGGTGGTGGGTATTCAACAGCACTTCCAGGCACTTAATTTTAAACTCTTTTTTTTAACTTTCTTTTCCTTAGGCTTTTAACTTTGTAGTAGTCTCATCAATGGAAAGAAAAGACCAGGCTTAAAGGCTGCTGAAAGGCTGCATTTCAGGGGCAGACTGTAGTGCTGCAACTGAGTGATGTGTCAGTGGAATTAATAGGAGAGGAGAGGCTAAAGACCTTAATTCTCCAATTAAGTCTGAGCCCCTAATCAGCTCACTGGCCATACGCTGGCCTCTCTTACCATACACTGGATAAGAATTCTCTCAGGACACTTAATTTCCTAGGATCAAAATAAAATGCCAAAAATAGCTTTCTTGGCTGATCGATGTGAACTACTTGGTTCCATGTGCAAGCATTTCTGCCTGTTTCATGTGCTTCTAGGCTGCAAACCACTGCATCACCAAAGTCCTAAAACTTCATTTATATCTTTAATTGTTGGAACAGAAATAATAGGTCTTATCTTAGTGATATTTCCCCCCATGTTATATTAAGTTGAAGAGGTGCTGAAGAACTAAAAAACAACAGAGAAAAGAGAGAACTATATCATGTCATATTCAGGGACTCTTTTATTCCACCAGGACATGAAGTGCTTCTGTATTACATGGGGAATTTGGTGAAAAAAGAAGTTAGATGTAATAGATAATATAGCACATAAACGGACATTTTACTTTTTAAAGCATCTGCCATTTTCCTTTTCTGTTTGGGTTTGTAGATCCCTGAAACTTTTGACACAATCCTGCTTCCAATAAAGGCAATAGGAAAATGTCTGTGACTGGAAAATAAATAATCAGAACAGTGGCACTGCCTGAGGAGTATGATGTTGTGCAAGACTTCATATACTGTTTGCTAGCAGCATGGGTTAAACATTCAGTGGAGGTAAATGCCCTTGCATTAATTCATGTTTATTTGTATTTATTATTGGTTGCTCTTTACTTCCCTACATGCATGTGAATACAGTTACTGTACTTTCCTGATTTTTCAGTTTTCTGTGCCCTCTGGAACTCTTTGCAGCCAGGTCTCTGTTTGAGTGAGAAGTAAGGTCTGTTCATCGTGTTGTGCAGGGAAAATAATTTTTTAAAAATTAATTAAAAAATGTGCCGTCTATTTAGAAAAACACAATATATCCTCGCTCCACATAAACAATCTGACCTGCAGGTGGAATGCAGCCAGAGGGGCTATAAATAGCAGCCTTAATAAGGAAGGAGGCAGAAGTATTCAGAGTTTAACTGGCAGTGCTCACATATGGAAAAAAAGCAAACGAGCTACCTGTGGCTCATGCACTCTAAAAAGCTCAGATGCAGTTTATATAGGAACTCAGCTGAATCTGCACTGAGCAGGTAGGAGTATTATTCTTCTGAAAACAATGGGGAGCCCTGTGTACTACAAAAACCTTTCACCCCTTTGTGGCATTTCCTCCACCATTTCACGAGCATCTCACAGTCAGTGCGTTCCCCAATGCTGCAATCATATCAGAAAGGCACTACAGCTTGCAGACAGCAAACAGAGGACAGAGGGGGCCAGGTGTCCCACCCAGGACCCCAGTGGCACTCTGTGCCAAAGCAGGGGCTCCATCCAGCTGTTGCAGGTACCAGACCAGTGACCTACATATCGGCTCATCCTCTTTCATGAATTGTTTTCAAAATGTTTGCAAGGCAAACCTCTAGGCATTCAGTGGCTTGATAAGAAAAAGGTTGTCTATTAGTCTGACTTTTGATTGCTACGATTTGGTATGGGGGAGACTTGATCATGTGCAGTGTGTGCACTTTCTGTGTATCCTAGAGTCTTATAATTTTAATGAAGAACATCTGAGCATGAGATGGCTACTGCTGCAGTTTGATTTATAACAGCTCAGCAAGTCTGCAAGACAGTCATGAATGTTTCCTCCATCTCTGGGCAGAAGTTTGCTTCTAGCAGGCTTGTGCATCTTCACACCTGTTTCTCCAGGAAGACCCATGTGAAAATATTTTTGTTCACACCGATATTTTGGGAACCACTATTTTTTGTATGTTAGTACATAAGACAGAGGGTGGACATGAATGATGCTGACTGACTGCAATCAAATTTTATTGATTTCTCGGGGAACATAAACTAAACCACAGGAGGATCCTCTCCACAGCCCCTGCCTGCAAATATCTCTGAACCTGCTGGGACTGTAGAAGCAGAAAATCCAGAAAGACAGATAACAAGACCAGTATCGGTTTCTTTTGTATTCCTCAGACATGCTGTAAAAAGCATTGTATGTCCTATATTTTATTTCATTTCCCAAACTCACAGAAGTGGCATGGAGACCTGGAAGTCCTGCTTCCCTCCTCAAAACCAGGCCTGCTTCTTCTACAATGCAAACAACATCCTCCACATCAGAACAAAAAGTGAATAGACAGACCATCAAAGCCATGTAAAAGCACCAGCTGCCCGGACACGTACCAGGACAGCAGAGCTATTTACCCAAGAAGCCTTTCAGATGATTCAGGTCAATTTTATTGTACATGGAGTTGACTCACGTAACTGCAAGACCTCATTGTCCCCTTCCCTCTCTGCTTCCCTCCTTTTGTTTCATGCTATTGTTTCTAGGTAGACATTAAAATGCTTTGGGACAAAGACCATGTCTTCCTGTGAGCTTACACACAGTGAAGTACAAAGAAGTCCCAGTCCCATGTGGGGCTGTGCAAACCCATTTGCAAACTGAGAGCAGCACATGCATATAAACCCCAGCAGCTAAGCATGCACTTGAAATGTTGGTTATAATTAACATGCATAGTGATGTATCACACCTGTAACTCACAGTCATGGTTCAGTATCCCTGATATTCCCTCTATGACCCTAAAGCATGAACTACACACAAGGAGAATTGGACTAGAAGCATATCCTTACATATGGACAACATGCTATACATTACTGCTGTCTGTATTAGACTATCTCTTGGAGCTTCTATTTAGCATTTCCCTCTTGCCTCTTGCTGGGCTAAAGTAAATCCAGCCTCTCTACTATGCTAATTCATTTCTTCCTGTCTACATTTTCTACTAATTCTTGTTATAAAACATTCTTTTATATACTTTTATCACCACAGATGTTTTTCTAATGTTCAGTAAAAGTTATTTCAGCAGACAAACCATGCCTCATACTCCAATTCTGTAAGACAGAATGACATCTCGTTCTAAAACTGATTGTCTATTCTCTCTCCCACACCACAGGTTTAAATTATTTTCTTTAATTAAATTTAAAATGTTTACTTCTTTATACTATTTCTGTCCAGTTCTTCCTGGTAAGGTTAAGTTTCCTTCCATGATCTGGAACATGCAATAAAGAAAACAGAAAAAAATAGAAGAAACATTGAGCCAAAGTTTGAAGCTGTGAAGCTTTTAACTCTATAGTGCAATGACGATGTCCTACACTGGTAATAAAAAATAATAGCCATATTTACTTCTTGTGTAATGATTGCATGCTTATCTCTAATGCACATTTCCGTTTCCTGTTTAAAGAGGAAGAAAGTGAGACCCAAAGT
This sequence comes from Falco biarmicus, assembly GCF_023638135.1. Classification (NCBI taxonomy): domain Eukaryota; kingdom Metazoa; phylum Chordata; class Aves; order Falconiformes; family Falconidae; genus Falco; species Falco biarmicus. The sequence continues at coordinate 66,748,402 of NC_079311.1, forward strand.
ACTGATGTAACATAGCTGGCTTTACCCACCAGATGCGGGAGAGCTGGAAACAGACTCAAGTCTCCTGCTAATCCCTGAGATGTTGAAAATAATTTGCCACTTTTTAAAACCTAAGCCTATGTCTTAGGATTTTTCTCCTTGATGATAAATGGGTCTGTTGCTGCCGTGCTTCCCCAGTAAGTGCCTACAGAAGGGCAAGTGGAGTATTCTATGAGGTGTGTAAAGAACAAGCACCTTGGACACGGTGCCAAGTTTCCAAGCAGCAGCCTGAAAATGTCTCCAGAATCTTATCCTTGCCATCATGCCTTCATGAAATGTAAATATTTTTCTTTCTGATCTGTACACTTAGCACTTTCAAATGTTTTCATCAGCCACAGGATGCTGTCCTCTTGTTTGAAATAAGTGGTTCAGTCAAAAGTTGTATTTGAGAAATAGTCTATTACTAATAAAGTACATTTCAAAAAAAGCCAGAAACCTCATTTAAACTCAGACAATCGTTGCCAACTGAACAGCAAATCTCCTTAGGCTTCAGATTTTTATTTACTACTTGGCTTGTTAAAATGAGGCATCATTTTGGGAAAAGAACTTCCTTTGTGTCTTGCAAACTGGAAGTATAAATCCCAAAGCCTGTAGAGTATTTCTGAGTTTGAGAGAAGAGTCATTCACACACACATTAGAACGTCTGGGAAGAAATAAAAACAAGCAAACGTATACATCAAAAGGGAAGAGAAACCCACAAACCCACAGTCAACATCGCTTACCGGGCAGAAGTGGTTCATCTGCCTAGCCTGTTATGCCCTGGCCAGGTCCTGTCTGTCACATCTCTTCCCTCTGTTTTGGATTCCTTTTCCCCTTCCATTCCCCAAGGTGTGCCTACTCTGCCTACTGCTTTGGTCCTCTCCCTGGCTGTGCCTCCCTCCTCCCAGGCACACTGCTTGCTGGGCACCACATGCTTCCTGAACCCTGTCCAGGGTACCCCTTGCATTTCCTTCATAGACCTCCTGAAAATGCTTTGGATAGAGCTGTATGGGCTGTGCAGAGGTTACCCACCAGACCCAGCAAGATGAACCTGCAATTGCGATCATTCCTGGCGTGGAGATGCCACCACCTCTGCACGATGACACAAACACAACCAGTAATACTCTTGTGTGTGGGGGTTAAGGATCAAGGACCCATGGAAGCAGTCTGGCAGGGAGCTGACAAGTGAGTCCTTCTGAAGTCTGTTCCTTGCTACCAGTCTGAAACCATCTCTTTAGACAAAACAGGCACAGGGGACTGGCTGGGCTATGTGCATCCCCCGGGGCTCACACACCGTCTCCACAGCCATGTAACACTGGCAGTGCATGCTGTGCCCACACAGTTGGGCTTTCTGCATGGAAAAGGCCTTCTGTTTTAGCAATGCTGGTAAAATCTCTTCACCTGAGCAAGAAAGTACTTTTGTTGGCATTGCTCAAACCAATTCAGAGTAGAACAAGCTCTCCTGACAGGAGACACATTTTCTGGAATAACTGCATACCTACTAAAGCTTTCGTTGGCAATTTTCTTCAGGCTTAGAGCCAATGTTAGTGTGATGCACTAGCCCTCTGTGGGGTGACGATTCGTTCAAACCATAACGCCAAAGAACCCCACTTCCAAGCGAAAGAGCCAAGTGCTCTGCTACCTTCTTACTAAGAATGAAATAATTTCTCTACCTGTGTAAAATTCCCTGGGATTGTATTCGTATTCCACCACCTTGACTGAAAATGTGTTGCTTAGATCAGCCTGATTTAAATCTCTTATTTAAATAGGATTTTTACTGGATGGAATCTGGACAGCTGAATGTGCAATGAAGAAAGCAGGTGGGATCAAATAAAGAATTGACAAATGATGTAACCTGGACATTTTGAAGAATTATTGTGTTGGTTTTTCTTAAAAGCAGTAGCAAAGTGCTCTGTGAACACTGCAGGTCTGGATTCTACTGAACAGGTTTTTTGATTGTGGCTTGCTGAATTTTGTGTGAAATCCAGAGAAAAAGTACTGAAAAACATATATCTTAGTATCATGCCATAATCCACTGTAAGTACAAATAGGCATTTTTTCCTTTAAAATGTAGTTCTATAAATAAAATCAGTGCCTATTACTATGATAAATTTTGTTCTTCATTTCCACAGACTGTCATTGGTAACATCCACGAGTGATTTGTGGTTATGACAATAGATAACTATTTACTTCTGAGGGAAAAAAAAAAAGAGAGCAGATAAAGGATTTTCTGTTTCTCTTTTCATTTGTTTGTTTTGTGTGGAGAGGAAGAGTTTAATATATTATAGTCTGAGCCAACATCATTGTAAAATGACATTGGCACCGATATCTGAAAAACCCCTAAAGCTTTGGAAAAGCAAGAAAAAATATTTTGCAAGAGAAAAGATACTGGATTTTTATGTTTTAAAATTATACTCTCTGTGGTAGACCTCAATGTCTGGGAGCTCAGTTCTCCAGTGGGATCAGCTTTCTGACTTCCGTGTTTAAATAGAAGTATGTAAGTAATATTTTAAGGTCTACTCAACTGTGCAACTTCAAAAGTACTTGGAAATTTCCCTGCATGAGATGAGAGTGCTCTGCATCTCCCAGGTGTGGGACACCACAAACACCTCTGGAATAAGTGGAGAGGGTGTCTGCACTCAAACACTCCCATTTCTGTGTCAGTCTCCTGATTGCTGTGACTTAGCTCTCATTAACGAAATAAGTCAGCAGAGGACATCACCACACCTGAAATGTCTTCAGGACCTGGATTCAAATAGACCTGTGTTATCCTTTCTCAGCTAAAACTAAAGCTCTTTGGAAGTGCCAGATCTGAACATTCAAGCAGGCCGGGTTGCATGGACACTTTTTTTGGGACCTGTGATCCTGCCACTGGAACCCTTAACCAGAGCAGAGTGATTTTATAGTCACTTTCCCTCTTTCTGTGTTGGATTTGAGCAGTGACTCAATGAGACCCGGCTGTCTCCAGGGCAAGATTTGCCAATAGCTTTGGGAGACTTGCCCAGTAAGAGGGTAACTCTGGGATTTACACTTGGCTTTCAGGTCCAGCTTCAGCCTACAGTTACCTTCAAATCAGTCAGATTTACGTACTAAGGTACACTGTTCTCTGCAAACAAAACAGCATATAAGAGGGCTGCACATTTCACCCATGGGCATTTGCATATCTAAAATCCCACCTGTGTAGTTGACCTCTGAGGTAGACAATGCAGTTTTTAATTGCAAAACTGAGATCTTATTTAGGAATCTAAGACAATGTATAGGTCCACCCAAGGCTGACCTGCTGTTTGCACCCTGCATTTAAAGGCAGAATGTATCTGCCATTCCTGGTAACTGTGGCTGAGCCCCCGGAGCAATTGTTTCACATCCCAGTGACAATCTGCAGAGAGAGTGCTCCATTTGCACTGCCTGCCGTGTGCTGACTACCTCTGTGTGCTTGAGTTCACGGCTAAATCACACCTATGTGATCAACAATGCCAAAACCCCCTGCAACTGCCAAGGTGGGAAGGGGATGCACGTGGCAGTGGCCTATGAGGGGGAACCCCATGGCAGGCAGAGGGTTCTGAGTGGGGCTTACTGCACTAAATGGAGATATGTGCAGAGACCAAGTGACTAGACTAAGAGACCTTAATGGTGTGGCCAGTTAGTGTGTGCCAGCCCCAGGTCTACATGGAGCTACACAAAGCTATGGCTGACCTAAGCCAGTGATGGTGAGTCTTTCTTGGAGGGGCAGGTTGGATCCCAGCTCTCCAGGTGTCCCCTCCAACCACCACCTCCACAATTTTGTGTTTCAAGTGTTTGTACAGCTGTAGCTGCGGTGTCATTTGTTTTCCTGCTTCCTTCAGAAGGAAAATCTATGCTCCTAAACCCAAGTCAGTCACTGTACATGCTCTTCCAACCTACTTTTGGTGTCCTCTAGACAGTGAAAGGAATTCAGTCAACATATTTTTCTCTGTGGATTACATAAGGGTAACAGGGCAGAACAGATCAGCAGTAGGTGTCCACACTGCAATTATCTGAGTTAGGTCAGATGAATCCTACCCCATGCTTTCAGCTGAGATAAACACTGCAGTATTCTTCTGGTCTCTGTGTTAAAATTACATTTAAAGCTATATAGAGGTTGGAAATAGTGAACCAATATAACCAGGATAACACAGTGCCCGAACTGATCAAAGGAGTTCACTACCCTGCAGTTGGTGAATGGAAGTTAGAATAGAAAGAACAGAACAGAACAGAACAGAATAGAACAGAACAGAACAGAACAGAACAGAACAGAACAGAACAGAATAGAATAGAGTAGAATAGAATAGAATAGAGTAGAATAGAATAGAATAGAATAGAATAGAATAGAATAGAATCGAATCGAATCGAATCGAATCAAATCAAATAGAATAGAATAGAATAGAATAGAATGGAAAGAATAGGAGTAGAGTAGAGTAGAACAGAACAGAATAGAATAGATTATTTCAGTTGGAAGGGACCTAAATGATCACCTAGTTGACTGCCTGAGCAGTTAAATATGCCAAGCTAAAATGCAGTGGCAAGAAAATCAAGGCCTTTTTAGTGTTATTTGGCCAGAAGGAGGAGAATTAGAGAAGAAGAGGAATATATAAAAAGTATGGGTGAAATTAATATTTTTAAATAAGATACTGAACTGTGGAAACAGGAGACAGTTGTGAGCTTTCAAGAAAGTTTAGTTTTCCAGAGCTTGGGTATTTCTGAAAATGGGACAGGGTTTGTGAATAAGCATTTTCATCTAACATTGACCTCTGAACACCTATCCTTCCTCTGTTATCTTGAACATTTGTCCTCCTAAGTGTGACAAATATAAAAGCAATCAATTAGTCAAACAAAACCAACCAAAGTGGCCACAGGCATCCAGGCAGAGGGAAAGGCATCCTGATTTGGTGCTGTGATTCTGTATTGATCATGATTGACATCTCTGCTTCCCAAAGGCATGTAACAGCAGTAGAAATAACTTTTTATTGTGGCATAAAAGAGTAATAACAAAATTTCCTCAGAGAGATACTAAAAGCATCAAAATCACTAACCAAGATTCAGATGGGTATGGTAAAGTACAAGCTGGTCTCCCCATCTTGGTGAAACTGGCTCCTGAGGTAGTAAGCAGAGAGCAAGATCTACAAAGCAACAACACCAACAAAATGCTTAAGGACTCTGGGAAATGATGGACGCGTCATCTCTGCTGAGGGCTGATCCCAAACACCAAACCAGGAGAATGAAGAGCCTGAAACCTCTTGGATAAAATGTAATTCTGACTTCCTTCCATCCTGTCTGGTACTTAAATAGAAGATCCAGATCACTATCTTAAGCCCTTACCAAGAAAGGAAAAACTGTGTTAAAACTGCACATTCAAAGGATGAGGAACTGCAGATATGACAAGAGAATTAGTCATTTCATTCATTACTAAAACATTTTAACTGGGTCTGTCTTCACCAGGTCAATAAGCTCTGGTAGCAGCTGAAAGGATACATCAGCTGTATGAATCAAATATTAAGCCACAGTTTCATTCAGACCACACAATTGCTCAAGCAAGGGTACAGCGCACAGGTATGCAACTGGAAGCTGACAGTCCAATAGGTGCTGCTAAAAAGGCAGCATGTTGGAAAAAAAGTAAAAGGAGACACTAATCTAGAGGTCTATGTGCTGGGAAAGAACCCAGCACCTGAGATGTTCAAGGCTGATATCAGAGTGGGTGGTGTGCTGGGGACTTTGTCTTGAGCTTCACTTGGAGTGGAAAGAACTTGACTGGGGGGAGTGAATGGTTTTATAGTTTGAGGGATGAATGTGCTTAGAGAACAAAACCAGATAAGAAACTTTGTTATGGTCCACTTAATAAAACATCTGTTATTCTTCCACTTCTTGTTTTCAAGTGGGATTTCCAGAAAGAAAAAGCTATTTTGCTCAGGTTGTGAAGTCTTAAACTGATGCTGTTGGGAGGAAATATACCTGATTCAGTAATGGAACCAACAAATTGCTTTCAAGACCTGGAATTTCACAGGATGAAATGTTACAACTAGAACAACCTAACAACCTGAGATTTCTCAGAATTTCTTCATCTGCAAAGCAGCCAGATCTCACTTGGCTGAGCCTGCAGATGAAGACAAAGTCACACAAACCCAGTGGGGAGCAGGACTGCATGGCCATAGTGAAACTTTTACAGAGTCTTGGATTACATAGCCTGCTAGACAAAGAACAACTGAGTATTTTAAAGTTATCCAGAAGTTAAATACTCCAAAAGAAGAAAAGAAGGTAATAAAACCCTCTGTATGAAGTTTATAACACGGATTTTTATTTGTATTAGAGAACACACAACTTCTGCAGTCCTGTTCTTAGTAGTTCTTCATGCTAGCAGCAGTAATGAATGAAAACAACAGACACACAGTCAAAGCAGAACACTAAGTTCTAAATACAATAAATTCTCAGCCACTAGTAGCATGTGGGAATGTATGTTTGACTCTGAGATTTTGCTCTAAATCTTACAACACAGTTTCTGAGTAAGTTTCTACTTAAAAGTACATAAAACAAAAAAATTAAACCCTGAGAACCTGGTAATGAATCTGCATAGCTACTTCGTAACTTGTGAGTAGTTAATGGTTTATTTTAGCCAACAGATCTATCCCTTGGTGGTCTTCCTGGTGTGAGTTCTCTGGAACACATTGTAATTCTGCTTTTTACCACAATATTTCTACAATGCCTTGGAAGAAAAAATCTAAACGTCCCAAAATCTGGTTTGACATTAAATTTCTTGGTTGTTCTGCTGCATCTCCTTATTGCAAAATCAAGATATTATGCAAAGGTCACTGGCTAGGAGAGTACCACACATCCACAGAGACAGAAATAAAAGTAGCATAGCCAAAACCACTGAAAAAGATTTAAGATCTTTGTGTTAGATGTGTTAGATAACTACCCTGGTAGTTATGCTGATGGCTCTTGACAGACTGATGAATACAATTTATATACTACCTTTTTGCAGAAAGAATATGGGTTTGATTTATTTATAAAGAAAAGAAGTTGGCAGACCGTCTTGAAGAAAACATTTTTGGCCCTGTTTGTCAGTATTTGATAAAAGCACTCTGGATTTTGGAATTACCTCTGCATCTCTATGTGATCTGTGTTTTCTCTCAAGTGGAAACTTAGCTCAATTATGCAAATCTACACAAACAAATGCAAACTGTTCAAGGTTGTCTTCATAAACTTTTGAACCTTTCTGGCTTCTAGGAAGGAACATGATCACAAAAGAAGTTTCAAGAATTATTGGAATCATTTATCAGAATAGGAGAGTAAGTACTGATAAACAATAACCTGTCATTGGTGTTTTTGAAAGATCCAAACCTAGTTCACAATTCCACAACTAAAGTATTTGTGAGGCCTCCAATACGATACCCAAGGACTGTGATTAATGTCATGTGCTTGTTTATTTTTCCCCTGAGAACCTGAAAGGGTAAAAAAAAGATCACAACTAAACAAAAGCATATCAATAACAGGAAACTGTTGGTGAGAAATACCCCGATCTTCCTGTAAATTCACGTCACCACATTCCCCAGGGACAAAGGTGCGTGAACAGCATGGTAAATAATTATGATTTAATATGAGGCCTTGCAATGCTGTTTACAGTTTAACAACAAAAAGGAATTGTTTCTCAAGGCGCAAAATAAGCAAATAATAGAAACACATATCAATATAATCAGGAAATGATGATGTTATGTCTGGGTCAGCTGCTGAAAACAGATTGCAATCTATCAAAGTATCAACCTGATATCTCTGTGCAGCCCACGGAGAAACGTCAGTGATGGGAGAGAGTCTTTCCCTGGTTTGCATGCCAGTCATTGCGCTTTGATCATTTTATGAAAGTGTGGGGGATTGGGTTCTTGCAGAAGACCAGAGCTATTTTTGCTTGCTAATGTTTAGGGGATTTGACACCTGTATTCGTTGAAAGCATCTAAAAGGATTTCTTGCATTTTGCATTACAAAACTGAAAAGAAAACACTGAGGGGAGGAGAAAATGGAAGGAACAGTAACAGCTGATCTCTTTCAAGAAAGTTACATTGTTCCATCTAGTCAGCAAATCAGAAATAATGATAAAAAAAATACCACCACAGAAACACAGTGGTAAATTTCAACAGACACCAGTGAAGATTCTTAGTCCCTTATTAAAAATATATTTTAATGAGAAATATAAAACCCACATAGAATGTCAGTTTTCAGCAGTTTTTCCCTACAGAAATACTTTTTAGAGATGCCAAGGCAAAATCAGCTATGTAAAAGCCAAACAAAACAATGTATCTTTGAACAGAGGACTATCATTGATAGTAGAAGGCCTAAATAATTTAAATATACATTTGGCTGTTAGCTACAAAAAAATAATTCCAGACCATGCTTGTCAAACTTTAAAGTTAAAGAGGGTCAGGTCAGGTCAAAGCTTGAACGAGAAAACATCAGGAATGTCCTTAGTGTTGCCTGAAGAGCACCAATGACTGGGTAGACTTTCTTCCATCACTCAGGACTGAAATAAAGCACTAACACCTGAAGTCTATCAAGTACCAGCTTCTGTCCTGAGTGCTGTCATGTGGCACGTGCATGCAGGACAGCCAGGGAATCAGGCCCAGCCAGCATGGGTTTGTGAAAGGCAGGTCCTGCTGGACCAACCTGATCTCCTTCTACCACCAGGTGACCTGCCTAGTGGATGAGGGAAAGGCTGTGGATGGTGTCTGCCTGGACCTTAGTAAAGCCTTTGACACCATCTCCCACAGCATTCTCCTCTGGCTGCTCATAGCCTAGATGGATGTGCTCTGTGCTGGGTAAAAGGCTGGCTGGATGGCTGAGCCCAAAGAGTGGTGGTGGATGGACAGCTATACCCAGTTGGCAGCCAGTCACAAGTGGTGGTGTCCCGGGCTCAGTATTGGATCCAGTCCTGTTTCATGTCTTTATCAACAATCTGGATGAGGGGATTGAGTGCCCCCTCAGTAAGTTTGCAGGTGATGGCAAGCTGGGGGGGAGCGTTGATCTGCTGGAGGGCAGGAGGCTCTGCAGAGGGGTCTGGGCAGGCTGGAGCGATGGGCCCAGGCCAGTTGTGTGAGGTTCAACCGGGCTCAGTGCCGGGTCCTGCCCGTGGGTCACACCAGCCCCCGCAGCGCTGCGGGCTGGGGGCAGGGGGCTGGGAAGTGCCTGGGAGGAAAGGGCCTGGGGGGGCTGGTTGGTGGCCAGCTGGGCATGAGCCCCCCATGTGCCCAGGTGGCCAAGGAGGCCACCAGCATCCTGGTTTGTATCAGAGACAGTGTGGCCAGCAGGGCCAGGGCAGTGACCGTCCCCCTGCACTGGGCACTGGTGAGGCTGCACCTCGAATCCTGTGTTCAGTGTTGGGCCCCTCGCTGCAAGAGGGACACTGAGGTGCTGGAGCGTGTCCAGAGATGGCAACGAAACTGGTGAAGGTTCTGGAGCACAAGTTTTATGAGGAGCAGCTGAGGGAACTGAGGTTGTTTAGACTGGAGAAGACTCAGGGGGGACATTATCGCTCTCTACAGCTACCTGACAGGAGGTTGTAGGCAGGCGGGTGTTGGTCTCTTCTCCCAGATAACAAGCAATAAGACAAGAGCAAATGGCCTCAGGTTGCACCAGGGGAGGTTTAGATTGGGTATTAAGAAAAATTTCTTCACTAAAAGGGTGGTCAAGTGCTGAACAGGCTGCCCAGGGAAGTGGTGGAATCAGCATCCCTGGAGGTGTTTAAAAAACGCATAGATGCAGTGCTTGGTGACATGGTTTAGTGTTGGACTTTGCAGTCCTGAGTTAATGATTGGACTTGGTGATTTCAAAGATCTTTTCCAGCCTAAATAATTCCATCACTCTATGATTCTATGATTGCAAACATGCTCTAGAGCTCCCAATAGAACTAATGTTTGCAGAACTCTATTTTTTTGCCTTTAGACATACTATTACCCCCAACAGTACTTTGGACCCTAGCAGCTAGGTAAGTGTCAGCTCCTGCTGAATCAGTCAGCGTGTGCATGACTGCCATGCATAGGAAGCATAGGAAATAAGCAACAAACTTTGCACAGTCTCCTTAAATTAAAGCATATGCTTTATCATACCCACTGCAAATTGAAGCTGCTGTTAATTCTGTTCATCTGTGCCTGCCTGCCAACCCAAGCAGACAACTTCTGCACTGCTCTTGGGATAATGCCAATCATCTTAACAGATGCTTGTGCTTTTATCTGTGCTCTGCATCACATTCCTCGAAGAGAAGGCTGCCAGAAACAAACAGGTTTTCTGAAAGTACATAAGGGAACAATGGACAATAGGAGCCGTCCTATACCGCTGGGTATAAACAAGAACAAAACCCACTTCACATGGAATGGAAAACACTGTTTATCAAGATGTAAGTCAGTGGCTGGCAGGTTGCAGATGACATTTGGGATCTGACAGAGCACTACAGCAGGCTGCAGATATTCAGTTTGTTGAAAAAGGGCACTGCTGGGGCTGTATGGAACTATCAGTACAGTTCAGTTTGACTCTGTAAACAGCTTCAGAGTAAAAAAAGAAGAGTATTTATTTTTAGAAAATTAAAGATGTGGAATTTTAAAATTTCCAAACAAACCATTTGAAATGTTCTTCTGAAATGACACTTCAGGACTGTCAAAAGGCATTCCAGTTTTCCAAATACCAGATTAGAAAAAGGATATCAGTTTAAAAAACGTTAAAATTCGTTGGCAGGTAAGGTGTCTTTTCCTTCTAAGGCAGGCAGGATGCTTAGAAAGTATACAAGGAACAGGAGAAAACACCTCTGTCCTCCCCATACCTAAACCTTTATAATCTCCTCTCTGCCCAGCTGCCTTCCTGTATACTTTCAGGACCCCAGCCTCTGGTCCTGTTGGAGGACATGGCTGGATAAGAGAGGAAAAAGAGGAAGGGAAATACTTGCCAGAGCTGGATGAGAAGGGGACACAGTGTCAGCAATAGAGTTGTTATTTTTGGCTTACAAGTTCTTAAAAAGTACTCTTTTGATTGGTTATTTCTTATGGTTAAAAACCAAACCTAAAAGACATGCTTAAAATTAAGCTCAGCTAAATGCAGTTAGGAAAGTTTTAAAGATGCCTCTTCTCCCTGCTGCTCCTGACAAAGAAGAAAGCAGTGCTGTTATGATAAAGTGGGTAAACTCATCTGCTTGTTATTTCGAAGAAATGCTTCAACATTCACATGCTTATAAGCAAGCAAACTCTGTTCCACTGTGCTTGCTTCCCGGCACTGCTGAAAATCAAATACATGTTTGGTTTATGGATCTAATAAAATATTTCATTTCACCACATTTTTGACCACACTTCCACATTTTTTTCCAAGGTAGATCCAAAATATTTCCCCTGATTTCTTTTGGTTTAGCCCTGTAATTGAGAAATCACATCATTCACACTGTTCTATAAGTATATGACTAAGAAACAAATACTTCATAGTTAACTGCTTCTTGACTGTTCTCCATGTTTTCAGAAAATTAAAAAAGATAGATAACAGATTATGTTTATAATCTAAGCATTATTATCTATTGTTGCAAGAACAAGACTTGCATGCTTCCTAAGAACTTTACCTAGGTACCAAAACAGCCCTGAGAATCAGACAAGGACTGCATATATTTTCCAGTTTACATCTGGAGAAGCCAAGATGAGAAGATGGAATGAGTCATCAGAAAAATCAGGAATGAATCACATTCACACTGGGAAATGAATGGTATGTAATACTCTAAGACTTTGATCTTTTGACAAGAACAGTAGGTAATGTTTCCTGGAATTTACTAAAATATTTGCAGACAAAAAACCATACCAACTTGCTGTGTCCTCATCTCAACAAATGCAAGTTTGTAAAAGCTGCTCATAAAAAATAGTATCCATATTTCTGTGTCTTTCTCATATTACTCTTGCTGTTACGTATAACATTAATGAGACAGACAGAAAGTGAGGGAGGACCTCTCCTTTTTTCTATGGGAAGAGTCTATAATATGATATAGACCCCTAGAAAAAAGTGAGAATTAAACTCCAGCATGTTATGTTATTCATTAGTACACTGGAATATACCTTTCTCACCATAGTTACAAGAAGCAACATGAACTCAGATGGTCAGATGGTGTAAATCAGCATTGCTGCATTCACTGAAGCAAAACTGAGGTCATTTCTAGCTCAGCTGGACTTGTGGTCCACTTAGTCCGATATAAGCTTTCACAAGCTCTCCATGGAAAAGCAAATCACTCTAGTGTTCATATTCCAGTGATTAATCAATGGACATTTGTTCATAAGTCTCAATGGTTTCCAAAGCATCTCCTTTCACACTTCAGGTTGTCCTTGCCTGATACTGCTGTGGGTCTGTCACATACATGCTGCCATGTGCCTATCCTCACTAGCCAGTGTGTGCAAAAAAACCACAAAACCCCACAGTTGTTCTCTGATCTCATAAACAGAAGTAACTGGTGACTTTGTGGTTTCTTTGGCAAACATTGACCTTTTAATGCAAGCCTTTCCATGAAAATTAATGCAATGAGGGGAAGTGTTAAGCAGTCAAAAGAACATAATTGCTTAGCCCAGTTATCCAAAACAGCAGCAACTGGGGAGTATTAGGTTTCAAGACGAAGACAAGATGTTAAGCCCATTGGTTAAGATGTGTACAACTCTTAACTCCATTTCCTAAGTAGGTGAACAGGCTGCCTGGTTTTTGAAAACAACTGGCCATGCAACGGTTTGTGTTGGAACTGTAAGGAGAGACTGGATGCTCAACACTTTTGGGGAAAAGGACTGGAAGCATAAAGGAAAATTTTCTTTCTGCTGGAGGATGAAGAGCTCCACTATGTACACCCTGCACGGTGGTAGCATCAAAGGAGTAGAATAACAGAAGTAAGTTTCTCCCTTTGTTATTAATTGCCCCTTGAGGACTGTAACACAGATGGGGGAACATCCTATAAAAAAGGTTATATGTCAGGGAAAGTAATGCCCTTGATGGCTCTATTTCTGAACTCATGCTGCATTCAGAGAACTCAGCAGTTGCAAATAACAGTTTTGAGGCTGTCCATATTGGCAAAATCCCTGTTTGACTGTCATGTGGAAGATTAAAACTACCTCTGTGAGCACACCCAAATGTTAAGGACATTTTTACAATAGATGTATTCTGAAGGTCATACAAAGCAGCAAGTACTGGTGTAGTCGAAGCGACTTTGATCACTAAGATCCACAGGGAGTCCCTTTACTATTTCTAATTATTTTCATTGGATCACATGGCTGAAAGTTGTGGCTTACTTTAAAAAAAAAGAAAAGCCTCCACACTGTATTTAAGGGAAAAATTACTATCTGCAACATAACACTGTTCAAATGTCAGCTATCAAATGACTAATTCTGTTTTTTCCATATGAAAAACCGCATTTGCACAAAGGAAGGCAACTGATTGCTTTCTTTCAAAACTCCACACTCTTTCAGAACTACAAAAAAAGTCTCACTTGATCTATCAAGCATTATGTTTTATGAGCATCAATTTTACAGCCCTGAAGTGGAGTCAGGAGTGGGTTGGAAAGAATTACAGAGACCCACAAAACACACACCATCAGGCAGGTCTGGTGCTGCTCTTATTGTCAGAAGTTTTCAAATACTGGAGTTCAACTGGATTTGGTGGTGCCACATCAGTAGGAGCGAGGGGGGAGATGGGCTTTCTACAGGCAGGCTGTTCCTCAGGAAACACCCACGCAAGTAGTTAGGCCTGAGATCTCATCACAGGAATTGTATTAGATTTGGCTGACCTCTGCCACTGTTAATGAGAAAATTGGGACAATACTGGGAAAGCAAAGCTTTTTCTAGTTTTAGGGTGTTTTGGTTAATGTCTGCCTCAAAGGGTTCTCACTGGCAGCACAAGATCAACCCTGCCAGGAAATGCAAGAGTGTCTCCAGAAAATGGCACGTATCAGTGTGCTGCGAATACAGAGCTGAGCAGAGCACAATGCAGATGCATGTCTACTTTCCGTATATGCTGGGTAAAAAGAGTAAGGAAGCCAAAATAAACCAGACATACTGTGCTTAAAAGCTAAACTGTTTGCAGAAGAAGCATGGCCAGAGTATGTAATGATAAAAAGTATTGTTCTTCTGAGCAAAGAATACAAATCTAGAGCCTCAGAAAGTCACACTTCATTGTAAGCATAAAAAAGGAGGGGAAAAGAAGCTCCCCTCTTTTGAAAGGGAACAGGACTGTGATTAGAACCTTTGGGGCCTGACTACGAAGTAATTATAAGTCTTCTAGTTTTCTCTGGCTTTAGGGAAAATGTTGACAGACTAAAATTAAATGATCAGTGAAACCTCTTCCCTAATTAATTAGGATTTTTACTCTTCTTTCTGGTATCTACATCCCAGCCATGCATATACAGATAGCTACCTACTGCCTGCAGGGCAGACAGCAAGGCAGGTACAAGCAAGGAAGAAACTCTTTCTCTTCCCCTTCTGCTCTTTTTTCCTTATCACTTTTTTTTTAACTTGTCAATCAACATTTCTTTATTCTTTTTCCATTCTCCACAACCCTTTCTAGTTCTTCCTGATTCCTGACAGAAGTCAGACCAACAACCAGCATTCAGGTTCCTTCTGTTTTGGAGCAATTAATCTCTCTGCTTGATTTTGACTCAGGTGGTGCTGCTGTGAAGAATTTCTACTTTGAAGCTGCCTCGGGGAGTGGACATACCTTAAAGCAGCCTGGTGCAGCCTAGATAGAGTGTGGGAAGTGATACTGGCACTCCACATACCTGGCTCTATTTCTGCTCTCAGTGCTAACCCAGGTCCACTTTTATGATGCCATGGTTCAATGAAAGTGGGTCTCCAGGCCCAGTTGCTGTTTTCAACCACCATATCACTCAACTGTCCTAGCTGGGAAGACCATACCTAGTGCTTAAGACCTACTGCAAGTTTAGAGATGCAGTCTCAAACAATGGCAAAGGTTTTACTAGTGTTGATAGTGCTACTGCCAGGTTGGGAACAGGAGAAAGCATTGGGAAAGCCTGCTCAGATGAGAGCATGTCATTCTTAAACTGCTGAAGAGAAAAGTGATTCCTATCCCAGCAGAACCCTGAAGCACCAGCTGAAGAACAGCAGCACTATGTAGATCTGAGATGACTAGTAAAAGGTGGAAAGAGAAACTGGCTCTCACAACACTGACAGAAATTTTGCACTGAAAGACATCGCAGATGAGCCCTACCATCACCTGTGATTTGTCACGGCCTGAAGACATATTTCTTGTCTTACAAGCAGTCCTTCATGAACAGGAGCTGTCAAGGGAGAAGCCTGATGTCTATCAGGTGATCTTGCTGCCAGCTGCGGCTTTTGCACTGAGTTCTCCTAGCTAAATTACATCAAGGAAACAAGCCTTCATTAGTGATCTGTCTGAAAGAGAAACACAGGAATAGCACGTGATCAGACAGCTGGAAAAAAACACGGAGCAATAGCTTTACTGATACTGGATCCCCTATCTGAATGGGTGGCTGGGCAGATACGCAGTGAAATGTGGGACTATGGGCACTGCCAGAGTCGATGGGTTAATGGTTGGGTTTATGGACTGCTAACATACAGGGCAGGGAAGGGGGAAAGAGTCCAGTACCTTCCATGTAGTAGTCTACAGGCATACTACTCGGAGTAGTGAAGATTCTATAAAATGGAGCAGGTATCACTGACGACATTTACAGATGCAGAAGTCTGTAGCTCATATCGGTTTCAGAGTATGCCTTTCTCTCTCCTAGCTCCCACGGGGCCACCCAAACCACCAAAACATTCCTTGGTAGTAACAGTGCAGAGTGAACTGGCTCCAGTTCAGTTGGTCTGGATAGTGGAGTGGGATACAATAACCAGGCTGCTTCCAAAATGTAATCTCAGAGTTGAAACACCACACACCAGAACGAAATGTTCACACTGGGTTTATTAGGGCACTGAGGGATAGGCCAGATGGGATGAGTCAAACATGCCTGAAGTGTTAAGAGGTAGCTTTCCAAACTGACACCCTCTTTCTTGAGGAAATTAATGGCTTAAAAATTAAAACAATCTTGCTCTTCTTTGCATAAGGAACTGTCCTGGCTGGGAAACGCTGGGAAACCTGGCTGGACAACAAGTTAGCCACAGAGCGACAAGAACTGAAAATATGTAAGGGCTTGTGCCCCCAGCCTAAAAAAAATTGTAGCCACTCAGAAATCAGCCTTTACTGGTGACCAAGTCACTGTGAGACATGCCATGACTCCACGTTTCCATGTGTACTAGACTAAAACTCTTTTGATTAAATCTAAGCCCTGTCAAGATCAATGCAAATGCTTTTGGTGGTGTTAGCAGGCCCTTAGGTTAGTGATAGCTTTGATTTTTTTTTTTATGTTCTCTTCACTCAAAATCCCTCCCGTACTTTCCCATTTCCTTTCATCTGGTGCAATGCTCCCAAGCACCTGAGCACCAAGCCAACAGTCCAGCCTTCAAATCCCATTCTTCCAAACTCTGTGGCAATATCTAGACAATATATAAAATATTAATCTTATTAAACATTACTGAAATACATCACCAAAGTATTCAAAACCTAGCAGCAGTTCTACATGTTCCTTTTGTAGCCCAGCTCATGACACATCTCAGCCTACAATTTCACTTTTTCCTCATTATTTGTCAGACCCGTTTCCTATCCCACTGGGCTGCACTTGTTTCTAAACTGGCTACGCAGTAAGAAGCACAGCACTTCTGCTTCCCCAGGCAAATAAATGATAATGGTGAAGCCACACAGAACTGGCAGAGTCCTCAAGAAAAAGCTGCAATGAGGCAACCTGTTTAGATATGAGAAAAAACAAAACAACGTATCTTCTAAAAGGTGCATGAAATCAGTAATGTCCAATTTCTAAGGAATAAAGAGCCACAATAGTGAACATAATACACTGTGTACTACACAGGCTCCAGGTTGCTGTGAGAGGTGTGGTCAATCCTGCTGTGGCACAAGGTGCATGCCAGTCCCAGCTGTGCTCCACACATCTGGCATGGGGAAGCATAGGCACTAGTCCAGCAGTTCCTGTTGGTCGGAGCCATCATTGAGAGGTCACTATCAGACAGCACAAACAGAGAAAGCCAGAGCCTCTAGAGAGCAGCATGATGACAGCCATCTTGTGTGCCAGCTGTTGTAGCTGTCTCCTCCTTTGCCAGATAAATGAGTCTCCCCTGGCTTTGATGATCTGGTCCATGGACGAAGGCAGATAGACCTTCTGAAGGAGAAAGGGGAAGGCATGAGACAAGGCCTTTCTGTGACCAGGTCTGGATGTCTTTATATTGTTTTGGACACCTGTGTTTCTGAAAGATGGTTTCAAACCAGAAAGGAAGCATGAGAAGGCTGAAAAGAACGGTGAGGGTATTGAGAACCCAGTTAGTGAGAGGAGGCTAGATAAACTAGGCTTGTTCAGCTAGGGATGAAGGGAAAAAGTGTGCCATCTACAAATACACTGAGGAAACAGCTCAGCACCAAGGATTTGGTAACTCTTTAGATTAAAAAGCAATGTTGGCACACGTGAGATAGCAGCTGTCCATAAAGAACTTCAGCTGAAAATCAGAAGTTGCCAAACCATCAGAATAACTGCATTCAGGGGCAGTTTTGCAAAGGATCAATCAGGTATAGGACAGGAATGAGGCCAAGCCATCTGAGTGTTTTTAAGATGGAGTTCAATAAATGAATAACGGTGATTACTATATGAAGTAATGTCTGCAGTAGCTGGGAGGGGGAGTTTAATGATTCAGGTGGTCCCTTCCATCTCATGTTATTATGCACCCATGGCCAACAGAAAAAAGAGAGAGTCCCATTACTTCTAAGGCAAATGCTTTAATAACAGCAAACCAGTCAAAATCATGAAGTCTGTGAAAATAGCTAGCATGAGCCAGAGAAAATTTGGCAAGCACAGCAGCACCTGTAAGACTGATGCAAGACTGGAACACAATCCTGATGCAAAAGCAACTATCAACAGAGGGTAACGATTTATGGGAAGAGGCAGCTTTCTGCATAACAGTGGTGTGAACTTAACAACAGCGGCGATTTGATAAGTAATCTCAAAAGCAAAGCCATACAAAACACATTTGCAAATGCACCTTTTAATATAGGCAGCAGAAACGACACCCATGTGTGTATCAAAGCAGGAGGGCTGTAAAGACACCACACATTCACTCCTATATTAAAGGCAGCACATGAAAAAGCACCAGATGCTCAACAGGATAACAATGACACTGAGGACAGTTCTCACTAACCCAGGATTCACTTGACGAAAGAAAGATGTATTACCATTATTGGAAGAACCTGAACTGTTTGCACAGGCAAATGAGAAGAACAGATCAGTGTGGACCAATATCAACTATTTTCCTACAGAATAAAGGTCACACCAAAGGAGACTGAATTCTAAACACCAATCATGAGGCTACTGACCAGCAGGAGTGACATAAAACCCTGCTGAAGCCAAAAAGGATTAGTAAAACTGCATAAATCAGTGAAGCAAAGTGCATAGCACTGCTACCCCCCCCACCCCCCAAAAAACCCCAAACCCAAACCTGTATGAAATTGTTTTTCTGTTTCACTACTTTTATTCAGCATTCTGACATATATTGCTTGTAAATGTGGTGCTGCAGCATCTGATCCCTATACAGGGATCTCTAAATCTGTCATGTGGAATGAGTTGCTAGTTTTCACTAAAACCTTAGAACTTAAATTCTGTAAAAGTCTTGAGGGACACCACATGCCACTGTCTGGAAGTGAAGCTCTCTAGGGAGTTGCTTTTCTCTTTCAATCCACCAAAGCCAGGGGCATGAAAGCATTTTCTTTAGCACCATCCCTTTGAGTTCCTCTGCCTCCTTTGATCTTACAAAAGCAGAATTCTAGTCTCCTCCTGTGCTGAGATAACTTGCATAGTCTTGCTGTTGTTGTGTTTCTGTTTTTCCTTTGCTGGACTCTTGGCTGACTGACAGTTGTTTTGCTTTGGCAGATAGGGGTGAAGATCTGGTTCAGGACTCCCAGTTCTGACAGATTATCTCTGAGGAATGTTCTGGAGTTGGAAGTTTTAAATAGATTCCCTTGAAAGAAATTACCTGAGACTTGCATACGGATTTGCAGAAGAGAGTACACTAAACTGCAACACTTAGCACTGAACTTGAGGCAAGTTAATATTTCTTTTAAGGCCAGTGTGACAATTCAGACTCTTGCACATATGTGTATCAGTAAATACCTGAGATAAAGAAGCACACCTCTACATACTGAAACTGAACAAACAAGCAAAAGTAATACAAGCTAAGGCTACTGCATTGTTCAGTGCACTTTCCACATTTGTTTTATAATCATAGTTTGATTTTAATAACACTTAATATGCAAGCTAATATACCCATTATTTTATTCTGTAAATTAAGGAATTGTGTTGCTAAGAAATGAGAGATTGATCTATGACTAGTAGAGACCACATGGAGAGCATCCTGTGCTTGCTAGCACATATCCTATAGGGAATAAGGCAGAGTCTACACCATGGCAGCATCATAATATATATATATACTCATGTTTCTTCATAGCATGTGTTTTCTAAAACTGTACTGTTTTGCAGAAAGAACAACTTTTATTGAGCAATTGAGTGCAATTGAGCAGCCACAACAATTCAGGCATGAACATGAGGACAGCACGTGAGGACAGCAGGTCTTTCACTGTACAGCATGGAGATGTGCACAGCTGCAAACTGATGTAATGGGCTTTACCACCCACAGGCAAAAAAAGAGGAGGGGGAGGAGCATGGTTAAGCCTTCATCCCATCAGTAGCTGGGGTAGAGAAAATGCAGTATCTGGCCTGCCTACATGGCTGTGATTTTCTTCCTGCCCTGATAACATTACTACTCCATTGAGCTGGCCATGTGAGCAGTCTAGTAAAGGCTACCAATTAGCAACCTGATCACTAAGGCGTGCGTGCTATTTCGGTGCAGCTAAAAAGCACCACTACCCACCAGTGTCATCCCACCAATTTTTTCTCTGGGTCCTCCAACAGTCAGACCTATTCCTTCTAGTAGCAGCTGCAGCCTCCTCTGCCGAGTCCCTCAGGTTGCACTACTCTGGCTGAAAAAGAGGAAGATTTTAAGTTTCCCAGATGTCTTCAGTTCATGAATGCAATCTCGGAGCTCTCTGATAGAGCTTACCCAACATCAGGAGAGGAGCATGAGCTGAGCACTCATTCTGTGATATCTTGGAAAGGACAGGTTTTGTATGGTGAATACCTGAAGCAGGCTAAGAGGTCTTGGTCTGAGGCATGAGTCACCAAGGGGAAGAAAGGATGCATTTGGATTCCTAATGAATGCCACAGCTATCCTCCTTCTTCCTTCAGTCCACACAGCCTTGCCTTGCTTTGGGCTTGCATGTTATGATCTTCCACACCACAGTCTGTATTCCCAATCCCAGTAGCACAGGATAAGATATCATTCTGAGCTACTGAGGACTGCCTGTTCTGCATGCATATGAATATCTCTTTCAGATACCTACAATTTTCAAAACTGTTGAAATGGTTTAGGAACACGCATGGACCAGCATCCCACAGTACCTTGTAGGATGCACCTAATTACTTTTGGTAAACCTACTTTGTTGCAAATGTGTAGTTTGAACTTGAAGGTGCTAAGCATCGACAGCTGCCTTTGACAGCAAAAATTCAGTTGTCTAACTTGAAAACTCAGGACCACATGGTCTACCTTTAAGTCTTCAGTGAGGGATCACAAGAAAAGCTGAGATGTTGTAAAACAGAGCCCTTGTAATTTAAGTTACCACAACAATAATGTAAGAGATTATTTTACTCCCTTTTGAATGCTTACTTCAAATATCCTCTTTACTGAAAAAATAAAGTCTTTATTAACAACACCCTTTTTAAAATTCACTTGTCTCGCTGAAAGGATGGTTGGAAAACTTGGAATTTAGAACTTGAACACTCTTTGATCCCATCTGAATTGAATGGCTCCTTCATTTTTCCCAGAAGCTCTATTTCAGCAACATTTTCATTTATAAGGCACTATTCACTTAAGAAATGGCTACAGGAAAAATATTTTTTTGCAGCACCAGGACTCCCTCTAGTGTTACTACAGCCACGCTCTTTGGGGCACTGCAGGTTTGTGTTTGCTTTTAATTGAGACTACGGAACATCCATCCATAACTTCTTTATATCTGCGATGTTAAGAAGCTTTGGTCCAGTGCTCCCTGCTCCCCCCCCCCCCCCCCCCCCGCCCCCGAAATCCAAGTTGAATATTCACCATCTGATATACTGTTAAATTAAAATTAAGATGTCAAATTAAAATGTCATTTTAATGCAATAAATGTTGGGTTACTACTGCTTTATCTAAAGACTATTCTTTTCTTCTATTTAGCTGGAGATATTTACATTATTAGTGCAGGATGGCACCCAACTGCTTGCAGCCATCGTTCGATCTTCACCATCAGAATTATCCAGGAATGTCTTCTGAGTGTTTGTCTCTTATCCACAACAGTAATTTCAGTATAATTTAACCAAAACCAAAGAAGTCTGACAGAAGTTGTTTCAAAACATGTGGAGAGGTTTTTTGTTGTTATAAATTGGTTGAAAGCCTATGGGAATCCTAAGCAAGTCTCGGCTGTAGCAGCAATTGCAAATTTGGTTGAAAATTGAATAGAAACTAATCTCTACGTGGCTTCCAGTACCACATGAAAGTCCTTTCTTCTCAGTTTAACATTTCTTCAAGCAAATCCAATAAAAAGAAACTGATGTGTAGTGCATTATAGTGGTCAGTAATGTCATGCATTCTGCTTTAACTAATAGACTGATAGGCTGTCAGATGCAAACAAGCAGAACCCCATTGTTAACAGGAAAGAATCTCTCAACTAGTTGAATGATTTTTCACATTTGCACACATGTACTTAGCGCTGAGGTCAGCTACTGGATATGCAGATGACATACAGAAAGAATCCTACAGAGGAGGAAGAAAGAACACAAACCAGGACATTTTACATCCTGGATTTCTGCCTTTCTGACCACATGACCAGGATTTATTGTTTATTTATTTATTCTCCACCCAGCCTGTGATTTTTCTTGGGGTTGCCCTGTCTCAGGTGCAGGACCTTGCACTTGGCCTTCTTGAACTTCATGAGGTTCGCATGGGCCCACCTCTCCAGCCTGCCAAGGCCCCTGTGGATGGCATCCCTTCCCTCCAGCGTGCCGATGGCACCACACAGCTTGGTGTTGTCAGCAAACTTGCTGAGGGTGCACTCAGTCCCACTGGCCATGTTGCTGACAAAGGTGTTAAGCAGTGCTGGTCCCAGCACTGATCCCTGAGCAATGCCACTCCTCATTGATCTCCCCTTGGACATCAAACCGTTGACCACAACCCTTTGAGTACGACCATCCACATTATTCACCACCCTTATCCACTGAGTGGTGCACCCAGGAAATCCACGTCTCTCCAGTTCAGAGACAAGGATGTTGTGCAGGACACTGTTAAAAGCTTTGTACAAGTCCAAGTATGTTGTCAGTTGCTCTTCCCTCATCTGATTTTAAATGAAATTTCCTGTATTTCAGTTTCTGCCCATTAGCTTTTGTTCTTTCACTGGATACCTCTAAGAAGTCCTGCTCCCCCTTCTTCACATGCTCCCATCACCTCTTCAAAGACACTGATGAGATCCCCCTGAGCCGTCTCTTCTCCAGACTGAATAAGCCCAGCTCTGTCAGAGTGGATAGCTTTTCTTTGGTTGAGAGGTAATTTTGAAATGAGCATACTAAAAAGAAGATTACTTTGTTAAAGGAATATATCTGTGTTGTGGTTTAACCCTGGCTGGCAACCAAGTACCACACAGCCACTTGTTCACTCTCCTTCACCCAGAAGGGTGGGGAAGGGAATCGGAAAGGAATGTAAAACTCAAGGGTTGAGATAAGAACAATTTAATGGGTAAAGCAAAAGCTGCACATGCGAGCAAAGCAAAGCAAGGAATTCATTCACCACTTCCCATGGGCAGGTAGGTGTTTGGCCATCCCCAGGAAAGCCAGGCTCCATCACGTGTAACGGTTACTCAGGAAGACAAACGCCATAATGGCAAATGTCCCTCCCTTCCTTCTTCTTATTCCAGTTTATATACTCAGCATGACGTCATATGGTATGGAACACCATCCCGTCCCAGTGTCCCGTGCCCCTCCAGCCCTCTCCCTGGCAGGGCCTGAGAAACTGAAAAGTCCTTGACTTAGTATAAATGTTACCTTACCCAGCAACAACTAAAACCATCAGTGTGTTATCAGCATTGTTCTCACCCAAATCCAGAACACAGCACAGTACTAGCTACTAAGAAAAAAATTAACTCTTTCCCAGCTGAAACCAAGATAATTAGTTCAGTGAATGCTGAATTACTCATTAAGGTTACATACAACATATTAACCGACTGATTAATTTTTTGTGACTGTACTGGTGTAGCTACAATGTGGAATAGATTTTAAGTTTCACATACCCTAAAATAAAGGCATCATATTCCCAAATTTCATCTTATGCCATGAATCACGAAGTATTTTTTGAAAAGGTATTTTTCTTTTTCACAACAGTTTGGTAGCTTACTATCCAGTGTGGTACCTCCAACCACATTACTCATTAGTTTCCCCCTTCTCTAAACTCAGACCTCCAGCTGGGGACCCTATCCAGTGCAGAAGCGCACCTTGCTTGCATGGTGTCCTGCACGTGGCTGCACCAAGCTTGCACGTGATACTGTGGCTCTAGCACTCCCTTTCCCACTGTCTCTGCATTTAGCCCCCAAACACCTCATAAGTATGGGATACTCCCATTTACCTACCTCCCGCCTCTCATCCAAGCACCTTGCTGCAGCATTTTTTTCCTGAGGTGGTTTTGAATATTACTTCCCAAGGCCTATGGTGCAAGTGATGCACAAGATGATGTCTCTCCTGGGGGACATCCATGGCAAAACTCTGCACAGGGTTAGGGAAGCCCAGTACTCCTAGGTGTGGATAGGTTAAGTCATCCCTGAGCAACACATGAATTTTTCCCCAGGCTTCCCCGCTGCAGCACAGTTTTGCTGCCATACACCTGGAGGTCTGCTTTTCCAGCCTCAGTCATGTCATCTATTGTTATTCCACGTGAAAAGCCTTTTTTGTCCTTCTTGTTCACATCCTAGACTGCTGCTTTTTTACAACTCCTTCTTCAGGTTTTCACAAATCTTCTTCGAGTGCCAGCCTGAAGAGAATGAAGTTATTAGGCCTCTGCCTAAGTTTATTAGGCCTCTGCCTATGAAATATTTAATAAAGCTGTTAAGTGATATCTGGGTGAAGATCACTCCCCGTGATTTCCCTCTTGGCACAGATCCCCCTTCCCACCATGTACATTATTCTAAAAATATAAAGACAGCAAAGCTTGCCAAATATTGCTGAGGAAAATCTGGACTAAATGATGACTGCAAACCTCAAAGGAAGAGAAGAACCAGACGGCTGACCCAGAAAAGAGATTAATTTTTCTTCATTCTGCAGTGTTGGATTATTACCTCGGCTGTTTGCTCTGCTTGCTTAGTGTCAGATTTCATGTCAGAAATTCCAGTCCTATGTGTAAGGGAGTAACAACTTCAAAAAAAACCCAACAAAAACCCAACCTGTTGAGACACATTGCAGTGCACCCTGCCAGCTGATAACATCAGAGAAAATTTTATGCCTGCAAGGCTGTTCCTGGCACGGATGATGTATGTGACTGGAGGCATGTCTGCATATTTGAACTAAGTACAGAAAGTGGGTTATACACAAATGGTTCAAGTGTGCTCTTTAAAACATTTTCTGAAGTCAGACTTGGTGCTTCTGACCACAGGACACCAACAGTGAGGTGTGAAATGCAGAGCCTTGTCTAATTTAGGTCCCTGTACTGGTTATAATTCTCTGAGATTTTGCTCCTGATGCTTTGTCTACCTGCTACACATTTCTTCCATAGAGAAGTATGATGTATTTCCTTACACACACTATGCAAAGATTACGAGGGCTGGAGCTGCTCCAGCCGCGAAAGGGGCAGGAAGGCTTTCGGGGTACCTCGGAGCAGCCCCCTCCAGCCGACATTCAGGCCGCCCAGAGGTGGCACAGCGGGCGAATGACTGACAACAGCTGTAGGCGACACCTGGGCAGCTCCCCTGTGGAAACAACAGCCGAGAGGGGAGCCGGGCCTGCTCCCAGGGCAAGCGGCCGAGGGGCGCCCGAGACCCTCCCTCCTCAGAGGTCTGCAAAATGTGAGCAACCAAACCCCGAGCGGCCTGGCCCGGCCGCCCCGCACGGCTCATGGCGGACGTGCCCGCCGCTGTGCGAGGTGGCGCCCCGCGGGCCCCCGCGCCTTGCGCGCTGCCGCGGGAACCCGCCGGGCAGGGCTGGGCGGCGGCTCCCGCAGCGGCCCCTGTGCCTGGGGAAGGCGCCCAGCCCCGTCCCGCGTCCCGGGCCGGTGCTCCTGGCGCGGGGGGCGGGCCGCGGGAGCAGCTGCGCTGTGACGGGGAGGGAAGAGGCCGTCTCCGGGCGGCGGGCAGGGAGCGCCGGGCCGCCAGCGGGCCGGGCGGTGACGCTCTCCCGCCGCTCCTCAGGGCCGGCGGTGCGTGCCCGGTCGGGCCGTGGCTCCGGCCCCGCCGCCGCAGCGGCATGGCGGGTGGGCGGGGGGCCGGCGTCCCCGCCGCCTTGCTGCTGCCGGCGCTGCTGCTGGCCGCCAGCCGGCCGGCCCTCACAGGTAGGGCTGCCCGCGGGGCGCCGCCATGGCGGGGGGCGCCGCTGACCGGCGGGCCGGGCACCGGAAGGCACCTGCGCCGGGCGGGGGGAGGGGTGGCCAGGAACTGGCGGACCGGCAGCCCCCGGCGCGGTGCGGGGAGGCGCCCCGGGGCCGGACCGGGCAGGGCCTCCCGCCGCGGGCTGTGCACCGGTGGCGCCGCGAACGGGAGCGGCCCGCCCGGGGGGTGCCCCGCTGCCCCGGCCCGGCGGAGGGAGGCCCGGCGGGCAGCACCGTGGGCCCGGTCCTGGGGCCGGCGGCCCCGGCGGGTGAGGCCCAGCAGCGGCCGCAGCCCCCGGCCGTGTGGCGGGAGCCGCGGAGCCGGACGGGGGCGGGCTGCGCGGGGGGCTGAGCCTCGCCGCTCTCGGCGGGGGCCGCTGGAAGCGGCCCGGCAAGGGGCTGGGACAGCAGGCGTCCCGGTGGCGGCGTGGGTGTCCCCTCCCTGCGAAGTGGTGGCCGAGCCTGCCAGTTGCGTTTGAGCCTGTGTGGATGCCCGTTTCCCCCGCCTGCCGTGGAGATGCTGGGGCTTGACGTAGCTACACTTTATAATAAACAAACAAAACCCAAGCAACGTGGGTGAAAACCCTTTTTTTCTTTTCACAGTCGTAACTGTGGTATGTCACAAGGAAAGTGCTAAGGCACGTGCAAGAATATTCCCTGATTCCTTCCCTTGCTTTGGTGTGGGTGTGAGCTAGCCACCCTGATGTTAGGTGTCAGCCAGCAACTGCAGATATGTTTTTTGGCATCCAAATTTAGCAGTCTTATATCTGGCTATCCAGACATACCAGGGGCCTGCAGCTCTCACTGGGGGTGATGCACGCTAAGGTGTAGGTCTTGGGTGGTCACCACAACCATTAGGACAGCCAAAGCTTCAGCTGGAAATGTCTTTTGCTTCTTCTTGTGATGTATCTTCAGGTAAATTATAATTACAGCATCAAATACTGGTAATCAAGTTTATTATTTAAACACCTTTTTAAAATAACGGACCAGCAGAAATTCTTTTTCTTACTCTTTGCAATCCCATGTGACATGAACCAGTTGCTGTAACTCCCTTTCATTAGAGATGTCAAGTGTCTTGTCAGTTTCTATGATTGTATGGTGGCTGTTTTCACTAGATGAGAAGACTAGTTAGAAATTAACTCCTAATATTTCATTGTAACTTTAAAAAATAATTTTCAGTTCTTCAGAGGTTAATGAAGGCTGAATTGGTAGTTTTTCTTGCAGAATTAATTTTAGATATTACAAGTGAGGTCTGCTTCTCTTGTCTTTTTGTGAGATAATTTCAATGTGTGGTGCTCTAAGTGATGTTCTCACTGGTTTTGTGAACAAAAAAGTCTGTGTACAGGTGGATTTTTTTATTGCTTATAGAGATGTGTCAGGGCTGTCAATGACGACAGGGAGATCTGATTGTCACTGGAATTTTTCTGGTAATAGTAGCATTGTCTTAAATGTTATGACAAAGGGTTTTGTTGTTGATTTTGAAATTGTGAAGCTGACATACTACTTTATGCCTCGCCATTGCAGTAGCATCCTTCATCCCCAGCATGGCATGCAGTGCAAGGCAAAGCCAGAGCCAGTGGGTACATTTGCAAACTGCAAGGTAGGGGTATCTGCAGTGCAACCTGCTCTTGCGTGTTCTAACCTAGGCGCGTCCATGCAGAATGCTCAGGCTGAGCTGGTGTCTACCAGGTGAGCTTGTTAATTCCAGCTCTCCCATCTTACTCCAGCTCCTGCTATAACTATGGCTGTACCCAGAGACAGAGAGGCCGTGCTCCCAAAAAGTCTTAAGAGTGAAATAGCAAATCAGTTGAAGGCTGGAAGGGGACACCCGCCTCCCCCCCCCCCCCCCCAAACTAACAGCTTCTTATAGGCAATGAATTGAAATTAGTTGTTAAGTGGTTTTCCTGAGTGTGATTCTATGGTAGAACCAGAACTTCATGTCAGCTCTGTTCACTTGACTACAAGACTTATCTTTTATCTGGAAATCACAAAATCATAGACAGTTTTGGGTGGAAGGGACCTTTAAACATCATCTTGACTGGTATGTGAAGTGTTTGTAGATGCAACACAAGGATGTTCCTTACTGTGTACATTTTAGGTGAGTGTAAGAGGCATACAAACTCATAGTGTTTGATTTATCCACAAAATCTCACTGTAGGTCCTACACTGAGAAAGTGTGAATCAGCCCTGAGAATTCACTTTTGAATAATGGTTACATTACCCTTAAGGGGCTAGTGAGTCTGGCAGCTCCCTTTTCGACTTCCATCTTTTCCTGTGCCCCTTATGTGCTGTTAACATCATCTGCTACTGGCTTTAGATAGAGAACGAAGATGAAAGTAGTTTTTTCGTCATGAAGTGGGTTATTTTGGTTCTTTATTTTCTGTCTGTCATTTCGCTACATTATTTCCACCTTTTGTCCTTGTAGCAAAGCTTCATTAATCAAAGTCCTGTTTTGTGAGGTATCAGCACTGTGTTTTGGAGAGTGTAAGATCTGTAAGCAAACCGTATTACCTAAGGTAGTTTGTGGTAACCGGTAGTGCTTTTCAGCCTCACCAATTGAATCTGATCATATCTGTGATGCAGTAAGTACTGAGTTAAAAAAGGAACATTCAAAATACGATTCCATCTAGCTGTAAGAGAAAATTAAGAAGCTGTGAGTGCATTTTTGTTTATGAGGATATATTTTCTGTAGGTTTATTTCCCCCAGGTGACAATATTAATTGCTGCTGAGTCAGACTGAAAGGACGTTCACTTTTTCCTCCCCCTACAACAGTGAGAGGCATTGAGATCCACTGTGTGAGGGTAGTCTTCATTTCGTCATGCTCATGAAGTTCTAGACTTAATGGACTTTGAAGTACTAACTAGTCTTAACGGACAGTCACCCAGACTGTAAGATTTTCTAACAGGAGGTGAGGTTTCAATGAGAAACTTGGGAAAAATGAGCTAGCAATGTGATTCTTCACTGCTGTTCAGAAACAAAAAAGCAAATATGAAATTACTTTTAGGAAAGTAATTGCTGTGAAATTTTATTTTCTGACTGCTAGTTTGAGCTTTGAATTGCCAGAACTGATCATCTTGATTTCTAGAATATGCAGTTCCAGATGACTCCATGAAACCCATGGCAATTTATTTTACTATTTGCATTATATTTTAAAAGACAGTGATTTTTATCACAGATGTGCTATGAAGTATACACAGACCTTTCCAAAGTTCCAACAAAATGTTCCCATGTAAGGTATTTTGCCTGAAAGAATTATTTTTCCGTTAGGACAGCTTCATATGATGAATTCTTTTTATCCTATCTTCATAGCATCTTTTTCATACCACTTGGATAAGGCTTTTTTTTAGAAGCTTTAGTATAAATTATTCCCTCTTAAAGTAATTGTATTCAAGTGCTAGAACCCAGTATCTGTTTCTCCAAAATATTTCTATTTACTCTAAATTTAGGATTCTGCTATAATTACAATGATTTGAAACATTACTGGCAGATTCAAGGTGAAAGAAGGAAATACAACTGGATAGGGAAATAAATGTGCAAATCACAAACTGTTGGAACAAACGCTTGCAGCATGTGAATCACTTCAGCTCATTTGTTCTGATAAATGGTTCCAGCAAAGTTCCTCAGTACAGAACTGAAACATGCTAAAACTACAAACTTTTGTAGGAGCAGAGTCAGTATTTGTGTAACTAGGGAATTCACTTTGCAGAGGACTGACAGCTCTTTTGGTGGTGCAGTGATTGAAGTCTTGGATCTGGGTGCAAAGCTCTGTTAGCTGGAAGGAGCTAGAGAAATGGTCTGTTTCTGTGGGACAGCTCTAAGCGTGTTTGTAGTGCAGAATGTGAGTCCATGCGGTAATTGTAAATGTATTCTTTTTTTCTGGCGGAGTACTGATAAAAGCTTGTTACATTTGGTACCTGGAATTTGGTACTCTTTCACTAAGGTTCTCTCTCTTTTTAGTCTGTCTCCAGTTGTGCTGTACAATCAGAGTAAACAAGGCTTATCAAAGTTATTAATATCACAACAGCTTATTTATATTTGGTATTAACAGGCTCTGAACACTTGTTTCCATCACTCAAATTCTATACCAAGGGAGACCCTTCCTATTATATTTATGTTGGAGGTTGTGTACTTGTTTTTCCTGTGGTTAAGGGGAACAGTTAGGACCTGCATCTTCATCCATTGGAACCTGCTTATTTTATCTTAGTTACAACAGGTGCTATTTAGGATTCAGGGTATCTCTCATTGTTTGCCTAGCATTTAGTGCATGAGGACTCTTAATGAGGCTTCAAGCTGTACTTTCATATAGCCTGAAGGTATTTTTACTATATGGAAACCTGCCTTCACCTCTAGATTGCACAACCCTTCCACCTCTCACTGGAGCACCCTAAAAGTGGTGGTAGCATAAAAGAAATGTATCAGTATGAAAAACTGCTGTGCTGTTTTGAGAAGGGAGGGACAAAGGTTGAGAGGAAAGACAAAGTTATACTACTTCGGTTTCTCTACAGCCTTGAAGTGAGCTCTCAGAGAATGTGCCTACAGTCTAATATTAGTGTGAAAAAGCTCTGCTCTCCTAAAGGAGATGTCACACCTTTTTCACTAACCACAAGGAGAAGCGGACTGCACTTTTAGCCAGGGCTTCTACTTGAACATCTAAAATAGCAGAGTCAAAAAAATACCTGAATTTTTCAACAGACAGAAAACCACTGTTTGGCAGATTAATATTAATCTGAGCTACCTGTGCCAGCTGATTTCTGTTCCTGTTATACTTTTGCGAAAGAGCTGCAGGGGACAAAATCTTTAGGGTGCATATCTCAGCTGAACTATGGGAAGCTTATTAATTCAGATACCTGAAACAGATGTTGCTTCTAGATACACTAGAGGTGATGCAGCCAGGACCTCACCAGTCACACCTGATGGTTTATGCACTTGTTGCACTTTGAGTATGCTGTTAAGATGGATGAATTAACCTTTAATTTGACTTTGCATTTTTCACATAGAAAGATAAGTACCTTTATTTTCTTGAAGGGACATTGTATGAATGGAGTACCTTGGGAGGGGTGTGCTTCAACCTTTAGCCGATCAGGCCCTTCTTGGTGTTTGGGGCTCTTAGATGCCAATACACCGTAGGACAGCAGTAGATGGTGAGATAACAGGTTCAAAACTGGTGAATGTGATCCCCGCCCCCCCTTCTTTTTAATTCATTTTTATACAGCCAGCCTGTAGACCTCACTGGTACGGATTATTAGTGAAGCCACTACATGACTACAGTCATCGTCTTTCCATTGAACAGCAAAAAAGCAAAAAAACCTCTCCTGGCATGGCAGTTCTGGAGTTTGAAGAGGATCCTGACCTGCATACATGGGCTATGTTAGACGTCATCCTTTACTTTTGTGATTTTACCTTTAATGACTAAGTAGTGTAATAGATTGCATGACTCCCCTGCCTCTACCCTCCCTGTCCTGTAAAACAAGTCATATATTATTGTTTTCGCAGCAAATTAGCACACTACATGGGAACAGTTTGTCTGAGCAGCAGTAAATTTGTGGCCTAATTATGACATTTATTGTAGTATTGAAACCAGAAGGCCAATATTTTATGTATTAATAGTAAAAAAATGCTTTTGTCTACATCAGAAGAATTCAGGATGTCCAAATACACTTTTAAGTGTTATCTGCGTTGTTTTTCCTTACGCTATAGGCTTCTGGCCAAAGCATTATCTTTAAAGGGCCCAGACACCGGTACATTCTGAACATTTTGAAGATGAAACCATTGTCCAAATACTCTCTTACATGGGAACTATGTAATTTTTCTTTTTTGTTTGAAGATCAGATTAATATTTCCATTTTTTCATATAAAAGGGTGGATATTAGGGGCAGGGAAGTGACCTGCTAAAATCTCTCTCTTTCTTTTTTTCACCTGGCTTGAATGTAAAAACCTGTATGGATTACGTAAGTATGAAAATCTTTCTGGGTTACTGATTCAGGTACAGTAGGGAAAGCCTTTCCATATTACTTCCTTTGGAAAAAAAGGTGTAGAAAGGATCCAAATAAGGGAAGGATTGATATATGGGGACCTTTGGCTGTTTCCTGTCCACAGTGGAGACCAAAAGAAGTTGAGCAGACTTGAAGTCTGCATTGAATTGCTTCCAGTTATGAAATGAGTATGGAATTGTGATCCTGGGGTCACTGTTCTTACTTATGATCCCTGTGCATTGCTGAGAAGATTCATAATTGAGTCTGAAGTGAGAAATACTGACAGAAAAAATGTGAAAAAGGAAAAAAAAATAATTATTTCAGTTAGCTGTTTAGTGTTTTGTTTTCGGATGAATGTGCGTAGCTCATGATAACTGTGGTGAGTCTGAGGTTGGTTTCTTGTAGGTAGATTTCTGGGGTTGTTAGTTTTGGCAACAGAGAAGAGACAAGGTTTTTATCGCTTTGCACTTTGGTGAGTACAGAAGTCAGTAGAAAAATTATTTTGAGTGTGTTGGTTGAATTTGATGAGCTTTTTAATGCTAGCGAATGAAAGCTGAACAAAAGGATAAAATGGAAGCCTAATGCCACCACTAGATGACAAGTGAAGAACTTTTTGCTCTGTGATTATGAAGGCTTTTGCTGTGCCTGGCCTGGTTTATTGTAGTTACTTCTAAGAGGGATGTTGTGGACAGATCTGATTAGCAATCTTCAGTAAAATTACTTGAAACAAATCTTTCAGAACTTACACTTCCCATAGAAATGCTGTCTGTTATGATGGAAATAATGGAAGGGATTTATAACCGCAGTGTGGTATTTCTAGTCAGAGTTGAGGGTTGGCTCTAAGGGCTAAGAGAGATGAGGATCACAAATTAACCAGTAACTCAGGTTGAATGGATCTTTAAATCAGCATCCCAAGTGCTTATGCCTCTATTTCTTTGAGCCTTTGTGTGTATGTATCCATGTCCATGAAAGGATGTTATAGCTGACTCTTCTCAGCTGCTTCTACCCATCTTTTCCCTTTGAGACACAGAGCTGTTATGGAATAGGTTATCTGCCCAGGCACTCCAAAGGAACCGTTCCCTGTATGATAGGCTGAATTCACCTGTTCCAGTAGCAAGGGAGCTTCAAGACGGGTACTGTTGGTTGAGCTCCACATACGTTCCATAATGGTGTAATTAACATCAGATGGTCTATGGTAAAATGTCCCCTTTTCAAAAGCTGTGGCACCAGATTCATTTTGAGGTCACTTCATAATACAGTTTCAGTCAGAAATAATTCTCAAAGAGTCTGTTCTAGAGGAACTTGATTCCTATACTATAATAACATGCTGCTTGGTTTGCTGGGTACTGAAGCAGAAATCACACCAAAGTACTGTAGGTGGTCTTGGCACAAGATCTTATTTAGTGCTGGGTCAGTGCCTAGGCTGATGTTGATCTTCCTGCTGCACCTTCAGTGATGGATTCTGACGCTGAAGTGTTGTGTGGAAGGCAGAAGCTTTAAGTCAAGTTTCTTTTTTCTTTTTCAGGAAATTCATGTATAGTATAAACACCAAACTGTTTCCCAGTGGCACACTGCAAAATATTGACTCTGCAACTGTGTTTCTAGTTATTCTAAGTTGCTCTTAACAATCCATGGATAAATTTATCTTTCTGCTCAGTTGCTTCCCCAAAAATCCAGTGTTTTTTCCCCACATATTTGAGTCTAATGAAAATATGGTATCTTTAAAAGTGGTTTTCAAGTTTCAAAGTTATAATGAAGTCTCTTACTTGTCAGTTCCGTAGGGGTGCTAGGATGTAACGTAGCAAAATGAATGTAACTGTTTCTTGAAGTCTCAGTAGGGTGAGGAGAAGGGTCTGTCTTCTTGAGGTGAAACCTTCTTGTACCTATAACGTACTGAAGTTCTGATGTTACTACAGTGACTGAAGGAAATGAAGTAATCTTTTGATGAAGACAGGTTATTTCAGACAGTTAGGTTATGCTTCCTGGCATCTCTGTGCCTCATTTGCTGAGATGGAGGTCAGGAGACTCCTCTCCCTTACCTGTGTTATTGGGTCCAAAGCTCTATAGGGTAGGGACAATCTCCTGTAGTCCATCTGTATGGTAGATAGAACAGTAACAGTCCTATCCACTGCCATAATATGAATTTACTGTAACATAAAAATTAAAAACATTTAACCTGTGTTCTGGCCTATTAGTAAAAATCCATCCTCACTGAGACTGGGCGTTTGTCTCTAGTTCTGTTATTCCAATACTTGCTTTAAAAGGCAGGACTTTATTAACCCCACAGTAATAAAATTTCTATATACAACAAGTGGCATTGGTTCTCTTACTGTATAGATTTTAATGGAAGAACTGTAAGGTATTTTAGAGCTACTTGATGAAACTTATTTTATGCTAGAAGTAAATTGGTGGGGAAGAACTCCTTTTTGTTCAACTTGGAACTAGTTTTTCTATGTGCAGTGGTGACCCTTCCTTTGCAAGAAATATGTGTACTTCAGTAATCTAAAGTCTTCCCTATGTTTCTCTGGGGACTTTATATAACACACTATTAGATAGCTTTTGGCTGTGGGGTTTGCTGAAATCTTATTCCTGGGAAAGAATTTTTATGTATACTACATCAAATTTTTAGATACTATTAATGATTGTTTCATGAAACAGCTAGTTAATGAGACCTTTGATTTGGTACTCTGTAATGTGCAGAATCCAGTTTAAGAGTCTGAGTTAAAACCACACTTTGTAAGAGTCATCAGAGTGTGTTAGATTCAGCAGAGGGACAGCTGATGTAGACACTGGAACAATTAAACCTCGGAAGTCCTCTGCGGTTATGCTTAATTTTAAAAACTGTGTTGAAATAAGAAAGTTGTCTCAGAATGAAGCTAAAATCTGCAAAATAAGTACTTAACTGGTGGCATCCTTAAAGAGTTGTGTCCAGAAAAACTGAAAGATCAGAAACCCTGGCAGATGTAATGTGGAAATAGACAGGGCTGAAAAAAAAAAAAAACCAGGTCAAAGATCAGCTAGCTGAAGGAATCAAAGCTTTTACTAAATCCTTCTTAAATACATCAAGAACAAAAACCCTGCAGAGGGTCTGTGCAGCCAGTTGATTAAGTTATCAGTATAAAAGCAGCACTCAGAAAGGGCATGACTGCTGCAGAGAAGCTAAATGAAATGGTGTTCACTGCTAATTGGGAAGATTCCCAAACTGAAATTCCTTTTTTCTGGGGGGAATGAGAGGGGTTGACCTAAAAAAACCTCAGGGATGAAATTGCTTACTTGCTAAGGGTAATAACTAATGTCATGCTGTAAAATTCCTGGGTGCATGGAATCCTGGAGGGCAGCAAATTTTATGCCGGTGTAAAACGAGAATGAGCAGGGGACTGTAAACCTGACATCCATACCATTCAAATTTATAGATTTATTTAAAGATAAGTTCTGCTGTACAAACCTCTTGGTGTTTTCTTGATGGGGGTGGGTAAGGTGGCTATGATTTAGATTCCCAAAAAGGCTTTTGGTAAAATTCGTCATCAAAGGCTTTTGAGCAGCCATTGGATAGGAGTGCAGGTCATTGTATATTAAGTAATGGATTAAAAGATAGGAGAAGGGGGTAAATGATTTTTTTTTTTTCTGGTAGGAGTTTTTGAAGATTTGGTCTTGGGATCTGGGCTGTTCAGTGTAGTAATAATGGGGATATTAAAGGCAGTGAGTAGTCAAATGAGAAAGTTTGCTAGTCTAACTGTTCTTCAAGGCAGAGGGGAGAAGGGAGTGAAGGAGGTGTGTACCAAACTGAGTGACTGGCCAACAGGGCAGCAGGGTTAGTTGGAGGTTGCATACAGGAAACAAGAGGGCACTTCAGCCTGGAAAAGAGATGGATGAATATAGGAAAAAAATCACAGATAGCAGGAGACCTGTGGGTCTTCTCATTAGAGATGACAGAGGATGTCTGTGATGGAGATGTAAAAGCATGTTGTAGATGAAGATGTTTCTTTCCAAAGAGAAACTAGAGGAGTACTTCAGAGGTAAATCCTTTGGCAGCTGCAAAATACACCAACTATGACAAGCTCAGGAAAACACCTGAAACAAATAATTGGAAGAATTTTTGAAGGGAAGTATTAAATATGATTGCATTGTTCTTCTGATTCTCTGTCATCACTGTTGGAGGTAGGATACTGGGCTATATTCATGGCTTGTCCATACGAGCATGGCCATTGTGCTTTTATCCAGTTGCTTGGACTGGTGAATTTGGTATCTGAGATCTATTTTCATTCATACATAATTAAGTATATGGAGAGTTAATGTAAGGGTTTTTTATTTATTTGGCTGTAGATAAGAAAAAGAGATTTTTTTTGTGTGACTAAATCTCCTGTTTATTTTCCTTTCTTTCAGTATCATTTTATGGTGATAGCTTTGTGGAGTTGAGCATGACAGAAGCATCCTCTCAGACATCCTTACAGTTGCGGTTTCGAACAAGCAAGGCACATGGACTGCTTTTTCTTGCAGCTGGGAAGAAGGATTATTGTTTAATGGAGCTACGTGCAGGAAATGTTCAGGTGTGGTTTATGACTATAGCTAAAACCATATGTGTAGCCTGTATTGTTTAGTATTTTTCTTTAAGCTGTTATCTATAACAATTCTCAAAGTTTGTTTTAAAAAAATTGAAAAATCACATAATTGATAATTTCAAAATATTGTATTTATTTCTTACTCTCATAGTTATTAAAAGTGGCCTTTAAGAGCCTTTGAGATCTCTAGATCATAGAATCATAGAGTGGTTTGGGTTGGAAGGGACCTTAAAGATCATCTAGTTCCAACCTCCCGGCCATGGGCAGGGACACCTTCCGCTAGACCAGGTTGCTCCAAGCCCCATCCAGCCTGGCCTTGAACACTGCCAGGGTGGGGCTTCCACAGCTGCTCTGGGCAGCCTGTGCCAGTGTCTCACCACCCTCACAGTAAACAATTTCTTCCTTATATCTAATGTAAATCTGCCCTCTTTCAATTTAAAGCCATTCCCCCTTGTCCTGTCACTCCATGCCCTTGTACAAAGTCCCTCTCCAGCTTTCTTGTAGGCCCCTGTTGGGTACTGGAAGGCTGCTATAAGGTCTCCCTGGAGCCTTCTCTTCTCCAGGCTGAACACCCCCAGCTGTCTCAGCCTGTCTTTATAGGAGAGGTGCCCAGCTCTCTGATCGTTTTTGTGGCCTTCCTCTGGACTTGCTTCAACTGGTCCATGTCCTTATTACTGTCTGAAGGACCCCAGAGCTGAACATGGTACTCCAGGCAGGGTCTCAAGAGGGCAGCATAGAGGGGACAATCAGCTCCCTTGACCTGCTGGCCACACTTCTTTTGATGCAGACCAGGACATGGTTGGCTTTCTGGGCTGTGAGCGCATGTTGCTGGGTCATGTTGAGGTTTTTGTCCACCAGCACCTCCAAGCCCTTCTCCTCAGGACAGCTCTCAATCCATTCTCCACCCAGCCTGTGATTTTTCTTGGGGTTGCCCTGTCTCAGGTGCAGGACCTTGCACTTGGCCTTCTTGAACTTCATGAGGTTCGCATGGGCCCACCTCTCCAGCCTGCCAAGGCCCCTGTGGATGGCATCCCTTCCCTCCAGCGTGTCGATGGCACCACACAGCTTGGTGTTGTCAGCAAACTTGCTGAGGGTGCACTCAGTCCCACTGGCCATGTTGCTGACAAAGGTGTTAAGCAGTGCTGGTCCCAGCACTGATCCCTGAGCAATGCCACTCCTCATTGATCTCCCCTTGGACATCAAACCGTTGACCACAACCCTTTGAGTACGACCATCCACATTATTCACCACCCTTATCCACTGAGTGGTGCACCCAGGAAATCCACGTCTCTCCAGTTCAGAGACAAGGATGTTGTGCAGGACACTGTTAAAAGCTTTGTACAAGTCCAAGTATGTTGTCAGTTGCTCTTCCCTCATCCACCAGCGCTGTAATCCCATCATAGAAGGCCATTGAATTTGTCAGGCTTGACTTGCCCTTAGTGAAGCCATGCTGGATGTCACCAGTGACCTCCTTATTTTCCATGTGCCTTAGCATAGTTTTCAGGAGGATCTAAGGATTCTGAGATGAGACTGACCAGCCTGTAGTTTCCTGCGTCTTCCTCATTTCCACTGAAATCAAGATCGTTGTGTTAAGATCAAATTGGATCATTGTGTTCAATGCATGATGTTCAGGAAAGGCAGAATTTCTGATTTGATAGTGTTAGTTAGCATCATAGAAAATGTTTGGATCCAAATAATAGTTTTTCTGCAGGGTAAGTTCTTGAAAGATCATTGTCACTTGGGTTCTCAGGAGTCCTAGTTGGACTGCTGAGGAGCCCATTCGCCCTTTTGTAATTATTCAAGTCATACTTGTGATGCCAAGTAAGCCTACACAAAATTTTAGTGGGATTTTATTTTTTCAATTATAATTTGTAAATTTTGTGCTTAATATGAAAAGTAATGTATTAACTATATTTTAATATATGATTGTGAAAAATACCACTTTGGATTTTGATAGGTAAAATTCTCTTCTCTTGCAGTTGAGAATTAACTTTGGCATGGGGGAACGAGTACTGCATTCTCAGCAAAGATCTCAGCTGAATGATTTAGCTTGGCACCTGGTTGAACTACATCATGAACATGATAATGTCACATTAGTAACTGATAAACATGATAGAACGAGTGCAAAAATGCCTGGAATTCTCTATGAATTAAATATAGATTATGGAATCTACATAGGTGGTACTAGTAAACTTGAAGTTCCCTACCTTGTTGGAGCACTACCTGGTTTCCGAGGGTGTATTGATGACATGTTGTTCAATCAGCTGGACATTCTGATGCCTCTGAGACCTTCTCCTGGCTTTAAAAATCTCCATGAAGTTTCAGTGGGATGCAGTGATGAATTCTTCGCAGATGAAGATGAACCCATTAGTTTCTTCAGTTCCAGATCCTATGTTTCTTTCCCATCATGGAATGTTGACGACGAGGGAATCTTGGAGTTTACATTGCAAACCTCAGCTGCACGTGGCTTGCTGCTTTACCATCCTGGGCAAGCGGGAGATTTCATTGCAATGGAAATTGAAGACGGATTAATTAAAGCCTGTGTTGGAAAACATAAAAGTAGAACCCAGCTTTCCTCTCGTAGGTCAGTCAATGATAGTCATTGGCACTACATCAAACTGAAATTTACTGCAGAGTATTTGCAGCTGACATTGGATGAAGAAACTGTGAAAAAATCATTGCCTCCCCACAGTAAGCTGCCGCTTCTGAAGGGGTCTCTTTTTGTAGGTGGTGTAGATGACAGCACACGATTAGAGCTGATTAAGTTAGAGCTAATCTCAGTGTCTGGAAAGTATGCCAGAGGAGGATCCTTCAAAGGTTGCTTAAGAGACCTGAAAACCAATTCAGAAAAGAAATCACTGAAGAATGTTCTGGTAACAAAGGACATTTCAGCTGGATGTGAAACAGAAAGTACCTTTAATAAAAATCTTTCTTCAGACATGGCTGTAAAGAACCCTACTGTGAAAGCCGCCCCAACATTTGCCATTTCCCCTGAAAGCTCTGTCTCTCTGGGCAAGGAAGACAAAAGTCCCCTTTTAGTTCTAAGTAACTTGATTGTGCTAGAGGGTGGACAAGCTTCACTTGAATCTAAACATATAAAAGTCAACTTAGACTTTCAGAAATTAGGGATTCATCAATCACAAATTCTATTTGAAATAAAGGAACGACCCTCTCATGGAGACTTAAAGCTAGACGTTGAACCAGCGCAGGAGGTAAATATGTTTACTATGAATGATTTGTGGCAAGGGAAGATTCTTTATGTCCATGATGGCTCTGAGGACACTTACGATTATTTTAATTTCTCCATTTCTACCACTAGTGAGAAGATTGTGCCTCCATATTTGCAAGGAAATGAGCATCATGTGTTCAGCATTACTGTCACTCCAGTAAATGATGCACCTGAGATCACACTTCCTGAGGGAAACTTGCTGCTTCTCTTAGAGAACTCCAAAAAACGTTTGACTAGTGATCTGATAAAAGTTCTAGATAGGGATACAGATCCTATGGATCTTAGTCTTTCAGTGCTTGGAAATCTGAATGCAGATGCAGGATTTTTAGAAAATTCAAAGCATCCTGGAAAACCTATTACTACTTTTTCTAACGAGAATTTAAGAGAAGGCAATGTTTTCTTTGTCCACACAGGTGTCAAGAACTCAAGGATTGTTCTGAGGGTGAGTGATGGGGAGAAGGTGAGCAACACTGTTGTGTTACGTGTCATGGCAGTTCCTCTGGATTACAGAGTTGTCAACAACTCAGGGGTAAAGCTACTCCAGGGTGTTACAGCTCTGATCACACCTAGGCATCTCGCAGTTGAAACAAATGCCAACCTCCAGGAGCTGGAGATACGGTATGACATCACAGAGCCACCACAGTTTGGGGAAGTCCAAAGACAGCATTCCAGCGGGGAATGGAAACAAGTCAACTCTTTTTCTCAACGCTCTGTTCAGCGCAGCCGTGTGAGATACTGTAGCACTTTTAAAGAAATTCAGATGGAAAACGTAACTGATCAATTTAAATTCAAAGTCAACATAGGGAACAGAATCAGTGAAGAGCACACGTTCCCAATCAAAGTGAAATGGTTAAGGTACAGTTTATTGAAACATGCTCCTCTGGAAGTTGAAAAATCAAAAAAAACCACCTTGAATTCAGATAATCTTTTTGCTGTGATTGTGGATCTAGAAATACCTGAAGATGAGCTTAATTTTAAATTGCAGTCCCTACCAAAGAATGGACAGATACTGCTTAATGACCAGCCTTTGAAAAAAGATTCAGTCTTTAGCCAGAAAGATATTACTGATGAAAAAGTAGCATATGAATTGATCAGCAAATACCATGAAGACAACTGTGATTCATTTAGATTCCTCATTTCTACAAAGTACCTGGAATCAAATTTATATGACTTTGACGTCTATATCAAATCAGATTTCAGAAACATTATTTTGACCAACAGTGGCCTGACTGTTGCTGAAGGTGAAGGAGAGTTAATAACAAGCACAAAATTGTTTGTGCAAACACCGGATAATAGAACTTTCCAATATAAAGTTACACAGTTTCCTAAGCATGGGAAATTAAAGCTCAGTAAATTTTTAGGCTCATTTGAAAGTAATGACAATGTCACCACTTTCACTAGCAAAGATATAACGGATAACCGCCTTATGTATGTGCACGATGACTCTGAGACAGCGTTTGATGAATTTCTTTTAAGAGCTTCCAGTGAAGAGTCAGGACAGTGGGCAAACTTTGATCCAGAAGTAGAACCTTTCTCAGTAGAAATTAAATTCAACATTTCTGTCCACCTGAAGAATGATGAGAAACCAGTACGTGTAATTGATAAGATATTTAATGTAGTAAGAAATGGGCAGCGATTATTAACTTTGGCAGATCTTTGCTATCATGATCCTGATTCTGATTTTGATGATGGACAGTTGCTATATACTAGACGTGGCATCTCCAATGGGGACTTGGTGTTAACAAATGATACTTTGCACAGACTCTACCAATTCAAACAAGTGGACCTGGAGCAGAAGCAAGTCCTGTTCATACACCGTGGTGCAGATTTTGGGCGTTTTGTGCTCTTTGTGACAGACGGCAAGCACTATACCTCTTCACTTCTGGAAGTTAGCGCCACTGATCCTTATGTTAGGCTGGCAAATAATACAGGCTTGCTGGTTCAGAAAGGGAAAGAGGAAACTGTAACAACAGCTAACCTAAGTGCTGTTACAAATGAAGACATAAGAAATGATCATGAGCTTACATATGAGATTGTCTCTTTCCCAAAATATGGAAGAATATATGTAAATAATCTATTGGTGGATTCTTTTACTCAGCTTGATCTGATAAAGGGGTATGTGACTTACAGGCATGATGGCAGCAACAACCGTATTGACACATTTAACTTTACAATCCATGCTAGAGATGTCCATCTGGATGCTGGAGTGCATGTTCGCATATATCTGGAAAGTCACCAGTTGCCACCAAGGATTGTGAACAAAAACAATCTTTTGGTTGAAGAAGGAAAACCAGTGAAAATCAGTAAAGGAAAACTGCAAGTAAGTTAACTGTGTGTTAATAAAGTGCATAGACCAATAGTGTGCATTTCTCTAGTCTCGTAGCAAGTTTTCTTCACCACTTTCTCAGCTGTTGCAGTGTATTTAGTCTCTGACTTCTTTATCTCCTTTTGGTTTGCAGTAACATGACTGCATTCTGGATGCGTAATTCTGGAGGCTGACACTAGCAAGGTTCCATTTCTAAGAAGGAAAACTGGTTATATTAAAGGAAAAAGCTGCCCATAGTCTTTGACTCTGTTACATATTGGTGCTTGAAAAAGTTAAGATTTGGGCACGCTGCACTTGTATATTTATTTTAGTTGTGACAATTGTTGGTACTTCGTGTATTGTTCTTACTTGAGCTGGTGGGAAATGCCAAGGAAAAAAGGGTTTTGTTTCATTCAGTTTGGAACTAGCCCAGTTAACACTGTCTGGGGATTGCATGCAAAAGTTTAAAAACATAGACTCACAAACCTGTGGTCGTTTCTCTTTGGGTAATGCTTCCCCCTCCATGGTTTGTGTGTAGCCTTGCAGTAACTGCCGCGAGAGGGCTCTGGCAGCACACCACTGTGCTGGCCAAATCCTTCTTGCAGGCAGGGGTCTGCAGTTCTTAGCCACTAGTTAACTCTGCCGTTTGTTCCTATTCAAAATTTAAAAAACTTAATTGGGGTTACAAAACACTGCCATGCCATGTTTATTTAACACATGTCTACTTAAAGGAGCCTGTATTAGGAACTATGTAACCCAGATAAGAATGCCAATTAATTAGGTAGACAAGCTCAGGGTTAAAAGTGAAAAATTCAGAAGAGAGTTATAGAATTTCTCCCATGTCTGTTTAAATAATTTTGGGGTATGTTTTTAAATTTAAGGTTGTTCATGAAAACAGTTCTTCATCTGAGATTGTGTTCACAGTAAGACAGCTTCCAGCACATGGATACATTCGGAAGTTTTCCTCAGAAGAAAATTATCTCAGTGCTGACCAAAGGCCGGTTTTGAGCTTCACACAGCAAGATGTTGATGAGGGAAAAGTTCAGTATGTGCAGACAGTTTCTGACCAACTCGATGACCGTTTTTCTCTGGATGTGACCAATAGTGTCCAAACAGTGAGTGGAATTGAGATCTCTGTAGACATCATCCCCAGAATGATTCCACTAGAAGTACAGAACTTCACGGTAATTGAAGGGGGCTCAAAAGCCCTGGTGGAAGACTACCTTAAAATTTCTAGTAGACACTTTGCAGGACTCAGCTGTGAATTTATTTTAATTGAGCAGCCAAAACATGGGTATATTGAAAACTCTCATGTTCCTGGAATAAAGTTAACCACATTTACCAGAAAACAGGTAATGCATTTAGATCTGCTTTGCTGTAGTCGTGATTAATTCTTTGTATTGCTAAAAGCTATGAGGTGGTTTGGTAGGAAGTGGTGGGATGCATGAGTCTGAGCTTTATTCTGGCCTTGTACTGAAGATCTTTGTGCAGTTGCTACCTTGTCATTTAGGGTGGGGAGGGAGGGTGCCTTGTTGTGGTGAACCACATCACTTCCTTGTGTACCAGTGTTCACACAGACTAGTGTGCTATAATCACAGTAGACTGATGGGGTCACTCACACTTAGGCAGAGTTGTTGGTGTTCTGGAAACCTAAAACAGACAGACTGTGAGTACATTTCGAAAAGACCAGAGGAAATAATGTGTAGATTGAACAAGGAGGAAAATGGAGAAAAAATATTTTTCTTCAGTCATGTCTTTGCTCACAGAGAAGCAGTATATGCATGATAAACTACTTTTCAGTCTTTTAGCTCTAACAACAAAACTGTAAGTCACCATCTACTAAAACTGTATTCAGTTTATAGATTCCAGGAAACATTGTGCTTCAGGATGAAGGGGGAATGCTGAGAATGGCAAAATTAAGATATTCTGGCTAGAGGAATGGGCAGATGAGCTGTAAATTTTGCTGTTGTGAACAGAACAACAAATATAGAGGTACAGATCAGATATGAGCATGAATAAAGTCTTAGAAGTCATAAAAAGTTGAGGCAATAAATACAGAGAGGCATGACAAGACTTGAATATTTTTCTTCTTTCATTGTGGCATTTTCTTTTAGCCTCTTTAATTTTTCCGGTTGTTACATTTTTCAGGTGGGGCAAGAATTAATTTACTATGTTCATGATGGCAGCGAGGAACTGATGGACAATTTTACTGTGATGGTAAATAACACGGAATTGTGGAAACAAAGCTTGCCCCGAACTGTATTTGTAACAGTTACTGCCGTAAATGATGAAGCTCCTGTTATAAAAGTTAACAGAATTCTTCGGGTATGTTTGTCAATCATGTGATGTTGAAATTATTTCTAACCTGATACCAGTTAATGTACCTTCATTAACAGAGCATTAGGTTTGATTCTGGTGGGGCAGTCAATGTAACAAATGGTGGTCCTGGGGTTTAAGTAAATTAGTGTTAATGAAGGGAAGGGGTAGGGTAATGTATATTTAGGGAGATTC
Source organism: Falco biarmicus (assembly GCF_023638135.1). Classification (NCBI taxonomy): domain Eukaryota; kingdom Metazoa; phylum Chordata; class Aves; order Falconiformes; family Falconidae; genus Falco; species Falco biarmicus. The sequence continues at coordinate 66,792,760 of NC_079311.1, forward strand.
TACTTCATCATGAAGAACACTTTCTGCTGTTGTGATGTAAAGTTCATCTAGAAGGCTGACTGAGCTTTATTTTAATCTTAAAGATACATGAAGTCTCTTGGACTGACAGGTCTTGTGGGGTGGGATGGCTTGCACCTGGATCGTTGTGTGTTAGTGTTGTTTGCTAGGGCATCTTGAGGGCTCTTAACGAATGGTGTAGCTTAGAAAAGTACCAGGAGTAGTGATAATGAGAGTGCAAACATCTCACTGTTGTCTTTGGACAGGCTTCAGACCCTGTGCCTCTTGCCTTTAAGTGTACCAAAGGGTCAGACCTGTGGAGGGGCATTCTGCTGCGTGCTTCTCTCTGGATCCCCAGTGGGATGGAGCAAGAGGAGTGAGCAGCATTTTCACTAGCACTTCATTAGGGAATTCACTATGCGTTGGGTATTTCTGATACAAACCAGGAATGTTCCCTTCTTTAGAAGTTTCTGATAAGAGTAATACGATGCAGTCTGTGAAAACTTAGAGTGTTAGAGGTCATCAGAGTATTAGTACAGACACTGAAACTATTACCGTGTGATACTAGGAGCTAAAAAAAGAACATGCTAATTGTGTCTTAACTCCCCCTCTGCCACCAAATTTCTGAAGAAAATTTTAAAATCATTAATGGATGCTACCTTTTGCTCTTAACAGACATAGCTGGCTTCTTAATCTTTTGATTTTTGAAAAAAGTCACTACTATCACTTCAGTTTCAGTGCTGTTTCAGATTTGTTTGTTTATTTATTTGCTTATTTATTTATAGGCTTGTTATTTGTTTGTGTTATAATCATAGTAACCAGAACCAATTTATTGTGAACACTGTACCCATGTAAACCAAAAAGCCCCTGTGTGTAAAGGCTTCCAGTATGAGATCTGATGAGTAAAAATAAATTAGGTGACTGAAAAGCAGAATGAAATGGATATGGGTCAGCTGATGAACCTGTGATCACTGTAAACCAGCTGAGAGGCATCAAGACAGAGAAGATATTTAGGAAGGGGTTTGAATTCTAAGCAGGGTATTTTGATACTACACCATCCCTAGTGCGTATGGTCCAGTTTACAAATTGGTGGCACCCAAAACATGCATGTAATTTTACATAGTTGTGTGTTGCAGAGGAAGAATAGATTGCTGTAAAGATAATCATAACCTTTTGTTGTGTATTTAGCCTCTTCACATGAGAAAGGACATTAATTTTAAAACAGTGATAGTAGTAGTATCGCGTGGCTTTGCAGTGACAGCAGATAGTCTGTGACAGTCTGCAGATGCCTGCAACAAAAGACACCCTGGCTTGTGCAGAGACTGCTGGCAGAAGCACATACTTCACAAGCATTTCAAATTCACAAGAGTAAAACCTTCCCTGGTTAAAGTAATTACAGCGGTATTCTACAGACGTCAGCACAGCACACTGTAATGTTTGTCCAGTCACAGACAAGAGGGGCGTATGTCCAGTTGGATTTTTCTGTGTCTCTCTTCTAGTGCATTAGTGGCATTGAACTGCAGTCTGTTAACACAACTGCAGTGCACTGCACTGCAGCATATGGATTTTTCTAAAAGTATCTGTAAGCCTGGGCTTCCCAAGAACAATGATAACAGAGCTTAACCTAGACAGAGCTAACCTTGGTCCTCTCTTCTGGGGAGGCATTTTGCATGCTACCCAGAACCAGTATCCTGCCTTTGGGCCTGTGGTTTTGCTGGTCATGTGTAAGCTATTGCTGAGAAATAACCTTAGTTTTTGTCATGAGTGGGTACTAATAAGTAGACATATGTCGGATTCATGTACAGACTAAAATGAAGCTGGAAGATACATCCTGGCAGGGACACACTGAGGTGATCCTTCTTCCAAGCGAACTTGCACATCCCAAGTAGGTGGGGTAAAATGGGTTTTCTTAGTCCTGCTAAATATTGAGATGAGGCAGGCATTCCTGTTTAGGGTGATACTCGCTGGCTCCATATTCTAGCCAAGCAGTCTGTGCTCCTTAAGGACATTGTAGTGGTGAATGTTGAGTTGTTGTGTGTTGCTTTTAGGAAGACAGTAGCTCTTTCATGTCTTTTGAGAAGTTGGAAATGTTCAAAACGTACATAAGTATAAAACAAGGGACCAGTACTCTGAAAACTGAGGTCCAGTAGGATGATTTGACTGAAGTTTAGCACCTCAGAAATTTTGCAGATCTCAATCTAAAGGATTAGAAAGAACTGCTGAACAATCAAAAAATAGGTTAGTATATGGCATCTGCTGTTGAGAAATATCTTATGTGAAAAGCTGCCTTATGTGGCCAGTGATGTTGATGTGGATGTATGAAAGTTAATCTTGGCCTTTGTCACAGGGCTTCTGGCCAAATGCAAGAAACTGTTGGGCATCTGCACACATGCTGAATGGGTCCTTCAACTCTAGCTTCCTCACTTCTGAGGCATCCATAACATCCCTTCTTCAAACAACCTTGTCTGTTGTTGTGAAGGTTATGAACACCACAGGGAGTTTCAGAAGGACAAACAACCAAAAATGTTAGGAATTATTACTGACTTTTCTCTAGGGAGTGAAAGTAAATGATGTTTTTAGGGATTTGTTGGGTGTCCTCCTGCCTTGTGATTTTGTGACATGCTGAAGTATTCACATTAACATAACTTATGAGATACAGAAAGTTGTACTATCCTGAGAACTTCTGTAGTGTATGCTGGTAATCCCTGCATTTAATTTAAAGTCTTTCCATTAGAACAGTAAATGCATGAGGGGTATTTTTATTTAGAAACTGCACAGCATTCTAGGTACAATTTCCTAAAATTTCCGCAGGTTCCATTTTTATTTTTTTTTAATGGAGTGGGAATGGAGAAGGGAAATAGGATATTCTTAAGAAGATCATTACCCTGGCATTATTTGCTGTGTTTATGTATATGTTTAAATACGTTTATGGGTCATGATGCTGTGAAATGACCGTATCCTCCTGTTGCCACAAGAGGGCTGTGTTTTCCTAGAATTAGACTTACTTAAAAAACAAATTCAAACACTGTTGTTTTGTTGTATTTATTTTGTTTGATTTCTTTAAATCACTCACCAGAGTATTAAAATGCCCATGAATATAAAGTTTCTGGTAGGATATGTAGCATGCAAGGAGGTATGATAAGCTGGATGCTGTAAGTAGAGCAGAATGAATTAGTTCTTACTGGGGAGGGTCATGAACCTTTTTTGGGACTATGCCTGTGGAATGTGTTAGGCACATGCAGAATTAGTGTAATGCTATGTTCTGGAAGTTCAGATACAGTTTTCATGATGCCCTTCAAGGAGGACTTGATCCCAGACGTGGAAAATAAGACACTTGCGCAGTATTTGCAGTATTCTGGGTGTCAGCTTCCCTACAGCCCTTCTTCAGCTCTTGGATCTCCTTTCATTCCTCAAGGATCATGTTGCAGGTCATGTGCAGTACTTTAAAAAGCATTGTGTGTTAGTGTGCTGGAACAATAGAAATAAACACTGGCCTTACAGAAAAAAAAGCTCAGCTCTTCCTTTAGTAAGAGGAAAAAAATTGAAACTCAATGAATCATTTGTAAACACATGTTTGCAAAATCCTTTCTTATGTTTTTGCATATTCTGTATGTGAACTTTTTTTGTAGAATGATTTGAATCAAGTGCTACTGAGTTAAAGGGTCTCCATACAAAAACAGTGACACTGATGTGGTTATTTGGTGCTGCTCAATAAGGCAGCCTTTACTATTAGTTATTATCCTTTTTGTTTATAGGTGGCATCTTTTATCAAACATCAGTAGTAGTAATTACATTACAGAGAAATATGTATTTCAAGGCAGGAAATAGCTACTTCCTGGTTACAAGATATTTTCTATTATAAAATGGAACACAACTTTTTTTCAAGCTTTTTTTTTTCTAATTAGAAAACACATATAATTTCATTTTAGTATCTCTTATTTCATGGCACCTATTTTGGGACACAATGTAGTCTAAATCTTTCCTTTGTTGAAGTATCATGGCAAAAATCTCAGTGGCTTTAATAGGTTTTCTTCCATGGTTTTTATTAAAAAGCAAAATTGATATGTAGGGAAACATCTGTGGTTGCTGTTTTTTGGTTCTGGCAGAGGTAAAATACCCTTTGTCAGGGATCGTGTTTCCTCTTCAGCCATTTGGTGTGATGTTACTACCAGATACTGGTTAAGTGTACTAAGACCATAGCAAGACAGGAAGGGACAATGCAGTTTTTTGAAGCTCAAACTGAGGTTTTTAAAGGCTCAGATTCTTAAGATAGTACGCTTTAATACAAACTCTGCATGGAAAGAATTGGTATTGATGTATTGAATGCTCATTTCTTGTTGAGATAAATATGTATTGTTCTTTGTTAGTCTTATACTTTTGTTTGTAATTCCAAATAAGTATAGCAAAGATGGAGAGTAAAATGGGCTGTTGCTTATAATTTCCAAACAAGAAATTATCCAGAAAGTCATGGATGAGTTTCAGACAGCAGTCCTTTGTGCTTGAAAGAAGGATCTTGCAGCTTGTGCATATCTTAAGCTAAAAAAATTAATGAAATAATTAAGATTGACTGGAATTAAGTATTGACTTTTATACTGTCTTTCTAAAAACTAGTTAACTATTTTATCTGGAAGCATGACCTTGCAAAGTGGTACGCAACTGTTGGAGGTGTTGATTCCTTCCATCTCCCACTGGACTGAGTACCTCTGTGGGTTGTTCGGAGCACTAAGAAAGGGCCTTTAGTGCGTGTTGTTAGAAGGAAACAATGCAGCTACAAGAAACATTTCATTTGTATTGGAGATTGCGCTGTACCTAGGCTGTTTTTCTTTTTTCTTTTCTGCTGGTGAAAGTAGAACATGTTGAATGCCTTGCCTGCTGTGAAGTACATGACACTAATATTCATGTGTATGTGTTGGAAAGGAGCTCCTTGACTCAGTTATCATAATACAATCTGGTTGTGTTTGTAAGAGTTTGGATAGTGCCTGACAAATAGAGCACTTGTTCGGCTATCTAAAATTCAAACTGTTGTAGGGTGTGTTTGCTTGTATTATTTCATGGCCTTGTTTTTGAAAACCATTTTCCAACATTAACTATTCCAGTACGTGATCAGAGATTTGGATGGACAGTAATGAAACCTGTCATAGCTGCTAGTGTTGCACAGCACAAATCTTTCTTCTTTCTTTTTCTTTGAGTTTTTTTTCACCCCTGTTTTCTTTTGTATGCATTTTCTTTATTACTATTTTTTTATTATCTTTGCTTTTCTAGGTCTGGGTGGGTTCAGTCACGGAAATAACTATTGATGACCTCTGTGCAGAAGACAAGGACTCCTCACCATCAGAACTGATATATTCCATCACTCCACCTAGCAATGGGCACTTGGCTCTGAAATCTTCTCCAAACAAGAGCATCCTTAGTTTTACCCAGGCTCATATAATTGAAGGGCAGCTGGTATTTGTGCACAATGGTATGTGGTTTCAAAAATACCACCTCTGTTACCAAAATATTTCTCCTGTTCAGTATATTTGTGTTTGTAATCCTTTGAAGATCTCTTTGTAATGTCACAAAAATCTCAGAGTACCAGTTATGTGATGCATGATCTCACAAACTAAACAGGAAGGGGCCTAATGACTGCTTAAATGCTTGCTCACCAAGAAACCTTGGTGTATTAGTGGTTCAGTTAGTCACAGTCTTCTTTCTGAAAGCAGGTTTGCGGTAGGGGAATGTTGCTGTGGCTTTCAGAGATGTGAAACCCTTTTTTTTTTTTTTTTACTATTGTCATTGAGAAACTCCTGAAACCTTTCTTCTTGCTACAGTGCAGAGCAATTCATGGACCAACAGTGTCTCAGATACCTACCACAATGTAGTTCTATTCCTGCGCAGCTCAGGGAAATGAAGTTATGGTTCATCTGGGTGATGTCAACCTGTCTTTCAGGCTGTGTAGGAATTTGGCTTTTAAACACTGACTTTTTTCTGCCAGCAGTCAGAGTTAGAGGTCGGGTTATTTGTGCTGCTGCTGCAGAGAGAATGTGTAGGGAACAAAAAAGAAATCAGGGCAGCTTCATGCACCCTTGAGTGGCAGAGCGGGGAAGCCACAGGAATGAACATCCCGGTGGCGTTCCAGCCAGAGCAAGAGTTGGGGCTTTTACAGGGCGATGGCTTCTTTCCTCTTGCTCCAGGTCTGTTACTGTGTTACCTCAACTGAAAGAGGAAAGTAGGTGGTAAAGAAGGAACAAACCCCTTTTGGAGAAGGATATGGAAGAAGTACAGAATCCCAGAACCACAGAATGGTCAGGGTTGGAAGTGGCCTGTGGAGGTCATCTAGTCTAACCCCCCTGCTAGAGCAGGTTGCAAAGAGCCATGTCCAGGCAGGTTTTGAGTGTCTCCAGAGACCTTCTGGGAAACGTGTTCAAGTGCTGTGTCACCCTTAAAGTAAAAAAAATTCTTCCTCATGTTCAAAGGGAACGTCGTGTGTTTCAGGTTGTGCCTGTTGTCCCTTGTCCTGTCTCTGGGAACTACTGAAAAGAGCCTGGCCCCTGTCTGTTGACACTTGTCCTTAAGATACTTGTAGACATTGATAAGATCCCCTCTCAGTCTTCTCCAGGCTAAGCAGGCCCAGGTCCCTCAGCCTGTCCTCAGAAGGGAGATGCTCCAGCCCCCTCACCATCTTCACAGCCCTTCACGGGACCCTCTGCAGTAGTTTCCTGTCTCCCATGAAGCACGGAGCCCAGCACTGGACACAGCACGCCAGATGCGCTTCACCAGGGCAGAGCAGAGGGGAGGATCACCTCCCTCGACCTGCTGGCCACGTTCCCCTAATGCCCCCCAGGATCCCACTGGCCGCCTTGGCCACAGGACACACTGCTGGCTCATGGGCACCTTGCTGTGCTCCAGCACTCCCAGGCCCTTCTCCACAGAGCTGCCTTCCAGCAGGTCAGCCCCAGCCTCTGCTGGTGTGTGGGGTTGTTCCTGCCCAGGTGCAGGACCCTACACTTGCCTCTGCTGAACTTCATCAGGTTCCTCCCCACCCAACTCTCCAGCCTGTCCAGGTCTCGCTGAATGGCAGTGCAGCCTGCTGGGGTATCAGTCCCTGCTCCCAGCTCTGTATCATCAGCAAATCTGCTGAGGGGACACTCAGTCCCTTCACCCAGGTCACTGATGAGTAAGTTGACCAGGACTGGACCCAGCACTGACCCCTGGGGAACACCATGAGCTACAGGCCTCCAGCTGGACTCTGTGCTGCTGATCACAACTCTATGAGCTCTGCCATCCAGCCAGTTCTCCATCCACCTCACTGTCCACCCATCCAGCCCACACTTCCTGAGCTTACCTGTGAGGGTGTTATGGGAGACAGTGCCAAAAGCCTTGCTGAGGTCTCTTTCTTTCATTCGCTGCTCTCCCCTCATCCACCCAGCCAGTCATTCCATCATAGATGGCTATCAGGTTGGTCAGGCATGATTTCCCCTTGGTGAATCCATGCTGGCTGTTCCTGATAACCTTCTTTTCCTCCACATGCTTTGATATGACCTCCAGGATGACCTGTTCCATCACCTTTCCAGGGATGGAGGTGAGGCTGGCCAGCCTGTAGTTTCCCAGGTCCTCCTTGCCCTTTTTGAAGACTGGAGTGACATTTTTCCTTTAGTCCTCAGACATGTCTCCTTCCTCCATGACCTTTCAAAGATGATGGAGAGTGGCTTAGCAATAACATCTGCCAGCTCCCTCAGCACTCCAGAGTGAATCCCATCGGGGCCCATGGATTTGTGGGTGTTAAATTTTCTTAAGTGATCTCTAACATGATCCTTCTTGACTAAGGGAATGTCTTCCTTTTCCCAGATTTCCTCTCTTGCCTCCAGGGTCTGGGATTCCTGAGGGCTGGCCTTGGCAGTGGAGACTGAAGCAAAGAAGGCATTCAGTAACTCCACCTTCTCTGTGTCCTTCATCACCGGCGCTCCCACCTCATTGAGCAGCAGGCCAACATTTTCCCCAGTCATGCTTTTCCTGCTGAGGTACTTGAAGAAACCCTTCTTGTTGTCCTTGACCTCCCTCACCAGATTTAATTCCAAATGGACCTTATCCTTCCTTGTCACCTCCCTGTATGTTCTGTCCACATCCCTATATTCCTCCCAAATGGCCTGTCCATTTTTCCACATCCCATAAACTTCCTTCTTTGCCAGAACTCCTTGCTCATCCATGCAGGCCTCCCGCCCCTTTGCATGATTTCTTATTCATAGAGATGCACTGATCTTGGGCTTGGAGGAAGTGATGCTTGAATATTACACAGCTGCTTTGGACCCCCCTACCTTCTAGGGCCCTAACCCATAGGATTTCTCTAAGCAGGTCCTTGAAGAGGCCAAAGTTAGGTCTCCTGAAGTCCAGGTTTGCAATCCTACTTTTTACCTTGCTGCCTCCACAGCACTTTCTTGCCAGCCCCGAGGCAGGCTGGAATTATTTCTAGTGCTCCCTTGGGTGCAGCAGTCATTCCAGATCTGTGCTGTGTCTTTATAAGGCTTGGTGCAGGTTAAAGTGCTCTGTCTTCCAATGCACTGTCTTGCAGAGTGCATATGCGTTGCTGAGATTGCTTTACAAGCAGCTGCTGGTGAGCTGCAAGTATCCTGCTCAAATAATTTAGTCAGGAAATAAAAGGTCAAGAGCATGGCAAAAGTGAGCCAAGCCATTTAAATTGTTCCGAGAGAGACTTTGACTAAAACCCCTTATGGTGGTAGGACGGTGGTAGTCTCAATGTAATGAAATTAATCCAGTCTTGGGTTCCAGAAAGGGCACATGCACATCTGTAGTCTTAGGAAGTGAATCTTAATACAAGTGAAAAGAATAGCAATTTTCATTTTCCAGTGAGTGGGAGTGTGGGTTGTATAGTAAATCTGAAAAGTAGAATTGCTCAGGTCATGTGTCAGCTCTTGCAGCTGCTCTGGCTCAGCCATCTGCTCAGACTCATGGCCTCTGGTGTTTAGGAAGTAGTTTGGACATGTTGCTTCTTTTCCTTTCTCAGTCTGTGGTTTTCTTTCCTCCTTCATCTTGGACTGTTGCTAGAATGTAGTTGTTACTTCCATTTTTTGCTTCCAGCCTTGTCCTGGGGCCTTTCCTTATCTGATTGCTTTCATCCAGCTTTTTACCCCTTTTTATCTTCAGCTGTTCTGACCATCATCTTGAGTTTTCTAGTGTGTGCTAGCTTCTTCGGCTCCTCCTGGGAAGTAACCCCACTTCATGTTCTCCACAGCTTGGTGTCTACCCTTCCTACTCACTCTAGCCCTTTCCCAAGGCAGCATCTTCTTGGCGGAGGCAGCCCTTCCATATCCTGGCTGCTCCTTGTGGCACCACAGATCTTTTACATCTGTACATAGCAGTGACTCCCCATCCTTGGGGTCCTTTGTATCGCCAAAGAAAGTACTACGGTACTTGGCTTTTATGCCTCTAACATTAGACCTCATTTCTCTTCATCTTTGTTCAGTCTTACATTGTGCTGCTTATTCTGTGCTGTGAGTTACAAATTTCTGTCTTTGTTCTCCTGTTTTCCCCTTAAATTTTGTGTTTGTTTCCTCTGTAGTCCCCAACTGTACTGTCACCAGCATAAATGCAGAAACAGGATATACATTCCCTTTTCTGTACTCCTCCTTCCGTGTGAGAATTCCTTCTCTTTTCCACCCTTGCTTCACTCCAGGGTGCTCCCATCCCACTTTCACAGTATGAGGCTTGCCCTTAAATCCTGCCAGTGTTTTCCTTCGAGGGGTACTGAATTGAACTCTTGTTGGTTCTGAAGCCTCAGGGTCTTTTCAGTGCAGTGTTTGCAATCCTCTTTCTGGGTCCTTTTTATCACCTCTGATCAGGTATGCCTTTAGAATTTATTTGTGACAAAATAATATGTGCTCCACCCAAGCAGCACTTCAGGATTTAATCCTGTTCCTGACTCTGCCAATGACAAAATGTCTGTATCAGTTGGGCAGTTGCCCTGCATTAGCCAAAAAACCAAAGTAAGGCTAAGTAAGCCTTTTTTTTTTTTTTTTTCCCCAACCTGAGGTAAATAATAGACTCCTCAATGCCTTTTTACATGTGCAACTACTTGTGCATCTTCCATCAGAGAATAGAAGCTTTTAAAATAAAAACAATATGACCTGATCTTCTAGAGCTGCCTCGGTGCCAGGCTGGATATAAGAGCATTGCCTAGGGGATTTAACTTTAATCTCAACCCACGTTCGATTCCTCTGATATGTTAATTTCTAATGAGGCAAGGAGTGCTGGTCTTTATATGAAAGTACATGGAATCCCTCTCACTTTCAGGATATATATTCATGTAGCAATTCTCATTGCTAAATTGGGCAAAGCAAGTAGAAGAGCAGTGATAACTGTTTGCAACAGTTAATGTTTCCATTTCTCATTCTCTCTTTTTACCTAATTAAGCTGGGGAGCCTCTACTTAAAGCAGTAAGTCAGTACCGAGAGGTGGATTTTTACAGCAATCCACTCAGACTTGTGGAGGTATTTTGCTATCGCTCATGCCAAAGTACACGCAGATCCTAAGATTAAAGAAAAAAATGTGCAAGTACACATAACCTCTGAAATAGTTTAAGCTGTGACAACATAACGCTGTTCAGCAAAGCTGAAGCAGAGTGAAGAGGTGAAGGAAACAACCTGAGAGTTGATTCAATCTTTCAAACGTAAATGAAAATGAAAGAACATTCTACTTGTTTTTCTCACCAGATTCCTTCTTTGCCAAAATATGACTGCTTAAGTGCTCCTTAGGGTCACTCCTAAGATGGAAAAGGAATAGGAAATCTGGGTGTTGTTGTCTCCCCAAGTTTAACTTGGTTTTCGGCTCTACCAGGGTCAGTGAAGAAAGAATGTGCACTCTGCTGATTTACATCTAAGGGATGTCTGGCCTTGAGTGTGAACAACAGCCAGTAGTTTTTCCTTGGGAAGGTGTTCTCTGCATTATTACTTTATTTAATTCTAATTAAGGTAAGAGGTACTGACCAAAAATTGCTTCAGGATGTCTTTGGATATATTTCACTGTAGCCAGGAGAAAAAGGGGTCCATTGTATGTTTGTGTGTTTTGGATGACAAATGGAATAAGACAAGAATAAATTTACATTTTTATTTTCTACAGGAGCGATGTCTGGAAGCTTCAACTTCCAGGTAACAGACGGTTTGAACTCTGCACCTCGACAGACTTTCAGCATCACAGCTCAGATGCTTGTCATTAGCCTTGAAGTGAACAAAGGCCTTGGAGTCTTTCCAGGTCTGTTTTTAAAGGTTATTGTGACTTTGTCTACTTGGAAGAATTACATAATATATAGTTATTTGTCAGATAGCTAGTTGGCTAAAGTAAAGAAAACTGTACCTAGGAACATCTCTCTGTCTTGATTTTCAAAAGAACAGTTATGTTTTCTCAAACAACATATGGCTTTATTGTTTTATAGTCTTTAATTTTTTGATATATGCATATGCTTGGAGTCATGGAAATTGGCAGTGAAATAAATAAGCGCAGTGTGACGATAACAGTGTCTGCCTAGACTCTGAACATTCCCCATTCAGATTTGTTTAAAACTCTATATTAATGTATTTAGAGGTGTCTTAGCTGGTTGTGATTTTGCCTGGTAAAAGCAAAAGTGAAGCTTGTGTCCATGGGATTCTGAATAGCACACGTAAGTTTGCCAGATTGCTAGTTTGCTTTCTTATTGTTTGAGCTGAGTTACAGAGAGCAGGACAGACTCACTGATGAATCAGAAGAACTGAAAGCTTTGGTTTGTATTTGTGTGTTTCAAACTAGTTGGATCAGCAGCTGAGTATCTTCTTAATGAAATCCCAGCCCTGTAGGAGCTGATGTGTTAAGAGTCTCACCAGAGCCGTTTACTGCTTTGCATTGGCAAGAGTAATTCCTCATTGAGTTAGTAATCTAACATTAATTATAGGATTAAAGGTGAAATTAAGATTAGTCTTCTCTCAGCCATGTCTTGCATCACACTTCTGTTTGTGCTACCTTCTTTTTGGTCTAAACATGATCTGTACAGCCAGAGAGAGAATGAGAATTGGTAAAGCTTTATAGGTATTACATTGTACCTTAATTTATTAATTTGATACAGAAGGAGAAGACTTTAGCTTCTTAAACTTCCTGAATATAAGCAGCATAAACAAAGGCTTGCAACAAAAGCCACTTAAACACAGGCAACAAAAAATGAGATTGCAGTGGCATGATCTTCTACTTCAGTCAATATAAATGGGATTCACATAAATCCACTTACAGAGTTTATTAATCTGGGATTTTGGTGTGTAAGGTTGCCTCAGGCACAGGGGTTTACAGGAGTTCTATCTTAAGACAGAGATAATTGTAAGAAGAGTGTGCCTGGTACTTCCATGGAGGGCAAAGTCTCCAGACTGTCAATCTGTTCTCTAGTTTGCAAAATACAGTATTTCTTTCAGCACTGCAATCTGTATTCATCTAAGCCTAGAGTTTTTATTGAATTCTTGCTTACTTTGGGTTGGCAAAATTCCTTTTTGGTGTTAGAATACCAGCTTTTTCACCCATTCTCTTTATGATGCTTTTAAAAGATGTTCTGGAGCTGTATGGGTTTCAGCCGTACTTGCTTATCATGAAATTACTATTACAACAATGATGGTGCCAAATGGTTAATACACATAAAAACAATAGCCAGTGTCCTGTTATATTTTATAGCACTGGAGGAAAAGTTAATTTTGAGACAACTTGAACAATCTTCTCTTTAGAGAAGTAAAAATTGAATGTATCTTGAAGAATTTGGTATTTCTTCATGACTGGGTGTAAACTGTTCTCTTAAGCATATTGTTCTGCAATTTTATAAGAGCATATACTGCTGTTTTCTTCTGTGTTGGATATACCAGATTTGTTTATACAATTTATGGACTTTTTTTGTTCAACAGAAGCTTGTTTTATTCAATGTGCTAAGTAAATTGACTACAAGATATATGAGTTTTTTCTTACACATGCTAGATACCTACCATGTGGAAATTTGCTGTCTTCAGGGAAGCAGTTACTCAAAGAATGAATGACCCGAGTAGCTCTTTGAGAAGAAGAGGCAGCCTGCCTTCTAGGTTTTTGGAGGCAGAGCTGTCTAAGCAGTCCATAGATGAGATGATTCATAACTGTTTAACAGTGATAGGCAGAATACTCATGCCAAAGCACTTTCCAAATCTTAAATGTAGACAGTAAAAATTAACACCATAATTATTACATACCACTGATGGCCTTATGCTGTTGCGTTTTACTTGTATGGATAAGCTTGGACACACTTTACAGCACCCATCCTTGTGTGTCTTCCTCCCCTATCTCTGCCTCTTTCTCCTGTGTTTGGGTGGGGTTGGTTTTGCAACAGCTCTGTTCCTGCCTGTGGGAGCAAGCAGACAGTGTGCGCGCTTCCCTTCCCTTTCCTTCACCTAGTCTGTGGCTGGCAAATAACCTTCTTCTTCTCCCTGTTGAGGTGCTGGGCCAGAGCAGAACAACTGTGAGTGCTGGAAAAGGTTCTGATGTCTCAGGACAAAAGTGGGTGAAGGAGGAGGTTATGTTTGGGGAAAGATCCCATTTTACAGGAAAGCATGAGTGACTTTACTGTCCGTGGCCCAAGACTGTATTTCAGCCTGTGCTGTGAGATCAAGTCTACTAGGAATAGACAGGGACTTTGTGGCCCCCATGTCCCTGCACTGTGATGGTGGTGGTGTGGTAATCTGGTACACTTATGAAAAACTGGAGTGGTAACTTCCATTGCTACAGTGTGATCATATTTGACAGTTACTCCGTCTTACTCTGTTATAGCAATGAGACCTGATTTGCATAAGTAAGAGATTATTGAGAAATAACTGAGTTTGCAGATACACGTGGTCTGATTAGCTGTTGCTTTCAGTTCTATGTTCCTGACCACATCTGCTGTACACGCAACACAAGGTCATGCTTCCCTCTTTGTCACACAAAAAAGGGAAGAGAGAGGAAGAGAAGGGAGACTTCTTGAATTAGACAGAGTATGGGAGAATTTTACTAGACCTGAGGAACTGCTTCACTCTTCAGAGCAGTATGGACAGAGAGGCAGGGGAAAGCAGGCAGAGCCAGAAGTTCTCTTCATTATAACTTTGTTTCAAAGTAGATAGGGTTTGAACCAGGGCACAACTACATGTGAACAGGCCGAATCCTGGCATTACTAATGGCTTTGCAGAACATCCCCATTTTTCAGTTTCCTTACCATACTTTTCTTCTGAATATTATAGCACGAACATTTATTTTGTGTTAATTCCTGTGTAAACATTATGCTTTATTGAATATGTATTGATAATTCAGACTTCAGGGATATATACAGCTAGTATCTGAAGTTATGTATTGCAACCTGTAAAAGCTTGTTGCTCAAGAAAGAAGGAAAATTTTAAACATGAGGTAGAAGTGGGGATGGGGAATAGGATTATATGAATCTAGTGCTCCTCCAAGAGTATCATTAATCGTGAGATTTAGGTTACTGAGTGTGTACCATGAAACAGTGCATCAAGAAGAAGCCAAGTAAAAACTCTTTTTTCTTTTAGGAAATTACTAGGTTTGATTTTGTCACAGCTATGTCAAAAATAGTTTTGGTTTGACTAAATGCCAGAAGGGTCTTTATAAATCTTTACAATATTTAAGCCAGACATTACTGGTGGTGTGGTGCTATGTATTAAAAGGATTTTGTTACCCCTTAGTCCCTGTCCATCTTAATAATACATTATTTCAGTTCAGGCCGTTATTTCTGCTGTGTGATGCTCCTCCTAGTTTGTTTAAACCAGTATTTATTTTTTAATTTCATTTAATGAAAATCATCTTTCATATCAATAAAGTGTGGTTCAAGCTTCTGGTAATAATTGATTTTAGTTTGTGTGTTCACTAGAAACTTTGCTGTGTTAAGGCTTCTTTCTGCCAAGTCACCCTGCCTTCTGTGGGCAGCTGGGATTACCAAAAACATTAACAATGGTGACTTCAGCTGGAGTCTGAATTCAGTTCTAGACATGTAATATAGGAGCAGGGCTCTTTATACATGCTCTATTCCTTACCTTGGGTTGTTTTTGCAAAAGCTAGTATTTAGGGATTACGTGTCCTGAAGAGAGCTGCATTTTTAAAATTTGTAAAACAAATGTGCATTCTACTGATGGGCTTTTTGATTGAAAAAGCTGTAGAAGAGTTGTAACTGGAAGATAACCAGAAAAAGAGGTAAATCTGCTGATCATGTAAAATGTTTTTAAAATGCTAAGTAGAATACCTAGATGAGAGGGTGGATTGTGCGTACAAAACATAGCTTTTGGGAAAAATTGCTGTTGCAAATATATGTTATTACAATTGACATTTTTTAGGTTTCAGGAAACCTATTTCACGACACGATCTGAAAGCTGTAACCAATGATGTGACCAATGCAGGAAACAGAACTATAACTTTTATGATTGTAACTTCCCCAAAACTTGGAAGGCTGATCAGAGTAAATTCTGATAATACTACTCAGGAAATCCTCAGTTTTACGCAGTCTATGGTAAGCATTTACTTTATAATAAATAGTTCAGGGGTAGATTGTTATTTCAAAGGGCATCTCAGTTGCTTGTTCTTCGTTGGATCCATTTATATCTGTTAAGTAAGCAGGCATATGTGATCCATCAGTGCATGTCACTAATTATCTGGCATCTAGTAATGAATGCAAGAGGAGCTTTTGTTCCCCTCTACTTGGATACTACAGGGCCTTGGCAATTTCCACTGTTCTGCTTGTAACAGTATTTTTCAAGAAGAGCTGTTCTGGTGCCATTAACCAGCAGTCCAAGGTTGGAAGCCATTAGTTTTTGGCAGGAGTAGCCTTTTGCTCTATGAAAAGTCCAAGTATCAGACACATTTCAGCTGTACGCAGCCCTCATGGGTGTCCCCAAGAGGACTTTTATTGACTTGACTGGCTGCGATATTAAGTGTTTAAAGAATCTTAACTGTGATACAGGGTCTCATACTTGAATGACTAAAACATGGCAGCTCATGTAACTTGATGGAAAACATTCTTTTGCATCTGAAAAGAAATTACTTACGTCTGTATGCAGAATCTGAACACAACTGTGTGCGCTGCATGCACTAAGTTATTCTCAGAAAATCTAAGCCGGGGAGATAAAAGGAGCTCAATCTTTTGACTTGGCTGGAGGAAAAGTTAAGAGATAATTTGGTCTTGATATATGCTTACAGATTTTAAAAGTGGCAGTTTGATTTAGTGTATGAAGGAATGAGAAAGTTTATTGACCAAAAATAAAAACTTGACCAATAAAACCTGGAAAAAAGATTGACATTTTTATTAGTTGTCCTCAGATTTTGAAAAAACCTGACCAAGGACTGTGGTGGGGTGAATCTTCACTTGAACTTTATAAATCAAGATGAACACAGAATATATAATCATAAAACTGTGTTCTAATCCTATTATGTTATTGGTTTTGTTGCAATAGTTGCTGTGTTTTGCCTTGCATTATGAAGGAGATGAACTGTTTAATGATACTGTTCCCTTCTGTTTCTAAAATATGTGATTTTTATGAGCATTAGATGAAACAGTTAAGCATGTCAGACAGAAAATCTTTCAGCTAAGGTTTTGAAGTGTTACTGTTTTTGCTATGGATATGATCTTTACATACGTTTATCAGACAGTGCCATGTCAGAACATGCTGCGTATTCTCTATAGCTTCAGTTCTTACTAATGTATAGCTAACTTTCCTTTGAACTTTGTAAATTGTGTAAGAATTTGAGCTGTAATAACATGTATGCCTTTCTTCTCTGTCAGAAGCATTTGTATTGGCCATTTTCACTTCAAACAATAGAGCTAAGTGACTTACTGCAGGTAGAATTAAAGTATTCTAACCAGCTTGCTATTTATTATGGTAGAGAATGAGGTATAATGGAGAGAAAAGAGATACTAAAGAAACTTTCATGGTCTAGCCTGTTGTAGCCATGTGAAGTTAAGTATCAGTGAGAAAATGGCGTTGATATTGTAAACACTGTATATTCCTCATATAGTGGAAAATAAGATATTAAATTTCTGTTTGTTATTAAGAAGATTGTAAACCTGATTTTAATTGAAAATATTTTGCGTTAGTTTAGTTCTATGGGTTTTCATTGATTTCATTCTGTGTTATGGAACTTGAAATTTCACTTCTGTAAAGTACTGTGCAGCTAGCTTATAAAAGCAGTTGGCAGTTTTGGTATGGTTCTGAACTCTTCCCTGTTCCCTGTGGTTTATTGCTTTGTTGCTAAAGAAAAAAAGGAAAAAAAAAAAAAAGAATTGAAATCACTATTGCTTTCATTCCAAGAATTTTTTTTTTTCATGGACAATTGTTGTTCAGCCAATACAAGAAAATTAGTTGCATATTAAACACACTTGAATAACCCAGTAGTTTTTGACATTATATTTTTTTTTCTCTGCCAGTACTTTCTATAGTATTTTAGAAGTATTCTCATCTTGCAGCAAGCCACAGCTTCTTCATTATAGTTGAAGTAATTACAGAGGTAAACAAAGAAATCCTCACCAATTCCATTGTCTTCTCAGCCCAGATATTAGCATGGGTTTGCAATTGAAAAAAAAGAAATAACCCTATTAAGATTGATACTAAATGCCATTGAATATAAGGGTGCATATTGTGCCTGTTCTTGTTACAAAAATTTTCTTACTCCAAACTGAGGTCCTAGAGGCATGCTTTGGAAAGTTATCTTGAACCAACATATCCTTTTAATATCAGTTTTGTTTGTTTTGTCCTACAATAGCCGTTAAGAATTAAATCAATATAGGGAAGGCATAAACCTGGAGATGTGCATATGGGCTTTTACAACATCAGTCTGAATGTTTTATATAATAAGATGCAATGGTTTTGAGGCTGCTGAGAAAACCGACCCTGAAAGCCCTGTTTCCCTGTTGATCTCAATAGGGGCTCTTGCAGTAATTTCAGGATTAACACTCTGTAGTCTCAGCTCAGATTCTATACTGCTAAAATGATTCATCTGTGATAGAAGCAGGGGCTTTTTTGTTTTCTTTTTTTCACGCTTCCAAGTATATGTGATAGGAATGTGTGCTAATGAGTTCCTCCAGGGTGTTTGCATATTCTGTAGAGTAAGTTACAAACAGTAAACTTAGAACTAGCACCATCTCAGACAGGGATCTCTCTGGCAATTAAAAACAAACACATGCAAGCCAGGTAAGTAGTTGCCTGGGACCTTGCCAAGGATTTAATAGATATAGCTGTCTTCTCTCCAGGCCACTGAAGGCACTGACAGGCAGACCAGACACCAAATTTACTGGATGAGATTCAAGTCCTCTTGACTTGCAGTTATTAGAAATCCTGTTGCATCTTCAATGTATTATGATCAATGTATTGATCTTAAAAGTTTGGCTGTTTCAACTGATGAGAATCCCAGTCTGAAAACTGCCTTTTGCTTTGGAGCCTAAAGAGATAAATGGTTGTATATTGTATAAGCATGTGTTTTTCTGATGATTTACTGCAGTATTTTGCAGTACTTTGAAGTTTACATTCTCATGGTGGGACTGATAGGATTCTCTTGAGTATGATGACCTGCAAGGTCAGTAAAGGCAGGTATAGGACAAGCCAGGTTCCCTCCTGTCTCGTAGGAATCCCTTTCTTGCTGTGAGGTGGTAGAAATTTTCCACTAAGGAACTCCATCAGCAATTTGGTTGTAAATGGGAGTATATTTCAATGGTCATTGCACCTCTTTCTGATTTCTGTAGTCTCTTACCAAGTATCTGTTGACATTCAACATGAAATACCTGCATCAAAGTCCTTGTCAAGCCTTCAGGCTTTCATATGCTTTTTCAGGACAGTGAGGCCCACTGGTATCCTTATAATGAAAAGTGATAGAATGAGAGCAGATGGCCTCAAGTTGCACCAGGGGAGGTTTAGATTGGATATTAGGAAAAAATTCTTTACCAAAAGGGTGGTCAAGCAGTGGAACAGGCTGCCCAGGGAAGTGGTTGAGTCACCATCCCTGGAGGTATTTAAAAGACGTGTAAATGTGGTGCTTAGGGCCATGGTTTAGTGTTGGACTTGGCAGTGTTAGGTTAGTGTTAGGTCTGACTTGATGATCTTAAAGGTCTTTTCCAACCCGAATGATTCTATGATTCTATATACTGTGCATGGACTAAGGAACAAAGGCCTCTCTTGAACAATGTTCTTAAGATATTTTTTTTTTCTTCTATCCCCATACTTCTGTGTTTAAAATTATTGTCTTGTTATACTTGTGGCTTTTCTTTACCTGAAACAGGTGGATGAAGGTGTGGTCATGTATGAGCACTTACATGCCGAGACAGCTGATTGGACTACAGAAGATTTCTTTACATTTACTGTCTCCTCTCCACCGTCAGCTCTGGACCTCCAGGTGTTCCATATTGTCATTTCATATGAAATTACCCGGCATGATGGGAACAGTCGTCTTCTGGCAAATACAGGTAAAGATGCTGTACTGTTTGGTCTCCAAATTGTTTCTGATCTGTCAAGATTCCAGTGAACAAATGTGAAAAAACAAAGGCTACTTTCTCTTCAGTGTAACATATGATGAGAATACTTCTGTCACAGTGTATAGTGTAGATAGCAGCTTGGAAAACTGCATCACTACATCTTTAAAAATGAGATGAGCTACCTGTGTTTGACCCTTCCTACGGCTGTAGTGAGTATTCTTCATTTTGCTGTAACGGTAGATGAAAACAATGTCAGAAGCTATAAGATACTGATATTTCTTTAATTTGAATGTATGTGTTAGTAGAAAGTCTTGTCTCATATATGACTTTATTTTAAAACCAGTGGTAATATATTTTTAGCCATGACATGTGGAAATCTAGGATACCATGAAGGAAAAACTTTTCTGAGCATCAGTGTTTGATTTCTGATTTCTGAAACAGTGCATCTATAGTTGATTTCTAAGATTCCCTTTTCCTTTCTGCTAGGTGCCATAGTCCAGGAAGGAGATAGAGTGTTAATCAACAAAACAAATTTAGATGCTTCAAATCTATTGATTAAGCTACCTGAGATACAGCGCTCCATGTATGAAGTTTGGTATCAAGTTGTATCTTTACCCCAACATGGCATGATTTTTGTTGGAGAAAGAAATGTCACCGAAGAAAACCCTAAATTCTCCCAGTACATGCTGAACAAATTTGGAATCGTGTACGTACATGATGATTCTGAGTCGCGTTATGACAATTTCACTTTTGCTGTTTGGTTAAACCTGAAGAGCAAGCCTGCAACAAAGCCCCATAGTGAAGTTTTAGAGGAGATGTTTAATATCACTGTTGTTCCAGTGAATGACCAAGCTCCAGAACTGAAGACTAAAGGGCTGCACTTGAAAGTCCTGCAGGGAGATGTGTCAGTGCTGGGGTCAGAGAGTCTGAAAGTTGAAGACCTAGATAATGCCCCAGCCGAGCTCAAATACACCATTGTTAGCAACCCAAATAATGGTTATTTAGCAATGAAAAGCAATCTCACTGTCTCTATAAAGGATTTCACACAAGCTGATGTTGACAGTGGTAAAGTTTGGTTTGTACAGGATGGAAGTTCATCTTCTGGGGTGTTTTATTTCAGCGTGAGTGATGGTAAACATCGCCCTTTATACAAACTATTCAGTCTTGAAGTCACACCAGTTGCTCTTGTCCTGGTCAACCTTACCGATGTTGCACTTCTGCAGGGCCAGACATCTGTCACTATTACTAATGTTCAGCTTTCAGCTGTCACAAATGGAAAAAGCACTAATATCATGTATGAAATAACGCAGCCACTCAAATATGGGCACCTGATGATTGGAAATGAACAGGTTACTAAATTTGAGCAGGCAGATTTGTACTCAGGAAGGCTGTCTTACCACCTGACAAATCTCGCTGCGTCCAAAGAAGTACTGGAGTTTATGCTTTTCACTGCAGAAGGTAATCTAACAGGGCAAGTGCTGAACATCACAGTGAAGCCTTTAATACGAGTTGTACCTGACATGCAGATTTCAAATCAAGCAGCTTATAAATTCAGAAGCAGTGACCTGGATGCTTCTGAGCTAGCTAATTTGACAAATAGTAATCCTAGATTTGAAGTGTTAGTGCCCCCTTCTCATGGAAGGATTGTAAAGAAAAGGTTTGTGAGTGATGCAGTGTTCGAAGACACTCAGACATTCACCCAGGCTGACATTGACAGTGGTGTTGTGCTTCTAGACATAGATACAAATATGACAGGCACTGATGTGTTAAATGACTCATTCACTTTTATACTCAGGGCAGATGCTGTGCAGCCTGCTGTTGGACATTTTCGGTATTCTATTGTGCCACACGGTCGTTTACTTGTGCAAGATTTTACAACCGAAGTGCCTTTCCTAATGAGCACAACCACTTTAAAGATTCACACTACCTCAAAGGACGAGGCACCAGGCTTCTCTCAGAATGAAGAGCTCACAGTAGCACCACAGAAGACAGAACCAACCATGGGGTCAGGGCAGAATCACTGGGGAAATCTACATGGGGAAGGTCCATTGCTAAGTCTGGCAATGGGAACAAGTGGATCTGTGGGGACTAAGACCACAACCCAGGTTAATGCCAGGAGTCCCAGAGAGCAGGCAGGTGAGAGCAGCAAGCCTTGGTACGTCATTATTCCCTTGGTCCTGGTGTCTGTGCTACTCACTGTTGCTGTTACTTCTGTGTGCATTCTGCTAATGTGCCAGAAGAAGACGACAAAACCACTTGTCAAAAGCCAAGCAGATGCAGCTCTCGGTAGTCCAGATCAATGCCTGGAACAGAGCTTGACTGTACCTAGCGTTACAGTGACTCCTCTACTGAAGGGGGCTGAACAAAGTACAGCCTCAGCGTTCGTGTCAGTAAGACACGAACAGCTGCTTTCTGCAGTGGTTTCTCCAACTGCAGAATGGTCTCTGCAAAACGGCTGGTTAAACCTTGATCCTGAGATGATCCAGTATTGTCGAAAAACAAACCCAACTCTGAAGCACAATCAATACTGGGTGTAGTTATGGCCAATTTTGGTCACGCTAATTGATGTAATATGGCAAAGAGAGTATACATTGTTGCCATATGATTTGTTTTTTATTACACTTATTTATTATAGGTCAAATGATACACTGTTTGATAGATTAATACAAATAAATTGTGACATAATAAAAATCTTGCTGATTATGGTGGCCATAAAAAAGGATTTCCATTTGGTACTTAAGCAAAACTCCCACTTAGTTCCATGCAGGATTTGACCCCATAGATTTTGAGTGTGCCCTGTGTATGCAGTACTTTTTATTTCCCATGATGGGTAAAACAGAATGTTCTGTCATGGATTATATGTTTTTAATATAATCACTTTTTTTGAAGAACAAAGTTTTCTGTAAAGGTCTTGTATTTTTTCCTGAACCACCCCTTCTATGTGAAGAACTTTCAACTGTTTCTATAAAGTAATTGCCAAGGTGCTAGTGTCAATAATGTCATTTTGACCCGAAGGCTGTTTGGAGGCTGGTACTAAAGAAACAAAGCTGTGATTATTTTGTCAGGTGTTCATCCAAGTGGCTGAGCTGGAAATCTACAGTTCAGCTCAGCAACAATAGTACAGCAATGACAGTATAAAATGATTCTGGTAAAATACTGTTGGTGCAAGACATTTGTTCTTTTGTTTATCTTTTTCCTCATTTGATACTGAACTCTAGCCTTTAACGTCTGCAGATAAAATACATCCATGACCTCTAATCCACGTGGCAAAAACTGTAATTCTGCCAGTTAGCCTGTCTGCTGAATTATCTTTAGGCTTAGGTTATGTCTGGAAGTGTATATCAAAATTTCCTGCTCCTGACAAAGGGCTAAATTCTGCCTTCAGCAGACCAAACACAACTCTCTGGACTTGGGATGTTCAAGGAGATGGCAGTAGAATCAAGCATTCTGCTGCATACTGCTGTGTGTTGTGGAGCTACTGACAAACTGCTTCTGAAGTTTCACGACTTGCCCTTCATCTCCCAGAGTACTGAACACATGTACCTTACACGCTATGACAAGTACTACCTACTCTAATTTTACTCTGGTGGTAAATTGTGCAATAATTTCCTTGCAAAGGGTATGCATTTTTGTACTTTTGGAAAACCAAGCTCAATAGTGATGAGCAGTCTCTGGTTAAGGTCCAGTCTTTCTTCCACTGAGGACAACAGCTATTGACTTCATAGAATGAACTAACTTCAAGTGCAGTGATCTTAACCAGTCTCTTACTAACCACTGAACTTCTCATCTTTTTTTGTACTTTTGTATTGTTACAGATTCCAGTTAGCTTCTCTGTAAAAACACCATGGTCAGTGTAAGGATGCAGTCTCAGCACTGCACTCAGTTAACACTGAAATATGTTTTTTGTTTGAGCCTAGGTACTGCATTTTTTACTTTTATAGAATGGATGTATGGCCTCAACATCCTTGGTGCTATTCATTTCACACTACTTTGTTTTGGATTTTTTTTTGTTGTTATTGATGATGACTGTCTGTGTTCCTGTCATTTATATATTTCAATGATGGGAAATTTTCACTAGTGAGGAGGGCCACACTAAGTCTCTGTTTACTGCTGTGTTCTGGGAACTAAACGCAGGAGCAGTGGAGGAAGTCTTTCTCATCTTTGTGACCTCTGCCATGGTCAGCTGTGATTGTGGTGCGTTTTGAGGCAATGCATTTTTCAGAGTACACTTCAAGGAGAGCAGTCTGTGTCAGTGGAAAATATGCAAGTCACATCTTCAGCTAGTCAAGCTGGTGATCACTAGAGACTAGAGATTTGAACCCTTTATATGCTCAAAGTAAAATGTATTTGAACCCTGATACACAGTTTTTATTTCTCTGTCGTTTCCATTTTTCCCTGATGCCATCATGAGCAGGTTTGAATTCCAAGCAGTGCAGTCAGTGTAAAAGGCTGGGATGTTCAGGTGTCCCAGGTGGACTGGTACAGATCTGCATTGTTTTTAGAAACTCTTAGCCAGAGAGGTGGTGCAGCCAGCCATTGCAGGGACACCCCGGCATCCTTTGTGGAGGTGCAGCTCTGTGTCTCTTGCCATTTCCTGAGACCTCTTCTACTAACACCAAGGAGACAGCAGCTTCCTCCAGATCCCAGCTGTCAGCTACCGCCTGCCTCCAATGCCTTCTAGCCTGTAGCAGGAACCTGGTCCCTTTACACTTCCTCCAAGGTCTCATCCAAGGAGTAAAGAATTATAATTCCAGCAGTTTCCTGACACTTAAAGGATCCTGTCTTGCAATTCCCTACCACTGAGACCTTCCTCTCAACAGCAAAAGAGGCATCGTTCTCCAGTACTTACTGGGAGGTGAAGCATTATGCCTCCAATTTGGTACCAAAATATTGCAGTGCTGAAATCTGCTGGAGTCCAGTGACAAAATCCATGCTGTGGACCTGTGACAGGCTGAACAGAAATATGGAAGTGAAATGTGTTTGCAAATGTATTGCAAAGACAGATGTGCCCAAAGTTGTGGTGCTCTGTGTGCAGTGGTGATGGAACACAGGGCTACTGTAGTGCTGGCAATGGTGAAAAATGAGACACAGGAGCGACTGAGTCATAAAAACAGCAATGCAATTAGAACTCCACGATTGAATGGGCTTTCCTGAGTTTCTGCATTTGCATGGTCTGATGAAGAAATCATACATGAAAAATGTAGAAGTGTGGTAGAATTTGTGCTGGCTGTTTTGGCTTCAGCATAATGGGCTGAACTCTTGCTCTCTGTTTCCAAAATGCTTGTGGCTGACAATAGATGTCCATTTCCAGTAGGTCAGGCATTATGGAATTGTATTTTGAGCATTGGGCTGAATTTGTAAAGCATTGAGGGGGTTTTTTTGGTGTTTTGGGTTTGTGGGTTTTTAGGTTTGGTATTTTTTTTAATATATATATATATATATAAAAACAGCCCAGATGCCTAATTCATCAGTGAAATGTGCCAGCATTCAGTTTTCTCCCTAGTGATAACAAACATAAGAAATGCCTGCCATATTATGGAATGTTTTTAATGAGAACTTTATATGGATGTAAGTATATGTGTCAGTGATTACCAGGTTTCATATAAAATACAGAGGTAATATTGTAACTGATAACTATGTATGGATTTTGCTTTAATCTCCTGATTACCTGCCCTGCATCCCCAGTCAAAACAAAATAAATCTGGTTGCGTTTGTGTATGCTTTCCCTGTGGACAATACAGAATAGTTTCTGGCAGAGGACAGTTCATCTTGGTCCTACAGAGATACTTAATATAGGTGAGAGGAGTCACCTCTGGATGAGCTGAGGTCAGTGGCTTAGCTAAAAGTCCACCTTTGAGATGGTAGAAACTTGCTGGGATGAATCTCATCCTGGGTTTCCTAAGTCACAATCAATCTAGAAAATGCCCAAGAAAAACATTTTTTATTTATGCATTCTTTTTGTTTATACATAGTTTGTACTCAGGATCTGTTTTGTATTTTTTGGTTGTTTCACTTAACCTTGAAGTTGTGTGTTTTATTTAGGGAAGATGGGGTTTATGAAGGATGCCTTTTCTTACCAAATGGACTTCTAAATGGCAGCATGAAAGTGCCTTGAGAACATACACAGAATCAATAAATGGTTTTGTTTATAACCCACACACTTATGTTTTTGTGTTTTCTTAAAGACCTGTAAAGTACTGCAGTTGGTGCAGAAGCACAAGTTCCCACTGACAGTACCAGTGTTCTTCCAAGTTTCTGACATTTATTTTTTGAATTGGACTTGTGCTGAGATTGCTGTGCTGTACCCAGTGTTGTGCCTCTGACATAACACATATGGTTGGAATAGGAGAGACATCATGCATCTGCCTGGCTGTGTTGGGCACTTGCATGAACGTAACAGCAAAATAAATGCACTGCTCTGCACTTGCTCAGACAGGACTGGGTTTATTTCAGTAACTTTTCCTGTTTTTTAACTGTACATGCTTAGAAATAAAATACTAATTTTTTAAATGTTAATACATTAGTACTATGTGTCTTTGATTTTCATCTTGACCAAAAATATACACTCTCTCCAGCCGCACACCAAATGCATTGTTTGACCTGATTTTTGAGGTTTTGTTAATCAGAATGTAGTTGGTTTGTAGTTGTTCCTGTAACTTAAGATAAGGAACGTTTTTCTTGAGATGTCAGAAGTGCTGATGGGCTGGGGGAGCATCTTCCCCAGTGTGATGGCTCAGCATCCTGAGTGCAGAAATCTGTGTCAGCAGCAGCAGCAGTCACTCTTGGGGTCAGGTCCTCTTCCTGAAGCCCTCCTACAACTCAGAAAACACTGGTTTGGGA
Source organism: Falco biarmicus (assembly GCF_023638135.1). Taxonomy (NCBI): domain Eukaryota; kingdom Metazoa; phylum Chordata; class Aves; order Falconiformes; family Falconidae; genus Falco; species Falco biarmicus. Next base: position 66,819,059 of record NC_079311.1, read on the forward strand.
GGAAAAGAAAGTAGGACAGAAATGGTCATAAATCTTTTATGTCTTTCCTTTTATTAAAATGCTAGTAAGTGCCAGCTACAAATTTGCTGTAGTAGCCTATTACTACCTGCAAGGCGAAGTTCAGTAGTGAATCTGCTTATGTGTCCTGAGCTACAGCCCTCCGTCCTACTGCGCCATTTTTTTCAAGTCAGTCCTTGTGATGTTATGTTGAAGTACATTCTCTGGACATTTTTAAATGAGCTGAAAATAATTGTCCTGGCATATTGGATGGAAACTATTAATTTATCTTCCCTCATTTTAAGGTAAGTAATTCCTGCCAGAGCCTGCATATCCCAAATGTAGTCCCAGAACAAGATGTTCTTTCATTGCAACTGGTGAAATGCATAGTTTCACGTCTGTTTGCAGGGAGCCTCTGCTTGCTTTACTTGATTGTTTCCTCATTTCCAGTCTTGCTGCTTGGTTATTTTTGTTGTAATGCTTTGTACATGCTGGTACACTACTTAAACATGAAGTTGTTCGCAGACTGAAGCTTTAGCTGCAAAGCCTTTGTATGGCATCACAGTCATCAGTCTCATAAATTTGTTGGGGATAAGTGAAGACTGAGCAGATTGAGCATTGGTATAGGATGGTACCAAGCATCAGAACTTCGTCAATCTGTATTGTCCATCCCAGGTCCTATATGCTGCCAGGAATGCTGCAGTATAACCCTCTGTGAGACAAGCTGCCCATTTTCCTTCCCCCCAATTGCAGGTCGTAGGTTCATTTAGTCTTTCCTGTTTGCTAATTTCTGGGATTCTGAGATGTCTCTTTGGCAGTCCTTGGTTCGGGTGTGGGACCTGCCCTCAGAAGCCCAGTACTGTGCGTGCTGCTCAGGAGCCAGTGGGGTGGTAACAGTTGGTTGCCACTGGTCGGTGTTCTGGACCACTCTAATCTGAACCCACAAGTCACACATCAAGACACATTAATCCCATTTCATTTCACTGGCCACAGTGATGCCACAGCTTGGGAAGCAGGTGCTCGTTTCCCCAACACCCAGCTCAGCCGCAGCATGGACTGTGCCTGGCAGACCTTGGTCATTCGGCAGCTGATTTCATGTCATGCCGGGCTGTTCCAAAGACAGAGGGCAAGAGCCTCCGCTCTGCCCGGCCTCTCTGCAGCGCTTCAGCCATCAGGGAGAGGTCATCTCGTGCATCTTGATGAGTACAGCTGCAGAAGAAGGAATTGCACTCGGGGGCTGTTCAGTAGTGGAACTCTGCTCTGGTTTGATGAATTCCCCACTTCCACCCTGCTGGGAAATTCTCAGTCTGGCAGGTGTGAGCAGAGGGCAGTACTTTGATAAGAAACCCAGATGTACCCACATTCTGTTTTAGTTTTAACTTCCTTTTTTAAAAAAAAAAAACCCCACACCAAAACTTTCCTTTTAAAGAAACACAAACCCAGAACCATAATATATAAACATACACATAAATCCGAGCCTCTGCCAGGAGAAATATGATAGTTCAGCTGTAAACAGCGCATCACCTCCTGGGCGTTAGAGCTACAATCTATATAGGGTGGATGTACATACCTGAACGCAGCTTTGCTCATTACCTCAGAGACAGTTCATGTTGTTGTCAGTTGTGGATGTTGTAATTTTCTTCAAACAAGTCTGACTGCCTAGGAGATTTAATTGTCTCTGTTATGGGACTGTTACATGGTTTAATGCTCACTGGTCCCAGGTCACCAACACGTGTTTCTTTAGTTTATGGGGAAGTTCAATGAGAAGCCATTGCAGTACCCAGATTTTGGAACAGCAAGTTTCTAGTACTTCAAATGGCTGAAAGTCTTTGTAACTCCAGAGCTCTTGGACCTGTTAAGTGTATTTCAAGGAACAGTGTGGCTGCTTGGCAGCTTCTCCAACTTTTATTGCTTTGGGATAAATAAACCAACCCTGCTACATATGGTTAACTGTAGAATAGTTTAAAATAAAGAGCAAAATATATTTTGCCTTACCTTCTTCACACTTTTTCTGATAATGTGAGACATGGACCTTTTTTCTTTCTTAGCTATTGATATCATAAATGAAAGACAGCAAAAATGATGGCACTGGTTGGTTGTGCAGAGCCCACTGAGACTACGATCTAGCAAGCGAAGAGCAGCTGTAGCTGGAATTGTGTTAATGCTGTATGGGGAAATCATCCAACTGGTTACACTGACAGCACATGCTTAAGAAATACCAAAGGTGGATCTAGCAAGTATCTCAAGAAGGTATTTTATTTTCGTGTTTACAGTTTCCACAGAGGAACGGGAGTTGTTTTCCTATTAGGATATATTTATATTTACAAAGTAGTCCATTGAGCTCAAATTTTTGTCCAGTGGTAGAATGGATGACACAAATGACTAATAGCTTCCACACAAGCATGTGATTCAGAGAGGAGATGCCTGACTCAAAGTCTCTGCAATCTGCCTTCGAAGGTTCCTCAGGCACAGGGAACAGCATGGCCTTTCTTGCTTGTGGGGCAGGCACATAGGACTCCTACATCCTTTGAAAATAATACAGTGTTGGAAATGCAGACAGTTTTACAGTGGAACTGTAGCCTGAAGACTGGAAGTGACTTCTCTGTGCCAATTTGCTCCTCCAAATCTAGCTCAGAGGGATCCATCACAGGGTGTGTAATGGGAGCAGACACTTGGCACCAGGATGTTGCTCCGCATGTAAATCTGGTTTGTTGGCCATAGCCACTGATAAAAAGGAAGAATTATCTAGTGATCTCTTACACTCCAAGGTAAATCACAACAAGGACCTGGGTATCACCGCTCCTGCTTAGTTGATGACATACAACAGCATGTGTGAAACCTTCAACACTTCCAGTAGCTAAGAGTCCTGGCAGTGCCTGCTTTGACTAGGAGATACCGAAGTCAGACTGGGCATTCTTTGGGCTTGCCTTGGATTTACACTCTCCTCAGTGATGGAGTAGGGTGCCCCGGGCTGGCAGTTCAGGGTAATAAATCATCTGGGTCTAGCTAACACCTTGGCTGCGTTAATAAACTAAAATACATGTTTCCTTGCCACTGTGTTTGCAGACCCTGCATGCTCTGAGAAAAAGTGGGTGGTGGCAGGTAGGGATGGCGATGGGGGAATTCATATAATACCGGGGAAATCCAGGTTTAAACTCTTCCTTTCTGAGAAAGGTGTCCCCCTCCACTCCCAGAAGGGAGCCCACAGCTGTGAGTGGTAGGTACTCTTTGCAAAAATACCAAATGAACAAGGACAGAGAGACTAAACCATCATTTGGGGTGCTCTCCAGAGAACTAGGGTCAACACCACAGCAAATCAGGTAACTGCTCTGCCCTTTCCACTGCTGTGTGCAAAGAGCAGGGGAAAAAAGATGTTAATCTACAGGGGAACCTTCCGGCTTTCTGGGGAAAACAGCTGAGCTGGTTTAGCTGTTACCTGAGTCACTGACCAAGGAGTGCTGGGAGACTGTGCGGAGTGGGGACTGGCCCTGTCCTGCAGCCTGCAGCTGGGAACCAGCATCCCTTTCATTGTCCTTCCTGCTGGCTGGCTCAGCAGCTCCAGGTGCATTTCACTAGCTACTGTGAAAACGTATTTCAGATATCTAATACTCCTTTGTACTGTGTGGATGAGTTTGTGTGTCTAACTCACCAGCTTGAAATTTTTATTTTTAATATTTTTTACATAAAGCCACTGATTCCCAGCGTGTTGTTGTCTAAGCATTCAAAGCCTCTGGGACAAAGGCACTGCATAAATTTCCTTCTCCAGAGAGCTGCCCTTAGATGGTAATGACAAGGTTTTTTTCCTATTGTTTTACAACTTTGTATTTTCTTGTTTCAGTTCTCAGATAAACTGTCCCACAGAAGTCATATCATATCTTTCTCTAGTCTCAGGCAAAGCAAATTTTCTGACATTTTACTGTCACAGAGCAGTTACCCAACAGACACACTTTCCCATTGCTTTTGCAGCAACGCTTACTTTACAGGTTTTGATGAGTTATATTTATCTATGGCTGCTCTGTCTTGACAAGTGGTTTCCCTGTTGCTCCGGCTTCTGCTGTTATTCTAACATCCAATAAAAGAGCCCAGCTGGCAGCAGATGTGAATCTGCTATGGCAGAGGCTTTCTCAGATGTGTACAACATAAAAGCACACTCTTTCTTACAACCCATGCTGTTTTGGAACCACTTCACAAGAAGGTGTTTTGACTTGTTTTTAAAAATGCAGAAGACAGCCTTCACAGGACACTGCCCAAAGTTGCTGCCAAAGTAACTTCTATTAAATGCTGCTTTTGAGAGTGTAGGAGTAATAATATAAGGGTGCATGTTCAACTTCCAAATCACTTGTGATTTGCCATCAGGTTTCTCAGGTCAGAACATTTCAAAACTTGGTTCTGTATTCATCTGGAAGTGATACAAGCAGCTGCATGTGTCTAAGCGACAAATTGGTTAGGGACAATCTGCTAAGCACAAAGAAAGACCCTTCATCAAGTATAAATGAGAACGATGTTTAATAGGAAGTATAAAATTTTATCAGCTCAAATAATTCTTACAGTCTACATGTCATGTTTGACATCTTCTACGTACGGTAAGGATGGTGTGAGGTGATGGCTATGCATTGAGACATGTACAGAAGGTGTATTAGTATAATGCTGTCATCTCTTCATTGAGTTTTGTGGGGTCTCACGGAATTTCCCAGTGTCATGGCTTGTTGTTGTAAAACACCTAACCAAAATCACTGATGATCTGGCACTGAGCCCAGAAGTTACCAGTGGTATTCCTTTCCTTGTCCTTGTATGAACAAGGCGTTCATTTCTTTAACAGGAATCATTAGAAGATGAGGAGCAGCAAGATGAATGAAGTCTAGCTTCCCTTGGATGTCTGTTTCATAGGTGCTAGAGTCCTGCCCTTCCTCAGGTTCACCTTACCACACACCTTACACAGAAAACTTCAGTGCATCCTGTGGCCAATTTGGAGCTACATGTGGCTTGACAAACCAGCCAAAACGTGCCTACACAGTGGCCAGATGGCTGCTGCCTCTTCAAATAGAGAAAATGTTGGGTTGGGTCTGTCTTCCACTCACCATTAGATACTAAATGGGGCCTCTTTCCTCTTTCTGGCTGCCAGTTTTTGATGAACTTGTAAGAACTTAGTGTCTTGGAGAACTTTGCACCTTTTTCAAAGTTGGCTAAAGTTGACTGTTGCACTGGAATTGGAGTTGAGAGAAAGACAGGCATAGTCTCAAAGGGGTTGCTCCCTTAGAAAACCTGGCTAGGAAGGAAGAAGAGCAATTCAGAGTTCAAAGATTTTTTCAGTGTTGCGTGTATTGAAAGACTGAAACACGTAAAACAGCTACACAGAAGCAACGTAGTAAAATGATATTTTATAGATAACTGAAGAATGAGGAATTGTGTTTTAAAACACATTCTGTGATTGTCAGAGACAAATACTGTTACCACCCTGCAACAGTTTTTTCTTCCTCTCTCATTCCACATGATACTCTTGGTTATTGTTTTTTTTCTTTTTGTTTTCATCCTCTTTTTTTCTTTGTTGCGATTCAGTTGTAGCAGGAGACTGGACTTCTGAAAAACCTCCAACAATGTTTACACACAGCTGTACCTGACAGAAAAGACTAAGTCAAACTGGAGTTTGCCTCCTGCTAGAAAGCAGTGACACTGAACAGGAACGCACAACGACCACAGATTGTCGCAACACTCTCCAAACTAGCGGGCTGCAACAAGGCCTTTTACCATCTCATACCAACATACTCCTCATGCCAGTCCCTCTGCTGCCTTCTCCTAGTCTCTCCTCATCCTGGGCATGTGTTCTCTCTCTTCTCTCTGCTTCTGCCTTGTCTCTTCCTTGGCTGCCCAACCCCTTAACAGAACCAGCCACAGCTGCACCTGGTCTACATCAGCCGACCCACCGCCCCTGAAGCCAGCCCACAGCTGTATGTTATCGATGTTAATTAACCCAGCTTCATTCCTCTACAATCCCCCCCTTTTTTTTCTTAACATTTCATACCTTATGATTTTAACAATCATCACAACCTTTTCACAAATAATTTTTTTCATACCATCCTCTATAATTCCTCTACAAGATGACACAGAAAACAAGTCCAGCCTGATCTGCAGTCTGATGCTTTAGATCAGAGAGGATAATCCTTGGCTCCATGGCTTACAGAAGAAGTATTATCTCAGTACTGCACTGCAAGTAGTACTGGCAGTAAAACGGAGCAGATTTTTCAAGTGCTGATGTCCATGTTTGGAAAAGTAGTTGAAGTAGGAAAAGAACCTAAAACAGGGTGGTTTTGTTAAGGGGGAAATATCTGAGGAAATCAAACCTCTCCCTCTTCTGAGAAGACTAATAAGCTGCAATTATTTTGCTTTACAGAAGAGTGATCAAGATCTAGTTTGGTGATGGCCTATGGAAGGTTAATAGGTAAGACAAGTAACAAAAAAAAGCAGAGTGAATGTTGATGTTGACTGTGAATAAATTTAGAAATAACAGGAAACATTTCTGAGTGCACAGCTTAACTATTGCAAAAACAGACTCAGGAATATCACCGTGCTTTTGGTTATTTGGAAGTCTTCAAATTAAGCCTGAAAATCTTTCTGGATTAGGTATTGTAACCAAAAGACATCGATATCCTTAAATAGACTTCACCTGAAAATTTCTGAACTCAAGGATTGAGTCAAGCAGAAATGCCCTGTGAAAGAATGAAGTAAAAAGTTAATGCCATCAGCAAAGCAGAGAGAACCTACCCACCTCATCTCTTTGGGGAAGCAAAAATGAATGGGCTGGCCTATCCTGGTGCCTGAGCACACCCTCCTGGGCACAGCACATGGAGTCTTTCCTTCTTGGCCCCTACTTTCTCCATCCCAAAAAATCTCCAGTGTCTGTCTCCAGGGATGGCAGGTACTGCCTGCCTGAATACATGGACTTCTGGGGCAGTGGGATGATCTTGCCTGTCTTGCACCTTGCTCCAACAGACAAGCTGGTGCCTGAGGTTCTCCTGAAATAACAAAAGAGCTACAGTATGCTCTTTAACGTTTTGTATTAGTCTATTATATAAGTATTCTGCTAGACATTTTGGACACTAACTGAAGATACCTTAGATTTTAAATGTCGGCTCTAGTGTGCTCAGTCTGTGTCATCACAGATGAGAAATCATAGTCTAGTGAGGCTTTGGTTTGGGATGGGAGTTGAAGGGTTGCAGGGAAAGAGCAGAGCAGGAAGAGTGGCCTTATACTTCTTTAGGCTTTTGTTAAATAATAATTTTATTGGAAGAGTCAAGGAACCAGCTGCAGCTAGTTGCCTGTGCCCAGTGAGTGTGGTCCTTACAGTGCCACGCTCTGAGAGCACAGCAGTTTTCCTGCTGCTCAGTGTGGAGGTGCTTTAGGTGCTTCCCCATTTCTAAACAGAAGAAATCAATGTTCCTCTTCAAAAGGAGATAACGCTGGCATTTGTTCCTGAATGAACTTTTCTTACCTTAAAGAGTAATGCAAGGAGGTGTCTATGACACTGGAGGAAAAAATTATAGCTGTTTTACTCTGCATTTTCACAGTATGTATACAGCTCATGCTTTTGCAAAACTGAGAAAAGCACACTTTGTTTCTCATTTAGGGTTCAAATTCCTAAAAAGCTTATAATAAGCAGCCATCTGGCTGCTGTTTAGTGCCCTCAGTGAAATAAGGATGGTAGTCAGAACTGTGTATCCAGAGAACAGGTGTCCATATCACTGGAAATTACTAGAGTAATTGGTAAAGAGGCCAGAATCTTTGGGACATATGCCCTCTCCATAATGAATGAACTTAATTTAATTTTTTAGACCATTGAACCGTTGAGTTTTTTGCTTGTATTTTGTGGTTTCTTTTTTTTTCAGACGAAAGTGTTGTGAGACTCCCTCATGACTTGTTCTCAATATTGCTATATTGCTAATATTAAGCCCCATATGATGGGTGCTGTATGCCTGTCCTGAGACTCTCAGTCTGGAAATAAAGGCACTTGTCAAATGAAATGAGACAAAATACAAATAAAACCAAGCAGATTCCTTTTAAAAATTAACACTTATCTTTCAACACTGCTATTTTGAGTTGTAATAGTTAAACTGTTAGGGTGAAAACAATGTAAATTATTGCAATAGGGGAAATAACAGGGGAAGGAAGCTTTAGATTTCAGCCTAAGAAGGAAAAAAATGTGAGCCTTTCCCAGGATAAAAAAAATGCATCATCTTAATAAGCATGATATGCCAGCAAAATAAATAAAATCAGGTTTGGGAAATTTCTTTACATTTTAAATCACAAATTAACAATAAAAAAATTATTTTGAGCAAGAACAGAATTGTAGTAAATTTTCTGCCTTTTCTCTGAGTGGAATTTAAATTAGACTCAGTAATTCAGTAGGCTTGTGCTTTTTAGAGTCATTAGATGATAATACCGTCCCAGCAGAAACCTGTTTGCAGCTCAATTAGACAGATAAATGATCCAACACCCTGAAATACTTGGATTACGATGGTGACAGCAAGAACTGTATTTTTGATGTACACATTCAAAGCAGAGGAGTTATATATTTGCAGGGTTCTAGCAGATGTAAGAGCCTTAATTTTACTAATAACTTGAAAATATTTTGAATGTGACCTTTAGCTTTGGAATTTGAAATTTGAATTCAGGATCTAAAAGAGAAGGTATCAAAAACCAATGGCTAAGTAAACACCTATGCCTTATCTTCTATTTGTCCCAAGTTTCTTGACTCTGAGCAATAACCTTCATCTTCACTGAACTGACACAAAGATTTATATATTCATGTTTTTAAAAGGATTTTGGAGTTCTTTGTTTTGAATAAAGCAATGGATTTCAGCCATATTCTGGTCTTGGGAAACCGGGAGGTCATGGAAAGTGAATTGCTGCTCATAGGGGAACATAAGAGTGAGAATAAAAACTGGTGTGAAAGCCGAGGTCCCTGCAAGGGAGTTAGCAGCAGTCCGTGTGCAGGAGCTCAGCTGTGTGCCTTTGCAGCTCGCGCTCTCTCTGCCTCTCAAACAAGCCGCCCCAGCACACCGCTGGCAGGTGGTCCCGTGGCCAGCAGTGGCACCCACCCCCTCCTTTCCCACCACAGGGGGAAGAACCCACCCGTACCACCACAGCTGTGCGAGGTCCCATACCTGCCTACGTCTTTTTCCATCCCTCTCCTTGCCTTGTTCAGCCTGCTCAAATTACACAGCTAACTTTCTCCTCCTTGGTTCATGCCACAGAGCCCTTGCCTAGAACAGTAACCCCCTTTAAATAAGTTTTACTGGTTCAACAGCCCATGTATCCAGCCACTGCTACTTCTAGTAATGAGATTTTCCAAGTGTGGTGTAGTCTTGATGTAGTCTTATACATAGTTCATTGTCCAGATTAAGAGAGAATTCTTGAATACAGGATTAATGTCTCTTCATGGGCATTAAAATTGTAATAATGATGGCAACTGGGGGAGGAAGATACCCACACATACCTGAATCTGTCCTTCTGGCAGTTCTCTGCAATGCCTCCTTCCTTGCAATGAACCTATTCTCTGTTCACAGGATACAACCGTGCTACAGGCTCAAGATGTTTCTTTTCAATGTGTTTGTGGAAAATGCTATTTTCTTTTTGTGCACTGACAAAAAAAGCATTTTTCCTCATTGTGAGAGACCCTGTCAAGACAAAAAAGCAGTGGTATTGAGGTGAATAGAGCTTGTGTGACCTTGCCTGCAATGTGTCTGACATGGAGAATGACTAACATTCAGGTTTTCTTACTAACTCCGTTATGTCAACATTTCCTGATTGCAATAGTCATGGGTTTCTCTTTCATTTAAACACGACAAGTTGGGCAATGTGGCCTCTTGCTGGGCAGTCTGGAAAGACAAGGCTACAAACTGCACTTGAATTACAGCTGAATCCATTGCTGCATATTCTGTCCATCCTCTACACGCATGGTGTTCTGTTTTCCCTTGTTCCACGGGCACCTCTAGTTTTCCATTTTATTTTTCTGTGGTGTGATGTAGGATTAAAGAATGGAAGGGAAACACAGGGGGAAAAAACAAGTGTGGAAATCGAGGAAAGCTCATTGCCCGAGTGCTTAAATAACAAGGCACTCTCAAAGTGCACAAGGAGTAAAGTAGTCTTTTTCCATTTTTTAAAACAGTTATAGGGCCCTTGTTGATTTAGGTGAATGGTTGCCCTACATGCTGTTCACTTTTTCTGAAACTTGCATCCCTTTGCTATATTCTGACATAAGTCAGGTTGTTAAAAGAGTGTTTGCTACAACTTTATCTAAAGAGCAATACTTAAAAAAAAAAAAAAAGCAACCATCCAACCAATTTTTATGAGTGGTTCTTTTCACGTATGCAGTCTGTTTACAGAAATACCAATGACAAAAATCCTATTGGCTTCTTTCGATTGAGCTGCTGTTGACTGCATTTGTTCTCTCTTCCCATCCAGGAAAAAGTTTTAAATTTCATTCCAAAAGCACAAGAGCTTGTCAGTGCTTCTATTTTTTTCCAAGGGCAAGTTCCATTTTCCTGCGTTAGCTGCCCAGAAAGCTGTGTGCTAGGGCTCCCAAGTCCCACCTGTGCACTTAGCAGTTCTGGTGTTCCACTGGAAGGTACTAGTGGAGAGAGAAGGTCTCACATAATCTGTGTCAACCCCAAAAGGAAGATGGAAACTTTGGATTTAACACAGTAGTAAGTCAGGAGACTTGCAGACAGCAAGGCATTACAGTGATGGGTTCTAACCTGCTGTGCTGTGCGACCTCTGGAGCAGATTTAAGGGCCATAGTATCATTTTTAGGTACCAGCTATTGTAATCATAAAATCACAGTTACAGAAATCATTGAGGTAAGAGCTCAATTTGGTGATTACATCTATGCCAGTAAATTAAACATAACAGAGATCTTTTTCTGGCACAGAGGCCAATCCTCTTAGGAGACCCCACAGCCTATTAACCCTACTTGCCTTCCCAAATGTGATGGCTGTAACTGGAAATTACCATGTCTAGGAAATTTTGGGAGTCTATTTGTTGTTTTGGACCAAAACTTTGTTGAGGATGGTTCTAATGGTCTAACAGCATTGACTGCCACTGCCTAGGCACATCCCACAGCACTATTTAACTCATTAGCAATGGTCTACCTAGCACGACTTGAATGCCTCGTACTTCAGTGCAGTGCTAAGCCTCATCACACAGCTGGTACAGCATGAGACAGGACCACTTCACATAACATTTTTAGCAATGTTTGAGTTCTTGGACCCTATGTTTAAGTAAGTACATAAGCTCTAAAATCTTAAGCCTCTTTGAAAAAAGATTTTTTTTCCCCTGTGCACTGGAAGACTCCACCGGAGGAGTTTACAACACATGAACAGCAGCGCCCTGTGGCTCACAGTTGTGTATTCCACTGGGCTGGTATTGTCATGTCCCAGTGAACAATAGCCCCATCTTCTGAGGGTTTGGAAAGTCTCCAGGGAGGTTTCCTCATACAAAATCAAGCTGGGACTCTGTTCATTGTCAAAAGAGAGAAAAGGCTGTTCGCACCCACAAAATACAGAATACAAAATGCTTAGACTGATAGAGGAGCATAGGAGAAAATACAATCCCAGCGGCTTCACAGTCACATAGAGCTTACTTCAATGAGTTGTGCCAGCCAGCCTTTGAAAAATGCCTGTGTTTCCATGTACTGCTTAACTTCCTGATTTCCATCACACTGAATTCTTCTGCAAGACAAATAAGAATGGCTTTTGCACTTTTTATATTAGTGAAGTTACCCATTAATAGTCAGTTATTCTCTAAAGGTTGTTCAGTGTGAAGGCAACAGCAGAGAAACGAGTGGTCAGAGTGGTTTTCATGACCTCAGCACTGAGGAAGGCAAGAAGCAACTTATGCCGTGTTGCTTGTGAGAAGTACAATGTCCAGGGAAACTGAGTCCTGTGAAATTACTTGGTTTTTTGTTTTGTTTTTTTTTTTTTTGGGGGGGGGGGGGAGGGAGGAGAAAAAAGCTGACTCACTGAAAATAAACAGGAATTTGAGATTATGACCACAGACACTCAGCATCTGACACAAAAAGCTGAGTAAGTTTGAAAAGAATCCTTTGCCAGCAAACAGAAACTCTACTAATCTAATGGCTTAGCTCTATTTTTAAATGTAATGTTGTAATTCTTGGTCTCCTGACACAACCCCCCCCCCCCCGCCCCCAACCCGATCCTACCAGTTGCCACACATCACAAGTGCTGCTGAGGCCGCCTACACTAAATTCAGCAACCTAACAAGGTGCCCCTTAGTCTTCCAGACAGAGTATTAAATACTTTTATCAGGGTAATTTTGCTCAGGTAGAAGAGAATAGATAGGGTGATGCCCTGAAGAAACAAGGAAAGGTTGATCTTTCAGCTGCGCACAACCGAACAGAATGACCAAGTATGTCCATACTATGATCTAGCAGTGCTGGTGACGCGAATGAAGACCCACATTTAAAAATGAAGAACATATGACAGTTCAATTCCCTGGGAATTCAGGTTATTTCACCTCTGTGGAAAGAGCCTGATTTATATACATGCAGTTCCTGATTTCAGTCTGGCCTATTCTGTTCTTAAATAAGGTCAGAATTTTAAAAGCTTAAATCTTCAGAACTAGTATTGCAGGTGATCACATTAGTTTAGAGCCATCAGGGTCTAAGAAGAGATATCTGGGCAGCCTGGCATAGAGGTTTCCATGATTTAAAATTATGTAATAGAGTTGGATGAATTATTCACTGTGAGTAACTAATATGACTAACATGGAAATTTCTCTGCATATAAATAATTTATTTTTTTTAGAAATTAATATTATTATTCTACCTGCCCTCACATTTAACACTGCTTAGTATTTGGCCCCGTGTACATTTGGTTTGTCCAAAGGTATGAAAAATGTTCTTTCATATTATGTGGGATTCCTATTTTCTTCCTTCTCTTTGTTATGATATTTTGAGTTAGTGTGAATAAAAAAAACCTCATGAGTTCTAAACTGAAAGAAAGAAATGAGAGATCATGGAAGTTCCTCATCCAGATGTTATGTTATGAATGTTGGTGCTGTTTTACACGTTAACAGCTAAAACATTGGGAAAGCATCAATTTCCATATGCAGTCGCCTATATTGAGCAACGTTTAACAAAAAAAACAGTGTACCCTTTCCTGCTTCACTGCAGTTACAGTAGTATTTAACTAATTGTTAAATCACTCCCTTGGTCCCTTTTATAAAACAGGGGCAGCTTTTAGAGAAAACTGAGTGTTTGAAAAGTTCTATCTGGGATGGCACAAACTGACCGTATTCGAGCTTTTAGATTGCAGATCTCTCTGGTCTTTTCCAGTGCAGCTCATGAACACGCAGATCATTTAGAGGGAATTTAAGCCTGCTGACAACTGGCTTGTTTTTCTGTTGCTGTTTGTGAATCTCTTAGAAATAGTCCACAGATCATAAATTAAAACCAGTAAACTAGGAAACAGCATTGGAAAATGCTTTTGAATTACTTCTGTCATTTCATCTGCAGGATACAGTGTCTGAATTACTGAAAACCTGTCACAAGTAAAGCTAAGGTGCTAATCCAGGAAGGCTGAAATATTTATAAACTGAATGATATTGGGAGATGTTAGGTACCTTCCCTGACATTCAAGAAAATAACCAAACAATAGTGATTATCCCTCAAAAACTCCACTGTAAACCATATGGTGGATCACTACGTTAAAAAGTCAAATAATGATCTGCATGTCAAAACTAAAATTGTTTTCAGTTATTTCTGGGTAGTTCCAAATCTTGCATGCATCTCTGTGCATCTGTGCTCTCCTGGGACCCTTTTCATTACAGCCCAATAATCTGATTAATCCATTATCTGCACTTAGCCACTTTATCTAGACAAAGTGACATATCAATTTTCAAGCATTACACAAATTGACAAAGCAGAGTGTGCCATTTGAATGTAAGTATTCCCTTGAAGTCACATTATTTCTAAGATTCACAAGGTCATTCTTAGTCTAGACCTGTTTCCTTCTTAGCAGACAGACTCATTTATACAAAAATGTGTTGTACATGACAGAGATACAGCATCTTTTGAAAATTCTTACTTGGGTGATGGTTTTAAGACATTTGGGTGTATAGTTCCCACTGACAGCACAAAAAATACTGCCATTTCTTCCATGTTAGCACAATTTATTAAGATGTTCCACAACAGGGGCCTGTATTGGTTAGCTACCCAAAAAGTACATGAAGAGAGGATGCACACATAATATTTGTTCATATGATCCTAATATCCATCAATCTGTGGATTTTCAGAATCAATGGAGTGGTTTTTTATCCAATAGCCCATGATTGTAGAGGAATGAAGCTGGGTTAATTAACATCGATAACATACAGCTGTGGGCTGGCTTCAGGGGCGGTGGGTCGGCTGATGTAGACCAGGTGCAGCTGTGGCTGGTTCTGTTAAGGGGTTGGGCAGCCAAGGAAGAGACAAGGCAGAAGCAGAGAGAAGAGAGAGAACACATGCCCAGGATGAGGAGAGACTAGGAGAAGGCAGCAGAGGGACTGGCATGAGGAGTATGTTGGTATGAGATGGTAAAAGGCCTTGTTGCAGCTGGCTAGTTTGGAGAGTGCTGTGACACGTGATGGCTTTCTTTGCCATGATTTTGTTTACTTGCTTCTTAAATATATGTAACTTTTTTGCATACATAAGTTCCTATGGTGCAAGACTCATTAACTTAAAAGTGCTTTCTTCAGATATTGAAAAAGAAAACAGCCTAATCCCAAATCTCTTAATGGTATTCATGAGCTTATCAATGTCTATAATAGTTCTTTTGATTTGCCTCTTTCCAATCCTAGTCTATATAGTTCTCCCATCTTTTTCAGTCATTTGACTTTATTCAGGATCTTATTTATTGGATAGCCCTGTAATTGTCTAAATGCATGTTGAATTCTGTGCTACCCTCAAAGCCAGTAGTCCTGGCCATGGTGAAACAATGGAGTTGCAGCAATTCAGAAACCCATAAATTGAAGTGGATTGTCCCTTGGGGAGTCCCTGTAAGAGAAAATGTGTTTACTGATAGAGATGCCTTGCTGGCTAATCCCACTTGTCTGACTTACTTTGCAAAACAATCCCTCCACCCCCAAAATGCAGTGTGTGTAGAGAATGCCACGCTCAACAGCTAAGCTTGTATTAAAATTGGCAGAAAACATGCATTGCTGTCATTTTTCAACTGAGCTTGAATACTAAGCTCAGCTTCAATGACACTACTGTTCAGCACAGGGCTACTGCCAGCAATAAACTCGGACTAAGAACAGTAACTGAAATATTTATTCACAAACACAATTTCAGGCTACACATGGTTGCTCTCTGGACATGCATTTCCAATGGCACGGAAATTACTTTTTTCCTACTTGGTGTTATTTCTGTTTCAGTTGCTTGGCTCTTGCTCACACCCTTGGAGCCAGAGTGCCAGGGGAGCAAAGACCAACTCCAGATCTTGGGGACAGATGTGCTTTTGTCAGTCTGATCAATGAGCAAGGTGTAAGGCAGAGCAACTGCCTTGTACTGTGACTCATAAAGCTGTGATTCATTGCGCTGCTTCCAAAAGATAAGTGAGGTCTCGGGTCAAAGTGAATCTTCTAATTGAATTACCCAGTGCCCCAGATAGAGATGACCTTAAAAACCTTTGCAAAGAAGATGTAATCTGAGAGGAAATCTGGTTCACAATGCACATTAACCTGTGCATCTTTCTGGGTTTTGCTCTATTTATGATCCAACGAACTCAGCATCTGCTAATTTTAATGTCTAAGATAAACATTTATTTCTATTTCTGGTACCAAGCAGCTAATATAGGAAGCCCTTCTGATGGAACAAGGAAGGCCTACAGCTGTCTCCTAAGCTATTGGCAGCTCTCAAGCACTTCAAGCAGGACTCCCATCCAGGGTTGAGGTGAATGCCCAGCTATGAGGCCATGCTGCTGTCCTCAGTAATGGGATGTGGTGAGGCTGGGGTCACGGTGAGGCCAGCACTGCTTGGTCCAGTGGCACACTCTGCACAGTGCAGCAGAGCCTGGCTCTGTCCCAGGCTGCAAGCAAGGCGCCTGAGAAGCTGTGGACCTTGCCTGTGGTTTCTGCTTGAGAATCCTTCCAGAATATCCCCCTCTTCTGGTATGGTCGCTTGTCATCTTGTACCTCTGATTCTGTGGCTCTTACCCACATGAGAAATTTTGTAGAGTCAGGATAGTTGACTGAATGCTTTGCAAGTGTTGTGACCTGTCCTACAAAGGAATCCGCACTGGCTGATCCTTACGGCTGCATCTTGTCATGAGAGCAGCAAATGCCTGGGTGCGGTCACACTCAGGAATTAGGAAGCTTTAGTAGATCCTGTAGAATGTGAAAGTAGACAATGAGTGAGGAAACTGAGTCATGGAACTGACAGGGAACATAATTTCATTTGATGAGAACGCCATTCCTGACAATTTCTTCCAGACACTTACCATGGAGAATACAAAAAAAACCCCAAACAAACCAAAAGTTCCTCATTTATCATACATATTTGTTTAGCTCCAGCTTCCTGCCACAGAAAAATTTACCATTTTGATTTGCTTAGATACTAGCATTATTCAAACTTTCTGCATACTTATATTGGTTAATATTTTGTTTAATATTACTTGCTTCATTCACATACAATGACACCAATAACAAGCTCGAAAATAGTAACCTTTATAAATATAATGTAAATCAAATGGCTGGCAGTGTGATAATGAACATTAGAAATACTCAAGTTGAAAGAAAACCCACACAACTGAAAAAATGTCAGACAGAGTCAGGTAGGGAAAGGAAGATTCTGCTGGGTTTAATAATTAGCCACTGTAAAGTAGGCCAGCAGAAGGTCTGAAGTGGCAAAGAGAAATCCTGACCTACAAAAATCAACATGTCTTCTAGCTAGTAACTCAAAAAAGTCTTTAGAATCTGATAGTTAATTTAATCCCCCAATTTTATTCTAGAATGGTAGGAAAAGGTAGAAAGCCCTTTTCCCCATTTAAAAAAAAATAGTTCAGTGGCTTTGCATCACTCCTGTTTGTAAGAAATGAAATGCTATACATTAAAAACCACTGGTGTTCCATGCAAGTGCCAGCTGAAAGGGGACATATGGCAATACTCTACACAGGCTGTTTGTTTTTTCCTTTGAAAAACACATTTCTCTTGGTTATGCTGAACTTATTGTGAGCTGCTTAAATATTGGCTAAATATCACATCAACATTTAAAAAGCTTCAGACTTGTTCATATCACTCCCATGATCCCTGGAGCTAGATTTCTGTCAAAGAAAAGACTTGGCCTATATATCAAACACATTCTCTAAGGATTCATCCAATTGTATAGAAGCGTCTTCAGATCAAAGCTTTTGCGAAAGGGAATGAATTACTTTTAAAAGCACTGGATAACACCTGAGAAGGGGTTATTTCATAGTGCTGTGTCTGAAAACATGCCAATGCTTTTTCAACCTACCTGCATAGCATGAAGACATGCCATTTAGATTAAAATACTACAGAAGGTTCAACTTAAACAAATAAAGACCAGAAAACTGAACACTTGGACTCTGCCTTTAAACCATTCATTACAACAATACACACCAACTATGCCCTCTTCATTAGATGTAGTGCATGTGACAGGCTACCTCTGGAGTCTGAAGTTTTACACGTACCAACAGAAGAAATAAAGAATGTTCTGTGTCAGAGAGGTGTTCTGAATATTTGTAACAACATAGTTGAGCCCTAATCAGATGAAATCATTTCACAGGCTGTTCTTTATATTTGCTCAGTATTGAGCTGAGTCAAAAGGCAATGGCTCTTCTAGTGGTTACAGCAGGATAAATTATTTCCTGATAGGGAATTAGGTTCAAGCCACAAGATACAGGAAAGCAAAAAGACACGTACTTTCACTCAATGGCACTTCCCTGCACTCAGAATTTTCCTGGGAGGGCTAAACTTTCAGGAATTGAAGTTTTCCAGTTGCAATCCCAATTACAGACCAGCAATTCTGCATCACTGCAAAGCTGTGAATCCTGGATGGCACTTGAACTCCTGTTCAGCTTATGACCCTTCCCCTAACGGAGAGTCAGCCAGTACCTTTAGTTCAGCCTGCTTCAATGTGCAGACCTTTACGTTCTTTTTTTCTGAATGGGTACATATCCCTTTGAAATTTCATATATGCGTAAAGAGATATGTAACGTATATGGGTGTGCTATCATTTCAGGACTGCTGAGAAACACAGGTACATTCCCACACATACATGCACATTCCACAGATCACTGATTGAAAATTATGGGCCTTCTCCCTGCCCTCCCCCACCCCCACCCCCCTGCCATCTGCAAGATAAAGAACTCTTGTGTGTCTCTAGCAATATATGTTCACAAAACAGTGGATTAAGGATGATCTGTCTTTTCAGGCTTGTCTTGCTTTGGATTGT
The DNA here is from genome assembly GCF_023638135.1 of Falco biarmicus. Lineage (NCBI taxonomy): Eukaryota > Metazoa > Chordata > Aves > Falconiformes > Falconidae > Falco > Falco biarmicus. The sequence continues at coordinate 66,837,519 of NC_079311.1, forward strand.
TGATTGCTGAATGCTGAGGATATGTGAGCGTAATTCTGGTTTGCTTTCGTTTCTGGAAGGAGCTACAATACTGCTGGCATCTTGGGTGGTCTAAAGCTCCTCTGGGTGTCATACCATAAGCTCCTGAGATGCAGCTGCAGTTTAAGCATTATTGTTTATTTTTCTTTATTTATTATCTTATTATTATCTATATACAGGCTACTGTACAGGATATAGTAGCTACAAAGATATTTTAGAGATTAGGCTGTGGATGTAAGAATATAGCATGTCCAAACTTCGGGATACTGACACTTTGAAATGGGTTGTATCTTATAGGCACTTTCAGTAGATCTACTGAGTGAATTCTTAGTTGCTGGTTATTGTATGGGCATCTGTAAGGACCTTAATAAGGATCCTAAACCCCACTGAACTCACTGGGAATCTGGCTGATGGCAAAACAGGATTGGATTGGACCCTTGATTTTCAATATAAACAGTCAAAAAAGAAAATAAAAAATGAAATCCAAAATTCTAGATCTGCTATATTTACATTATAAATATCTGCCATGGACGGACAATGCTACGGTTTTGACCCAAAGGAACACATTTTGTGCTTACTTCCCCATTGTTTTCCTCTGCTTCAGCTACTTCTCTGTGGTTGCAAGGTGCAGAGCTGCAACAGGTTAAAAAGCACAATAGAAGGGACACTTGAAGTTTCTCATAATTTTTTATAGACATTAATATCCTTTTGCCTTGGCTACTTTAACAATCTTGATGTATCTTCATGTTCCTTCTACAAAATTTCATACAATTTTACAGGAAGCTCTGCAGACTGCTGACAATTGCTAAATCCTATTTGACACAGCCAAGATAAAAAGTACACTGTTGCTTGCTGTGCAAAATGAACCACATATATTTCCTCTGTTACCGTACTAGGGTATCCAGGAATAATATTATTAGCCATACACCGTAAGAAAGTTTTGTACACTCTATTTCGAAGGTAAACAGTAAGCCTGTATAGATTTATCTGCAAAATCTGTGGGATTTAATGGAGGTTTCTCTTTTGCAGTCCCAATGAAATGGGGAGAATGAAGGGTTAGAGTAGCTACTTATGTTCTGTTTTGCTTTATTTGCACTCCACATTCTTCTATCTATTTCATTCTGATCCTTCTACATTTTTTATATTCACAGCCATGAAATCAGTGAATATAAAAATAGGCAGAAGATAATGCAGAGAGGTAGAGGAGAAAGAAAAGCAGAAACCGTGGGGACAGTAATGCATGCATTCTGCTGTTAGCCTACCTACAGCAAAGTCACTAAATTTGATGGGGTCTGTTGCTAGGGAAGAGGAAACTCGTTTCTCTAACTCCAGGCAAAAAAATTCCTTGACTGGATCCTGGACAAAAGTGGAAATAGTGTATTGAATACTCATAGCTTTTAGCTGAGAGCCTGGAGTCCTGGGCCTGAGCTCCGTCTCCTCACATATATGCCGATGATGATATGGCACAAAGAGGTCACCTTGAGCAGAGCCTTGGTTTCATCATCAGTTTAAACTGGCATCATTTGTCCATACACCCACTGCCACCCCTCCCGGTGGCTTTTCTTTCCTTATGCTCATTTCCCATGTGCTGCACAGAGTCAAGGAACTGATTTTCTGTTGTAGGGAAAAAATATGGTGGAAAGTAGTAGCAAATGTTGCGGTTGTCGTAATCAGGTGTGGGCATTGTTTACAAAGCTGATACTGTTTTGGTTTCTAGATGTTTTTGATGAATCACATTCACATCAGTGTCCAAATATTAGAGGTTTCTGAGCAGGCAACTGGCTAAAGTGTGGAGGAAAGCAAGGAAGACATAGGAGTACACAGGAAGTTGATAGAAAAATAAGTGAGAGGAAGGAAAAAGCAGCTAAAATAAGCATGGGGTGAACAGGGAGGAAATATGAAACCGTGAGTAGATAACAGAATGCCTCAAGAGAAAACAGGAAAAGTACCAGCAGAAAAATGGCAGGAAAAATGGTAAATGCCAAAAAGCAATGGAAAAAGGCCACTGTTGAGAAATTTCTGAGTGTCTGTAAGCAAAAGCACAAACGTGAAAACTGGAGATAGTGGTGGAAGCATGTTATGGCTGATGTCTGTCAAACTGGACTTTTTTGTATCCATGTTATCACAATAGAGGGAAATGAATACTGTTGCACCAGTATCGTCTACATACCGCCATTTTCTTCTTTTAACTCTGTTTCCTTTGCATACTTTAGAGAACTATTATTAGCTTTTGACAGGGTCAGCATCTCTCAGACTGTGACATTATTTGAGAAAAAAAACCACTTCACAATCCCCTCCTCAATGAATAATTTTAAATAGTCATGAAGTCTAAAAGCTTCAGGTCTTGCTGGTGAGACCTTGGAACGTTCTAGAGAAAGTCAGCCCCATTTATGAAGTGCTAGGAGAAGCTATCTTGGGCCTTGGCATAATTAAGGGGTAGGATGGGCACTCGGTACTATAAACTTCACATCCAAACGTCTACATACTGAGGAAACCACATGGGAGAGGGCAGAAAGAAAATCAGTCTCAGGAGTGTGGGAGAGAACGTACTTCTTTTCTCCCAAACCATCTCACCCTGCCTCAATAGGTATTTGCAGCTCAGCCCTGGCAAGCAGCCTTGCAGCCTCTCACACTTATTCATCTCACCCTTCACTGATCTGTACAACGTGACCGTTTCCTTTATTTGTGAGTATGCTACCCTGCTTTTGAATCTGGGACACGGTGAGAACAACCAGAATAAAATGTTCTTATAACCACTGGGATAGGAAGTTTTGTAAGAGGTGGACAAGATGTATGAAGCTACATACAGAACAACAGGCTAGTATGGCAGAAGGTATGGTTTGTATTGAGGTCATGTTGCCATTTGCAGGAACAAGTTACACCTCTATGTGAGTAGTTACCATCATCCAGCCACCTTTGGGATGGGACTGAGCAAGTACTGGAAGTGGTCAGATTGGGAGAAGGGGAAGTGAAGGGAAAAATTGCCAGTCTGTGGAAAGCTTTATATAAAGTAAAGCTGTCAGCATGCTGTCCAACTTGAAATTTGGATAGGAAAGGAGAGTGAACACACCTATGATTTCAAAAAGTACTGTGAAACTTTTAATCACCATAGGTGGCAAGAGACTAACTTTTCCCCATCATATATACTTGGGATGCCTTCATCTTTTATATAGCATTTATCACAGAATCATAGGATCATGGAATGGTTCAGGTTGGAAGGGACCTTAAAGATCATCTAGTTCCAACTCCCTGCCATGGGCAGGGACACCTCCCATTAGACCAGGTTGCCTCATCAAAGCCCCATCCAACCTGGCCTTGAACACTTCCAGGGAGGGGGCATCCACATCATCATTATGTCTAAATGCTGACATCTAAGAGGTAGTTGTATTTCCCTCAAGAGGAATAAGAAAGCATGAAGGAATTCCAAGAGCTTCTGGAAGTGAGCTGGCTCAACTGAATGGGCGTACCTTGCAGCGCACAGAGCTGCTTCTGTAGCAAGCACAGACACTTAAAACTGTTTCTTAATGAGGGTTTGAAGTGCTTCTTTCCCGTTGCAAGTAAAACTGAAGTGGCTGATGGACTTTGCCACCTTTATTTTATTCAAGCTTTACCACCCACCTAGTTTCATCCAGGTCTGTTATCAGCAATAAACACAAACCAGCCAAGGTAGGATGCTTCACATTCACCTTGCCTGCAGGCACAGACTGCTTCATACTTGTCGGGGCCAAGGCCTTCTCTCTGGAATTGCCCTGACAGCACACTCCTGGGAAAGAAGTGGATGAGCTGCAGCCGTGCTAGGTGTAGGCCAGGGATTGACCCCACTACCTGTGGCGGGATGTAGAACAGACCACTCCCATTGAAAGAAAAATAAAGTGTGGCAAAGAGACATGGACACTCTGACTGACAGCTTGACACATGTCTGGGAACTGTAATGGCATCAGCCTTTTTTTCTGAGAATTAGGTAAGTGACAGATGTTGGACATGAACGTAGATTTCCCAAGGGATAAAAAAGAAACGGTGAAGGAAACAAAACTCATAGCAAAGTAATTAAAACTATGGGGCCATACAGTGCAACACATCAGAAACGAGCTATTTCCACAGGGGAGATGTGAGCTGGATGGAGCCTGGTAGCACAGCAAGAATCTAAGACAACACTGAGAATTTAGAAGACACCAATGAAGCTTAGCTTGCACCACATGATGAGGTGCTCCATGGTCTTTAAAAGGTAAATTTTCAGCATGGCCAACTGAAATGTAACTGCTTAGTCATTTGACACCCTGAAAATACACCCTGTATATGTTAATATTTGAATGTGTGCATAGAAGGCCCTATGTCAGGGCTCAAATATAGTGTCTATGCTAGAAAATATGAAGAAAAAAAAAAGACTAATAAAAAATTAAGTCATATGAACATGCAAAAGGTAACTCAAGCTCTGACTAGCTGAAAAGCTCCATGTTGGTTTTTCTGAGCCTTTGATAGTTTGTTACCCAACAGTAGATGTGATTGTGAAATGGAGACAGGACATTTCACAACAGGCGTTACACCTCTGCCCCTCTCCCTGCAGTCCTCCATTTCTAAATACTGGAGTGGTGTGGACCTGGTGGTGCATATTCAATAGAGCTATCACAGTTTCCCTGCTAGCAATATTCTCAAATCTTTCCCATGATTTGTTCAACCTCTGTTGTATACGTTGGCAGTGTGTTATTGCATAGCAGGATACTAAAGGGGACTGACTGGGGCAGCCGTGAAACTTCCAGAAAAAGATTAGATGTTAAACAGCTCAAGCTTTTATGAAAATTCACAAGCCTCCAGACTGCATTGACATCTGCAGATTTTTAATAGCTTATGATAAGCTAAAATATGGTTTACAGTGTTGGCTGTTTTTTTTTTTTTAAACTTGAAACATAAATGAAAGTAGCTGTGGATTTCCAGTAATGATCCAAACTGCCTCCAAGTCTAAAGATAGCCTTGTAGTGTCTAGGAGTGCGTGCGTGTGAAAGAAATGTGTAAATATACTCTGGACTGCTATTGAAAGCTCAAAAATTTAGAAGAACCAGATGCTGACTTTGTCACAGCCGCAGAAATTAAGCTACAGGTGACTTCCTGTTTCTGACATTTAAAGAAATATATGGGATTCATAATTATCCTGTTCTGTCTGAACACCATGAAAAGTGAAACACTGACAGCACATCCACCTCTTTCCACTATGTCAGTTGTTACAATGCTCCTTCTGCTGCAAACACATCCAGGTAGCAGTTTGCAATGACTTTGTGCTTAGACCATCAGCAGCTGGGCTGCAGTCCTTGGTATGCCTTTTTCCTTAGGCAGCATGATATTGCCTCTCCCAGCACCTGGGAGAGGAGCAGGACACTACTGATTACACCTTCTACAGGTAAAAAGGCATAAGAACAGACAGACATTTCTTCCACATCCCTGTGATAAGGGGGTGGATGATTAATGCACACTGATATGGTTGGATGTTGTATTATTCCTGACACAACGTTAATTGCTGCTTTTCCTACAGTTGGTAACAGGGCTGTAAATGGAGTTACTGATGATGTACATGGTGTTCTCAATTCCAGTCACTTTAAACAGGTGCCAGGCCTCTGGCCTGTCCAGGGGAAGCCATTATACCCTGTCTCATACCCAAACTTTTATGCCATTCTTTGCCTCACCAAGGAAACTGGGACTGTCTGATTGCAACCCTAGGCAATCCTAAGGGAAGCTGAGACCAGGAAGGGGTGAGGAGAGTTGTTCTCTTGAGTGTTTATTTATGGTCTCCTTTATTTTATTTTCTTAATACCCAAATCAATATTCAGAAGTTGGTATTAATAGGCAGTAGTTCGAATGAAGTAAAAATTGCAGCTATGGGTACTGAGTCTGCTCTTCACTGCCGTGGGAGAAATGCCTCTGGCTGGGCAGGCAACAGGGACCGTGCTGGTGCTGGACAGAGGGTCTGGAACAGATCCCCATGGCAGGGCCACCACCTGCACAGTCAGCGTGTGGACACCACAAGAAGTGACATTGCAGCTGGGAGGAGGAGGACTAGGCAAAAGAGACCTGTGGGGTGTGACCAGACCCTGAAGGATGATGTAACCCAAAGGCCCTCAAATTCTGGGTCCCACCCAATGCTTCTTCAGAACAAATGGTGCCAAGCAAGCATAAAAGGTCACTTACTGATTTTTTACTGAACTTTGTTTGATAGGTTCATTACAGTTTTGGGGGTTAATTCCATTGGTAGCATTTGCTGACCAGATCCAAACACAGGTATTAGCAAAAGATCAAATGAAATAACTCAGACTTGCTCGTTGCTTCCTGTAGTTTTATCCTACTTTGTACTTGTAAGATTACATTTACATTTGCTCACTAACCAAACTACAGATTTTTAAAGGAAAAATGCAGCATTGTCTGAAGTACCTTCTGAGGTTTATCTGTGAGAGACAATTACAAAACCCTCAAGTCAAAAAGCTCTATAGTCAAGCACTGACCACAAAGCCTGCCATCCAAATTCTGATCTCAGAGCAGCATAAATCTAGTGTAATACCCATGGTTTTGGTGGAGCTGCTCCAGTTTTACACAGCAATAACTGCGAATTGAGCTTGGAACTTTGCCTTTAATTTTGTCCAAAATGTGAAAGTAGAAAAAAGTATGCTTTTGACATGGAGTCCCACAGGAATTCAGAGGGTCATCACAATCAATCATTTTCCCAATCACTCCCCATGCCTTCCTTCCAAAAAAAACCAAATCCAAAAAAACCCTCACAAAATTCTCAGTGTTTTGTCAGCTCAGCTAGGAATAAAAAAAATAAAGCACCTTTTGCCTGACATGCACATACAGAGATTAAATATAGGTATGAAACATTTGAGGTGTGAGACATTTGATAACTATCTTTACAGTAGTACAATTTTCAAAGGCTTTTTAAATGTGCACGTGAAGTATGACAGCTATCAGATTAATAGTCATCATAAAAGGTCTTTAAGTTAATAGCAGAGCTCTGGGTACATGCTCTTTGACCTTGGTTAAGGCTGAAGGCTCAGGTTTAGGTTGCAGCATAAAGGAGTGCTGAGGGAATTTGTGGTGAACATGCAGTACCCAGGATGTGGTTAGAGGCCTCAGCATCCTTCAGAGTGGTGTGATTAGTGTGAGGGTTTGTCTGTGTAGGGATTTACTCCTGATTAACTCCATGTGTGGATACTCCTATTCCAGAATAGTGGGTGGAGAACAAGACCTTAGGGTGGAGAAACATTGTCTGCCTCTCAGTATTATCCTTGGCCATGACCCCAGTGATGTGTCTACACATCTGCTGAGGAAGATGAGGACAATCTGGCAAGTGAACACAAGGATCTCGTCCCCAGCCAGTAGAAAGGACCCATAGGCTGGGGTGCCCTGTGAAACAAAAGCCTGGCATGATTGCTTTTACATACAGCAGTATGGCAGGTTTCCCCAAATTGCTATGCATGAGAAAGAAAATTGGAATCAGCTGTGTCAACATGTACCATAAATAGAATACATTTCTCAGGAAAACAGCCAGCAAAAATAAAGTGTAATAAGCTTCAGCTTAGTATTTGCATATTACTAATGCCAGAAGAAAGTATTAGAAGCAACAATGAAATTCTTATTAGGAGAACAAAGCTTTAGGAGGGATGTTGACCATGGTATTAGGGTACTACAAGCCTTGACACAGCAAGAGCAAGCCTGTAATAACAGATGAAAATTTAAGAGCAGGATTATGGTTATTGGGAATAGCTTGAATCATTACAGCCCTGAAAAGTTTTGCTGGGAGTCCACACACAGTGGCATGTAGCCAAGATGAGCATATAAACTTCAAAATCCTTTAAGGAAGCAGTTTAAAAAACTGAATGAAAAAGAGATGAAAGTGTTATATTAGAATGTCTTCTTCTGGGCTGTGGAATCTAACTGGTGGATCCCCAAAGGAAAGACACAGCTCAGCCAATACATAGGCATCAGCATGACAGTTTAGTTTTTGTAGTATGCATTGCTGCATTTTTTCATTGCTGCCAGAGGGCTACTTGGTCTTACAGCTCAGAATACCTTGCAACAGTTGTGTCATGTTATTATGGGAATGCTTGCTGCAGAAGAAGGAAGTGAAGGGGCAGAGCCATTGCATTTCAAGAGGCTCTTTGCTTTGTTTGGGATACTGAGGTCTACACATCCATATATTTTTCCTTTCCAGTACTGCAGGGTAAGATGTAGGCACAACAAATGGCCTGTTTTATTCAGATATTTTCACATGGGATAAGATTGCTATTTCCTTTATGCACACTAGAGAAATTGGTTTTGCTTAAAAAATGTAAGGCAAGCAGGGGATTTCTAAGCCAGTCTTACTCTTCTTTCTGAAGTAATTTTATCACCTCTGAGCATGCAAATCTTGGAAGAGGTTGTTACTGTCTGTCAATAGATGGGCACTATCGTTACGCCAAGCAGCAGAAGAGGAATGTGGATTTACAGTGAGGGCAGGGCATGGGCAGCCAGCCAGCCCAGCGGTGCAGCCACTGACTGACAGCATGGCCTCATTTCTTACATCTCCTGTGGCAGGCTTGAGTAGCTAATTCATTTGGTAGAGTAGCACACAACATTGCCCATATGCAAAGGCAATCATACACTGCATTAAATTCACTAGGCTGTGATTAAAGGTAGTCAAATAATTATTTGTTTTAAGTAATTCACCTCATTAGCCATCTAACACTTCATCTGCCAGGGAATTAAACACATACAAAAGGTGATTTCAGTTACCTGTTCCTCACGTGCAGGTTTTTTCACTAGTATAGTGTGTGCAGATATTTTAGTGTCTAGTTTTGAGTAGTCTATGTAGAATTTTGTTATTTACGATCACTTTTGACACCATCAAAGTCACATGGTGTCACGTCAATTTACTCTGTGCACGTGTGTGTATGGGGGTCTGGGTGCCAGCAGCAGGAGTCAGACCGCTTATCATTGTGCCTGTGTGTCCATGGGGTCAGCAGCTGGGGCAGGTGAGCATCTGCCAGTGTGGGATCACTAGTGAGTGTCAAGTAGGACTTGCTGGTGAGTAGGTCATGTGGCCTGGGAGCCGCTCTGGGACAAGTTTCTCCTCCTGGCTACAGGTTCGTACACTAAGGTTTTAATTTGACATTATGTGATCTAGTTCATATTTATAATGCTGTACTCAAAAAGGTGGCTTATTTCTAATTTATGCTTCTTGGAGAGATTACTGATATCTACTGTTATCAGGCAGTTGATAGGATGAGGGATAACGGTTTTAAACTGAAAGACGTTGGGTTTAGATTAGGTATTGGGAAGAGGTTCTTTACCGTGAGGGTGGTGAGACACTGGCACAGGTTGCCCAGAGCAGCTGTGGATGCCCCATCCCTGGAAGTGTTGAAGGCCAGGCTGGATGGGGCTTTGAGCAACCTGGTCTGGTAGAAGGTGTCCCTGCCCATGGTAGGGGAGATGGACTAGATGACTTTTAAGGTCACTTCCAAGCAAAACCATTCTATGATTCTGTGAATTAGTACACCAGCCCAACAGGAAGTGAAGCATCTGATTTCATGGCCTTTGAAAAAAGAGGTGGAAAAGAAATTGGGAACTTCTCTCTATTTTTATATAATATATAAAAAATGCAGAGTTGTCTAAAGAATGATATTGAAAGTACTGGTACCATTAGCCCTAATAGAAAGTCCAGATGGATGGTTTCAGTGGGTTCTTGCTGTACCCAAAGGAAGCTGGATTTGAGAGCTAAGTTTTTCCTGATCATCCAGTAGCTAGTGTTCCTACATCTCAGAGCTAGCACAGTGAACAAGCACCTGCTGAAGTTTATATATCAATATTGAGATTAATATTAATGTTAATATTTATAAAGCACATATCACCATATTGATAAACATTCTTTGGAACCACTCTGGACGGCAGAGGTAATATAAGGAATATTTTCTAAGTAAAAGGAAAAGAAGGCAAATCCATTACTGAATACTTCGCATTTTGAGACCTGATTTTTCAAGTCTTGATATAATTTTGAACATCTGGTGACAAAAGTTTATTAATAGTTGATGTAAATTATCTCACCTTTATGCATAGTTTGAGCTAATGACTCTGTCACTAGAGCAACAGATGACAGAATAGAAAGGGGTAAGTTTAGGATTTAATTTAATATAATGTAATTAAATTAGCTATTTCCTAATGCCAAGGTGAATTGCACCTAAACTGTGTTTCTTTTCACTAGTGCTAGAAAGGAGTACAGGGTTATTTGTTCACCTGAAGACATATTCATTGTAGGCATCAAAAGTTAGGCAAGACAATCCTTTACTGTTCAACTTGCCCTGGAGGAAGAAGATTGTTTTCCATCCCATGCTTTTAGTTAAGCTAAAGTTAACTAACTTAAGCTAACTTTAGGTTGTATGTACAAGGTTTGGTAACAGCTAAGGAAGATACCATAATGGAGGTCACATTTTATGCTTTTTTTAGACTCTGGAAAAATACATAAATTCTAATTCATACATTACACAATTTTTAGACTGTGGAGTTGTATGAATGTGTTTGACCTCCTTTTTATTTTGCACATCATACAAACTGAGCTGCCTTTGCCAAGCTTTTTTGGAGTCCCAAATATTTTTTAGAAAAAGAGCTTTTTAGAGTTTGTTATAACACTATATTTTGAATTGACTTTTGTAATTTTTCCTCAGGACATTTTGAGGCTTTTTAGCCTAATTATCCTTTATTTCCTGGGAGGCATTTTTTGTTGTGACCCTAGCTGTTAGAAATTCTCCAAGCAAAATACTGAGTTTGCATAATATTAATTAGACCATCTGCATTTGATTGATGACACAATGGAGCCCTTAAAGTAGCTATTATTTCGGTCTGACTGTATTCAATATTTTACTGTGGCAATTCCCAGTGTGAAGTAATGAATATGCTTCTGAAACACTTGGCCTATATTCTGTGCTTTAGATGATGCACAGAGGAACATCCTTCTCATAACAAGGGGCCACATCAAGAGAGGTTTATGCTAATCATAACCAGAATATATTTACAATGTAATAGCAAAAATAATTCTAGTGGGAAGGATTGGTATCATCTAATGCTCTTTGAAAGTTCCCATTTTGTGATGCAGTTGGGTATTTGAGTGTTTCACACAGTTAACAGTGCCATCTGTAGCGCCACATCTGAGATAGTTGTCTCCCAAGTATGAGATGTGTTAAGCTTGGCAGTTAATCAGCTGGCAACAAACAGCCACCTCTCTTTACAGTTAGTTTGCACCTGCATCTGAATCATTGATTTCTTGTCATCTTCCAAAAGTGGCTGAAAGGTGCTGGGGTAATTTTAAATTTTATGAAATCTTACATGCTGCCTGGGATACATGGAGCAGCCATAGCTAGGTGTGTCTGCAAAGCTTCCATAAGAGATGGTGTCTTGTTGCTACTTGTAAGATGAAGGTTATATTTTTTCGTATGTGTTTGTAAGCAATTAACTTCAATAACAGCTGTTAGTTCAGTGTCACCCAAAATACACACAATAATGGTACAGCTGTCCCACAGAACTTCTTTATTTCCTTCTGCACTACCTGAGCCACTGCTTACAAGGTGGTAAAATAGGCTTGTGACATAAGCAGATTTTAACTAAATCTGACCTAAGTGCACACTAATGGGTTGGTTATTCCATGCTTTATGTTCACAAGAATGCCACAGCACTGATCACTGTGACCAAGGAAGGCAGGGCTGCAGGTGTTGTGCTCCAAGACCTCTTAGACTCGAGCTTCTGCAATTCTTTAACTAAAGCGTGGTACTCTCCTACACATTTGGTTCCTGGCAGAGGTGTATTTCTGGCTGGAGTCTTGAAAGCCACACAGTTCAGTTTTCCTTTTAGAAATGTAACTAGCAACTTCCAAGGAAAGCATATGCTCACAAAACTCAGCAGAATAAAGGGACAGTGGTACCCAAAGTTTTTACGAGTCTTCCAGGCAGTGTCTGTATTAGTGATTTGTTTAAGAGATTTTGTTTCTCTGTTTACCATGTGTTGGTTTTGTTCTTCAAGTAGTTTATGTGTTTATCAGATTTCCTTCAAAGGGAACTAACTCCGATACTCCACACTGCTGTGTGCTGGCATCATTAAGTCCCACACCTGTACATGAGCCTTGCCTGCAAGTGGGTCACCAAGAAAGTACACAAAGGAGAGGCTTCCAGGTCAGCAAGAGCTTCCAGAGCACTCCAGCATACATTTACACACCTGGCATCAATCACTACCTGTCAACTTTGATAAATAACATAAATAACATGCTTGAATAACACTTGCAGTGTATTCTGATAAATTACAGAACTTAGGTCGTGTTATAACACTGCCCGTAACGAATGGAAACCTCTTTTAAGCTGTTAGAAAGGCAGATGATATAATCTCTTTCAGAAGATGATGGGCCATGTTCCTCTTTACTGTAACTCCAGTGAAGCCCAAGGGATGAATTAAGTGCAGTGTTGATTTCTAAAGATCGTTGCTTAGATCTAGAGTTTAGAGCTAATACTGAATGTGTTACACCAGTGAAGAGACATGGAGAGCTACCATACAGGTCCCAGTTACTCAGCTAGCACTGTGTTCATGTGCTCCATTCACCCTGTGGAAAGCTGAGGAATCACAAGAACTAAGCCATTACTCAGAGAGGGACAGCAAAGACTGCATACGAAAACTCGTTTACTATAATTGTCCTTTGTTACTTTTTTGTTGTTAGTTTCTTTCTTTTTTAACTAAACATGTACTTAAAATTTTCTAATGGTCTTTCAAATGATCCAAGTTTCAGAATTCACTAAAAACCAAATGGAAAATGTTTGACTTGAAATATTCTTTGACATGTTTGTTGGTTATAACTGGGAAAATAACATATTAACTTGAGTTGTGTGGCTGCATTTGCCACAACAGAATGACAGCTCTTTTTTTCAGGGTTTTGCCATCTGATGGACTGAGACCATTCATGGCTAGTATTAGTTTGGGGATAAGGGTTATGTTTCAGGACAGCAAGGCAGCAAGTCCTTTGTAGACTCTGCTGCAACGTCCAGGAAGCCAGGAAATTTAGTACCAACAAGGGCTGATAGGTTACACCTAACTCTGGGACAGGTTCTCATTCCCTAGTTACCTTAAGTTCAGGATCAGGGACATCAGGCTTAAAAAAATAATGTTCTTTTTCAGGTCCTGCAATGTCCGTGGGATTATTGATGACATTAGTGAGCAGATAACATATGGGCAATGTTGAACACAGAGCTAAGCTGACTGGTATCACAATGCCTAAAATCCACACGTTCTTTCTTTTGAGTAATGACTGAGATCCAACCCTTTTAAACGTCAAAGCATTCCTATAAGCAGGCTAAGTCCAGCCACTTGACTCCAACATATGTTCCCAGTCAGAGTACCTATATGGGAGCCAAGTTTTTTTAAAAAGTGACAAAATCTTGTCAGTGCTTTGTGACAAAAAGGCTAGCTCTTTTAGATATATGCCACTTTTAAAATAGTAGCCAAAGATCTGTCCCCTCATGCTCAATGTGTCACAGGTTTAGGTTAAGCACTGAAGCGCATAGATGCTTCGCTGAAGAGCAGGTGGAGGGTGTGGTTTCATGAAATGGGGTGAGCAGATCTAACATCTCATCCCTGTGAAAGGGGAAGTCCTGCTCTCTCCCTTCCCTTCCATGTGGCTGGTGGCTGCTTCTGTTCCTTCCCTTGTCCTAGTTCTGGCACTTGCCTGATGTCCCAGTCAGATGACTCAGCTCTCACAGATAGGACAAGAGAGGCAACAGTGAGCTGCATCTTACCAGTCAGGGCTAAGTCTCACCTAGTGGCAACCTAAAACGATATGTCTGCAGATGTATCATAAGAATTATGTATTTACTTAGATAAAAGGTCACACCATCAGGGAGGAAAAATACTCCAGTATTTGGTAGGTTGCCTGTATTGCCAAGTGCATTTCTAAGATACCCTGATGGGGAAGAGGCACCACAACCTTTCCTTTTGTAGGAATACTTTTGGATGTTATGTAGTATATTTCATTTTATGTAGGATATGTTATTTTATGTAGGATACTATCTGTATCCTACATAAAGAGCACCCTGTCACCAACCGACATATGTGTCCTCCCCTCTGCCTATATCTCTCTCAGTAACTCGCCTTCACCTTTCCAGCCACAACATCACTCTTACCTGAGTGTGTATCCTGATGAGTCATTAGGAGAGAAAGTTTCAGGAGAATTAATCAACAGAACTTAAAAAAAAAAAAAAAAAAGGCATTTAGATTTGAGATGAGAAATCATCTTTTCAATAACACATATAAAGTATCAATTTACCTTAATACCTTAGTAATTCTCAACCACAGTTCTTTAGGTCTGTTTCAACTTTTTTTTCTCAATCCTGAAGATGACAAATAGTTTGTCTTTCCTTGTGTCCCTGTCCTCCTCCCCTGCCCCCCCATCCCTCCCTAGCGTTGTGTATTTGTAATGGTTGAAACATCATCTTGTTTTTTTCAGTTCTCCATGTTCAAGTTTAGCCATGAATTTAAAGATCTGAATTTATGTACAGCTCAAAATGCTCAGACACATCTTGTGGTTCAAGAATATCCTCAGATAAAGTCAACTTTTGACCAAGCAAAGACAGCACACAGGCATCACTGGCCATTTCCTAGTCCCAGCACATAATGAGGTAGCCATCAGAACACAAGGGTGAAACTGACAAACACCAAAAATTTGGAATCTCAGATGCCTTAGAATGAAGTAGAATTACTCCTACTGATTCTGGCATAGAAAGGGAAGAGTCATATCTTTTCCTTTCTCTTGTTCCTTTTCAACCTTATTGCAACACCTGAGGTTCCCAGAAACATGAATGCTTCCATGCTATAGCTGTGTGTGGTAGGGAAGTATGACAATTTTCGTTTTATAGGTGAAGGTTAAGGCACAGAGGTTCAGTGAAACAGCCAGCATGACAGACAAAAAGTTTGTCTGAGAGTTTGGAACTCAGACTTTGTCTCCATGAATAACTTATGCTAACATATAGCTTTTTCATATAATTTTTATACTAGCAGCCCAGGACAGAATTATCATTCTTCAATAGCACAGGCTTAACTGATGACAAAGGCACAGAGAGGCTGTGGAAAGCAGTCTCTGTTTAGTGCTTAAGCCATGCTACTTTTCCCCTGCTTGAAATATTGAATGTACAACAGGGCCTGAAAAAAATCCCACCTTCCTTGGCAAAAAAATATGACCCAAGATGACAAAGCAGAAAAACTCTCTGTAGGTAGTTAAAATGAAAGAGTTTTAAAAGCTTTAACTATACCAAAGCAATCTTCAATATTACAAAAAAGTTTCAGTTCACCCAATGCTTTTCATGTAAAAGCAGGTGGGAAGGGAAAGGGAAGTGGAATTAAAAAGAGTCCTTAGAAAGTATTTTTCTTGAGAAGACTCAAGAAAACTACAAGCTATAGAAGAAACTTTTCACAGAAATAAAAAATGGGGTTCCTTATGCAATGGATGAAACTATTCTTAAATGTTTTAAGAATATTAGCATATCAAAATGTATGTATTGAAGAGATTTTTTTCAATAATCATCCTGAAGAAAGCAAAGCTTTATTATAATCCTACAAAAAAGGAATTTATAGAAAAGGCAGAGTAAGGCCCTTCCCAGAAGTACACAGCCAGAGGACAAGAGGCAAAAGGCATATATCCAAATTGCTATTGGATTTAAACAAAACCCCCCCCCTTGATGAGAGCGATTAAGCACTGGTACATGTTCCCGGGAAGGTCATGGAATTTCTCTCCCTGGAGACAGTTAAAACTCAACTGATAAAAGGCCTGAGAAACCTGCCCTGACTTTAAAGTTGGTCTTGCCTTGAGTTGAGGGATGGACTGTATGAGGTCCAGAGGTCCCTTCCAACCTGCAGTACCCAGTGTTTCCACAGTCAAATTCTGTAATAGTCCAGCACAGGATAAGCTCTGGTAAATCTCTAATACAGAAACTAGGGATCAAACACTTGAAAAACCGGCCGAAGGCTAACACGAGTGCATGTCCACTGTGTCATTGCAGTATACCCAACCCATTCAGTTTCTGTTGAATTATATAGCAAAATAGAAGTGAAATGGCTTAACTTAACCTTCTGTGAAGAAGACTTCAGTGACCTATTGTGAGCTGTAGTGTTGGTGTTTTGAGAGGTATTGGACTATTTGGACAAGTGGTTTGCATGACAAAATATGTTTATTAGACAGTTTGACTTCACAGTTCAGTTAAATTCAAAGACGTCCAAATACTTCTGGTCTTTCTGAACATGTACATCATCCATTTGAAGAAAGACTTGTTTCTTCTTAAAATCTGGGCCAAGTAACACAAACATGTTAAAAAAGGAGTCCCCCTCCAGTGTTACCCACAGCAGTGACCGAGTGCTACCACAGCAGGTGAGTGCTCAGCAGCAGCCCGTGGGATGGGTGCTGCCAGCATGGCACTGCTGGACGCCTTCCTCAAACTGTCAAGGCCTTTACAGAGGAGACATGTCCCTGCTGTGGCAAGGACTTGTTGATAGCACTTACAAGATTTATAATTTGAGGCTCTTTGAGCCTCTGCAGAAAGTGATTTTGACAGGCAGGAAAAATGCTCCCAGAAAGAGAAATTGGTGGGTGTTGATCACACAAAACATAATGATGCTTTTGAGTCTTTTTGCAATTGCTATACTGTCACTTATCAGCAACCTAGAGGATACTTAGTGAAATGATTAGAGAAACTATTAATCACACACACAAGTGATTTTACTATGGAAAGTTCCCAGACACCTCAGCTATGCAGGATTACACATTTCATTTGGCCCAAACCAGCCTGTTACACACCAACCCCACACTACAATTTCACAGTGACACCCTTTATTCCAGGAAAGAGTAATGACAGGGAGGATCATGGATCCATGATCTAATACTAATGATATACTCACACTCTGCAGATGTGATTTTTTTAATTTTCTGTTAAGTATCCTTAAAGGATAAGGTTAAGTGAGGCAAAAAACAGTTGTTTCTCTAACCTCTGAATTGTTCTTCATTTAGTTGCACATTTATATGTGACATCTTTTATGCGGTATTTAAGATTCAAGAAATTGAGTGTCTAACATACATTATTGGAGTCATCTATGTGAGGCACAGACTTCCCTGACAGGTACTTTACAAACAGTAGAAAGTGGTCTCTCTCTCCAGTTTTTCGTTCCTTGGAGGGCAGTGGTGTAATGAAGCACGGTTGCTGATGGGTGCCATGATTTAGGGTTTAGTGCAATCCATCCTTAAAGTACAAGCTGCAACATCTTGCCTAAAACATCTCTCCAAATTGAGAAAACTCACTGGGAGTAATCAAAAGTATACAATTTCAGAGATTTCTTTGCACCTGCATTAGGTTTGGCTAGCACATTTTAGCTTATTTAGACCTAAATGTAACTTCTTTGTCTGTTCAATATAAGCCAATAGGTCGAGGCAAGGATCCAGGCAGAGGCTTGGGTATAACCCTGTGGTTACTGGATCCATGTCTTTGAAAATATATGAATTGCCTGCAAGCAAAACCTTCTCTGTGCTGTAGGGAGCTTGTGAGTTGCAGGGAACAGAAGAGGTGGCCGACACTAGGGATGTCCCTTTCTGTGTGTGAATTTCTAGTCAAACAGGGAGATAGGATTTTTCTTCAAAAGCCTGTGAATATTGTAATTCTTGATGAGAAAATTCATTTTCATGCTGTCTTAGTTTTATTGTGTTGAGGAGAAAAAGCAACTTTAATTTTAAGTAATTTCTTTCATTTGAGAGATGAAGAAGTGGGGTAAGAAGGTAAACTATATGGCAGAACAGTTTTCACTCTTTGTCAAATTCAGAGACTGCTATGTTTGCTTTTTTACCTATAATAATAAACAGTTATGTTGCTGCACATTTAAAACACATTTTCTAGCAGGATTAGGAAGGAAATTGAGTTGGAAAGAGAAAAAAACCCTGGAAGAGATTAGATTTCTTTCCCTAATCTTTAATTATTTTTTTCTAGGATATTTACATGATAGATCCTTTTGAAGAATTACATTGCTTGTGAATATTTTATGAAAGCGGATCTTAGATGAAATCCTGTTGAAATATTCATTGGAAGGATTTCAACCGGCTTTACGAATAGCCTTTAGCTTTATAATTTTCATTACAGTCTGTTTGTTATCTAATCAGCGAAAGCAGTGGAACAGATTCCATTTACATACCAGGAATGCAAAGAGGGAATAATTCAGCGATGGCATGCAAAACACAAATGCAGCCTCGAAACACATCTACAAAAGTAACTGGCCAAATTAATGGTAATGATTTCTATTTTAAAAGGAAGGGGTTTCGCTCCTGTTACAAGTAACACTAACTTTCCCCTTAAAGGTCACTTACCAATATTTTTGGCTCCCCTGCTGTTCACCAACAGATAGACCTATGGAAGCATGTTTCGGAAGGCTGCTTCCTGCCTTTGTTGTGCTTAAAGCTAAATTGCTGACGGAATCCTTCCAACCATGGCATGCTGCAGTGCTCTAAGAATTTGGTTTAAAAGCCGGAGAATCTGGAAGTGACGACAGGCACCTGTTTAAAGGCAGCCAGATCTGGTGCCCGAACTCATCGGTACCCACCACCTTTCCAGAGAAGGACTTTCACGCCTGAGTTGAGCAGTTAATGACAGTTTAGCAAAATCTTTCCACTGTGTGTATACTTGAGTGCCTTGCTGGGTAGAAGACACTTCGATGAGCGCCTGGAATTTGTGATAAAATATTCACATTTCAAACAGATTGACATTCAGATAGATACAGATATATTCAGAGAATATTCTTCCTTATTATCTGTGTAACTGACAAACCAGGGATAGAATATGCTGTAACATGAATGATCCCTGAAGGAACTGAGAGGCATGCAGGAAACCAGCATGGGAAATGTGCATCAGCTCTAGGCTATGCATGATGTTTCCCTCTGAATTAAATAGCTGAAAGTGTACATGGAAGGGTTTTCCTTGGGGAATTTTATGAATAAAAATGAAGGTCCTAAGCAGGTTATCTTAAAAATAAAATACTCTGACCAGGACAGAAAGAAATAATATTACTTTAACTTCTTTGGATTTGACACTCTGGTGCTCACTGACTGACTTTAGTGGACATTGTGTTCAGTTTTCTTTAAACTGCAGGAAAACAATTCTACAGTTAACACTAAACATACACAGAATTTTGGAGAGGATGGGTAATGGTTGTTTCCTACCACTGTACAAAATCCTTTTGAAGTCAGTCCTTCCCTCCATTATCATATTAAAGCTTGTCCTCTGAGATCTTAATCATTTTCTTGGAGGGGCAGGCCTGTAATTCTTCAGAGAGAATAAGAGTATTAATTCTGTAACTGAAGCGCATCCAAATTTAAAATCATGTTCTTGGATGCCATTAAAAGGAAAGTTAGGATGCAAGCACCGGCTACGCATTATGTTCATAACCACTATTTCTGCACCATTGATTTCATTCTGATAATAGCTGTCACAGTTAAACCAACCCATTACCTCATTCTTACACTATCAGTGTAAAAATGTGGTCAGTAAAAATATGAGGTTTCAGTAGAAAGATGGTCAATTAGCCATCATACAAAGTGTGAGGGTAGATCTTGCAGAGGTAAAATGTTTTTTTATGAAGCAACAGACAAGTCTGTTCT
Source organism: Falco biarmicus (assembly GCF_023638135.1). NCBI lineage: Eukaryota > Metazoa > Chordata > Aves > Falconiformes > Falconidae > Falco > Falco biarmicus. Next base: position 66,857,206 of record NC_079311.1, read on the forward strand.
ATAGACAAAAAAATATAGCTCAATAGATCAAACTACATCCCATCAGTCTCACTTTATAGTGTATGTTTTAGTAATGCTCCAAAATACCAGCAACTGTAAAGTTCAACCAGGAGGAAACTAATCACCCTCCACAAAAGTTTACTGCTGCTTATTACCCAATACTCTGTCCTTGCAGAATGCTTTTTGGAAAGCACAAGACTTTGTAGCAATGTCAAAATAGTTTCTATAGCAGTGGAATTTAAATCCCAAAGAAATGTGTTGGAAAACACTCAGTGCTTTTTGCTTCACATAGCCACAACACCAAGACAAGAAGAAATGCAAAGACACTCACATCTTGTTGCACTGCAGAACGGTATGATCATCACATACCTTTCTGGCACACTGGAAAAGCAAAAGCCTTGATAACAAAGCAGGGGAAGACAGAATGAAATCAGGCTCAAGGAACCTGATCACGTTGGCAAAATGTTGAGGTGGATGGTTTCGCGAAATTATGTGGCTGGATGTCCTAGACTGGTCCCCAAATAGAGAAGATAAGGACCTCAGTCAGTCCTTGCACCTAACCACGACACCACAACTGTGGGCTCCAGCGCAGGGCCAGGTATTGGCTGTGAAAATTCAAATACACACATAGACACACTGACACAGGTGACACCCTCTGGGTTCACAAGCGCGCACACACACTTGCCAGCTGGTTTTTCCATGATATGAAATTTCCAGGAACCAGATGATGCAAAATTATTTAAACCAGACATAATTTTGTTCAAGTAATTGAGTCCAGAATGAGAATCGTCTAATGCTGCATTTCTCACAGCTGGTTTCTGGGGTTACAGCTGCAAACAGCCCTCCATTTCATCAGAAGGGTGCAACTTCAGCTATTGGAAATTATTATCAGCATCACACTGCTACTCTGCAACAACTGAATCGCTAATCTAGAAAGAATCTTATAATTTCCTTGTGCAACACATATGAAATTCAGTGTTAATGCATTTGTAGAAATTACGAAAGTGAAGGTGGTGGACTCTAAATCATTAAACTTTTAATGGTAAGGGGGGGAGGAATGACTTGGTTTTACAAATAATGCAATTCCTGCTGTTAAAATGAGACAATAAAAGGCAGCAGACACAATAATTATCATACACAATCGGCTGATATTTACTTCTGAACCTGATAAGGGGGTATGCCAGCAAATTATGCAGTGAGGTTCCTAGAGACCCATGAAAGAGGAAAGGATACTGAAACTACATCACAGTGAGCATATTGTCTGAAGACAGAGTAAAAGGATGCACCCAGGGCCTAACAATTTCCAAGCTGGCTGCTGAGTTAATGCTAGAATGAAGAACAGAAGTTTTCATGGACTGTACTGCTGTGGGTGATGCACACAGTGGGTCTGTAGAAAACTCAGCCTCTAGAAAACACCACTGTATTTCCTGTTGTTCTTAAGAAGCATAAAATTCATGTCCCAAGGGCTGGTAACAGGGGTTTTCTTGAGCTGGCTGGCTTGGCTTTCACAATAATAATCTTGCAATTATGTAAACAGACAGAATTTTGCATCACACCAGAGCAAGAGGTATTTGACTACTGCTTCCCAGTAACTCTGAAATATATATGTATATATAGTAATATTTCTGGAACTTGTAAAAAAATCTCTGAAGTGAAACTATTTACAGGTACCCAATGCTGGAATGGAAAAACATGTACATTCCTAAATAATACTTAGATTTCTATTATTCCCCTTATTATTTCAGGCTTCCAGAAGTTTCCTGCTGATAATTGCAGAAATTCCCTCCCCCCAGCACTGGGGCAGGCTGTGATTTTCAATAGCAGTTGACACACAGCCACATATTCTTATTTTTGCTACAAATACATGCTCTGGGTTTTAAGTGCTTGTTAAACACAGCTGCAGTAACATTGTGGGGAAACATCCCAGAACAACCTCTGCAAGCTTGAAACAAAGCATTCAATATACAATAGGCATCAGTCAAAGTTTCCCAGAATAATGAAGACTACATGACACAAAGGATTTCTGTGGCTTGAATGCTGCCTTTTCACCAGGAAGTGAGTTGGAAAAGGCTTGGCTTACTTATAAATAAAGCATAAATATTTGGATGCTCATGTGATCAACAACGTGAATTGCTCAAAGTAGATAATTTTAACAATCAGTCCTAATTCTCCTTTCCCTGGCATCATGGAGCAGCACCTCTAATTGTCAGCATTTATAATGATTTTGAAGTGACGGGAGCAGAAAATGAGGGTCAATATTATCATCTACCTTTTTATGCTGTGTCTTTAGTTGTTTAATGGTGGCCTCCTGGCCTGGTTTCTGTTATCCCATAAATAATGCTGAAATGAGTGTGGCTTTGCTTTTTTCTCAAGTATCCCAAATTTTCTGGCATTAACAGATCCAGCCAAAAGCAAAAGATCCATAAAAAAGTGGGCCTGATTCTTCCCTCCTTTCTCCATTTTTAGTGACTCTGGAGGTACCGATTTCACTGGACTGATTCCAGGGTTAGCCCTGACTCAGCCAAGCCCTTCAGTGCTTACTTCAAGTACAGAGAAGGTCCCCTTCCTGTTCAACAACGCCTCAGCATAAATTAAAAGTTAAGCACATGATTTAGTCCCACCAGAGTCCCAGGGACTGAATCATGTGCCCAAAAGTTAACTACATGCTTGAATGTTTGGCTGAATAAGCACAGAACAACTGAAACACAGCCTGAAGCTATCACGGGGAGAACTCTCACATCGGCATTTGAGATTTAATTAGGAAGAGGCAGTGCATATTACTGCTGCTTTGGCTCTCCCCTTCCACAATGGCACTTTTCCAAGCAGAGCCGCTGAGAGATGGCTGGGGCCAGCGCAGGTCCATATGGACTGTTTTCCCTCAGCTCCTGCAGTTCTGTGGCCGCTCAGCCAGGGGCCATTGGCCAGTCTTGGGGGGCATTTGCCTCCGGTGGGGGATTTTTCCACCTTGCCATGCTCTGCTCCAGTTTCCTGTCATGCAAGAGCTCCTAGTGTGATTTCCCAGGCTATGCTCTCAGAGGGGGCTGTGCAAGCCCAGTCAGTCCTTCTCTTTCCTAGACTTCTTCAGGTAAATTTCTTCCAGCCCTAGCATCTCAAAATGCATCTGATCTCCACTAGCCCCACAAGGGCAGTCCCACCACTGTAGCACCTTCTAAGGCAGAGCTGCTACCCACCCCGCTGGTCCTTCCACCTCCCCTTTCCTGTGTGCAGCCGTCCCCCTCCCTTGTGTTTCCTCTCTCCCTGCAGGCAGGAGGCTCCCCAGATCCTCCATAGCACATTTTCCCCACATCAGGGCTCAGACTACACTCCATCTTTTCATTCCCCACACGGGCATCCCATACGGTCTGTATCACAGACCAGGTTTCCCCAAGTATCTCTGGGCTTTCCCATGCCCAGGGTTACACGGACTCACCTCCCTGAAGGGAGGAGGCTGAGCAAGAAGTGTTTTGGGTGTCAAATATTAAAGCCAAACCCTGGGAGGGACAAGCAGAGCACTGCTACACCCCAACGTATTGTCAAGGGCCATGAACCAGCTGCTTGAAGCGCGGGGGTGCTCAGTGCTGTGAAACAGACAGCACACAGGAGAATGTCTCCCGTTTCCCCCTGTCAGCTTTCGTGATATTGAGGACGACTGTGGTGTCCAAGGCCCAACTGCCTGCTGGGTGCCTGGGAGGCTGGCAGGGTCATGCTGCAGGTGGTGGGGCAGGGCAGGCACAATGGGAGCATGTCCAGCCTCTGCACTTTGGCCAGGAGACAGCAACGCACACCGGCAGAGGCTCCTCTTCACCAGCCCCACATACAGAGAGTGGCTTTGTGCTCTGTGTCCCCCTGCAATCACCGCCAGAAACCCCAGGCCCTGTCTCCTCTCTGTGCCTCAAGCCTTCGCTCTGCCTCCATTTCAGCTGGTTAGACCGGGCAGGGCCTGCCTCCAGGGGCGAGGAGCTACCTGTGCGTTAACAGCCTCTGCTTCTCCAAAGACCTTCACCTTGTGGTAGCTCTGCTCTTTGCTGGAACCTACCCTCTACGTTCACCATGCTATTCCTAAAAATCCTGTCTGGGTTTGAGCCAAGTGTATTGCAGACTAAGCTGGTTTTACCCCAGCCAGCGTGGGAAGCCCCATGCTGCTGCCTCCCGGCGGGCTGGTGACCCGCGCGCGGGCCAGCCTCACACGCCGCCCAGACGCCATCGCTCGCGTCTCTGTGGGGATGGGTGCGTGTGGTGAATGCCACAGCCGGCACAGCGCCGGGCACGCGGCGCGGCACTTCACACACGTTTGGTCACACTTAGTCCTCATCGGTTCTTATGGGCCTCGTGGCCATGGAAAGGTACAGCGCTCTTTCTCTTCACCAGGCAGGTCTGTGGGGAGGGGGCTGTTAGCAGGGGGCTTCCTTTGCTCCAGAGTGAATCTCTTAGTGTGCTAATTAGGAGATTTCACGAGTACTTCCAGCGATTTTCTGTTCAGTCTCAATAAACATTTGGTTCCCCTTGAGCTTGTCTTGTCACTTCTTAGCTTGACATATTTATGGTGTCCATTTCTTCTCCCATCTCCATGTTTTGTTAACTGTTTGTAACACCCTCAGTTCTTCAACTTCTTTTTTGTCTTTTGTTGTCAATATTTTTGTCTAAATTTCCTGTTCTTCAATTTCTTTCTTGTTTTTCATTGTCGATATTTACATATTTTGTCTGAATTTCCAGTCAAATAATGACTGGCCTTTTATTAATCACAAATATGTGAGCTGGTCAACCACAGTTTGAATGTTTTGAAGTTGAACCAGTGTGAAACATCATCTACACAGGAGCTGGGAGCGGCCTGGGTATGGCCCACATATCTGAGTCTGGGTGGGTTCAGCATTTGGCAGAACATTAGCTGTGATGTGTCAGGTTCTTTAATTGTATTAATTAACATCAGCAAGAGTTGATGTAATCCTGAATAAGAAAACTATGTACAGAGCAAACTCAGTTATTACTTTGCCACTGTATGCTTGACTGACATCCATAAATACAGTACAAACTTTAAGGTGCTGTTTCTCAACCTCGTTTACAGTGGATTTTTTTTTGTTTTTTGATTATGCCCAATTAATTGAACAGGTAAGTTGAACATTTAACTCAACTACAGCTGGACTGTCAACCATTGCCTCTACAGAAAATTACTTCAGAATAAACAGTCACAATGATTCATACAGAAGCCATTCCTTCTGCAATCAGCGAACATTTTTGCTAGCAAGGATCTTAGGCACATACAGCACACCTCACAGTCCCCATCCTTGCTGGAGTCCACATGGGATTACCTGGGAGCGCATGGCATAGGCCCCTTCTGGGGGAAGAGGGAGAGCACATCCACATCTCACCCAGGTACAGGCTTGGGGTGCAGCTAGAACATATCTCCAGGCATACAAGCACTCTCATTGCTGCAGCATAGGCCTATAAGGACACAAAGAATGGAGGAAAAGTGAAAATCTAGGAAACAGGTAGTGAAATGTAGAGTCATGAGTATGGTGTATGAAGACATAGATATGGAGCATGAAGACATAGAGCCCAGATGAAAAGAGAACTGCCCGCAGCCTTTTTCACGTTTAAGCTGCAGCTGGCCTCGGGAAAGAACTGCTCTTGGGAGAAAGAAACTATTTTAAACTGCCCTCGTGCTCCTGTCCTTTCACAGTGACTCATTCTGTTCTGCATGCTCTCAGCTTCAAGGCTCTATTCTGTGCTAGGATGTCTATTAAAAACATCTGGAGGCCTGTACGTACCTACTGACAGCATATTCATCTTGGCTTCTACAGAAATTGTGGGTTGGGAGGGACTGAAGTATCCCAAACAATTAAAAAACAAACAGAAAAAGGAAAAAATAAAACTGAAATCACAAGGCTGCTAGGAAGTGTGAAGTGCAACATCAGCACTGTGCTTGCGTGTTGGGCCAGCAGAGGTAGGGGGCTGCAAGTGACTTCTTTCCTAGCCACAGTGGGAGTTTTTACTGAAACTGTGAATAGTGTATTTACATTGGACTCAAGAAAGTAGCTAAAGCAGTACCACCCAGAGAAAGATGAAGGCAAGAGCTTAACACTGAAGAATTCTTTTCACAGTGTGTATCTGGGTAAAAGACAATTTGAAGTCCAATTTCACATCATCCCTTACAGTAGAAGGTATTTTTCACTTAAGTCCTGAATGAAGCAACTTCACTCATGTGGTTAGTTCCACCCCAGAACACTTCTTCTGAAATAGTCTCCCATAGAAATGGTGGTGTATAAAGGGTTGAAGAAAAAGAATGTCAGAAGAGCAAGCAAATAAATGCCCTGACTCTTATGGTACAGCTGTCTTTGCATGCAGCCAGCCAGTGTCAGCAGTTATACAGTTGCCACTGTTAAATAATTTTCTAAATTCTGTCAGTTTTTGTTATTGTAGCAAATCTGACCTCATCCTGGTCCCATGCCAGGACCTAAGAGCTGCTCTGTTTATCACTGTTCTTGCAATATCTATATTTGAAAGGTTTCCAGTGGCAGTTCAGGATAGAGGGGAAGAAAAAAGCGGTGCTAGTACAGCAACTTCTGACTGAAACAGAACTTAAGGTACTTGCCAGTTTGTCTTATCTAGGTCAACGACTACACGTTTCTTTTTCTTTTTCTAGAAGCCCATACTTCTGGACCAGTTTTAATGTGCTTTCAGATCTAAAAGACTTGGCAGGGAGAGGTGGGATACTTTAAAGCTAGATTTAAGTCCAAACCAACATCCTGAATCCTAGCAATGGGTTTTTTTCAAGTTGTTTACTTATTTGTCCTGTTTTCTTACATTTTTAAAAGGCCAGAAGGGGCCATGAGCTCTTGTCTTTTGACCTCTTGCATACCACAGAATTTTTGTGTGTTAAGGACTTGTTTGTCTGAGGAGCACCTTCTGGGTACTTTGCTCTTGATCTGAGGATTTCAGATCACTACTTCCCTTGACAGTGTCTTATACAACATGTTGATCACCCTCACATCTCCTCTGAAGTCTAAGGAGAGAAGCAATATCTTTCATCTCACCAGGAGGCTAATAGTAGCTTACTGTGAAGCAGGATAAAACAACCCAACAGCTCGGTGGCCCCAAAAGCACTGCTCTGCCTTTCCTATTACCTTGTCCCCACTTCCACCCAAGCAATTAAATACAACCCTTAAAAAACAACAACAAACTCTCAGCTTGGTTTAATCTGCTTATGGAAGGGTCTGAGGAGTGCCAGAGCCCCAGGCTAGCAGCAAGCCCTTCCCTTATGGCAGCAATCTGTCAGATGGGCTCTATTCCTTGCACACCCATAGCCTCAAAAAGCCAGGAGGGATGAGGAAAGACTTTTGAGCTATATATAAATCCAGGCTAAATGCAGGCTCCACAGGACTGCTTTTACTTATATTTAATTACATCAACAGAGTAGTTAAATGTGCAGTTGCATCCTGGGCAATATAGGGAGGGAAGTGCTGTTAACTCCTGTACAGCATGGAGGGAACATCAGGAGGGTCATAATAGGTCTAATGATTCTCTTAAGACCTCAATTTTCTGTAAGAATTTTAGTTCCTGGGATGCTTGTATAAGATTACTTCTTTGAGGATTATGACCAAGAAATCAGGTATGGCATGGCCATTTTTTGAATAAATATTCTCTGAGTGGTAGGTGGGTGCCTGTTTTTTTTGGCTTGGTTTGAATTGGCTGTGGTGGTCACTTAGTTTCAGCTATATAATTTCCTTGGGCCTTTGGTATACTGGAAATAACCACACTTGACGGTGAACAGAGTAATTTAAATATCATAACTGTTTTTGTCTATTCACAGCTTACTTTCTGTGTGATGTCTGGTAGCTTTCATTAAAAGAGTGTGGCTGAGAAGCAGGGTATGTGCCTGCTGTTTTGCCCTGTTTTGGCTCCACTTCATGGAGTCAGACAAAACCATGGGGAGCAAGCAGTGCCTGCTCCGCTGCAGGGACGGAGAGCTGGGGGAGGCCAGGATGCACTGCAGCAGTTGCAAAGGCCTGTTTGTATCAAAGGGCAAGCCAGATCCATGCCTCAAAGATGCCTACAGGACAAGCAGACCTCCTGAAGACCTGTGAGAGACTCTGTACAGTTTATTAGAAAGGGAGCAAGTCGCTGGAAGTTGTTAGAGCAAGAGTGGAAAGGAAGAAGGATGGATATTGCAAGGTCACCATGTGTGGTGTGGTGGTGATGAGGATATCTTCTTTTTGGCTACTACTCATCCTGGTTTTAAAAACCTGTCTTATTTTAATACGCAGTTTTGTGTGGTTTTGGAGCCAAGTTGTCTCTACGTTGGTGATGTTACTGTAATTATATTTAGGCACTGGGTTTGCAAGAACTTCATACAACAGTCTGAATCTTCCTGTGGTTTTGTATTAACTAGTAGCACTTGCAAGTCAGAAGGAAACAAGACATTCTCTTTTGAGGCTGTTATGTTTCCAAGAGCTAGAAAGCAGATTGTGAAGAAAGACAGAAGAACAATGTTCCAATGTGCCCATCTCCAGCCCTAAACCAGGTTCAGCGTGCATTGCTCAGCCCACTTGATTAACTCCCTTGACCCAGACTCTAAGTCCTCAGATCCTACAGACTCCCATTCTGCAACCTCTCCCATCCCAGAAGTAAAGCTGCATTGCTCAGCTCCGTTCTACCCCAGGCCTTCTTCCAAACCCTGTCCCAGTTCACTTTGTCCTGCCTCCCAGCTCGCTGCAGCTCTTGGGCTCCACCACTGCTGCCTAGCAAGGTATTGTTTGGGGGTACCTCTAGACTGGTTGCTCTGACAAAGCCTGCCCAGAGGAGGCTCAGGGAAAAAAACAGGTGGGGTACAGGCAGATAAAAAGCAAAATGCTATTTTCAGTCATGTCAAACATGGAAAGCTTTATAGCAGGCTCTTTTAAGTTAAAGCTCTGAGATTCCCTCAAAGGGTACTTAGTCCCTTTCTTTTTTTCCTGTGGTTTGAGCTACACCTTTCATAAAAGGAACAATCTTCCTGCATCAACGTATGTATAGAGCACTATGCCAACTATCAATCTTCTCGCTTGCCACATTTTTCCTTCAGTGCAAATTCCAGTAAATCCTTCTGTTAAATAGAGAGGAAAATGTATTATAGATGCTGTAAAAAACACTTTCTCTCTCTTAGCCAAACCACAGTAACCTCATAAAATTAATTAATTTTCCATAATGCATCAGAGATACTGTGATCAATAAAGTGGAAAATAATCTGTGGTAAATTTCTGACATCAGAATTACAAAAAGAATAAAAATGAATGTAATGTATGTCCGATAATTTGCACAAGAGTTAGTACATACTTATGCTATGTCATGAAATCTCTGAAGCAGAAACTGATATCATCTGTACCACAAATGGTATGTGAATCTAACAAAAAGCATAATGCATATCTGGTAAATAATCTGTGTTATCACAGGGAGTTTTTTCTGTTGTTGTTGTTATTATTTATTATCATTGTTTTGCTCTTATATCAACGTAATGCTTTGGACATAGATCTTTTACTAGTCAGACCTTCCTATTGCTCAGCTCAAACTTAGATTTTTCACGGGCATCTTGTTTTAAGTTATTGACCTTTTTTGCCTGTTTTGAGTTTTTTCAGGAGTCTAGAAATATGAATAATGGACTCCTTTCTTCTGATGTTATCCTACTCACTTCACACAGACCCAAGCAGATTGTTATATTTGCATTTCCTCCTCCCTAATAGGCAGGAAAAAGAAAAGAAAAATATTTTCAAAATATTTTCAAAATCCGTGCTGACTGATTAGTGGAATAGAGCTAAATCTCCTACGCTTTTCTGGGGAAACTGGTTTAGCAAAGAAATGGGCAAAGATTCAGCAGAAATCATGTTTCATGCTTAAAGAAAAGGTCTGAAATGCTCACATGAAAACTTTTCAAGGCTGCCAAGTCACACAGGCAGTGATTGTGTTTCATTTTTTGTTGTTCACAAATCTATGAAACACATTTCTAACTTGGTATAAAATTCCTCTGAAATTTCTCTCCTTCCTCTGCAGATTGGTGACTATTCAAAAATGTGCCCAGTGCTTTCAGTCATCCAGGTGCATTAGCCACCCCTGTTCACGATGCTCAGGTCCTTCAGCAGTCTTAGTGGTGATAGTCATGATGGCATGCACCAGCCTTCCCCTTAGGCTAATCTCTTGGTTCACCTCTGCATCACTGCTTGTACAAACGTGCCAAAGTAGTGCATAGCCAGCCACCACTCAGGCACAACTGCCCCATTTCCCAGAGTTACGGTGTTTCCCAAGCTGTTTCTCACTGGCACAGCTGCTAACTTGCTCTTCAGGAATATTCTCAAATCAGAGTCTTTCCTATTCATTCTAGGTTGAAAATGTCAGCATGTGCTGGTCAGGTAGCTCCCAGGAAAACAAAAGGCTCCAGGGATCTTCTTCCTCAGCTCCCTCAAGTGTGTCAGCAGGACAGCAGATTATAGAGGTGAAGCCAGTAATAGTTTTTTGTATTCTTAGTCCTAAAAAACTTCAGCACAGCTGAACTTTGCTCTGGCTCAAAATGCTTTTGCTCTCCTCAGGGCTTTTAACACACTAAGTCTTTCAGTTTTACCTCAAATCTTTTCTTCCCCAAGTAATCTCGCCTGGACTCCTAACAGCTCCAGTGTTCCTTCAGTGAACTCCTTGGCTCAGATGAAGCCAATGACCTAAGTCCTCTGGCCTGCAGGAAAGGCAGGATTTCAACTCTCATTCTTGCAAACTTCCTTCATTTTCACTATACCCCTTCATTTTTATTTTTCATTTCCTATTGCTATTTCCTAAACTTTGTACTTCATTGCTGGTTCATAGAAATATGCCTCAAGTTCTCCATTTCCTTGGCATCTGCTGCTCTTCAGAGGCTCCGCTTCTTAAGTTTTGCAAATGTGCTGGTTGAGGACGTCTGTGTCCTGGTTCAAATAAAATCATCAGAGCCTTTTTACTGGCTGGATACTTTTAGTGCAAAGTCTCACTGCAAAAGTGAATCTTTCCTCAGCTCCCAGAGCTAGCTGACTGTTTCTAACACCATGCAACAATGCCTGTCTTCATATCCTGGCCTTTTTTCTTGCGGTTTAGTCCATTTCTGAAACACTGTTGCTTATGAATGCAAAAAATTCAGGGCATTTGCCTCCTGAATGCAAACTGAACTTCTGATATCCTGAACCATGCTCACTTTTAGCCCTTGAGGCCCAAGTGATGCAACAGGCACAGTCTCAAAGAATGATCTTTCGCTTCACCGGAAGGATGTCCAAGCCTTCTCCTCTTCATGGCTCCTTGACTGGACATGATTGAAGAGCCATGGTTTTGAGAGAGTTATTTGGTGTGTGAATTGTTTTGACTGCCAGTCTACAGCAAGATAATGATCCATCCATAGTGATTGCTCCTTGGATTTAACATATTTGAAGCAGGAGCTTGCAGTTTTGTTCAGAAATGCAAACAAGAAAGAGGAAAGAGAAATACTGGAAGCCTGAGTGGTGTCCTGCTGTCTCCTGTGAAAGGGAGAGTGTACAATACAGAAAGAAAGACTGATTCAGTCAATCAGCTGTCTGCTGGGGTGGTGGATAGTTCCTTCTATAAATGTAGAAACATGGATCATTAATGAAGATCTCTACTTAGAACATGTTGTCTTAAAACCATCACATTGTGAGTCTGCATCACTGCTCCTCTTGTTTTCAGCACATGGAAGACGCATTTATACCACATTGGGATCCCAAACTTTGGAATGTCACCAAAAAGTATCTGTGTTGTATCTGAATTCTGACTCTTTGAGGATTCAAAATCAGTGCTCCTTTGGATGAGGAGCTTGCTGACACTGGTACTGTTCGAAACCTGAGCCTTCAGTTGCTGATTCATATAGCAGCTGGCTTAAAAGAAATGGCAGTTCTGTGAACATGTGTTTTTGAGTTACGAAGGTATCACCTCCTTCCCTGCAGGGTTCAGGAAAAGGTTCTTCTCTCCTTTACTCTCTCTCCTTCCCCATCAAAATTCAGGTTCATCAGAATGCTTTCTATTTAATTTAGTTCACAACTGCTGCTTTTTCAGTCTCAATGCTGTTAATGTTTCTTCCAGCCTTTCTAAATGATAGAAAGTCATGGTTTTCTTTGGGGTGTGGAAGGTGGTGAACAAAACTCAGCTACTCTCTGAAAACATATTTAGAAAATGGAATTTGTAAATGCTGTCTCTTGTGGCTGGAGTTACAGCAGCATTATTTTGATTCCAGCCTCTCAGTATTAAACAACATCTTGAAAAATCAAGAGCTGGGTGAAGGATCTTTTAAAAGCTATATGCCATGACTGTTTTACATTCTTAAGATGTATTATTCTAAAGATACCTAGTGGTTTGTGTCTAGATTATTTAACCGGGACACCTGGGTAAATGCACAAGCATACAAAAATGAATAAAGATGAATCTGGCCATTTCCAATTCCCTTTGAGAACAAACCTGATCAGTTATAAAACAGTAATTAGTAGTCAGCAATTAATTAAAATTTAATCTTCTTGAGTAGGTGATAAGAAAATAGGTGTGAGTCATGCTAATCATGTCTAGGCTAAACTCAGAAGAACAAGCTTCTATACTCTTTCCCTGTCAAGTATCAGGTTTTGTAGCATCATTTTGCTGGGTTTGAGTTTCCCTTCTGCTTCCAAGTTGAAACCTGCAAAGGCTGGATGTGAACAAATAGCCCAGCAGCAGTATGAACTGGGCAGCCAACGGCACTTGAACCTGAGAGTCCCCTGCTGAAGAACTAACACAATTGTTTGGTGTCTCTCAAACACCATTTTAGTTGACTTGTCGTTTGGGAGTGGTCCTTGCAGTCAGCCATCTCCCTGGTCATGTCCAAGCACTGCTTTGGAGGGAGGTGGTGGAGGAGCCCTGAGCAGAGCCACTGTGTGAGCCAGCAGTTAATCAGCGTAGACATTCATGCTGCCAGTGCTCAGCCTCACTCCTGGCCCTCTTGCCTTTGGCAGATAGGCATAGCCTTTGACTCATCTAATGATGCCCTAGGGTATATGTGGTTTGTTTCTGCAGCTCTGATACATAAAATCAGTTTAATAATGTAACATTTGTATCCTTCCCTTCAGACTGACCTCTCCATGAGACCTCGAATTGTATTTGAAAAGTCGTTGTAGGCCAGAGTATGGTAAGAGGTCACATCTGGGGTGCTGTGTCCAGCCTAGGGCTCCTGAGCACCATAAAGGCATGCACTTGTGAGTCCAGTGAGGGGCCATGAAGATGATTAAAGAATTAGAGCATCTGATGTACAAAGCAAAGCTGACAGAGCTGGAGCTGTTGTCTGGAGAAGAGAAAACTTAAGAGGGATTGTATCAATGTGTATAAAACCCTGATGAGGGAATAAAGAAGATGGAGCCAGGCTCTTCTCAGTGGTGTCCAGTGAAAGAACAAGAGGCAATAGGCACAATCTGAAATAGAAAAAATTCTATTTAAACATGGGAAAATAGCTCTTTTCCTCTGAAGGTGGTCAAACACCGTAACAAGTTGCCTAGATAGGTTGTGGAGTCTCCATCTTTGGAGATACCCAAAGTCTGACTGGACAAGGCCCTGGGCAGCTTGCTCCATGAGACCATGCTTTGAGCAAGGGTTTGAGTGGGATAATTGCCATAGGTCCTTCTACTGCAGGGGTCCTCAAACTTTTTAAACAGGGGCCGGCGCGCGGATGAAGTGGCAGGCAGCCATCTGCGGCGGCTTGGTTCCCCCCCCAACCCCCAGCGGGGGGGGGGGGGGGGGGGGGCAGGGGGGTCTGTAAATACCGGGGGCGGATTGAGGACCCTGGGGGGCCGTATCTGGCCCACGGGCCGTAGTTTGAGGACCCCTGTTTTACTGTCAGCTGCCCTGTGATGCTGTGAATAGAGAAGGATGTATTATTTCGTACAGAAAAAATTCTCAGGAAAGTAAGTCTACAATTTTTTTAGCCTATTTGATACGTATGGAGGTACTGCTGTCTTACACTGTTAGATGTTGAAGGAGAAACATCTGACTTTGTTGTGCTTATGAAAATTATGTACACACAAATACTGTACATATTTTGTTTTTTAGAATTGGTGTTAGCTACAAGTTCTGCAGGTTTTTTTCTCCCTGTCTCTCCTTGTGACGGAATGGTGTGTCACAGCCACCATTTTCAGCCTCACAGTGCTGAGAAAGTAACTGTCATAAACAGGAGGTCCTTTGAGGGGGAATGAAGAGAAGCTGCATCTCCCCTGATGTGCTAGGCAGCGCAAACAGCTCTGCAAGGCTTCCTTGCCCCTGCTCGGGCTCTGGTTCTGTGGCCAGCAGCAAAATTTGTGTTCACAAGTGAAAGAGGCAATTTTGTAAAGGGCAGCCCTTGCAGCTGGAAGCAGCAGCTAGCTGTACCATCACTTCTCTTCTCCAAATTTTCTCCAGTCAAATATCCAGAAAGTTTTGCAAGATTTAATGTGTGAGTATGCATTTTAAAAAATAATTAATAGCTTGGGGACTGAAGCTGACTTGAAACTGTAAGGTCATAACTGAAGGTCACAAACTGAAGAACTGCTGTGGGTATAATGTGTGCAGGAATGATGGACAAAACAAGCAGGAACTGTCAGACCAGGAGAGATGATACAAGGAAAATAAAGAATGATAATCAGGAAAAAATACAAGTTATAGGAACTAGCTATACTAGTGCTGACACTTAAAATAATGTAGTCTTGTGTAGGAGAAGGGCAGGGATAGAAAATATTTTTAATGATGATCATGTGCTTTTTCTGTGTTTTCCCCAAGGGTGGTGGAGTATTTTCATAAATCTATGACTAATTTTTGAGTTCTGGATCTCAAGCCAACTCTCAATTAGCTAAACCTTTTAGTATTTTTAGTAAGAGTAATGCATGGATTCTTTCAGCCAAGTTAGTCGCACACATGAACACAAATTTTTTACTAAGCAGTCTATTATTCATGAAGGTTTAGTAAATACGTTAGTAAAGAGTAAATATGGTTAAGGAGGTCAACAAGGAGTTAGTACTTCTTTCTATAATAAAAATGATCATATATTTGATGTGATAGGTCAAAACTTACCCAGAACTAGGACAGAAAATAAACTGTGCTTTTACACACAAAATGCCTATCTTTAGATGTGAAAGACTTGGCTTCATTTGTAGAAACATTACAGAGCACGGAAGACATTTTTTTGGTGAAGCTGAGGACTTCCCTGTGTAATTAACTGGTGAGTAGCAAGGCTGTTGCTAAAGGGAAGTGACCCAGCATGCTGGTATTGCCTGGCTGAATATGAATCTACTAAGAGTGTCAGTCATTTTCATAATAATGAACTCATGATATGACTTTGATATTAATTTTTATTGTATTTTGTATCAATCCTTTAAACTTTTTGTAATGTTATTTTGTTAAATGATAGAATTATTATAGTTAATTATATACACTACTTCTGATTTTTTTCTCTTCTTTATGTTAACTTCTTCAAGCTCCACATTTTCTTCTGAAGTCTTTCAAATCTGTGAAGCTCTATAAAGAAATCTTTCTCATATTCATATTGAAGTAACTGAGCTATGTTGTGTCTTGAAAATTTTTATCAAGTATTGCAATAAATGGAAGTCTTAGCTGATGCAGATAAACATTCTCCATCACACTAAGAATTATGCTGTATAACAAACCCTGTGGGTAAGTAGCATGATTCTCATTCTTAAGGCTTTGAAAACTTATCACTGGACAAAGCAGTAAAATCTTACAGTAGACTATGTCTTGGCAAAGATACTTCATGGATTTAGTTACTATGTAACAGAGATTTATTCATTTCAGGCTTCCTGGGTCCCTGCTAACGATTCTTTTTGTCATTTCGTACCATTACTAGTAACCCTATGTCCAATTAAAAGGAATTGTTACAAGACTGTTTCCAGATCAAACTCTTCACAGGTACCTATTTCTGTGCTTCTAGTATAAAAATCTAGATTTGAGAGCTGTAAAATTTGGATTTAACCTGTTTTATCTGTATTGCAGTACAAACATGATCTGTATTTTGGGTTGCATTCACATACATCTCATGTATTTATTTTCTGTCATTAAGACACTCTATACCTCCTTGCTAAAACTCTAAGTGTGGAACTTACAGTACAACATGGGAATTGAGAAAGTGGAATAAATGTGGTGATATGTAGACTTTTACGGTAGCATGGTGGCTGTGCTGTTACAGTCTTTCTTACCCAGTCTCTGTGGTCCAGTAGAGCTTGGGACAGTCCCCTCAGATGTACTTTGACCTCCCCCTGTCTCTCCTTCAAGAACAAACCATGAAGAGTGAGTGGCCAACCGAAGACCTCTGCTATCCTCACTCACACGATCATTAAATTGAAAACATAGCCTTCTCGGCTTGCCTGTCAAGAAGCAGCATCTTGTATAGCAAATCCAAGATCCTTGTGTTTTTGAGAGATGTAAATAAAACACAATAGATACCTCACAGCAGGAAAAGGTTTTGTTTGATTGTTTGTGTTTTGCTTATTGACAATGTTTCCAAACCCACACTGCTGTTTTGTTCATGACCATATTCTGACCCTCTGAATTAATCTCTTTTTGTTCATACTGCAGCACCACTGAAAGGCTCCAGCCTTGTACATGGCACTGAACAAACCTGTGATAAAGGGCTGAAGAACTTTTCCCTCCTCTCAAATGATGTGAAGTGAGTAGCTCTAATGGTTGGAAGAGGTACGAGGCATAGTAGGCAATAGGTGTGTTCATGGTCTGTTTGAGTTTGAGCCCATTCTTGTGGGTAACCAAAGCAGTGGAGATGTGATGACACATTTTGACATATACTAGTCCAAAAGTAAAAATACCCCTTCAACTCCAGGTGCGCATGCTGCTGTCAGGAACTAAAGCAGTCACTGTGACTTCACTGTGGCTAGATGGAGATAGCACAGTTTTAGCATATATCACGCTTGTATCTTCATTTTTGTTGTGTGGATGTATAGAATCATATATGAGACTGCACAATAAACTGTCAGGACTCTGCATGCCAGCTGCCTAATGCCTGTCAATATTTTGTCAGCTTTTGTGCAGAGACAATTTAAGGAGGAAAGTGAGGCAGGATGAGGAGACCAATGACTTGATTTTCATCACAGCTATTTTCCCTCCACTGCCAAGTGGGTTTGGCAGACTAAAGCTGGGGTGCTGAGCTGGCGATGCTGTTGCAGCTGTATAGTTTGTTCTGCACAGAGCAGCAGGACTGTGCCAGGAGTTGTGGTGGATGTAAGGTGGATTCAGAGAGGAGCCAGACCAGTAACAGCAGGGGTAGGTAGTCTAACCAGCAGGATGCAGTAATCTCAATCCTCAGTGAATCTGTGCTGCAGAAAGCAGCAGACCTTAATCTACAAGGGCAAAAGAAGTTTCTCAAGGACTACTAGAGGTATTGATTGAATCAGATCTCTGACCGGTTTTGCTAGAACCTGGCAGCAAGCCCCTGCTTTGCTAGCAAGGGATGTGTACCCAAACTCCCATAGGGGTCCCCTCCTCTTGCAATAACTTGATTTAGGGTGAGAGTCTGGTTTATGTACTGCTTTGGTGCTGAAAGGTGTTTCCTACTGTTGAAAGCAGAACAGAAAATTTCTAGAAAATTACAAAATGCTTAAAAAACAAAACATTGGTTTTGTACACCTTAATAGAAAGGTAATAATTGGGGATTCTTCCTTAATTAAAATAATCAGACTACAAAGGCATTCTTTTTTTTAACCTGCTCTTCTGTGGTAAACCTCATATTTTATTGAATATATTTTTTAATATTTTTTTTGTAGATCTGAGAAGATCTAAGATTGGTTGAGTTGTAAAAGATGCTTTGCAAGGTGTAACTTGGGCCCAGCTCTTCTTATTTCAAGTCAAATACTTTTCTGAAATAGAATAAGGTTTTGTTTGTGGATTTTTGTGGAAATGACAATAAGCATGGAGTCTGTAAAAAAGAAACCATATGGTTTGGGGTACCCTGCCTTCAGCAGACGCTATGTTGGTAATTATTACCCTGAAAGCATGTATCAGATTCATGCTAATCAAATCAGATCTTAACCCCCCATCACGTAGTTCTACTGCGTCATTTTGTGATCCATAGCATAAGCAGACAGTCTTTCTTGGCATTCAGACTAATCTTAGATGTTTCCATTATTTCTGTCGGCCATACTAATGAAGAAAACATGAATGGCCAACTAACTGACACAATTAAGATGGAAATTTTGAAAGTACACCTCTCAAAACCCTATTACTAGCAGACTATATCCTTTCTTACTTACACATTGGCCAGATCTTGTAACTTCTACTTCTTGATAGAGCTGCTTTCTCCTGGAAGCCTCCACTTTCTACAATCCCACAAGCTGCGTGCAAGGATGTACCAGTCCCAGGTGGCTGTCTGTTTGCTGCTGGCCAGCACCATTCAGTCAGGTCTCCTGCTGAAGGGTCCGTGAACTGTCAGCAGGTCCAGCTGGATACCCACACAGTGGCATCAGGGACCTGACTTGCATGGTCATCCTTCACTTCTGACCATGGTGCTGGCAGTATCAGGAGGGGAGCAGCTGCAGGATTTCCTTTTTGGAAGTCAATAAGAGAACCAACTGAATACGGACTGTGGTGACTTGGTTGTTGACACGCATCAGTTGTCCACTAAGTGTAATGGCTGACCATGCTGTTGATGTTCTCATCCAGTATCACATATGTGTGCATATTGGAATACATTTAATCAGCTCTTGGTAAATTGTTCCTTTTCCAAGGGGAAAATATTAATATTTTCAAGAATAAGAATACCCAAACACTTTTTCTTATCTCCTGCTAGATTTCTTCGTTGGAAGGGCAAACTTCCATAGACAAGGGGTGGGGCTTTCACCCCACATGCTGCTTAGGAGCAAATCTCCCCACCTGAAACAGTAGTTCTGCATTAGATGCCTTACCTCAGAAGAGCTGTCATTTCTTTAGGGTTAGTGGCACTAAAAATGAACCCTGGAGCAAACACCTGAGCTCTGGAGTGGGGGTGGAAGTTGAGGTACGTTGTCTTCCTCAGTGATTTCCATGCAGTATTTTCAGGCAGTTCCCAGTTCAGCAGTGCTGTGTTGTGGGATTGATTGTCTGAGGCAGTGAACCTGGGTTTGAAAATTAGTTTATTCCCCAAATAGCTCTTTCTTCAGAACAAATAATGATACAAAATGATTCTTATGTTTGATGTGGAGACTAATGTGGAAAATACCAACTCATTCAGGGTCAAACAGCAGCATGAAAGTATGGGACACAGTGTAATGCTCCCACGTGACTGGCTAGGGCAGTGGGCAAAAGCAACTGCGCAGAGCAAAGCCGGGACTGGCACCTGGGCTTCCTTCTGTGCACCTTCAGTACCGCCAGCCAGCACAGCCTGGCTGCTCTCTGGGGAACTAGCGCTGCACACTGCCTAATCTGAACCTATTTCCCAAGCTGTGGGAAGGAGGCTGTGACCAGTAACAGACGGTGTCGTCTTCTGCCAAAGCTCAAATCCTCAGGAAAAATATTGATTAACCACTTAGGCAATTTTGTAAGAGCAAGTGATGAAAAAAAATGCTTTATTTAATGAGTTCTACAAACATTATAAAACCTGTTACTGGGCCAATGTTATTTAGCTAATTCTGTTACCGCTATTGTTGAACCTCTTTCGTTGGTTTGTTTGTTTGTTTTTCCTAGCATTATTCCATCTCACCTTACTCATTTTACATATTAACTGAATTCATTAGTGGAGCAGAGATTTGAGCCAGCTGGATTTTACTCAAACTGGATTATCTCACAGGGACATGCAATCCATCAGACAGGCTAAAGTAAACACTTTTTTGGGTCATAGTCTTCCTACAGGCCAGCCCATTTAAAATCCTGTATGAGATCACTGAAATCTCTAGGTACGTTACATGTTTACCGTTGTAATGTGGGGACATGTCAGGAGCAAAAGGTCTGCATCCAGCAGCCGGCTGCTCCTGCCTCAGCCAACCATGGCTGCTGGGAGTGGGCAGGCACCCCTGCTCCTGCCTGGGTGCTGGCATGTGGCGCCGGACTCTGCATCCTTTAGTCATTAAAAGCATTTCCCATCTAATGGCAAGGCACACTTTAAATAGAAATGGGATATTCCTATTTCGGTTGTATGGACATATATATGTTTTTGAAATACTTTAAGGGATGGATCTATTTCCTATTCTTCTGTCAACACAAGCCAAATCTCAAAGGTGTGTGTGATGGAACACCTGTGAATCCAACCCCACTGGCAAATGGAAAGCTGTCAACCCTCTATTAGCAAACAGTATTATCATCATGGATGCTAGTCCTGCCAAAACTGGGTGTTCAGGTATCCCTGCTTGTCCTGCAAGCCCCCTGAGGTCAGTGGAACCCCTCACAACCCCACTCCAGTGGGGAAAGCCCTGTCCTGGCCCTCCAGCTACACCAACCACTGTGAGTGAATTCATGTGAATCGTTAGCCTAATTTGCTAAATTGTCCATAAATAATTCCTACCAGCTGCACATTGCTCAGCACCACACCTCAGTATCTATGGAGCTGCTGTCTGCTGTGGCATAGAGAGGGTCTGAAAGCCTCTGCGCTGCATGGGGCTCTCGCTGTCGCAGCAGGGATTTGCTCCTTTGTTTGTGGCTGGGAAATGGACAAGCTGCAGCCCAACTGGGAGCATTCAGTGGCAGCTCTGATTCTCATTTTCCTGCCTCTGGTGCTGCCAAGGCAGCAGCTTCTTTGTGAGGCAGAAACATGAATTATGTGTTTCTCTTCCAGCCACCCTGAATATCCAAAATACCATACTGAGATTTACTAAGAAAAAAGCCCTTAAATACATATTAAAATCATTGTAATAATTAATCTTTCTTCTCCCCCCACCCCCCACCCTCCCACCCCCCGCCCCTCTATTTGCAGAGAGTTATGGTTTGGGGTAATCTAGAGCAATGAGAAGAGAGGTAGAAGATCTGCTTACAGCTCACTGGAGGGACTTCATGCAGTAACATCACTCTGAAAAGTGTCATTGCAACAAAATGTTTTATGAAGGGAACTGGGTACACAGGAACTGTTTAAAAATGGAAAAAATGTGATGTTTTCATTGTCTTCTGGAACAGCTTTTTTAAAAGTATATTATATTGAAACCAAACAGCCTGGAAAATGCTTTGGCATTTTACTAGGAAGAAAACCAAATTTTTGGGCTTTTATCCAGCTTAAAATAAGGTCAAACTTCAAAATGTGAAACCCTTTTCTGAACTAGAATTTCCATATATCATATGGCCATGATTTTATTGTCCGTGCCCTAATGTTGCAAGAACAGGATGTGAAGGCAGTTGCAAGCTGTTTTTGTTAGTGGTCAGATTCAAGGAGAGTTTATTCTTCCACACATTCAAATTTTCTAATCCTCATCTTTTATTATTTTTTCCAGCTGCTGAGAGATTTTCTACAGATTTCCTATTGGGAGGGAAATTCAACTTATATATGGAAAGGAGGAAAGTCAGAATGGGAAGCCAATGTCAGATTAAAGAGAAGGTGTCTTGTCAGTGTTACACATGTGGCAGGGAAAGGGCACAACTGACTAATCTTCCCTCTGCGTGAAATCCTTCAGATTCACCCCTTGTATGGTCCCAGCCTTGTGACACAATCTTGATTAAATTTTGATAGTCAAAGAAATGTCATAGAGCCCCACCCTGGTTTTCTCCCCTTCTGAAATACTCCTTGGGAAGGATCTCTGCTCAAATCATTGACTGAAGTCATTGAAGGCAAACATTTCCCTGGCTCTCTGATCAGATTGCGCTGCATGGTAAGCCACGGTCCAAAGCACACCTATTTTTCCTTCTGTTTCACTGACCTCACCTGTCAGCCTATTGCTGTGTACACTGGATATTGTGATCAACACAAGATGCAAAGTGAAGAAGTGTCGTAAGTCCTTACAGTAATGTAGACAAACTCCTTGGAAAGGCCCCAACTCCTTGTGTCTTTAGTACTCAAGCGTTTTCTGAGCTTCTTCTGCCAAGGTTTCCAACTTTGTTTTCAGGCAGCTGTGCACGACCACTGCTGCTACAGAGCCACTGTGGTGGGGGTGCTGTATGTCACAAAATAACCCTCCCCTTTCCCACTCCCCATCCTCACACACCATCCCCTCACGCAGGGGACAATGTCTGGGTGTATCGGTGTTGTAGGGGCTTCTGTTGCAGCAGCCTTTCTGGATGCTTTTGGCAGCTGCCACAGCTTATAGTAGGCCCAAAGACCAGATTATCCAAGATGAACAGGGCTGCCTCGGGAAGGGAAGGGTACTGCTGTGCTGCGCATCTGGGTGTAGGTGATAGGGTACTCTGTCTGATTGTGTAAATGTCAAGTTACATCCTAAACATGCTTGCAAGCCTTTTGTGTGCTAAAGGTGACTCCACTGAAATGAATCCGTGTCTCACCTTTTAAAATCTCTCTCTATAGACTCTCATTTGATAGGGCACAAGCATTTTTAATCTGCTCTGAAACTGGAAGCCCAGATTCCTTATCAGGATGTCTTCTTCATGCTCTTTTTGCTGGTCTTCCTTCTCCTATGTATTTTCTCTAGTACCAATTCAGTGTATATTTTTGGAAACTCTACCCTCACCAGACACCTTAAACATTTCACAAATCATGCACATAATCAACAACATATCATCCAGTTGCCACAAGCTAACTATTCTTCTGCATGATCAAATCACAACATCCCCTGTGTTTGTCAGCTACCTAGGAAATGGATTTAAAAGGCAACTGTATTCTGACTTCTATTCATTTGTCTGGAGCATTCCACAAGCCATGCTAACAATTACAGAAATCAGCCTTTTTTAATGCTAATTGATGGTATTTATTGATCACTGGCCAAACTTCTTTTGAATAATCAGTATTTAATTCTGTAGTTAGTATCTTTTACTGGGTGCTATTATAAAAATCTGACCAATGAAGTCCTTTAAAAGAGTCATTTTACAGTGTCCCTCCTCAAAATTCAGCTTATTGCCTTCACTGCCAAAACCACACTGAAACTTTCTTTAAAGGACTAGAATTAGATGGAACATTGGGGTTTTGTTTGATCCTTGACTAACTCGGTGTACTTTAGGAGCAGTGTTGTTATCAGCTGACCCTCCCCATCACTGGGACAGCCTTGGGGCACACTGCTGAGTGTGTTTGCTCTCTGTGCCCTTGCCAAGCCAGTTGCATGCCTGTGACCACGCCCTCCCATCACATCCTTTCTTCTGCCCCACCTTGTGAGACAGTGTACAGAAACAGGATGGACTCATGGCTCATCATTTTCACTAAGGTTCTTTATTGCTGCCTTGCTGCGTGGGCAAAACAAATGCAGTGAGATTTAGATGACAACCCCCAGCTAAGCCATCCAGAGCTGCCTGTGGATTCCTGAGTCAGCAGCATCCCGCTCCCTGCCTGGTTGAAGGGGAAGTGAGCAGCCCTGCAGCCTACTGATGCGTTGCCCCACAGCCCTGAAGCTGGACCCATGGGCTCCACATGTGGCCTCCCTCCTTAGAGTGGTCCTGCTGCAACTGCACCTTCTGAGCTGGCAGGGTGGCATGGGACACTACTGTCAGGTCACCATTCATCTGGTCTGGTGCACTGTCAGCTAAGTGATCTCATCTTGACCTTGTCAAAAAAGCACATCCACAGCCTGAAAGGGGATAGATCCCATCTGTCTCCTAGCAGCGACATGCCTGGTCTTCGCTTATATGATAGATGCTTTCTCATGCCCAATGTTATGTTAGCTAGGCTCAACAGCCAGAAAAAATTTAGTGATTTCAGAGAGACTGTGATAGCTCTTTGCTCAGCTAGGTCTGTTTGCCTGCCATAGGCAGGATATAATCAGTGTTAAAGACACTAAAGAACAGCCAGGGAAATACTACCTGTATTCTTGCTCTATAGATGCAATCTGATATGGGTCTGTTGAGCTGCTTTAATGACATAGCATTTCTATGTGAGATTTGATCCTAGGGCACTCTCGATATATCAGCTTTATACTGGCTGACAACAACCAGCTACTCATAAAAAGGTTAAGCTACAGTTTATTCCAAGCCTGGAAATAAATGAACTCCCTCCAATATACTGGGCTGCTTCATTTCTTCCATCACTCATCTCTGGCAGCAATATTAGTGTCAAGATTCTCTTGACATTTTTCATGTGTCTGGCCACAGATGTCCTCAGCCCATTAAAGCTGTTTTGAGATAGGGTGAATATATTTAGAACAGAACAGAACAGAACAGAACAGAACAGAACAGAATAGAATAGAATAGAATAGAATAGAATAGAATAGGATAGAATAGAATAGAATAGAATAGAATAGAATAGAATAGAATAGAATAGAATAGAATAGAATAGAATAGAATAGAATAGAATAGAATAGAATAGAATAGAATAGAATAGAATAGAATAGAATAGAATAGAATAGAATAGAATAGAATAGGAGTAGAAGTATTTGGGTTGGAAAGGACCTTTAAGATCATTGAGTCCAACTGTTAACCTAACACTGCCAAGTCCACCTCTAAACCATGTCCCTAAGCATGTATTTCTGTCCTTGCCATACACATTTCTGACAGTTTTAACTTCCAGGGTACTCTTTGTTCTGCATTCACAGTTTCAAGGAATCAAGTGTTTCTGAACGGCTAGGATCTTCTCATCTTTTAAAGGAGTTCTGCATATTCCTCATCTAGGCAAGATCATATTGCTTTTGGCATTCAGATAGGATGGATTCAGTTAAGTCCTCACTATGCCTGATACATATTGGTGTCACTTGGAGTAAACTCATCTCTTGGCCAAGTTTAGCATTTAGCATACCATAGTTTTCTACAGGTACTGCACAGGGCTATGGGGTAAGATACAGACATAGAAATCATAATTTGGAAAATAATGGTCATCTCAAAGACAACTGGTCGTGGCAAAAAGTTCAGCTGCCTGGCAGAGTGTTGTCATGCAGCAGTAAGGCAAAGACTGAAGTTACTCACAGAGCAAGAACATAAAACTTTCTAGCTGCTTAGGGCTGTGAAGGAACTGTAGTTTACTAAGAAGAGGTGTTCCTACTCGTGTGCCATCCTCCTCAGGACAGTGAGGGCATTCCTCTTACCCATCAGAGGCATGACTCAGCTCAGTAACCCAGCTTGCAAATATTCACTCTGCTTCTGCCAAATGACATGTTCTGGGTAGAGGGTAACAAATTGCATCCTTAAAGGCTGAGGTTCCCTGGCTTAGTCATGGGGACAGAGCAACAAAAAGACAGAAACTAAATTCTGTTATTTGCTTCCCTGTTCTCTGTGGTGCTGGGGGGGTGCTGCTGCAAGCACAGGGGCTTTCTCACTGTGGATACTGCATGTGGTGCATGGCCAAAAAGAAATTGCAAAAAGTAGTGGAGAGATTAAGGTCCAAAGCACACACGCTTGTTTTGCAGCACCTTACTGCATAAACCCACATTCTCTACATGTTAACTAGGCACGATTCAAATTGTGAGGCATTTGCTAATTGACATGAAACAAGTACTTTCGTGTAAGGGGCAACATGATTGCCTCTGTAGTACAAGCTCCAACAAGAGGATTGCTCTGGGTCCATCAGCTGAATTGTCTTGCAGGTGTTAAAGCCTGCTTCTACTCACCTCCCTGCCCCGGTCCACATTAGAGGTGACCTCCTACTCTTGTGCTTCCATAAAAGGCCCTGTTTGAGTTTAAAGTGCAATTGGTTGGCTTGGTATTTGCTTTATTCTGTTCATTTATTCAACCTTAAGCTTGAAATTGCTCTCATCTACACTTGGAAAGCTAACCGTACATATCTCTGAAGTCATATGCAATATAATTTTCCAGATACTCAATTTCACTCTTCATGTTCCAAAATGTAAATAAGATGTATGGAAATATATTCAAATTCCTGTCATTTGGAGTGACGATTAAATTATAACCAAACCAACAGAGTATAGATATTAACTCATCCCTGTGGCTCTACCTCCCTAATGGGTCCAAATCAAAGGACCTGTAGCTACTGCATATCCATTTATTTCACTTCAGTTGCACTTAAGAGGTAATAAAAGTATATTTTATCTTTGATGAAAAATTCAAAAACATATTTAGCTTTTATTTCTCTGGGACATGATCTGGGATACAAACCTATCCTGTGTATCAGGCTTTGGTGGCTTGCTGGAGCGTAAGTGTTTTGGAGGTAGAACACTGTGTCCCATCTTATACTGCAGGTCCATTTCCCTTACTGTTAAAACTAAGAAACTGTTCCTAAGGAAAGAAATTATTTATTATTTGTATTCATTATTTCTGTGCTGAAGAAACAGGCAACTGTGCTAGCTCTTGTTTGTGCAGGCAGTGCAGCCTCACTCCTCTTCAAACAGCTCAGACCAACTCTGTAAACAGCTCAGAAACACTTTGACACCTGGCAGCTGGGTTCCGTGAGCCCGTGTGCCAGAGACACCTGCCAGACACCTCTGCAGTACTGTGCTGCCTCTGAGTCTTGGATGCCCTAGCCAGCACCCTCCCTCCTTCCAGCTGCCGCTCCCTGTGGGGAGAAGGATGCCGCTGTCAGCGGGGAAAAACTGCCTGTCTGGCACCATTTTGACTGGTGGTTCACGTAAGCCAGGCAAACTCTAATCAGATCTGCAGATCTGCTCAACTCCAATATGCCTGATTGGAAACCAGATTGTCCCTGGTGGGTCAGACTGACCTACTTCCCTTCTGCCCATGGCCCAGCCTGGAAGAACGGCCAACTTCCTTCCCTGCTGCATGTCCTGGCACCCCATGGCCACCCCCAGTGCCCTTCCACCTGCACGGTAACACACCTTATCCTCTGATGCAACACATTTCAGCTCATAATAAAGTTATTGGCTCATTCCCTCTGTGGAAAGATCACTGTCATATGATGTGGGAGCATCTTGTGCTCCCGCTGGTGTCTGGCTGCTTTGCACGGGGAAAGGAGCAAGGCAAGAAGAGTTAAGAGAGCATCTCCGCCTGCAAAGGCAGAGATTTTTGCATTTAGCATACAGTTTTCATTTCCCGCAGCTAATGCTGGGAGCTGCCAAAAGAATTCCTTCTTATGCCAACTTGAGCACATCAAAATGTCGTTTAATACAGAGTCCAAGTTTGGCCGAAGCTGTTTTGATTCAGTAATGTCTCTTACAAATACATGCCAAAGTATCCAGTTTTCCAGTAATAACTTCAGCACTGGCACTATGACTTTAAAGAGCAAATATCAGGTTTTAAAACCTATAATGAATGTGTTTGCAATTAGCTGTAATTATTAGGTCACTTTTGTAAATTTTATCTTTCAAATTTAAGGGCAAGTGTTACCTAAAAAGATACAAGTGTATGTTGGACAGGCATTAATTTGCTTTGTAAAGCAAAATTGGACAGAGAAAAACAAAAAATTGCCTAATGTAAGACACAGAGAAATGCACCTGCCTTTATAGAAAACTATCCACTCTAGCACCTTGTTCAGCACACAACACAGACAAGCACTATGATATTTCTGCGCATCTTACTTGACCCTCAAACACACTATTAAGAGATTCAAAGTAGGTTTTCAAGTGTGCAAAATTCAAGAAGCAGTAACATTTACATTTTGGTTAGGGAACTTCCATCTGAAAAATTCAGATTCAGATTCTCAGTTCCTCCGAGGTTTCTGAACATTTAACTTTTTTGGTTTCAGAGATGTTGTCAACCACCTCAACAAGGGAAGGTTCCCACTTCTTTATTTTCATCTCTTCTTATTTCAGTGATTATAAAGTGAGGAAAAACTTTAATGAAATATATCTTTGTGGGAAGTAAGTAACTTCTGGCAGGAATAAAATGTGATTTCTTAACAGGCACTGTGGAGCAATGAACTTATTCATCAGCCAGTTCATATCTAGCCATGTACTATGGCTGTGTCCTTGAATGTGGTTTTAAATAATGTCTGAATCTTTCATTATCCTGTTCCTTTCATCGCTTTGCTCCTCCACCCCTGCAGTCCCTTTCCAAATTGTACATAGATCCTCAGTCCAGGATATAAAGTCAAATTCATGTTCCATAAACAACACAACTCTACAGGCTTTTCCCTTTATTTGGGGCTAAAATTTAGAGCAGTTAGTATCCAACACTTAAAATATAAACCCCCCTGAAAGAGCTGTACATTTTTTCAGGAGCTCAGCTTTATTACTGCTGTCTGTGAATACCATTTTCACTCATATACTCTTGTCTGCTATTGAAATGTGAACACTGAGAAGATTTGGGAAGGTGTTTCTTAACTATACTGTTTATTTCATTGTTAAAAATGAAGAATTTGCTGAGTAATCTGTTTAAAACTGTCTGTTTTCACAGAGGAGGCTCAGCTTGGACCGCAGCCAGTCTATTAATGCAGGAAACTGGTCAGCTTGTACAGAATATTTGCTAGTCCTTGCAACACTGAAGTTCCACTAAAATGTTCCCAGTAAATTAACTGCAATACTAGAGAAGGCGTCACATTCTTCTTTTTTATTTAGTCATGAAAAAGAACACATTTTAGTTTTCAGCACAGTTTACACTGAAAGCATACATACATAAGGCTCTGCCTTAGTCTGCTGTATTAGTTGTCTTGGTGCATTACTTACTGCAACCACAGAAGTTCCCAAGAAACAATTATTTTGAAAGGAACAAGTATTGGAAGTGCACATTCTTGATGAAAGTATCGATAATAAAACATTTCTCTTAGTACATTAGCAATGGTGAGAAGGTGGAGAGCAAGGCAGAGCTCCACAGTCAGCTCATCCTCCAGAGGGACCTCCCACCCTTGCTCCAAGAGCCACTTTGTCTGTTAAGATGCCTATTAATAATTTGAACAATGATGTGAGGAATGTGGTCTGTTGAAGCAGGTAGAATCATACATTATGAATTACAAATTTCCATTTGTGTTTTTCCATCAGTTACAATGCTGTACTTCATCCACAGCTACTCAGATGGAGTCAGCTCATGTGTCTGATGCCAAACCTGATTTCCTTACCCGGAGCAGACTTGGTCCCTTCTTGCTCAACTCACAGGCAGAGCAAAATCAGGCTCATTGAACAGAACCTGAGATGTCTGCATTGTTGAAAGAGCATCCCATTTTTTTCAGACTGCCTCCAACCCAAGAAAATACACTTCAGTTGTGTATTTGGCCCTGGAAAGCCGCTGTTTTTAAAGAAACTGGGTATGCATGTGTACAGTAGGTCATCTTTGCACTGAAGTGTTATCACCTTGATATCCACTTAGATATCTGCCTAGTATAGACTTTTATGAATTGAAGGTCAGGCTAACTCAACAGTGCAACAAAGTGGAATGGTAAGGCTTAATCTGTCTTCATCACACTATTCTCCATACTTATATAGATCTCACTTGTGTCTTTATGGGTTGGCATATCAACATCTCAATCCAGTATCCTATTCCACACAAGATTTACTTGGTGTTATCATGTGATGTCAACTCCCTGGCCTGTCTTTGGTTCAGAACAAATTCTGTTCTGTTTTAGCTGATATTGAAATACTTTTTTCACCTAATAGGATCAAAGACTTTTCTTACTGATGGACACCTTTTAAGTAATCATCTTAGAAAAATTCACCAGGTGTGCAATCACCTTTGAAATACAAGGAAGAAAGAGGTAACATCTTTTATCAGAGTAAATAATGCAATTGGATAAAAATACGTGCACTTCTGTGTATGCAACTCCCTCCATTATATTCTGAAGAGTTAGATAAGAAAGATTTTGCATATCCCAAACCTAATGCATTAGTATTCTATTTCTTCAAGTGTTAGTTGTTACATTTATGAATATTGCCTCTTTTATAGTCTTAGACCATCATGACAATAACTGCACTAGGACTTTAAAACTTAGGGTAAGTGATGGAGTCTTTCAAATCTAATGGAAATATATGGAAGCCATTCACACAAGATGCCTTGGATTAGACTCACAAGAAGGACAGGGGATGGCATTTTTATCTCAGTTATGTGTCTCCTAGTTAAAACATAAATTTCAACTCAATGATAACTTTACCCATCTGTCTAGAGTAGGAAATGACTAATTGGACCTAAATAAAAGAAGATTTGGAGGGCTGTTTGGGTAAGGAATAAAAAATAAATTCATATCAGCCATAACAGAAAGGGTTTGTTATATTAGGAATAATGCTGGGAAATACCTCTTATTTTTTTTTTAATCTCCTCATTTAAATCCCAAAGAAGGATAATATTACAATTAATATTGCATTTTTTAACCTAATGACTGCTAATTTAGCAGGATAGACTTGAATTCTTCTTGTCCCAGAGAAAAGCAATTCAGAGAGTAAACCTTTCTGAAGTTAATATAGATGAAAATGACACATTTCAGGCGAGATGGCACGTAGTCTAGTCCTTTGCATCAAATTCTAATGCAAGTGGATTTTTTTGAGAAATACATCAAAATCCACTACAGTCAATGCAGATTCTGAAACCATTAGAGTTATTTTCTCAAACCACTGTGTATAGAACATATGGCAAGTGTATAGGTTGCTGTAATTAACTTCTGAATCTAGGAAACTGCAAATCAGTACAAAATTTAAACTATGTGTGTATTTGGAGGAAAACAAAACTTGTGCAGTGGGTGTGCAGTAGGGAATTTCATTAGGAGCAGTTAGTAGTCAGAATGGGGCACATCTGCTGGTGATGATTGTTATGCACAAGGGTTTATTTTGCATGAGCAGCTATTGTCAAAGTACAGAGAATGGATGTGAATGTATGAATGTGTATGTAACTATACTGGCATTCATACCTGCAGTCGTGGTCCTGATATTTCAGGCAACAGCAAAGGCAATAAAGAATAAGGGCTCACTTCACTGCAAGCTTGTTCTGCACCCTCTACACACGTGCATGCTCATATCTGTGAACGTACAGCAAGCCGATCTGATCTGTTTTGAGCAAAGCCCTCACTCTGCATGGCAGCACAGTTCTTCCTTTATGGCAAGTCATTCAGCATGTGGCACTCTCACAGGCACAGCAACTTTCAGCAGACAGTAGTAGTAGTATTATTAGACTGGAAACCTGCCTTCAAAAATATAAATATACAGTTATTTCCTGGTAAAACTACCATTAGATGGTCTCTGTAATGAAAACTTCTCTTCACACATCCATCTCCTTCTGCCAGCACTCTAAAGATTTTTCCACTGTTCCCTGACATTGCAACAGCATTCTGGTCCTCTGATGTTTACGGCTGCACAGAAGTATTTTTCACAGTTGAACTCAGTTTAATATATAAACAAACTCAGTTTAATATATGAACACATCATTTCCCAAATGGAAGTGCAAGTCTTTCAGACACGGCCAACTTTTTCTTTCAGTGACCCCAACACAACTTTAGCATGTCTTTATGGTAAGAAAGTAGTATTTTTACCTTGAAATACTGATGTGGATAACAGCTTTCAAGGCAGAACCAGGGAAGAGATGAAACAGGTTGTCTTCTGAGGTTAAGGGCAGCTGGCTCCCATGGCTTTTAAATTCCTGTCCTCCCAGTCCTGTAGACAGGGATTGACATGGTTATTATCGTGCCTGCTCACTTCCCACTCCCCAGCCCACATGATTGAAGATAAACGTCTTTTATTCCCCTGTGACTTTTATTCCAGTATGGGCCAGGATTGATGGCCAGCAGTGGGGATAGCCCAGGGAGATCAGAGGGACAGACCTGGGCCAGCAGTGGGACCAGCAGGACTGGGCAAGAGGCAGGGGCTTGCCCCACAGCTGAGCAATAGCCGTGGCTTTCCAGGGTGACTCGTGACTGGAAGTGTCTTGTTTCTCCGGGAAACAGTATCTGCAAATTAGTGTATAGAAGAAAAAAGTGATCTGGCAAATTATGTTTTTTAAAGGGTGCTAGCTCCAGTGTAGCCATGCAGTTCGCGTTGGTACTGGGGCAATGAGCTCAGAGGGCTTGTCTGCCTTGCCTTAGGCACTCCTGAGGTGACAATAAACAATCCCTTTCCTTTTGTATGGGAAATAACACACCATTGCACTCAAAATCTTTGTGGGCAAAGAGGAAGCATGACATTACATTTATATAAACTAAAGTCAAGAATTTGTTGTTACTATAATGTAAACCTTAACTATAATGCAAATTTTAACAACATAATTCAAGAACCGTTATTAGTCTAGATGTTATTATTGCAGGAAAAGGGGAACTAATAATGCAGGTAGAACACTTCTGTACAGGAAAAAAGTCTCAATAGTAGCAATAATAAAATTGTAATTCATGTATTTATTAGTTTCTATACCTTTCCTTGGAGTTGTGCTCACCCTTCCACTGCTCCTCTGGCCCTTCAGGAGCTTTGGACTGCTGGAGAGGACAACTCCATCAGCCCCTGGAGCCCCTCACTGTGAGGAACGTGATGTTCATGGTGCTGGATTCTTCTTCCTCCCCTGAGATGCACTTGGGATCATTTGTTTATGTTTGCCAACACAGTTTTACACCTTTCTTTTTCTTTCCTGGTCTGCAGCTCCATGTTACAAATGTATTTACTATACCTGATATAATTTATGTAAGTTAGATATTATTTCCTTTCTTTTTTTTTTTCTTTCTTTTTTTTTCTTCTATTATTTCTTTTCATTATCCCTAAAATTGGTTCTGTCCAGCTCCATCCAGGTCCGTATTTCTAAAACTGATCCCTGATGAGTTGTCTCCAGTCCCAAGACTTTGCTCCATCTCTTATCACTCCATGCCTGTACACCTCTGCCATGCACCCTGTGTCTCTGCTTCTCAAACCCTCTGCTGTCGTAACAGGCCTCTATTCCTCCACCCTACATCATTGTGTCAGAGTCTTAAACATCTCATTCGACATAGGATCACCACTTGCTACTGCCAGCTATATGAAATGACGGCTGCACCATGCAAAGACAAGTAAATAAAGAACAAATTAGCCACAGACACTGATCAATTAGAGAAATTTCTGTCACAGCCTAACAAAGCAGAGCTACAAGCAGGTCAAGAGATGTTCACACCCGAACAGCCTCAGTCCTGACGGAGTTACTGCAAATTCACTGCAGAGCTCATGGCCTCTTGCTAGAAGGCAACACTACGTTGCAGGGCTGCAGGGTTACACAGCAAAATGTGTGGTCTCTGGAGATACTTGTGTTTCCATAATCCCTCTCTGATAGCAATACACTCACCCAGCCCTGAAACATTTCACAGAGTGTCATCTTCCAGCACTGATGTGTCTGCAGGGACTGGGAAAGCTCAGTTTTTCTTTTTCACCTACTGGGCTGTGCTAAAACCCATGCAATGAGTGTCAGTGCTATGTCTAAGAGGTTAAGCAGAGCTTCTATGGCCAGAATGACTGTGGGTTAAGATAACCACAAGCCAACATGGTGCTTTTATGGTCTAGGATGTTTGGGGGCCGCAATACCCCCTGCTGAACCTGGTGTTTTTACTCCTTTAGCTGTTCTTTGCATTTCTCAGTCACACCTCCTGCCATATTTTAGGCCATTGCTTTTGGATAAGTATATTTTGTGGGTAATTATTTCAATTTTTTGTGGCTAAATATTTCAAAGTCCTTTTATGTTGTTTCAATGCTAGCAAGGACAAATAAAAAAGTTTCTAATTCAAGCATTTATCATGTGAAAGAAAATTGTATGACCTATTCAGAAAATATTAAGACTTTGGGAAAAAGGATTTTACAAGATTGTTTGACCTGTTTGCCTGGTCCAACATGTTTGGACATTTCATGGGAACAGGGTTTGAAAACTAGAGCTGTGTTTGCTGACCTTCCCATGAGACAACAGCCCTGTCCCCAGTGCTAGCCCAGCTCCCAGCGATTCACCAGCTCTGGGTGTGGATGACAGCGTGCTTCATTCGGAGACCCTCCCCAGGACACCCCCAGGCCAGGCTCTGCCTCTGAGCCCAGCCTGTGGCACTGCCAGGCACTGGGAGATGCTGAGCTGGTGGCCAGGCAAGTGGAGAGCAGCGTCCGTGCCCTGGGATGCCCATTGCTGACTTCGTGGGCATCCAGCCAAAATACCTGCTTTGTGTCTCTGACAAATTCTTTGTACCTCTTCTGTTCCTGTTTTAGTTTGGGGGGATAGGAAAGCACTTTGGAAGGGCATTGCCTGCCCTGGCACCACAGAAATACCAAAGAATGGGGAAATGCAGTGCTTTCCAAAATAATCCCCGCCTCTACTGCTCAGTCCAGCTCTTATCTGCATCTTTGTCAAACGCAGTACCAAAGTTCTCAGCCAGTTGCTTCCATGCCTTAATCATCGTTCAAAAATGTTAAAACAAATTAAAACTCCAGCTGTACTGACAATTAGCTTAAATTGTTCTTTCATACCAAACATATTTAACAGAGGCTGCATTATTTTACACCACATTGGAATTTCAAATCGGCCTGATTTGCTCTTGTATTATTCTGTGGCTTTGGACATATTTGACACATAAGCATTTCAGACATGCTGAACATTGCTCACTGTTGCTGAAAAGACCCTTGTAATTAATAACTAAAAGAAAGGAAAAAACCCTCATACAATATTTAAAGGCTGCAGTTTTCTAATTAGGACACAATATGTGAAAAGACTTCTAAAACCCCCGACATTATAACAGAATTGAACGTATTTAAACATAAGTCTATTGAAAAATAATACATCTGATATTGTCTCTTTATTCCATCTCAGAAGGCTTTGAAAAGTTTCTCACATGCTATAGTTGCCGTATAACCACATGCTTCCAAAAAAACGAATTCAAGGGAGAAAATGTAGTTTATTACCCCAGAGTAATATGTAACGTAGTGATTCATCTCATCTAAAAGCAGCTGCTTTCTTTGTCATCTTTATATGTAGCACTCATTTTCCTGGCATGAGCACAATTTACAAATTCACCCCCATCCTCCCAAGATTCAGATAGCATCATTAGCATATATTTAGCAGTAGCAGACAGTGAGCAGCAGGTACAAATGGCTGGCTGATGTGCTAATATGCTTTGGGCACTTTTCCATCTTGTGTGATAAGAGAAAAAATACACTACTTCAAAGTCTGCCAGTCGCAAACCAATTAGCAGAAAAGAATAATAAAATGACCTAAAAAGTCAGCACTGAACTGGGGTTATAGGTATACTGACATGTTGCCTGATGTTTATAATTCTAGTTAAGACAAGAAATTACCAGCTGAGTGCAGAGATGCTTCAGCACATCATTGTCCCATTTAAGCCTTTTTGTCTCTTTTTCAGGGAGTTGTCAGTAATAGAAAGGTAGGCACCTGCTGCCTACCAGCAATATGGATAATAAATATCCAACAAGCCACAGACGGCAGAACCTACTGTCAACATGAATTGAATATTTTTATTTCAGTGAAGAATGACACCTTCTTAACATATGTTGCTAAACAGATGTGCTCAAGAGCTGAGCAAGTGTGTCTCATTTTTCTTCCAACTTTAAAACAGAGATGTTTTCTGCTGCTGAGAGGACAACTAACCTTTATCAACAAGCAGGCTTAACAAATTGCCTAGTGACACCCAGATGAGCAAAGCACTGACACAGGTGTAGAGTCCAATTCAAAACATGCTGACAATTAACCCTCTATCTTAAAAAATACATGTCTAGAAGGAAGTGAGGAAGGAAACTGTTGTTGCAGTCTGTTTTACTCGAATCCAGCCTCATTTCCTAATGGTTTTGACCTGCTGACCAAGAAGGCACCTAATGTCTTATAGATACGTTCAGTTTATGAAATCCATTTCCACCTAATGAGTGGTGGCAGCAGAAGGAAAACTCTATGTAGAACAGCTCTTCATGTTCTGCTGCACGCCCACCACTTGTTCTTCCTAACATCAGTGACCAAGCAGAAAAAATGGTGCACTTGAATTTGTTGCTTCAGTAAGAATAAACATATGGACTAACCCTTGGGCAGACTGGAAACCTTCTGCTTAGAGGAAATTCTCTGTTGTAAACACTTGAAACTTCTGTCACTGGTTTCAGAAGTACTGTCAGAGCTAGTGCAATGCAAGATCACATTTCATGTGTGAAATATTGGGTGCCTTGTTGCTATCATACTGTACTTGGTGTCCTAAATAACTACCTGATAACAAGTTTGATACTAATGACTTAATTTTATAGGTGTTTTCTCTGAGGCCTAAGAGATGATTTTGAAAATTTTTAGCCCAAGACTTAACTTGAAGAAGGTGAATTGTGAAGGGAGTAAAAAATTGAGACAAATGTTTGCTCTGTCAGGACTGACAGAGCAGGAGCTAACCTGATACTGTTAACATTCATACAACAGGAGATTCTGCTTATTATAAATGCCAAATTCAGAAATAAAAGTCTTTTTTTCTGTTTGCTGAATATAAGCACCTGTGAAGAGCCAATCTCCAAAGAAATGCAGTGCTTCAGGTACCTCAGAGGTCTGTATCATGTCCTGTCCATCTCTGTGTGCTGATGCAGCAGCTGCAGGCACCCCATCGGTGATGTGTGAGGTTCACTTCAGCCATCACACAGAATTACTCAAGACCAAAAAGTGGCTCAAAGCAGGGACCTAAACCCCGATGGGTTATTTCTTCCCTCGGCAGCTCCCTGTGATGCCCATGGTTAGAAACAAAAATGCAGGTTGGGCAGATGAGGTGGGTAGCCTGAAAATGTGAATCAAATTCCTCCATGCTCAGTGGCTACTCAACTTCAACAGTGCATAAAACCAACCTCCCTTCAGCCTGCAAGTTCCCAGCCCCTCTTTAAATCCACCTGGGAGCCGGAAGCAGGATGGGCTCCCCCAAGTCTGCTCAGCTCACACCTCCCAACATGTCACCATTCACGTTCTGTCAATTGGGTTGCTTCCTGGGAAGAAAGAAGTCCTACCATCTACTCACTTTTCCCCGGGTTATGCCTGCCTTCAATTCAAAGATGGTTTAAAGCAAGAATTTCCAACTGAATGTGAGTTCAAATACACCTTGTATTTTGAATTTCCTAGAGAAAGGCTCTGGGCTCAGCTGGTAGGTCTTGGGTCTCAGCCTTCGCCTGTCGGTCTTGGGACTTTTCCCTCTGGAGCCATAAACTCTCCTCCCAGAGGAAAGCCTGCAGGGTCAATTATAGGAAATTGAATCCAGTTTAGGGTTTCAGTTTCTGGGCACTGCACTCAGGGACCAGATGCTTTAAAAAAAGTGTGTCAGCATTCACTTTGCAGGCACTTAAGTGCTCTTTAATCTAGACCTTGTCTTCCTTTAGATGGCCTCTAGGACAACCACTGCAACTGTAAGAAACTCAGGCAGTTAATTTGGGCTGATGAGTTTTAGTTGCATGTTAAGCAATGAGCTGCTTGACCCTACAAGAACCCGAGTAACTTTGAGGGAGATGCAAAGTGCACCTGAAACATCCACAAAAACATAAACCTGAAAGGGCAGATGGTTAAAGGAATTAGGCTCTTCCAGGATTGAGTAGTGGTGGATGAAGGTATGTTAAGTACATGATCTGGGAATTAGGTCCCTAAGCACCTCCCTGAATGGAGTCCCAAATGTTCTTGTTCCGTAGCTCGCTGCAGCAGCCTGTATATTGGCCTCCCTGCAATCTGGGACACACCTGCTCTACTCTGGGCTGCTTGGTGTTCATCAGGACTCTGAGATAGGGGAAAAAACAGCCAGCCAGGTCATTTCCCTTCTTGCTGATAGAGATTACGTTCTGCTCGTTGACAGACTACTTTCAAATTGCAAACCTTTAAGCAGGAATTAAAAATGAGCCAAGAGTCAAATTCACCACTGAAACAATATCTTAGTGGCAGTTACTCACAAGAGAAAAAAGTATCCAATAGGTAAAACCTTGAACAAAGGTTTCATGAATGTTTAATGCAAATTTTAAGAATGCAGCCTACCAAACTGTAGTAAAAAGTGAATGTAGAAATGATATATGTATGGTAAATGCGTAGATAAGTAAGAGTTGCTTCAGAGAGAACATGCCTGGTGCACCCGTAATAAGGAACAAATTGAGTCACCCCTACCCACAAACACACAGCTAACTTTGCCTGTTGCTGCAGATCCCAGACCCTACATGCCAGTTTAATTCCACCAATCCGTTCTGCCTGTTTTTCTTTATCAGGGGCAGAGGGGATGGTGACTGGTCTGCAGGGATGTGGCTCAGTGGAGGGCTGTTAGCAGAAGTATAGCACGGTACAGTGGGAAGGGCAGAAGGCATGCCATGCCTCACACACAAGGCAGTGCATTCGCTGAGGACCACAAAGGCATGAAGAGCCTTCATGTACCAAGTGACAGCTGCATTTTTTCTCCTCCCACCTTTTCTGGTTTTGCGATTTTTCTACATATGCAGCTATGGCTCCTATTAGGAATCTGATCTGGACTAGACCAATGTTAGCCTCTAATCCCAGTTTAGAAAAGACATTTAGAGTGAGAAAAGGGGTTCAGATTTTGTATAAATCACAGAATATATAGCAAACTATTTGGTGGCTTTTCTGTGCAGGAATTTTCAGACTAGTTCTCATGTGTCAGCTGGGTTTGGGAATCAAGGTTATTAGAGCTGCATAACCCCCTATGTCAACACTGGGCATTCTTGTTCAGAATTAAAGTAAACTTAATTAGATTTGCTTTAATTTAATGAGTAAATTAAACTAGATGGAAATAACATGAATTCTGAATGAGTTAAGATGGTTTAGCTAACCTACTTTAGATCTAATTTGGACAAATTTTCCTGACTCTCCAAGTAGACGACTGTTTAAGGCTACACCCTATAAGGAATGCAGGTCTTGGCTCCCTGCACAGTTTGCATACACAGTTCCCAGACAGACAAGCAAAAGGATGTCTAGAAGCAGCCAGTGAGGGAACGGGCACTGGGGTCACGGGCAGCACAGCCCCCTTGGGAGCTGATGTCCTTCCTATGCAGCTTCAGATGAATGCTTTTATAGCCTAGAGACCTACAGCCCAGAGTCCTCTTTGGTGGGTGGGCACCTTCAGTGTGTCCTCTTGAAAAACAAGGTAAAGCTCAGCTCTGACAGATGCTGGTGGGACCACCACTGCCTCCTGTACACTGCACCGGCCAGCAGCAAAGCAGCTTCAGCCACATGCAGGGGAATCCCAGCTCCTTCATCCTCAGAGGTTCAGCTGTATATATCCCAGGAGCAAGCACCTGTGATCAGTATGAGCTAGGGCACCTCCTCCTCTCCTTTTCTCCGAGTGCAGAAGAATGACAAGGGAGATGACCTTGAAGCCCGTTGCTTTGAGCATTTACCGCCAGAGGTTCCTCCTCCCATTTTACACTCCTGTATTTTACACCAAATGATCATGGATTTTAAAGAGAAAGGGGCCACAACTGCCTTCTGTGGGATACTTCATCCTTTGCATGGCAATCATGATCTTGGATGGTCCAGAGGGAAACCTGCAGCATCCTCCAGCCTCCTCTGGCTGTGAACGCACAGCTCCCCAGTCTGTGCTTGGACTACAAGGAAAGAGACTATTGCTTCCTCCTCCCGTCCCATCGTCTTGCCCTAATGAGTTCCAGACAGGCTTTTCTCACCACACTGATACGCTGACTAATGCTCCAAGGTGCAGTGTGTGCCCTTTATCTGGGTACTACCGAAGGCAGTTAACATTTCTTTCCTCCCCACCCCCAGGCATGGGGCTGCATATTGCTTAACTTGTCCTGCTAAACGCATTCCTTAACTGTGGTTCAAAGTGTGAGCAATCAGTTCTTGACCTATGGCATGCTTCTTCATCACTGCCAGTGCTGTGGCGGTATGGACAGCTAAGCCTGGAAAATTACCTACTGGGGACGCTAAGCCTGGAAAATTACCTACTGGGGACACGGCAAGACTGAAGTGTCATTGCGTACAACCACCTGGAGGAAAAGACAAGCAGAACAGGGCAACAGCTCCAACTGCTCACCTCTGTAGGGTGCAGAGCCACCTTTGAGCATCAGCTTCATTTTTATTCAAGGTTTAACATGTATCACCTCACCTTCATTTTTTCTTATGACACTCATGCCACTCAAAATTCACCTTAAAGGCATCCTGACACATTATTTACATTAAAGCAGAGATACGGCTGCCTTTCAGCACACAGCTTGTGAATGGATGTTGCTTATGGAACAGCCCAAGCGGCCTGAGAGCAACCGCCTGTGCTTATTCACAAGTGAGTCCCAGGGAGACAATGGGAAGGGGAAAAGAAAAAAAAAGAAAATGCATATGCTAAATATTTGAAAGACTCTGCTGAAGAAAGTAATTGAGCTTGAGTAGACAGACTTTCCTTACTGTCTAGCAATCCCACACATTCAGTCTAGTTTGCATTAATCTAGTGGACAGACAGTTTCTACACTAGCTACACATAGGTACAACTCAAACTGGTACAACACTGACAGCGGGGACTTTCCCTCTGATAGAGCTTGCTTCACAGATCCTGAACACGGATGCAAGCAAACAAGGTGTTTGCTTGTATTCCCAACACTTACTTAGCTCTGAAAAACCCTTCCTGTTTTTCTTACAATTGTATGAAGTGAAATCTACCCATGACAAATAAAATTGGCACAGAATTGTCACAGCAATCGAATCTGCAGCATGGTCCTCAATTTCTTCAATGTAACAATTAGGGTAGTCTTCTTGCCTGCAGCGTTTCTCTGAGTGAAGCAAAATGAAAGCCACCAAATGTGGCAGAAACCTGCTAAGATGGCGCTGGATGATCCCTGACACTTATTTTGCAAGTGTTGTGTTTGCAACTAGACCACAAACTGCCTGAGAAACTGAAATTGGTGCTTGTGGCTCTTCCTCCACGTCACCTTCAGAAGTGTTGGGGCAGAGGTGATGGGTATGGTACCCTCCCGAAAGAGCATGAGCCAGCTGAGTACTGCTCAAGGTCAGAGAAGGAACTGAATGTCTCCTGCAATGCTTACCTGAGAGCTAGTAACTAAAAATGGAACAGTGGGAGGACACTTCTATTATTTCACCACCTTTATTTTTAATGAAAGAACTGACTCTTGCTTTTTTCCCAGAAGAAAGATCTCAAAAAATAGCATGGGGTGAATCAGTACCAACTGTGAAAAATACAGCCACCCTAACCTACACGAATAAAATTTTATACCCTCTCACATAGCTCTTTAATTTTTTGTGTCTGTTATGCCCCTCAAGTGCAACATTATTTTGCTGATAAAAACTTAGTTGTTACTCTCAATCGTGGGGATCAAAAGAAAAGAAAGACAGAATTAAAAATTCCTGATTTTTTCTTCTCTGAAAACATTCTGAAAACAGAATGTTTTCAATCTCCTTGGAAATGCCTTTTAAAACTAAAACCAATAAACCCCCCACATGTTCCTTCTGATTCTTTATTTCAAATGATAATGACATATTTCTTAGAACAGCAGGAGTGGATTTTTATTAAAATTGCCTGAAAGAGCTTTATGACAGGCAACTTCACAGTGCTGTAGGATAGACTTAATTGTAAACCAGCAAAGGAGGGGAATACTGTGGACTGGATGCTACTGGATTGATGGAGGGATGTAATTCAACTTGCAGAGCCTGATACTCTTCAGTGGAGTCAAGCAAAAAAACGTTCCCTTTGATTTCAAAGTGGAACCACATTAAGTGCTTAGTTTTAAATTGGGTTGCCAAGCAGCGAGTCTATCAGACAGAAGGTGTGGGAGACACCTTTTAACTTTAGAAAATTAAGTTTTACTGTATCTGAAAGTCGTACCTATTGAAATTAACTCAGTACATGCTTGAGCTCTGCTGCTAACTGCATGAATCTGAAGTATATTGGTTACATTACTTGTATATGTTACACAATTTATGTTTCTATGTATAGCATGTACTATACTGCACTGTGTTACATTGAGAAATTACTGAAATTACAAAAGCAGCATCTCAAAATTTAGGAAATGCCCGAAGTAAATTGACCCATGTGACTAATTCAGCTTCCCTGTGAATATGCACCAAAAACGGGCTCCAACACACGATTTTTCTGGGAAGGCCTTTCTCTTTCCGTTCACTGTATGAACAGTACCTGACTGAGATTCCTCTACAGGCTTATTTTGCCTTGCTGCTCCACAGATGACCCCATCCCTTATTTCCCAAATAATATTCACACCCTATTCTGAAGATGAAGCATTAATTTCCTTAGGAGGGTTTGAGATTTTTTTTTAAACTTTAATAAAGCAACATCTGAAAACTCTATTATTTCAAGGAGTTTATATTCATGTTCCAGCAGAATAAGCTGGGTTTATTACTCCCCTTTTGCAGCTGGTAAGATTATGAGTCTCCTCTTAATTTGTGGTGGTCTACTTAAAGAAATTAATTCCTGATTATTTTTTTTCAGAAAATTTTGCATTTTGTAGCATTTTCTCTATTCAAAGCAGAATGTCCCTAAACTTCAGCAAAAACTGTGAATGCCCAGTACTTTTTTCAGAGTAAGCCCTGAGTTTAAACTCAAGCCTACCCTTCATACAAATAATTTATTTTGTGTGGCTTGCATTGCATAGATGAACTTGGGTACAGGCAGGGACAGAGTTGAGTTCCCTGAGCATCGATCACTCTGCAGGCTGAGAGAGACCCTTACTTGATGTTCTTGCTGCCTTCCTTTCTCACTGTGCAGAATACAACTGATGTTGTAAAAGTAAGGATTATACACACAACACCCTCCCTGAAAGACTTTGGTTGACTAGGAGGCCGCTGTATCACCTGCGCACTGAATTAGGCAGGGAAGTGGTGGAAAAGATGTTATGTGACCGTGTACCATGATGTGCTTTGATATATTATTACACAGGCAACCTTAATTCTGAAATCTCCTAACTTTTTTTAATTTAGTGATCGATCTTAGCATTCTTTAATATAGTTGTTTTGTAGTGTGCAACTTGCTAAATTGATTTGCTCTTCTCTCCCCCCCAAAACAAACAGATAACAGAGCATGGGGAGCTGTACCGACACCCACAGTGCTGCCTGACAAAGCCTGCATTAATGGCATCTCCTTCAGTCCTGAAATCTACAGTTCCACCAACAGAGCTCAACTTTTCAACTGCCATATCAGACCTTTGACCATCGAGCAAAGAAAGTACTTTCTAGTGACAGAAACAAAATGTTGCTGTCCTCACCACTAGAACTTTACCCATTTTGTGCCTGCCCATTATGGCCATGTAGTAACAGCAAAAGGACATGGATGCTTTGGAGGCCCAAGGCATCATCAGGGACTGGTGGAACAGGCTTTTGTAGTCACAGGGCTTTCTGTCCTTGCCCTTTTCTGATCTTTGTCCCCATGTGTTCCTCCCTGACCATCTCCAACCTCCACCTTGGTGTAGCTGCCAGGCCCAACTTCAAATTTGTGTTCCGGGCTTCTGCTTCTCTCCTCCTGTGGTCAGGCTCAAAAAGCTGCCACGTCAGGATCTTCTGACAGCTTTTCTCAGCTTCTGGTCTGGGAGGTTCAGCGCCTTCTGGATGAAGGGAAAAACAATTATAGAGGAATTCTCACACAGCTGCTGCTGACCAAGGAACCAAGATTGCTTGGAGCAAAGGGAGCTACAGAAAATTTATCTGTCAAACTTAAGCACAGTAGAGCTTGAGGAAACCTTAGATTAACTTGGAAATATTTGGACAAATTTTCACAGGCAGTGCAGCAGGCATATCTAAGGATGCAAAAGGTAACAAGTCTGCCAAATTTCAGGTCCTTGTTTCAGAGTATGAAAGAACTACAGCTTACAAGCCAAACTTTTTAGAAGATTTAAGAGGAAGAAACCCTTTTTTTATTTTTATGATCTCCTTCTGAGAAATAGCTGAACAGCTTTCATTTAAGTTTCCCAGAAGAATTCAGGCTGGAGCAGACAACCAGCATGGAAGATGTTAGCTGGAATAGTGAA
This sequence comes from Falco biarmicus, assembly GCF_023638135.1. Lineage (NCBI taxonomy): Eukaryota > Metazoa > Chordata > Aves > Falconiformes > Falconidae > Falco > Falco biarmicus. Next base: position 66,900,954 of record NC_079311.1, read on the forward strand.
GGTCTGACAAAATAGGAAGGTACTGCAAACAGAGTCTTGTAATTCACCAGAAAGATACCTCTGCCGCAGCAGCTAATGTTCGTTGGCAGTTGATTAACATTTTCCAAAAAGATATCAATTTCATATGCAACATATTCTTCCATTTTGAATTTTTTTTTCAGATTTTGTCGGTGCTTGTCTCGAATGTTTCATCAGCATATACTTTTCCTACTGATCTAAGCTGGGTCTTACAACACTTATAAATCAAGCATATGATGTCACTGGGCCCTGCAAGTGGTAGAAAGAATCTAGAAAACATGTAGAAGTCTAAATAGAGGCAACTGTCTTCTCTGCAAGTATGAGATGACAAAAGGGCTAGAAAATGTACTGATCTAATTATTTTACCAAGTTCATAATTTCTAAATAGAAACCTGCAATTTGAACAGAAACATTATTCACACTCCATTTGCTGGTGATTCCAAGTAGGTATGTTCCTCTGATGGGTTCATTCCACAGTTTTCATTGGATTCAGCACTTTAACAGAAACCAGTATCTCAGTGGATCTTCTTGCACCTTTCAGTTCAACCTCTCTAATCCCCAACAAGTGTAGCAGATACTTACTACTTGTCGACGCAAAAACTGCAATGCATCAAAAACAAATTACAGGAACGGATTAAAGCAAAGGCATTTACCATTATGCTAGCGAGATAATTTGCTTTCCTTCACATTTATTTATTTAAAAGGATTCTGTTAGATTTCCTTTGATGCTTCACAAGTCCCACACAATATACATTCATTTAACTGTAAAGTACATGCAGATCTCAGATCACACCATCCAGTAATCTGTCAGTCATGAGTGGTCAATGCCATACTTGTTCCAAATAAAATTAAAACCATATAGTGCAGTTACATTAACCGAGTTTAGGCTCCCTACATCAGTTTAACTCCAACCCTACCATGAGTAAGGAGAAAAGGAAGATGTTAATATAGATGTAGATTTGAACCTTTCTGAACTCTGCAACAATTTGGATTCAGGATTCCATCAAGCTTTTTTGGTACATCAAGTTTAACCAATTTAGCACCCCCACTCTCCCACCACCCCAAAAATTCACAAATGAGAAGGTGTGGTGAAGGCCATGACAGTTTATTTGAGAAAACTGTACCTGTCTGGTAATGTTGTATGTATACATATCACAGCTTAATTTCCTCCTGGACACATACATGTCATTAATACTAACCCCTAGAATACTTCAACCAGACTAAGATCGATTTCTGAACAGGTCTCAATACCTCCACACAAAATTAGTTTGATTGTGGTCTGACCTAATTACTGCAAAGACATTTAATAAAACAGTATCAGGCCTAAGCAAACATAAGCCATGGAACTCAGCTCAAACCTAGCTCATCACTATCTCACACAATGAAATGACATAAGGGAAGCTGCAGTACTGCTGCAAAGAGCCATTAGGGAAAGTGGTGAGTTTTGAATGTAGAACAAGACACCATGAGAAAGATACAGAGCTCGTCAGCCCTATGAATGTGGTCCTTACTTTATGGTCAACTTTGTTGTTTGCAGCACTCCTTTAATAGCCTGGAAACGGAGCCTTTCCTCATTGATGATCATTTCTTTTACAAACACTGTTTCTTTCCTCTTCATTATTCTGTATTTTACTTCTTTGAGTATGTACTAGAAGCACTGCCAAACACAACTTGCGCAAAATAGCAATCTCCAAGCATTTGGGGATGAATCTTAAAATCAAAACTACATTCCTGCTTTTATTCCTCTAAAACAGATGTGTGGGGTTAAGCTACAGAAACTCACATAATCGAGCAAACAGAACTGCACTTCTCTGCTGCACAGGTGAGGAATGATTTGTACTTAAATGTAACTGTTGCGCTTAACTTCCTTTTCCAGGCTTTCATTTGTTTAAGCTATCTTTGATTAATTTAATTAAAACAAAAAAGTAAACATTTTGCTTCCTTGGAAGGTTTTGTCATTTTTGTTTAGGAGAAAAAAGATAGGATAAAAGAAACCCTCTTTCATACTGACCTATAAGAAGGAAACCAATAGGTAAGAAACATAGACTTAAATCAAGGAAAATAAGCCAGGAAACTCTTTAAAAGATAGTGTTTACATATATATAAATGCACCCTGCTTGTCAAAAATATTTATACAAAAATTAAGACAATTGTTAATTATTGAGTGTTACAAACATAAAAATGCCACCTGTTTTCCAAGTCAGTTCAGCCATGACTTATTTCAGATCATTTGTATTACTGAACATCCCTGAAAATTTGTAACTTAGTAAACTAATGAATCACAGTGGAGTTTCAACTCAGACAACTGGCAGTGCAGATGCAAGTCTGAAGTTAAAACTGAATCAGCAACTGAACAATGAGCAGATCATTTAAAACTTAAAAAAAATGTTCCAGCTACATAGCTTGCATTCATATCCCCTTGATAAACATAATTTTATTAGGCTAGCTCTTCAAATTTTCACGCACAGTAAAGCTGTATACTAAAAAAAAAGCAAACAACAAACAACTCCTCACTGTATTATTCATTTTGGAAAGGGAATTAAGTGGTGTATTTTTGTATATGTGCTTAACATCGTAGTACATGTAACAAGTAGTCTCCATTTGCAGAGAAAGTGTGAATAGATTTAAGTTCTTCTTGAGCCAACATTTGTTGTAAGACAGTACTTGCTGTGCAAACTGGATGGCAGCTGATTTTTTTCCAGTCAATGTGAGGTTTCATAATCAGTTTCTACATAGGCATCAACCCTTCATTCATTCAATCATAAAAATCTGACTTACTAGAAAAGGAAAAATAGAGTCTAAAGGCACAGAATCATATAGCTGCTCTAGTAGGAGTCTGTAAACAGAGAATTGTTTGAATTTAGGAAATCCAAATCTAGGAAAGTAAAAAGGCATCTGAATCAGGCTTTTATCTAGCCAGCTTCCTTAAAGACCCAAAGGGTTTTGAGGTCTACAAAGTATGCACTAAAATACCGTATTTCAAAAAGCAGTAAGGCAAATAGTATAATCATTATTTCAAAAAAGTTACAATGGTAGTGTAGGCATACACAGTATAACTTAGTTACAATGTGTCGTACTGTTTCTACTACATAGCCCTATAACTGTTTCCTTTCTATATAACTGGAGATCAAACTGGGGTTCCAGGTGAACACACAACCATCCTTGCACCACCATCTACCACTGGCAACAGTTCTTCAGCAGCAGCAGCATTTGCTCTGCTGCCTGGGTCATGTTCATGCGTAGGGCAGTCCACAAATCAAAGTCCAGAGATTAAACACTGTCATACTTGTGAAGAGCTTCTTCTAGCTTTTGTGTCACTTTTTGAAAAAAGAGTATTTGCTGTTGCAAGAAATGCTGCATCTGTGATTTAAAGTCCCTCACACGGATTTTGTGGAAATGATTAATTTCCGCTAGGGTTGCAAAAGAAATAATGTTACAGCGTTCTTGAATGCCCTCAGCTTTTTGGAGCTCCATCTTGCCCTCTTCCACATGCCGCTTACTCTCCTTTACTTTGGTAAGGGCTCCTGTGTAAAGAACAAAACAACATAGTTGAACTGTGAGCACAATGTAGACTTGACTACTGTAGTTTAACAAGTGATTTAATAACGTTAAGGATTTGTATAAGGCTCATTCCAAAGATATTTATATGTGTGCATATATATAGATGTATGAATAATAAGAAACAAAATAAAAGCTTTTTTCATATAAAAAAATAACAGAATAGTGAATCTTTTTCTTTAAAAAAACACACTTTTTTTAAGGCTCTAGCTTGCGAAAGTTAGTAAAACGTGTCTACTTCACAATCTTAACAAAATCAGATGGCATCCTTCAGAGAACAGCTGATAAATATACCAGTAGTGGAAAAAATGAAAGCACTAGAAAACTAGTCAGATCAATTTAAGCCTACACAAACACCAGAAAAATAACCTCAATAAGAAACTGGATTTTGTGAAGCATCACTTTTCCCAGTCTTTGTGAAACATCAAAAAGTAAATCTGAATACAGAAAATCTTGCCAATACACCATTCTGCTTTTATGCCACAGATACCCCAAAATTAATTATTGAGTACAAGAATCTAAAACTTTATTTCAAAGTCACAGACATCCAGGTAGACCTAATAAAGCCCTGCAAGAGCTAAAATAAAAACAGACCAAAAGAATTGACAGTCCTCCTTCTCCAAATAACTACTGAAGTACACACAACCTACAAACCCCAAGTATCACCTAAACAGACTACCCAAAGCAGACTCATATGACAGAGTACCAAGGTATGTCTTAAGGCATTCATTTTCTTGGACTCGATTTCCCATGTAGCAATTACTTTGCCTTAAATATAATAAAAATAATTTTAAAAAAAAAACAAAAAAACCCCAACAAACCAATCAGATCAATACAGCTTTTATAGTCTCACAAGATGCTAGGCCATTTTTTACATTCTTTATGATCACACTTATGTTACTTCTTCCTTCAGCTTCGCAATGCCTTAACTCCCTTTCCTTTCAGATTACACTTCTTGCACTACACGACTGCAGCTCACTGACAGGACTCCTTTTACGCTGCCTTGAAGAAATTCTTTTCCGTACCCTCTACAGCAAAACTAGCCAGCAACCTAACAGAGAAACCTCTTTGCCTATGTATTCCAGGGGGACAACCTCCACTATCTGCTGGGGGAGTGGGTTTGTCTTCCCGTCAGCCTGAATCCAGATGTCATAAACAGTGAAAACGCAGCTCATCAGCAGTAATACCATCTTCTGACTGTTCCCTCCCGTGCCTGTTTAACAAGGCATTTTGAATGTGTCTCCCTCCAGCACCCAGACCATCTCAGCAGTTCAGACCTGGAGCATGACCTTGTGCACAGATGCGTCTGGGTTTGCTGCACACACAGCTGGCTGGGAGGCAACTGGGGAGCACGGCCATGGCTCACCACATTTCTTTCAAGTGCTTCTCACATTCCCCTGCCTGCTGCGGCTCATCCCTTGCCCCCCTGCCCATCTACAGTCCCTCACCAGACAGAAGCAAGTTCATACATCAGATGATATGGCAGACTTGGGGAAAAATAGTGTGTTGCATTTCTGAAATTAAATGGGGGTTGTGTCTTGCATTATAAATAAAATCTGGAATTTCTAAAAGAGAAGTATACATGACTTTTCTCCATTTTCATTTTTAGAACCAACTCGTTAACTGTTGAGGTGGTGTTTTTGATTGCAAACACTTTGAAAATATTCTCTCTGCTATCAGTACTCCTCTACTCTTAAAAGTCATATTTTTCTGCTTAATTTGCATTTAAGCTGTACTGTACATGGCATCTCCTGTCTGCAGTCCCGGTACGAGCTCTTAGTTGTGAGAGTAAGAAATTCCCCTCTGGTGTGACATACTTGCAGAAAGACCATATGGACGATCTTCCTTTTCTTTTTTGAACTGTGGCAGGGAGGTTATTAACAAGGCAAGCACAGACTGCTGGCTGCATGGCCAAGGATGCTGGTATGTGAGTGGCAGAGGCCACACTCGAATCTGGTATGCCAAAGAGCTGTCTGAAGGCCAAGGGCAGCAGCTCTCCCCAGGGACTGTGAGGTGGTGGCAGCGCTCCAGACTTTCCTGGCCCCTGCTGCATGCTGGCATGGTGGCTAAAAGCTTGGCACTGGGTTGCTTCAGCTGATTGACCTCATCATCTCCACCCTGGCCCAAAAAAACACCACAAAAAAAAAGTTTTCCACATGCAGTGGTGCCAGCAGTGGGACCACGCCAGAAAATCTGTATTTTACCCTCTAAGGGTGGGGAAAGTGTGTGTGGGAAATAAGGAGTGAGGGATCTGCAATGCAGGGAACGATCTGAAAAATATTTAAACCCTTCTTCTGAAAAAAGGATGCTTCTTTCAACAAACAAAACGAGGCTTAGCAAAATTTTTCTCTGCATTCTGTGGGCATGGCAGGAATCCATGCACGGCTGTGAAAAACTGAAATTTGGGACTTACTGGAAGCCAGATGGAGATGGTTAAATAAACATGACAACTCTTCAGTTGTGATGTGGGAAACAGCTTTAGATGTTATTTCTAGAATGTCCAAACTGGAAAAAAAAAAACCCTGACATGTACAGCATCAGCAGCTGAAAGCATAACTAAGTTCTGGAGCAAGTATAATCTTCAAATTATTTCATATCAATAAAAAACATGTACTACCAAACACTAAAGCCCTCCAGACTAGACATACTACGGATTATGCATTTTTTGCCATTAAAAAAAGAAAGGAAGATTTATAATTAGTGAAAGGAATCCAAGGGGAAAACCTGCAACCATTAACACTGCTCTCTTAATGCATATATATTCACACTGGTCCTACAGTGGGATTTCCTTTGAAACCTAGACAGATTACAACATGACATCAGCAATACATGACAAAAGCTTATACACATGCTTAAGTACAAACCAGCTTGTCTTTTTGAAGTGCCTTTGAATAAGTGTTGAATTATTAGTAAAACAATTAATCTTAAAATAACTTAATAAAGGGAAAATTTTAGCTTACTTTAGGACAATCAAAAGAACTTTCCCCAAACACACAGAAAAAACTCCCATGTGCTTTATTTTAAGACACAAGTGATTATTTGTTCTAAAATGTAATTTTATTTTTTTTCAGCATCTACTGAAGTTGGCAAGACTTAGTTTAGTAAATCTTAGAAAAGTCTTAGTTTGCATGGCTTTGCAAGCCAGCTTTGCTAACAGTAACATACTACATTTATTCCCAAATTTTCTCCAAACACTTCTCCATAGACTAAAGCCCTTTTATTTTAACTCACATGAGCAAAACTCTGAGGTGAAGCAGAGATTCATTGATGTCAAGGGTGCAACAATCCAGGCAGGCTTCTAATGGTGAAAGGCGGGAGGGGGACAGTGTGAGGGATTTGGGGAGCAAAAAGCAGCCCCTTGTGTGCATCCCTGCTTGCAAACAAGGGCCTTTCTCGGAAATGCCCAAGTAGGGGACAGGTCCCATGGTAACCTCTAATGCCTCCCACCCACAGCTCTTAGCCTGCTTCACCCCTGGCTACACCATGAACTCCTGCACCTCCATCCTCACTGATCTGTCCATTGCCCTCAGCACCTAATCCAGCACGTCCCTCTCCTGCTGCTGCCATCACAGGCTGTTGAGGCTGAGCAAACCCCCTGCAGTCTAAGTACACCTGCAGAAACATCTTCTGGTTTCTGAATTTAATTATGTGAATGTCTAGCATTGCTTTGGACAACCCAAAAAAGCAAGATATGTTTAAAAACCAGAAGCAGAATTATGGCAGCCCTAGAAAAGGCTAACACATATTTTAGGGAAAAGAAACAGAAGGAGCCACCTCCTAATACATATTAGCTCAAGGAGACCTCCGGCTGAATACGTCTGGGATAAATATCCACCAATGCACTGCTTCCAGCAGGATAAAATACCTAAAAATAAATTCTTGGGTTTCTTTATCTCTGGCTCTACAGATTCTGTAAAGTCTTGCCCATGCATTTAAAGCTTCTGGTCCAATGAAAAGACCTTCTGTCAGGAGATCGAGTCCCAATGATCAGGACTAGCTTTCAAATAGCAAGGGGGCCTGGGTCAAAGATGCTGCAAAAAGGTGTGCTACATCTATTTCTGTTCTTAAAGGTGGGGAAAAGCAGATGCGAATGCTGTTTTTCATTCCCTGAAGCCTGATGTTAAACAGACAGTGGTGCTCACTGAACGCTGCTAAGGGCTTAAGGGAAACTCACAGGTTTCAGCACTTGTTTTCAAGCGTAAGATTAGACAACACAATACACATGTTTAACAGAGGACATTTAAAGTAATGTGCTAGCAGCCAAGAAGACAGGAACACGGTAAAATTCCTGCTAGAAATAAACACTTCCAAGCTGTAAAGCGCACAATACAAACAGCAACTTAAAATGGGTGATGAGCAGTTATCAGGAAAAAAAGAGGTGTATTGAGCCAGTAAGCTGCCCATGCAAACGTGGTTGCAACAAGGCAGAGAGAGTCATATACATTGCGGAAAATGAAATAAAAGAATTTCTGAACCTGGGAGCACTCAAGTTTGGGTCAAACAATGTGTTTTCACATCACCGGCACTTTTATTACACTGAAAAGTGCTTTGAGATTGTTTGAAGAGTGAACTAAGAGTGGGTTTTGAAACTGTACTTGAAATTGTACCCACTCTCCCTCCACACTGTAAGTATGTGTGTATACATGTAAACCCATGCTGGTGCGTATGTGTCTCCAAGCTCTACAGCTGCACGGTATGATCAGCCTACCAGCAGCCAGCCCTACACTGGTTCTTCACACTTACTGTACATGAAACAGACAAGCTGCACCCTGCAATGTGGCAGAAGGCAAAAGCTGTGGGGCTCAGCTCACGAACGCTGCAATCAGGACTGCTCTTCATTCAACTCCTTTGTCTCATTTGAAGCCAGGTCTGCCCGGCCCCTGCCAGCATGGGCAATCAGAAGACAAAGAAGAGCAGTAAATGCTAAGGGTGTACCATCCTCCTGCTGCTCCGTTTCCAACTCTTCTCAAAATACCTGAACATCAGCTTTTGACTGCCGCATACAGGAGTCAGGAGTGAAACGTCAGCTGTCTCTGAAGCTCATCCAAATAACGACAAGCCAAGAGAAAGGGAATTCTTCAGGGCAGGAGCCATTTTTTGCTCTGCATTTGTATGGTGCTTACTACAGTGGACATCTGTTTCACAGCTGGGCTTGCTCGATTCTTAAAAAACATGAGCAGTAATTACTGATACAGTTTCTGAAAAATCATTGCTGTAGCAGCAATGGTTTAACTGCATACAGTAATTCTGCATATGGGACAAAATTCAAGTAAGTATCAGATCAACACTGCCAGAGCATAGCACTTGAGCAGCAGTAAGTATCTGTTGGAGTCAGGGAGGTCCGTGATTCACAGTCACTCCCAGGAACACGTATCATCATTAAGTCACCAATATATCAATGTCGTCAGCATCTCACTCCAAAATACTGAATTTACAAACTCACCCAGCTTGTAGTAGCCAACAAGTTAATGTTTCAGACCCTCTAATTGTAATGACCTTATCATTGCAGTTCTTAAAATACTTCTTTCACTTCAGTGATTAATTATGCTATAACAGAGCAAACAGATTTCTTTCACTAATAGTGAAATAACAGTTTACATATATGTCAGTTACCCAGCAAATATTCATGTTCATGTTACTCTGCACTTTGAGTTAAAGAATTATTGTAAAACTGCAAAGGGAACAAAAGACGACATGGTGGGGGGAAAAAAAGGTGGTCCTGTGGTTGCCCTGATGTCTTACAAGTTTGTTATCTTCTGAAGTACATTTCTAATGGAGCTGGGGCAGGGTGGGAGACTGAAGCAGTGAAGTAGGTGCCAGCCCAACAGTATATGCTGCTCCTCAAGTGCCTTTGCCGCTCTTTGCCTTTCCCCAGCTGGCTCCAGCACTACCAGGAGGGAGATGAGCACTGGCCAGCACGCTGCTGGCGTTGCTGGTTGTGCTGCAGGTGAGAAGCAGTAACTGCTCAGAGGGACAGAAATGAAGCACCTGGCCACCAACTCCTCCAACCACAAACCTGCACTTAGATTCTGTCTGTAGACTCTATTCATAAAATGATACTGAAAAGGACAGCAGCCATAAAAACGGCAGAATGGGAAAAAACAGAGGAGGGTGATTGTTCTGGCCTTGTTATCAGTGGTAACTGTGGCAAAACCAAAGAGCACCATATTCTTGAACACCACATTTGACAAGTCCCCAGCCAACAGGCTTCAGTGCAACAGCAAAACCTCACATCGAAGTCCAAAGGCTCCTATGAGAGACGCTTCCCTCACAGGAAAGGACAACTAGGGTCAGAAACACGGTGATCTTTGAAACAGCCAAGTTTGACAAAGAAAATTTCTCAGCAGTTGTACCTCACAAGTTTGTGCAAATGAAATGATCTGTGCAACAAACAGTTTTTCTTATTTCTACTATCAGAAAGCTACAAAATAAAATATGGTGCATTACTTTCTAGTAAGTAAACCAACGTACATTTCCACACCATTTGTATGCCTGTCATATTAAATGGTCTAACAGGAGGTGTGATGTGTCTTTCAAAACATGCTATTGAAGGGAGAGCTTTGAACTAGTCTAACTCCCTTTGCGTTACTTTTATTACAGGACACGGTTCTAAGTATGAGACACCATCTCTAAAAGGAAAGGAAAAAATGATACATTCATTATGTAGCTTTCATCAAAGGACACAAAAGCAGAAAATGCAACCGGAAATGTTTTCTTTTTCCTTACCTAACAGTGAGTTTATTTAACTACATCTCTTTGCTTAAAGATTTGAAAAGGCAAACCCTAGGTAGCTCATCTACATGTAGCACAGTTTTGATTTATCCTCCTTCTGACAGAAACAACTGTGGAGGAAACAGCATCATCTCTAATCCAGCAGACTGCTGCCAGAACAAGCCTGTCTACATGGCTGTCCCACTTACAGCAGATCTAGCAAAGATGTTGTTACAGGACAACTCAAATGACTAATCCAATAAAAAACTGCATTTGGCCTGGAGGGGACGGAGATGGTGCCTTAGTTTTATCAATGGCGTAGTTATGTGATCCAGCTCAGCCCAGGGCTACACAATCATTAGCTCCAACACAAGGGAAGTTGCCGAAGCACCACACAAGATTACACATAACATGAAATCCTACTCCAAAAAAAGCCCCCAAACTTCCCCCTTTCAATTTAAACTGAAACAACGAAATTGTGTGCAGCAGAATAGAGGTTTTACTGCATTGACAGATTATTTGCTTACGAATGCTCTGAGCACAGATTAACAAAAGAAGCCTACATTAAGATTCTGCAAATTCTTTACATTTTCTGGCCAAGATTTAGAATGGAAAACAGCGTAACAGGAATCTGCTTGAAATTAAAACCAAAGGACCACTCCAGTAAAGACTGAACTGTAGAAAAAGAAATGTCAGAGGGGAAAAGTACCATTACAGTAATTAATGTAGGAATGATTTGCTACTTTAACATCTGGTTTTACAGATTTAAACATTAAAAGCAAGTGATCTTGACATCAAAGGCAAAATGATGAAATCACTTGTTCTTTCTGAAAGTGCCAATACAACAGTTTTCAAAACCAGTCTTTCTAATTCAAAGATGATATTCTTCTCCTTAAGAGTGCAAAACTATTTTAGCAATGCTCTCTTTTCCATAGTGAAAGTTAGAAATATATAAAAAAACATATCAAATTGTAATTACTTTAGTATTACAGGGGTTTTTTTTCATAGATGCGTGAAAATGGCTTTAATGCTTTCAGAATCTGCAGTCTAAAGATAGTTTAGAAAGTGAAGTTTATTTTTTATTACTTTGTTGTCCACTGCTCGACCCCCCCCCCAATAAAATTATGCCATCCTACAAATCTAGGCTCATAAATTACAGTACTGTGCTAACATCTAGGTTAACATTGACTGCAGGATTATTAACATCAGACAGATTTTTTTCTTCCAGTTACCCTGTTGCAAAGCTCGCCGAAAGCTGTCACCCAGATATATTCTTCAGTTCAAGATGGAATCACCTTCTAATCTACACAATCCAAATATCATGCACAAATAAAACAGTCTTTATTAGAGATTTCAGAAACTTAATTAGTTCTAACCTCATCTGGTGGTTTTAACATGTATGTTGATTTATTTAATATAAAACCGATTAACAGTGTTAGAATGCAGTGTCAAATGTCACTCAATTTTAAAGAACTACCGGAGTAATGGATACTATATATGTCTAACTAATCTTTTTTAAAAAATTTAAATGAGATATTTAAGACCTGATTGGACTCACTGTGTATACATGCACCAGCTGGTGTACAGAAATGTAGGAAAAGCATACACAGCCAATTTATTTAGGACTTTTAATACCTCTGCAGGTTCAGAGGCTCTCAAATGCTCATGCTACTGACAGCTATTTAAATTATCATATTGGCAATGTGCACTTCCTTTCCAGAGTCCCTCCAAGGAACTACAAGCTTTGGTGTGCAGCACCTCCAGCATTAATGTTTTCTTGTGTCATGCTACTTCCACACTGCTATGCAAGAAACAAGCCATAGTTTGCCCTTGACACAGCTGGTAACAGGAGGTGAGAGCAAGACAGCAAAAATGAACGAAAGAAACAGAACAGAATTATCATTTATTGCACCTACTGCATCACACAACACCATTATCAAAACAAAAAAGCCCATACTGCTAAGTAACTGCATGTAAAAACTGCAAAATCGGATGGAATTTTCCATTCAAATCTTGAATGCAGTGACTTTAAAACTAATGCATCTTCAGATGTATTGTACACAAACTGTGTTTTAAGCAAACATATGACCCCATTTCAGCCACTGAAGTTTAAACTGCGTTCATGAGGAGTTCTGACTACAGGTACCTACAGCGATGTCTGAAAGGAGGCCAGTCAGGAATAACTTGGTCTTAAAATCCAGCTAAATTGTGTATATTGCTGTCCATTATCACAAACATAGCATTTTGCACCACAGCCTGAGAGGCAAACATTAGGTAAGGCTAGTTTTGCCCAATTCTAAGGCAGTCTGTATTTTTCGGTACTCACATGTACCATTTACAGAGTTTTACTTTTCTATGGCTTCAGCTGACGCTGCAGACTGGGAGGACAGAAAGGAGTGAAACAAACTAGACTGATCACTAGAAACACGGCACATTTGCCTGTTAGAAAGCCAGTCATGTTTTCCAGGGTGAATGCATTAAAATTTAAGCAATTGCAAACTGCGGAAGTACCAAGAGGAAACCTCTCAGTGATTTTAAGTGCTTCTTACTAGCTTACACCTAAATGGGGCATTGAAGATGCTTTTAAGACAAATCTGTTTTTCCAGAGTTTAAGTTGGTCTATCACAGTTTGGTTGTCATCACTACTGAACACTAATTCTCCCAATTAGGATGTTAAGAAGAACAAGCAGTTTTCTATTAGAATGATGCTACAGACTTAACAGCTTTTGTTAATACACTGTTCATAATGCTGACTTCAAGACAACAATCTAAATCAAAAATGATGCTTTGCATGCGTGATATAAATTAATTTTCAGTGAAACTGGTTAACTGCATAGGAACAGAAATGTATCCTCTCTATCTATAGAAGACTAATATCAGTCAGGGCCAAAATGGATGTAAGTATCATTACATCAAATGGTAACTTCTTCAAAATTGTTGCAGGATTCATGGGATGTGGGTGGGCAGCAGAAGACAAGTAACACTGCGTATCAATATACCATTATCAAGAGAAGCAAGTATAAATGCAGGTTCCACCAACGCTTACATCCTTTCTTTATTGGGGTGCAATGAAGAACCTGCTTTTGGATGTTGTTCTCTGTAAAGGCTAAAGGGAAGCAAAGAGTGAGCACAATTTATGGTGTTTGTCCATCACCATCTGCTAAGCTCAGCTGCTGTCCTAAGATGAGCAAATACAACATGCATAGACAGTTCAACATAAATTCATATGAAAAGAGTTGAGATCCAAATGAAATGCAGATATCACTCCATTAAATGCTCTCTCTTAGAGATCTGAATGCTGTAGTATCTCTGTAAGGACAAAACGAAGTAGACTCCTTTTTGCAAGCAGAATATGCAAGGTAAACCATCAATAATGTAACCAATTAAAATATATTATATAATACAAGACAGAACATGTGAACAAGAGCTATACATTATATATTGTTATGTTAATTAATTTAAAACTGTAAATCTGTAACTTGATTAACTTACTATATTACTATAGTACATATTATAATATACAGATAATATTGTTTTATAAAGCAGAAGAGAATTGCCTGCCTTTTTAGGATGAAGTGATCTACTGCTTTGAGTTTGGGCTTACATAAAACTTAAAGCAGATTGAAAATGTAGCGTCATTATCATGGTACTTGGTAAAATGGGTATTTCCTCAGTAAATTTTCAGCCAGCAGAGCTAATCATGCATATAAAGACTGAAATTTGTAAGCCTGAAAAAACTAGAATAACAAGTTGCTTTTCACCATGGGGCAAAAAAGCAATGTAAACTCCTAGTCATAGCATGATCTGCTTTTCAGTTACGAAAGAACTGCATGTAGGCATAAAAAGGTAGTTTAGTTCATTACAGTTACAGGAGTTGTTCACCTGTGATGTGCACCTACCTAAAAGAAAGGCTGAAACCATCACGCTTCTTGCTGCTCTGCTACAGTAACAACTTGAAGTCACTGACAAGAACTGAATAGACTGTTTAAATGCATATTCTAATACTGATCTCACATGATTACACTCCAAAATTTACACACTTTTCACTAAATTGTTTTTTCCTTTGTTTTATTTAAAACCTCACAGCCTTCGTGAAAGATATAAATAAGATCGTGTAGAAGTGTTTGCCATTTGTTTGCTCTAGTCTATAAGACTGATAAGACATGTTTTGGGTGCTAAGCCAAATATGATTTCATTTTTTACTTAGAATTTTAAAATTCTGTGCTATTTGTACAAGGCAATTTAAAAGAAATAAGGTACCAGCTGGATGAGTTTATACAGTCTGCCCACATTAACTTGGCATTTTAACTGTTCAAACAAAGTCTTAACAATGAAGTCATGGAAAGACCTGGAAATGCTGAAACATGTCCTTGTTTAAAAAGTGACCTGCAAAATAAAAAAAAATTGGCCAGCTTGTTTGGTTTTGATAATGTGGTTACATAGACTTGCAAGAACTCTGAGAGCCACTTTCCACTTTCAGTCTACCAATTCTTGTCTTCCCTGTTTGGATGGAAGTCCTTTTAGCAAGACCTGGAGCTCTCAGCTGCAAAAGAACCATTCACTAGCTGGATTCTTCCTAAGCTTCAAGCTGTAAAGGTATTACATAGTCTTTGAAATAAAATTACTTCCTCTTTCTACAATATGGTTTTTAACTCCTCAGTGTCTACCCCCTCTTGCTGCCCACAAGTTTTTCCCAACAGACAGGGCCTTGCTGCCTGTGGTGAGCAAGCACCCTTAAGAGCACAAGAGGTGATAATGCACTGCCTGCAGCCAAACCTACAGCTCTGATCTCTGATCAAAACTTCTCCAGCCTGTTGGGACTAAGTGGGCAGTCTGGACAGACCTTCTGGTGTGCAGTAACACGTGCAGTCCCTCCCCAGGAAGGAACAGTTACACTCTTCCTCTGCTACCAGCTGTTTTTGAAAAAAAACACCCCAACAACTCACTGAGTTTTATCAGCTGCAAAATGTTTGTCATCAAACGTGTATCGTATCAGGCTAGCAGGTTTCAAAAGGTAACAGGAAAGAGAAAGACATCACGACTGCATGAATCTTGCTCCCTTATAAAGCTAACGTAAGAAGAGATTGCGGAGGGAGCAGAAAAGAAAAAAATAATGATCATACTTTAAAGAGACTTATGCATCTTTTAGACAGGGAAGAGAAGTCCTTTTTTTCGCCCTCTTCCTGTTTAACCTTCTTTAAGTAAGGCTACCGCTCAATTTTAATATTGTTCATTGTTGTCTTCTGATTTCACAAACACCAAAGATGCTATCGTCCTATACAATTTCTAAATGTGAAGATTCTTTCACATTTTAACCATCTAAAAGTCTCAGTTTCCTTCAGGTTACCTTCAGATACTGGGAGGCAATACTGGGTGACTCAGCAGCAAGCAGACAATGCTGTATCATCGCTGTAACAGCAGTGGGGAGGCTGACAGGGCAAAAAATACAAAGTCATCATGGGTCAATCCATCCTTTCTCTTCTAAGTCCTTAAACAGATGAAAAGTAGGTATCCACCTCTTTTTACTGTTGTAAGGGTCATTTCACAAGGATTAAGTGCCTAGCTTTTAGC
Source organism: Falco biarmicus (assembly GCF_023638135.1). Taxonomy (NCBI): domain Eukaryota; kingdom Metazoa; phylum Chordata; class Aves; order Falconiformes; family Falconidae; genus Falco; species Falco biarmicus. The sequence goes on from NC_079311.1 coordinate 66,916,812, forward strand.
CAGTGGCTACCTGAGTTGAACGTCAGTGCAAAGAGGGATGGGAGTGGAGTGGGTGAAGATGAAAAAAAGGACAAACAAGGATGGAAAAGACATGTCTGCACAACAAATTTAAGAGGTTAGAAAGAAAGTACGAGAGAAAAGCACTCCTTTTACACTGTGATATAAAATTCTGGGTGCGAATTTTGATGTCTGATTTATTTGTGAATACACATACCCCTCCTTCCCCCTGCAAAAAAAATATTGCTGAAAATGTTATGGTGTTCCAGGTTTTAATGCTGTTTGGGGTTTTTAAATGCATTTCTAAGTGGCATCTTATTTTTGCCTATAATTTTTATAAGATATTCTAAAAACACACCCAGCACATTCTTTAAAGCCACTGTTCAGAATTAAGGTTGCTTCAGTAAATAAGATCATTTACCTTATTTTACTTTGTTCACAGTGATCAAGAAGCAAAAAAGCCATTCAGCTGTCTGTTTAAATAATTCTCTTAAACCTTGGCATGCAGAGGAAATGGAATTGCTGCCTACACCTTAGAAAACATTTAAACCACTTTCTCAAATCTGTTTTGCAAAAATCTTAACCAAAAGTTTGTCTAGCACTGACATCATAATGTTAAGAGAAAGGGGAAATCTGGAAAGCAGAGATGAAACAGCAAGTTAGCATTTCTTCCACTTTCAGGAATCACATGTGGCCAATTATATTAATTCCTCAAACAAAACTTCAAAGAAAGAAAACATGTAACTTCTCTACTCTCACTAAGCAAATATGAAGACAAGATAGGCAGACAAACATGAGCTTGAGCTAGAGTACTAACACACACTATCTCAAATTCTCACATGTTCATAAATTTTCTGAACCTGCATGGACCTGCAGTGAGCATTTATGTTGAAGACTACTGAAGAGGGAAGATCACAGTTGAGAGCTCTACAGTTGAGTGAAGCTCCAGCGATTAATATTTAGGGATGCTTTTGCCAAGAACGCCTAGGGAATTTCCACAAACAGACCTTAAAAACACAGAAAGGAAGATATTATTCATTACAAATGAAGTTTGGAGCTTGCCCTTCTTCTCAAAATTAAAGCAACTGAATCTAGTCTTTCTTGAAAAATACTCCAGTTGTGCAAAATTACGGAAGTGCAGCTTAGTTTTTGAGCCTACTAAACTTCATGTTCTTCATCTACAAACGCTTTGCCAGAGGCTAAAAGAAAACTAAGTATATCTGTCTAACATACTTGGATCTTCCACTCCAAAAAACTCAGGTACGCACAGGAATACTTTCATGTAAGCATTTCAAAAGCACTAGGTTCATAGAAGTATTTGGGTGCTTAGATGCTTAGGACACCATTCTGCCATCATCTAGCCTTACAGGTACCAGTTGCCCCCTAACTGCTTAGTTTTCCAAATAAAACCTATAAAACAAGTTATTTGTAAGAGATGTATGCCTTGGGGCTGATACGCTCTGTGCCAGCCTCAGTGTGACTCACAAACCAAGCACTTCCAGATGGAAACGTGGGTCTTCCAGCTTGGCACATTCTTCGCTGTAGGGCTCAATCCAATGAATCTTCAGACCTGAACTGGAGCATGCACAAAACTGGGTAAGGTCTCTCACAAAGCACCGACAAGTTACTCCTCAACTGGCATGTGGGGCAGAAAAGTTCAAATTCTCCCTCTGCCTCTTCTGGAGCAGGAACTTTAACTCTTCCTTCCCTCACAGAAAATTCCTTAAACACTGGGTGCTCAAGACAAAGGAAGCTGAGGGAAAGGAATCTTTTAAAATCTCCCACTGACATTATTACCATTTCATGAAATATGTAAAATATTAGTAAGATAATAAACAGTTTGGAAATATTTCCATAGTCCATTGCTTCACCTGCTTTACACAAGCGACCAAAATGACAATCCCTTTCTGTACATTCCAGGCCATGTATGATGTCTTCAGCAGAGGAGGCTGAAACACCTGGACCCCAGAGCAATTAAAATCACAACAGTTAACACATCTTCCTGCTAACAGGCACACAGCGGGTCTTACATGGCTTTGGTTCATAATTCTAGGAAGAAAGACAAAGCCCAAATGGAGGGAAATTGTTGTCTCTGACTTACAGAGTCCTTTTTGCAGAAGTTGCAGAAATGATTAAAAAAACCCAGACATGCAGACTTCTCAGTCGCTACCACAAAACACACTTCCAAATCACATTCAGCAGCTGTTCACCTACCGGTCTGCAGCAGAGCAAAACCGCAGCAGGACAATGCAGTTGAACATTCTACCCCACAAACATGGGCACCTTTTGGGCACAGCTGCCTTTATTTTTTGGTTTTTCTAAGATCTAGGGGAATACAGAAATGGAGTCTAGAAAAGGCCTTGGTTTTTATCCCAAGTGGACAATATATTTGCACTACGTAGAAAGCAAAGGAGAACTACTTGTAACTTCAGACTTCATCTTTTTAAAGGTACAGCCATGTAAGCAATGTATCAATCAGGCTGCTGTTTCTACCACTTCTATGGGCACGTTGGGGTCATTCTACTGCACAAATAAGTTGTACACTAGAAAATAAAACACACCAACTCTATTTTTCAGATGACCTATTATCACCAACAGATACTTGTTTAGTCTATACAGACAATAACAATTCTCAAAACTGCCAACCATCGCAGAGAGTAAATTTAAAAGAAGGCTCTTACAAGGTAAGAGCCTCAAACAGTTCATATTTTCATCTGAAGTTTACAGTTGGGAACTGAAAAGTAATACCTTGATACAAGTAACTCTTAAGAGTAATAAAACAGCGATGTACCGAGTGTAGAAAACATCTTCCTCTCAGCTTTCCTCCAGTTTTCCTGTTTTGTTATGGGTTCGACAACAAACGCATAACCCAGTCCCAACCCTATTCCTATCATGAACATGGACACGCAAGAGATCAACCTCCAAGCACATGCCATTTTCTGATGGCAAGTATGTACCAGAGGCAATACTGTGCTGAAGGCAGTGTCAGCCCACAGGGGCTGGAGCACGAACACCTGCATGCAGGCCGGCTGCATGTTCCTCCAACAAGCTCCAGGACTGAGCTCTGGCACAAAATCAACTCTACGTAAGTCATGCCCATGCACTTCTCTAGTGGAAGCTCATTTAGACCAACTTTCCCTTGTTCAGCAACGTAAACCCAACCAGTAAGTGCAACTGGGTTGAGTCAAGCACATATCTTATTATCCCCAATTGTCTCTTCAAAGTCTCATCTCCAAAAATACGGCCGTGAAGAACTCTATATAGCTTTAAAGCCTCAGGATGCATTCTTTAAACAGTATATATAATCTGCTGACTTTTTCTACATAATAAAAAATATTTCCCATTAATTTTTTCCAGAAGCTTACAGATAATCCTATTATTAGTTGACAACTCACTTTAAAATGCCCCCAAACATGAGGCATTGCCAAGGCTACCCTTCTCTCCAAGTCTAAAATAATTGAAAGTTGTCATCAGAACACAATGCCACAGCAGCTAGCAGAACAACTCCTCAAAGGTTAGACTGCACACTTCCCTTTTCTCTTCAAAATAATAAGAAGATTGTTTAAGTTTCCACTCACAATTTTCAAGATCTGACAGCAGAACGGAAATCTGACTTTAATGCATGCAATTTTTATGAAAAGCTTATTTCTTAAGTAACAACAAATTGTGCATTTTGTACCAACTCTGTTTCCTCAGATTTTCCCAGCAATAATGCATACACCTCCTGGAAGCCTGCCTTTTTGAGCTATTGAGAAAACTCTTCCAGTTCTTTTATTGTCAAACTCAACATACTGTTCCAGACGCAAAAAAACCCTGGAAATGTCACTTAAGGATACAAAAACCTGATTCACCATGGGTGACAATTCAAGCTCTGCCTTTTGGGATGCAGAACACTGCTTACTAATACCCAAAATAATCTTCAATAAAGTTAATGCATTTTCTCGGCTAACTGTTAAGACACACCCATTTTTGCAGAGCATGTGTGGTATTTTCTTGGTCTTTTTTACAGCCCCAACGCCCACAATCCCCCCAGTCTTCGAGTTGAAAACTACAGGTAAGGAACATAACCGCAAGAATGAGTGATGGGCTAGTCTATTCACAATAGTGAAGGATATATGAAATCATACACACATATGCAGTGCTACAGAATTCTATTTATCTGCACAAGCATCGCTAGTTACATAGCAGATGGTCCCTTAATTTTTGGAGTTTCTTTCTCTCTGACGGATCACAAAGCACCATACAAACAGCAATCTGAACCTCAAAATCATGTTTCAGCTAGAAAGATGCTGAAAGGGTAACAGGTGAACAACACCTTTTTATGATAATAAGGGCAAAAGATGAACAACTCCAGCTAAGAACACAGATCATTATTCTTTCAATTCTTAAAAGAACGTTCAATGTGTGGCTGAAATGAGAAATCCCATCAGTTTTAAACATCTCATCTGACTGCCTTGACGCCACAAAATGTACACACCAGCGTTGCGCACCTCAGACAAGGTGGTCAATCTGGTGACTAACTGCATCTTCAGATTACTTTGTATTTGTTATCTGCTAGATCAGAGATTTAAGATATCTAACATTTATCAGAAAGTAATAGATGTTTTCATACCACTTGATTTCCAGGGTTTGCAAACAAGCCCATTCACCTTTAACGTATTAGCAGTATAGGCAGATGTGGTTTCTTTCAGATACAGGGCCAAATGCAGCAAGCTCTAACCAGTAAAGTTCCCAGCTATGTCTAGACCTTTGGCACAAAATGAAAATTGTCACCGACGTGTTTTTTGTATTTTTCGCAGCAGTTTGCCTGAATAAACATGGAGAGATTTGACCCAAGGCCAGCAAACCAGACACGGGGCAAATTTAGCCCCTGCTCCCTACACCTGATACATAAAACTTGGTTTCAGTAAACAGGCAAGGGTGTATTACCTTTCTGGACGTGGATGATGTCTGGAAAGTTGGCCAAATGCCCCTGATACAGCGCTAACAAATCCATCACAGGGTCTAGGTCCTGCCGGGGCTGATCTGCAAAGAGGTCCCCGATGGCATCGTAGGCTTCTGCAGTGAAGGCTATAGCTTGGTTGAGGCCAGCCGAAAAGGCCTGCTGGTCCAGCTCAAACGCCTGACTGAGGCACTTGAAGGAGTGCCCCACCTTCTGGTATTCCTTCTTGAAACCAGTGACTTGTTTGCGGGCAAACTCGTTGGCTGTGTGATTAAGCTGCAGGGCGCTCTCATCCATCTTCTTTGTGAAGGCTTTGAAGCCATCCACCTGGCTTTCCACCTCCTGCAAGTCCAGGCTGGCCCCAGGACCTGTAGGGACACTGATGGTCAGGAAGAAGTTGGCACCCACCATCTCATCTTTCTCAGCCTTGCGCTTGCCTTGTTTCCAGGCCTTCTCATCCGTGCTGGGACAGGTGAGGAAGTGCTGGAAGGCATCGCACTGAGCCAGCACGGGGTGGCTGCACATGTGGTCCATCCACCAGGCCAGGCCTTTGCGACGTTTGGAGATGAAGTCCTCCTCAAAGCGGCCAGTGGCCTGCTTCTCTGGCAAGTGGGGCACGGAGATGACAGGGAACTTCTCGGCCAGGCGCCCGTAGAGCCAGTCAAAGTGCTTGTAGCGGCGGTGCACCTGCTGCCCGGTGTGGCTGGGCACCAGCTTGTAGGCGATGTAGCTCTTCATGCCCTTGAACTTTGTCTGCTTGGTGGGGTCCTCAATGGAGCACTGGAAGGGGTAGGGGTTCTCCTGCCACTCGGGCCCCTGGGGGCCCAGCACCACGCACAGCTTGTCCCCATCCTTCACGAAGCCCGACGCCTCGCCCAGCACGAAGGCCTCCCCGCCGGACTTGACGAAGGTGGAGAAGCGGTTGAGGTTGCGGCTCACGGTGGCCGAGCTCTTGGCGCCGCCGCCGCCGGGCGGGTGAGGGTGCGGGTGGCCGGCCGGGTGGCCGCTGCCGCTGCGGGAGCCCAGGGAGAGCTCGGACCGGGTGGACAGGCGGTAGCGGCCGGAGGCCCCGCCGCCCGCCGCTTCGTAGTCGGGGTAGGAGCTGCCCAGGGCGCCCGGCTCGTCGGCTACGGTGGAGCTGTCGTCCCAGTCGTCGTCCCAGTCGTCATCGCTGCCCTGGCTGGGCTGGTAGGAGCCGCCGTAGGGCGCCGGCGGGAAGGGGTACCCGGCGGCGGCGGGGGGCTGCGGGAAGGGCTCGGGCGCCGCCGCCGGCGGGGGCTGCTGCGTCGCCGGCTTGAATGCGGCGGGGGGCGGCAGCGGCTCGAAGCCGCCGGCGGGGAGGTTGGCGTAGCGGGCGGGCGGCGGCGGCTCGGCGGCGGGGGCGCGGATCACCTGCACGTACGAGGCCGGGAAGAGGCCGCGGTCGCCGCGGCTGTTGACGCCCTCCAGCCAGCCCTCGATGTCCTGCTCGCTGCAGAGGCTCAGCACTTCGTGCTCCCGCAGCGAGATCTCCCCCGGGTTCTCCGACCTGAAATCGTACAGCGCCCGGGCCCGCAGCGCCATGGTCCCGCCGCCCCGCAGCCACAGCCCGACCGCCCCTGGGGGGGTCCCCGCCGCCGCAGTGCCGCCGCCCTTCGCCGCGCCGCGCCGGCGGGGCTGCGGCAGGAGAGCGCCGCGCCCGGCCTCTGCCTCCGCGTCCCGGCGGCGGGGACTGCGGCGGCCGGCTGCCCGGGCTGCGCTCTGCGGCGGCGCGGCCGGCTCGAGTCCCTGCTTCACCCCGGCGGGCGAGGCAGGGCGCGGGGGCCGGGCCGGGGGCCGGGCCGGCGACCGTCCCACGTCGCCAGTTTCGCTAATCCAGAGCCGAGAGCCAGGGCGGAGGAGCCGAGCGCAGAGCGGCCGCCCCCATCGATGGGCCCGGCCCGCCCCTTCCCCGCCCGCCCCCTGGCGTCCGGCCGGCGGCGGCGGGTGCGGGGCTGCCGCGGGTCGGTGCGGCTGCCGAACGGCCCCGGCTTGAGTGCTTCACGCGAGGTGCTGCGGGCGGTGACACCTGCGCCTTCAGCCTCTGCGAACCCGGTGGCCGATTTCCCCGAAGGCCGCCGGGAACCCGCGGCTCGCGCACGCAGCGGCGCCTCGCGCCCCCGCGCCCCTCCGGCAGCCCGCGTGCGCCGCCGGGGCTCGGGTCGGTCTCCGCGGCTGCCGCGGGGCTGGCGGGACGGGCCGCTGCCGCCGCCGCGCCGGCATCGCTTCCCGGCATCCCGCCCCGGCATCCCGCCCCGGCATCCCGCCCCGGCATCCCGCCCCGGCATCTGCAGGGAGCGCGCCGGGCAGGTGCTGGGGGGGTTGCACTAATTCTGGAGGCCTTCGTCCGGCTGCTTGTTGCTTACCATGGGAAGTGAGGCTAGCGTTAGGAAAGCGTGCGTTTTGCTTGTGGGTAATATGTATTTTGGCCCTCCTGAAAAACGCGGCCATGCTGCTGATGCTGGTTTTCTGCGGGATAGCCTCAGCCCTATCTTGGTGCTTTTTTCCCTGCCCTGGTCATTTCTGCTCGTAACTCCTGTGGCACCTGGTCCTGTGTGGTCTAATCACATGGATAACCATCAGATTAACCATCTCTGAGCTCTCTTTGGAACCCTCCAGGTTTCTCTCAAGTTTCTCTCAAGAGTTCTACCTGTTCATGAACAATTAGGAGGTTGTCTGGAGGACATGTACCTGTTTGGTCCCCAGTTCTTCATGCTTACCCATCAGCATCCTGCCAGATACACAGCTCTTGCGCATTTCTCTGATGTACTTCGAAGTGTGTGTTGCTTCTCAAAGGTCTTTGTATCGAATAATTTGTCTTCATCTGTGGGAGATTCACTGGAATGCTACAAGACCCACTTGCTTCCTTTCATTGCTGCTTTTAGTACTTCATACCTGGGTTTTGCTTTGATTCACTTCTTCCTTCTGACTTTCATGTTTCCAATGCTGATGCACATATTATCACGGAGATTTTCTGTTTCTGTTGCTTGGCTTGTGTACTTAACATTTGCTTAGGCCAGCCTAGGTTTTTAGTCCCAGATTCCTTTATTGCTTAACTCTGGAAGTCTGTTTTTAATTAGCCGATACCAATAGTGCCCAAAGAACAGAATAAGTCACCACACAACCAGATCCTTGGTCCCCAGCCCAGTGGAACGTGTTCACATTGTATCACCTGCGCCATCACCTCCAGACTGAAGCACTAAATTTGCAGCAGCAAGCTTACAGAGAGCAATTCTGAGTACTGACAACAGCGCTAAAGTGAGGAGCACCCATTTTCTCCCAAGAGAGACCTGGCAGCTGCCCAGAATGGCGCAGCTGATGACCTTGACTTCATACGACTCTGTATCAAGGCTTTGGGATTTCCCTGCCAGCTCACTTGGTGCTGGTGGAAGCACCCTGATCTGGCCCAGTCATGACTACCCCACTCCCAGCAGGCTTTGAGGAGCTTCTCCAGCCCTGCATCAGCACCTGTCAGTGCTCTTGGAACTGCCAGAGCTGATTTCCTATCAAGGAAAACTGCAGTGTTCTGCCGCGGGTGTGCTGCCAGGGTCTGCCTTTGGTGCAGACACGGGGTTTTTTATGCTGCATGCAGATTGCCATGGCACCCGACCCACGGCCCAGCACGCTGCCCTCTACCCATGTGGACAGCCTGGAGTAAGGGCTAAAGCCCCCACAGGAGGCAGATGTGAATCGGTTTAACTTTAGGCAGATGTGAATCGGTTTAACTTTGGTCTTAGATTTCGCCCAGATTCTGACTACTGCAAATCAAGATGAGTGATGGGGTTTTGTACTCCTTCCACAGGCACTCCTAAGGTTGATCTGAGCAGTCTTGATCATTCATGTGAATACTCACAGGCTGAACTACAGAAAATTGTCTCCCAATCTGCTTTTTTCTATACCACTTACTGTTTTATGTGTATTTTACTGCATCTGATTCAACTCCTTTTCCAAACTTTTCAGTCCTATTCATCTTAATTTCACTGTCCTTAATTATTAATGCTGCTTCCTCTGAAATAGTCTTTTTTTTTTTTTTTTCACATGAGGTGATCAGTACTGGAAATTATGCTGATCTGCTTGATTTGTGTAAATGCACACATTCAAGATTTACTTTCACTGAACAACCTGGAGTGGCAAACGCTGCCTTGCTCAGCTGCAGAGCCAGTCCAGAAACGGGCTTTTGCTGCTCCAAGTGGTCGTACTGACGCCTGTCAGGCTGCTGGTGTCACAGCTAGGGCAGGACGAAGGGACAATGTTGAGCTGGGCACCTATGTTACTCCTTTGGGTCCGGGGGCGCATGTGGCAGCTGCCCTGCTTCCCCCTGCCCGACTTGGCGCATTGGATCTGGCATCTTAGTAAGTACCAGCTCCGTATCTGTGTCTCAAACCGACACAGGCAAAGGCATCAAGTTCAACAGCTGCAAAAACTGCTACCAGGAGAATTTGAAGGTGTAAGATCTGTAAAACTAATGAGAATAATATTTCTTAAATAAATAAATACAGACCAGTGAAGTAGTTATTCCCTAAAATCTTCCAGTTTTATCATGAGATCTTAACAAAAATACATAAATTTGAGTCGTGGTTTTTCAGGCAGTAATGCCATCAATAAGGCAAAATTATGAAAAGAAAAGTGTGATATATTATTTTCCTAGTGGACAAAACTGCAAAGAGAATTTGGAACAGTAACGTGGTTGTAAATGACATTTTCCATTTTTCTCCAACAGGTGGGCCTATTCTGATTACCACTGTGTGCAGGCACTCTGTTGTGGATGTTAAAATTAACATTTAAAAGACCTCAACAATTATTTTCAAGAAAACCATCCTGCAAAATTAGAAGCCACCCTAAAAAAGATTTTTAAAGGCTTTGAAGAAGCTACTTCTTAGGCCATCAGTAACCATCTACAGTGTCAAGAGAAAAGCTGGACTGGCTGAGCTTTGTTTCTTGTTCTGACTAGCAGAAGCAAGGATTTCAAAATAAGGATAGCACATACTGACTTACAGCATTTCATTTGCACAAAGCATGCATCTGAATGCTTTGCTTGATCCGAAATTTCTACCATCTTCACTGGGAATCAGATTTTAAAAGTGAATGTTACTCTGACACTATTGAAACTGATAACCTATAATTCAGTGAAAATGTCTATTTTTTAACGTATTCCTAGGGATCTGTAATTTGGGGGGTGAAACAAAGCCAAACTAAAGCCAAATGGCTACCAGTGTCTGTGTATGGGATATCTCATTTTTTAGTTTGGAGTTAGGCATCTCAAGACCTCTGAGAATATATGCTGAGAGAGGTGTTCAAAAGCAACATTATTTATTTTTCTGCTTAGGTGCAGAAGCTTAAAATAAAACATTTGGGAACATTTTGGGGGAAAGGTAAGGATTTTAGGCTAACTTGAATTAGGGAAAAGTGAACAAGTAAAGGCTCTGAAACCAAAACCAAAAGAGCGTGTCTCATCTCTGTGTAAGTTTTCCTTGAGGCCCCCAAATCTTTCCTTCTTTGTTTTGTTAATTTTCCTCTCTGCTTTGACTTTGCTGCTTTAGTAAGAAAAGCGCAGTGATTTTCCATGAGAGAAGAGATGAAGTTCTGGTGGCACTTACCCTTTTCATTATGGTGCTACCCCTTTGTAGACCCTGGAAAAACAGTGTGGATATTGAACAATGTCCCAGTAGGAGGCACGTGGAGTAGTGCTTTGTGCAAGAAAATGGCTACAAATAGGCCAATTTTCATCAATATGATTTCTACGAGCAAACTCAGTCAAATGCTTACTCAGTATTGATTTTTATTTGTTGTTGTTTGTACTACACCTTTAGATGATTTTGTTTTGGTGGTGGTACTATCCTATCATAAATACAAATGATCTTAATTCTTTTAAACTACAGAGACGGATAACAAATTTCACTTAAAAGAGGAATAAACTGTTTTTCTTCTATCTCTACATCATCTGTAACTGGAATGTCACAGTTCAGGGTACCTGGCAGGGCTGCCACTAGAGGGCACGAAGTGATTTTAAACACTGAAGTTGCCACACTAAAAGGAAGTGGAGACTTTGAACTAGCAAAGCAGTAAAGAAAATGCAATGAATGAGACCAATGTGTTATTCTAAGAGTATTCTTTTTTCGGTTTTTAAAAGATCGAATATGATTAGCTTTTAAATGTTTTGTGAAATCATACTTAAAACACTGAATAGGTAGCAGAAATAGGGACGCTTTATAGTGTGCTATGGAATTCAGGAAAAGTTGCAGCGGGGTTTAGGAGAAAATGAAATATTTTTCAAACAGGATCATAAATCAAGCAGAAATTGCATAGCTTTTTCCAAACTAGGTTGTGTAAAATTAGAGATAATTGAGCAGAAATGCCGAGGTTCTTGTTTGACCTTCACAATACATATTAGCTATCTCAGTCCCAGCCTGTGTAATTGATGGCTGCTACTCAGAAATTCTCAACTCTCCATTTAATATAGCTTGGAATGCATGTCTGTCTCTGTTCCCTGTCTGAAGGGATAATGTTTCATAACCATCTAAGAATGCTGTCGAGATCAATCCATTACATATGCAGTGGCAGTAGGGGTATGTGCTAGACAGACATTCTGATGGTGCTGAGTCTTTTGTGGTTATAGACGAACGGGGCCATGTCAACTGCCAGCCCCTTGACATGAATACAGGAAGAATTTACCTCCTAAATGTAAACACTGACACAGACAAAGAGGATGCATGAGCCTGCTGTGCTTTAGCCCAAGCTGCACGAGTCCTTGAGGAGTAACCTCAGTCTTATGTATTGCAATCCACCGCTCAGGTTAGACAAGACTTTTAAGATCATGGATCAGTCGTTAACCTAACACTGCCAAGTCCACCACTAAACTAAATCAAACCATGTCCCCAGGTGCCACACCTACACATCTTTTAAATACCTCCAGGGATGGTGACTCAACCACTTCCCTGGGCAGCCTGTTCCAATGCTTGACCACCCTTTTAGGTGAAGAAATTTTTCCTAATACCCAATCTAAACCTCCCCTGGTGCAACTTGAGGCCATTTCCCCGTTTTATAAAAAGCAAGACTGTGAGCTAAGTGGTAAGGAAATCCAGGTGAGGCCAACGTTATGTCCATGTGCCATATAAATGTGGCATGAAAATGAAATTATCTCAGCAATAAACCCATTGTCTAGGATGAATAAAATATAATATAGCAAGAATGAAGGATTGAGTATTCAGTCATTTCCTGCATGCAGGTATCTCTATCCTCACCCAGGATAGAGGAATTGCAAAGAGGACCTCCTTAGCAGGCTCTGTGCCAGTGCTAACCCTGGGGTTTATCACAGGAAAATAAATGTTGCTGGCTTCTAGCAATACACGTGACTTGGGTTCTTTGGGCTGAAGAGGTTCACATCAATGCTGAAATTGCTATGGTCCTGTGCAGTGAGGTATCTGGCAGAGGCTGGCCTCAGAGTGAAGGACGAGTCACAACAGCTCCTTGGTTATACCTGTCAATTGATCAGGATGGACGATGAGCCTTAACTCTAGTTTTTCTGTGAGCCTTTACTGTCCATTGCTGAACCTTATAAGTCTTCTCAGTCTCAGCCTGGAAACCAGAACAATTTCTCACTTACGCAACAGACCAGTTCTGATGGCAGTTTGGCCATCAAAGTGTCTTCCATTCTTTCAGTGCTTGTGTTTAAGCTGAGACAGTGCATTCTGCTAGCAGGAGGCAGTGGCATTAAATTCTGAGTGAAACTGTGTGTTATTGCTTGAGAACACAGAGTACAGAAAGGATGGCCATGGATATGCTCGTGTTTCCTCAGTCAGCTCAAGAGCTAAGGCATTCTGAGAAGCTCAGTGGCTGAAAATGGCATTAAGTTAGTCTAAGGCAAATGTTTTAGCTCCTGGGTTTTGCCAGTCTTTTGGCAAACATAGAGGTCTGCAAAGGATGAGGTGGTGAAGAAGGTTTCTGCTGTGTTTGGTTTGGTCTTTGTATTGGTGAGAAGGTGAATGGTATGAATTCCTTATCACAGGTGGTGCACCCTGTTGCTTCCTTACTTCTTAAACCTTTGTTTTAGAAGGGATTTCAGTGCTGGAGGCATACTGGACATTCCATACCATTAGTGAAACGTTAAGAGATGATAATTTCCTAATAGAAACAGTGTCAGAAGCTGCCTGTGGTCATTCTTTATGCATTTAGAAGAATGTTTTACTAGCTCCCTATAAATACAGAACTGTGTTCATATAAGCTTAATTATCTGAATTTAAAATATATTGTCGTAAAAGGGTAAGTGAAAGAAGAAATGCCAAAGTTAAGGAGCTGATAGCAAGCAATACCAATTGACAGTTGTGAGGAAAAGCTAAAGTTATATTAAAAGTTATATGGCAATGGGACAACAGGCAGGAAACTTACTCAGCAAGAAACAAAAACCTATCAATAGTTTAGATTAACATGCCATAATGATGACAAAACTGCCAATGGCGATGCAGAAGAGGTGTTAAATATATCCAAGGCTATTCAATAAATACTTCTGTTCTGTGTATAGGAAAATTGTATTCTCAGTTTTTAATGTTGCTGAATTCCTTTGCATTCTATTAGGAACTAAAGAGGGTGTTTAGCAGCAGGTGTTATACTTTCATATCTTTGTGCCTTACAGCATCAGGATATTAAATAGACCATCCCAAGAACAGTCCAGACTATTACTTTTAGTTTTAGGGTAAAATTTATATCACTGAGCAAATCTCAGAGGTTTGGGGGAAAGCCTGCTTTTTCTTGGCCAGGGTGATTACTAACACTTGCACAATTTATGGAGCGGTGTGATGAGTTTTCCATCAACTGAAATCTTTAAAAAAAGGTTGATGACTTACCTAAGTACAGGTTCTTTTACAAACATACTATGGGCTTCATTAGGAAATTAACAAGCTAGATGATGTGGGTTCTATTCAGGGGATCACACTGGGGATCATCACCAATCCTTCTGACCTTTAATCCTATAAATATGTACATCTTAACTGTCTCCATACAGTAACTATTTCAGGCTGAAGTTTCTAGAAGGTCTCAGGTAAATATTGCTATGGGTAGTAATGACAGAATAAGTCTCAGCATTCATATTTCTGTATGTATTTGCCTCAGGGTCTACTAATCTGCATTGAGTCCCTATCAGTTTCATTCCAGGATCAAGCCGTAAGGCTTCATGTATACATTAAGACAGAGACCGTACTTGTGGTTCATCTTGTGCGGTGCATACTGATCATGACACCAGGACTTGGATAATTGTGGTAAAGTTACAAAAAATATACTTGAAATACTGTTAAAATGCATAGAGCTGTCTGCTGCAGGTAGCTTGTGAGTTTCTGTCTGCCTTGTAAGACAGTACAAGAATTATGTTTTTATTTGTGAAACCATGCTCTGAAAATCATTTCCCTTCACCAATTTTTCATTATAGCTATGATGAAATGCTATTTGGACTTAAAGACTTGGACTTATTCAAATCCCGAATCCAAACTCAAAATTAGCTCACTCACAGACAAAAGCTGTACCTGCTCTCAATGCCTACACCAGTGTACTGCTGCATCATCTGTGGAACATCATCCAGTGTCCAGGCTAAGAGGAGAGTGGGATACCCTGGATAATGAGCAGTGGAACTAATAATTAAGGAATTATTGCCACTGGAACCCAAAACATCTTCTGATCCCATCTTACATCTCATGTGGAGTCACACACATCCAGAGAACCACTCACCATCTGGGCATCCAAATCAGCTGGCGGAGCTGCCCTCTCAGCTCTGCGCTGCATCGGCACTGTGGTGGGAAAAAGTGAGATGCCATTTGGTCCTGGAGGCTGCATGGTGGCACCTGAGTGAGGAAGTCTTGCTGGATCAAACTAACTCCATGCAGAGCCAATGGGAGGGATGACTGCACATGTTGACTAGGTTACAGTGAATCAGTAAATCAGCTTGAGTTAATGAGGTCTCGACAGTAAAAATTTTGGGGTGGCTGGTTCAGATAGGGCACTCACCCTTTAAGCCCCACGTTTTCCAACACTGCTAAGAGCAAGTGGAACTTTTGGAGATTCTGCCACAGTATCTTTGTTTACATGATGGGAATGTAAAATTAGTGGATGAGCAATTTGGAAGGATGTGCAACCGGAAAAAAATGTAGCTGAAGATAGCTGATGACTTATTCTTTCATCCTATAAATAATTTTGAATGTCTTTTCTAGCCCTTGAAAATGCTCCTTTTATCGAAGTCAAATATTTATTTTAGGGTGTTCAATATTATACCTTCAAATATTTTTTTTTTTTTTTTTTGACTGAGAGAGAATCATTTTTTTCTATAGTAGCTAGCATGGAACTATGGAACTATGTTTTGGATTTGTGCTGGAAACAGTATTGATAGTTCAGGGATATTGTAGCTGTTGCTGAGCAGCGGTTACATGGAGCCAAGGCCTTTTCTGCTCCTCACCCCACCCCACCAGCGAGGGGCTGGGGGTGCACAAGAAGCTGGGAGGGGGCACAGCCGGGACAGCTGCCCCCAGCTGACCAAGGGGATATTCCATACCATAGGATGTCACGCTCAGCATGTAAAGCTGGGGGAAGAAGAAGGAGGGGAGGAGATGTTCAGAGTGATGGCTTTGTGTTCCCAACTAACTGTTGCCTGTGATGGAGCCCTGCTTCCCTGGAGATGGTGAACACTTGCCTGCCCATGGAAGTGGTGAATGAATTCCTGCTTCTGCTTTGCTTGCGTGTGTGGCTCTTGCTTTACCTATTGAACTGTCTTTATCTCAGCCCACGAGTTTCCTTGCTTTTACTTTTCTGATCCTTTCCCCCATCCCACTGGCAGGGAGTGAGAGAGCGGCTGCCTGGGGCTTAATTGCTGGCCAGGGTTAAACCACAACAGTATATTTATGTATATATTCTGAGCCAGTTGGCATGTTTTTCCTGATCCCCATCCTTGCTGGTTATGTGCCAAGGCCCACCCTGCTTCTACAGTTTCCTCTCTGCTCTCCATGCACAGACCTGCCTGCTTCTGCTTCTGCATTAGCTGGCATGGCACAGGAGCAGTGTGCTCTGGCAGCAAAGAGGGGTGCTCGCTGGGGTCGGGGTCAGCCCATAGCACAGCAAACACACCGATGGGCATGAGAGGAACTGTAAGTGATTCCCTACTTGCATCAGTTCTTCTTGTGCAAGCAGCTGCTAGACATACTTCCCCCTGAAAACAGTGGCATCAGCGGTATTACCATGTGGCTAAAGTGTTAATTTTTATAGAGAATGATGGGATTTGTGGTGAGGCTACAGCCCACCGTGGTCTAGAGAGCCGAGACCCCTGTGCTAGCACTAATCTGGGCATGAAGTCCCGAGCTGCAGTGCCATGTGTGTCCTGTCTCTCCATCTGTGAAAATAATTCCAATAGGGGATGATATTTTAGCCTGAGCAGAGTAATGGACAGTTCAGGCTTTCTGGACCTGAGTTATCCCACAGGGAGAGTACTTCTGGCTCCAGAATTTGCACAAGTGGGGCCAGCTCAGGCATCCCTGGTATAATGTGCAGGTCTAAGTCCTTAGACTTACCTGCTGTGCTCACGGCACAGGGCCACTGAGATACTCTCCTCTGGATGACAGAGCCAGCTGTTGTCTCTGGTCGTCATCAGGACAGAGGTCAGTGTCTCTTCCAGATAGGAGAGGGTGCACCCAATATTTTCAGAAATATTCCTAATCCCATTAAAAGCCAAATCTTGTAGCATTACTCAGATGAAAAAGCAGATTTTGATTCCTGGCTATGAGCTAAGTTAAGGAACACAAGACTTGCCCCTCTTAGATGGAATGGTGACATCATGATACCCTAGGGGTTTCCTTTCCCCTTTTCCAATGCCCAGGGCTGCAGCTGAGCCCTTACTGAGTGACTGATGGGTGTCAGCCTCGGTTCACTGCACCACAAGGATCAGATTGTGTAGAGAGATCTCAAATGCCCTGGGCGCAGAAGGAACTATAAAAAGGCAACAAGCCCAAGGCATTTGTGGGCTTTCTGCCCGCAAGAATCATGTGGAAATGTATGTTTGTTACCTTGTTTTTGGAGGCTAGTGCTGATAACTGAGACATTTTCTTCTATGAAAGCATTTTCCATAGTGTTTATGTTTGTGCCTGAAATTATCCATTTGGAGGAGCAGTCTGATCAATTATCAGGGCAGTTCTTCATGGGTGGGAATTGAAAAGGCTCCATTAACACTTGCTTGGCAAGACCTGCAGCAGCATTTATTGCTTATTCTGGGCCAGGATTTTGTAGGCAGCCAGTATCAGGGTTCTTAATTTAACCACATCAGCATGTCTTAAACCTGTCTTAAGCCATAGCTGTTCTGAAATCCTTTGCTGTTGTGTTGATAAATTTCTCATTCTGCTGTCCATGAGCAATATCAGCAGCTTTCTCCATGACATTCGTATTCAGTTCTAATCAGATTATAAAAGTAAAACATCACATACAGTATATGAAAACACCTCTTTCCAGGCAATTGGGAAACACTGCCAAGTACTTTGAGGTTGTTCTGGTAAACACATAAAAATCATTCATCCAAGAACTTTTGATAAACGGCCAGCAAAAAAGGAGAGAAGCACTTTCCGCTGTGTTGTTCTTGGTGCTGCAGCACAGGAAGCCAGTGGCAGGTCCATCCCCCAGTGTGGTCCCTGCTACATGAGCACCCAGGTGCTGGGCCAGGGCAAGGTCCCATTCACCAAGGAGCACGGGCACAGGCTTTTGTAAAGGTAAGAAAAGGTAAAATCCACCTGGGTATCTCCCTGCCATGTTTGGGTCGGTATGTTTCAGCGGTTTCTGACTGACAACACCATGAGTGAGACTGGGGCACAGAGTGATGTGAAGAGACCTGTGATACAGACCAGCTGAACACCCAGCTCTCCATGCAGTTTCATGAGGCAGGACTGCGTGTAACCATGGTATTAACTAACGTATATAGAACAGACTATGATTATGGCTGTCTGGTCTAATTCCTTGACAAGTTTCCAGTAGTTTAATCATGATCTAATATGAAATAATTAAATCAGTTACGTTATTTTTTTAGAACAGCTTTTTCATCTCTAGGGCTATGGATACATACCATCACTGCAATCATAGATATAATTATTTTTATAATAACCTGCAGTTTTGAATGATCAGATTTACAAAATCCTCTGTAAACAAAAATCACCACAGCAGATTACTAAGTGGTAACCCTGAACTCCATCCCAACAGTTGTGCCATAAGGTGCCATGGAAACATGGGTATAAACTTGTGAGCTTTTATGAAGTTGGTGTGTAAAGTTTAAATCCAGATCTGTATCTAAAAGTAATTTTTTAAAATCCCTGTTACGTCTTTCATTAAATTTCTAGCTGATGAAGCTTCTTGACCTGAAAGTGTTGAAAATCTAGATTTGATTTTCTAACATGATTTTTTACGATCTTAAACCAATACACAAATCAAACACAGGGAATATGAGGGGAAAGGTGTGGGATGAGTGGAAATGTAGGCACGTATGTTTTATGTTTGCTTTGGTTTGTTAGAAAACATTAGGTTCTTGACTTCAGCTCTATTAAAAAAAAATAATTATTGCACATCATGGAAATTTTCAATCCAGACCTTATTCTCATTTCTTGTACAAATTTCTTGTGAGTTTTAGTGCAAATAATAAATAAAATTCAAGAATTGGACTACCCATTTTTCTAAAATCAATTGCTTTGAATATCTTCAAATCTAAACAACCATGACATAAATCTTTCTAATGGATGGACACATGCAGATACACAAGCTCAGGGCTTTCATTTTAAACTAAAGGAACTCTCTGGCTTCAGCTAGTGAGAGCCTGGGTTTTCTTCATCAGATTTTTCTCATATTCTTAAAATTGTTTTTGTATTCAGTTTCATTTGAGTATGTTTTTGATTTGTCCAAACAGCAGATGGCTATCATAAAGAGTCTGTATTTAACTTGGCACTTTCCATTCCACATTCTTTACTATTCATAGCACAGCAGTCATACTCACCTCTAGTACACATAAAAGGAGGCAGTTTGACTTGCAGCTGCAGATCTCCTCAAATTTGAGTATTTACAAACTCACTTACAGGTCTATTTTTTTTAAATGTTGAGAAGACCAGATACTAGATATAGTGGGTGGATTTTTTTTTTTTTCATCCCTACCATTTTCATGAAATGAGAGGCACTCATTGAGAAATGAAACCTGTGTCTGTAGTAAGGAACCCGGGCACTTAAAATTAGGTTCATGTAGAGCCCATGCTCATATAGGGAGAGTAGGACTGTACATGGGCAGAAAAATTTGCTCTTAAAAACACACTTGTGGCATCTCAGCCTAAAATGCCAAGCAACATGAAGAATATAATATTCATCTCATTGAAAAACAAGACTACCTAAAATGCGTAAGAATAAAGGCATCCATGCTAGAGTAATGCATTTTTATTACCAGGTCTTCACAAGGAAGAATTTGTTCCTTTTGGGTATTTGAAAGCAATATATTTTTTCTTCAGTTGCTAATAGATAGCAGAATATGTTAAACAAGACCAATTTTCTAAATGTCTTTGAATGTTTTATTTCAGATTAATTTGTCTTCGACAGGAAGTATCATTTACTATGTTTTCAAGCAGATAGAGTCAGTGATTACTCCTTTTTCTTTTAGTCTCAAACATGCAACACACTTCTAAGTAATCTTCCACATTTGGGTGTTTGTTTCTGGTTTTGGTTTGGTTTTTTTTTTTTTGTATACAAGCTTGAATGGTGGAAAGAAGGTTTTTTTCTTGATGGTATCCTTCAGTTTGTGTGCTTTTCCAGAGCCTAAGGGAGAAGAATTTAATCTCAAAAATTAGAAAACAGATTTTTTTAGTATGTATGTTAAATTTCCATAAGACTTAAAACCTGCCTATTGCTTCTTTGATGATTATCATTATGTATAACAAATGCATATTCCTTAGAAATATAACTACTCCTACTGAACTCACAAATGTGTTTTATTTTCGATATCAAATAGATTTTTTTTTTTTCTCTTGCTGTGACTAGCCTAAGTTTTCTACTGTCCAAAAAGCCTGGCTTTCCAACACATATGTAGCTGCAGGCAAGCAGTCTAACATTTCATATCAAACAATAAACACAGCATACTGAATAATAAATACAGATTTTCCTTTACTGTAATATAAATACAGCTACATGCTTACTACACTCTACAGTGTTGCTTTAATGATAATATTTTGTTATATTAAGAATTATTTTATCTCACCAATAAACTATGGACAAGGTTCTAATTCTCTCCCACCGAGTTCTTCATTTCAACAACCAAAATGCCATCGTGGCAGAAAAGCGCAGACAAGTCTTTGTTCTCCACTCCATCGGGTAATTTGTATTGTCTGGTAAAGCTTCTGGATATGAAACCGTGTTCGTCCATCCTGGGTCCGTGCTGGGCTTTGATCAGGAGCCAGCCTTCAAAAGTCTGAATAATGATATCTTCAGGTCGAAACTGCACAACGTCCAGCAAGACCCGAAAGCGTGCGTTTTCCTCCTCCGGGACACTATTCCTGGCTCCATCTGTACTTTCAGTGACACACCTTCTGCTGCTCAGTGCAGCTGTAGAAGGGCCCGGCAAAGCATATAAAGAGTGGTCCAGCCTGTGCGCTTCCAGCTCTTGGGCAGCAAACTGCTCTTGATAGCGTACGGGGGTTTCCACCCAGTGCCTTATAACAGCTTCTGCCATGGCCAAGGCAGAACGATAAGCGGCTGCTCCTGTGGCTTTGGGGAAACTGCAGAGTCAGAGCAAACTCTTCCCAGTCATATGCCTTACCCGCAGGCTAGTTTGTCGGCTGATGTTGCCGTTTGCTTTTAGCACAGGCAGAGCTTAACATTTAATAGGGTGTGCTGTGCTCCACTGCCAGGAGACTTGTTTCATCTTTTCTCCACTAACAATAGAGCACTATTTATAGTGCTGGGGTCTTGAGTGGCTTCAACACATGCACATCTTTCATGTGTAACCAGCAAAAGCACAATTTTAATGCACCTCTGATCACTGCAATATTGTGCTGCATGTCATTGTGAATAATGAGCAAAGAGATTCATTGATTTAAATGGAAGGTTAATGATTCTGTTTTTCCAAGGGGTATGCGGCAATAGATATAAACTCTGTATTTCTTCTAACTGAAATACTGAGGGAAGAGATTTAAATAGCTTGACGGTAGGAAGGGAGCAGATTTCATGTTAGGTGAACTGTGAAATTATTGAGCATATTGGACTTCATTGCAGAAGTTGTGCACATGTGCAAAACAGCCACGGTTAACCCTGTTGTTTGTGGTAGGAGGGAACCGTAACAACCCCTGCCCAAAGAGGAGGTTTGAAGGGCTATGTCTGCAGTCTGAGTGACCTACAAACACAGCACAGCCTTCTCCAGTGTGCCAGGGGGTCAGACTCAGACCGCAGGGAGAATTACAATGAAAGCTCGTGTGTCACAGCTTCCAGGAGACAGCAGACTGATTTTACCCCATCAGAATACTAAAAACAACTCGAAATCCTTTATGCTATCACATTGTACCAGCAGCCTTCATCTTCCGGGGCTTAAGAGCTTTAATCTATGATCCCATCTACTGCATGTGTCTGGGGAGCAGGACTGATGACCTCAAAGGCTCTCTGTGGTGTCATCTTCTTGCCACTCTGTGATCTCAAGGCAAATAATGCCTACAAGTGTTACTAGTTTGGTTAACAAGACCTAAGAGGAAAGAGGAGAAAAAAGGGAAAAGCATTACCAAATTGTAGTTTGTTTGCTAGAAAATACCCCTAGCTGGGCTTGGCAATGTAAAGCAGAACGCACAATGGCAACTGATGGTGAAAACTGCTTATTTCCCTGAGTTGCACTGATGCTAGAAGTAGTCTAACAAGATTCTTTTATTCCTTCTTGCTTGGCTATTTTCATTCAAAGCTCTGTCTCTCTTTCGTTTTTACATCTCCCATTACCATGAAAATGGCAAGTCAGTTTATACTGTATCTTTGTTTGCTAATGGACTCATGAAGGAAGAGGCAGCTGAATTTCGATAGCTGTCAGAAATGAACCTCTGTATTAAGTTGATAGCAGAGCAGGATTACCAGACATAGCTATAATTAAAGTTCTAAGGTTGCTATTTTATTTTAAGCTCATGAAGGCTGCATCATAAGGTAAGGAAATTTTCAAAGGCAGATCAAAGTTCAAGATAACTTACATCAATGGCCAACCATTTAATGTATTGTGGGAAAGGAGAGTTGAGCTACTTTATTTAACTATTGGCTCTTCCGTCAAACTGTCCGCCAGTAAGCATTTAAAAATGCAATTCCAAATGTATGGCTTGCTAAAACAGTGATAAAAATAATCTGGAACATTGCCAGTTATCTGTTCAGCAGCTGTTTTCTGTTTTGCTAGCCAATAATTCACTTGATGAGAAAACTTTAACCCTGAAGTGAAGCAGTATGTCTGGTTGGTTGTGATATTGTGCTTTTAGAGACTGCTGAAAGTTATTGCTGTCCCTACTGAATTCTGTGGTGACAGTCTGACTTATTTTACTTCAATTTTGCATTTCATTAATAAATGTTCTGCACAGGAATATGGCATTATTTTTTAATTTATTTTATTTTAATTATTCCCATCTTCTCTGGAAAAAAGTAAACTTGCCTATGCTTACACTTTAAAGGAAAACAGAAATTACCACCTCAGTGCAGCTCACTGTGGGAAAACATTGTCTATTCCTAGAAACTGTTGCATTAGTCTTTCAAATGTTAATTCATGTTGTTCATGTTAAGTATACTTGGAACTGTCTGTCTGGTCCAATTAGCACAAAAGATGCTTTGAATATGTCATGGATGGAAACATGCACTTCACCTTCAAGAAAACAGCAACGATGCATTTATTCATATAATACAGTGAGTTAACAAAGTTCAATGTTAATGCAACAGTGGTTTAACAAGACTCGATGGCAAGGTACACTTGAGTATTTACTGCGCAGAGGACAGGGTCAGACAAAACCGTCAAGGAGACCCTCCCGCTGAGTGATGAGGTTCAGAGAGGACCCCCTTGCTTTCTAAACTGCTGCTCAGGGGGGAGTTTAGGTGCGGCCAGATCCAGACTTAGTCAACAGTTTAAATCTAAAGAATTATATATGCGCAATCTAAGATTTCGAAGTTTAGCATGCCATTAGCCACTTACCAAGAATCTGTTGCGGCAAGGAATCTCGCAGCCCCGAGGAGTAACCTTGAGAGGCATCCCTGTTCAAGGGGAGATACTGGCGCGCAGCCCCCTACCATCAGAAGAGATCAGTGGGTCTCGGGCTGTCCAGTAACTATGGAGTGAGATGATTGACTTATTTGCATACCGACTGCAGAGGTTAGTTTCTTACAAACTTGGCTTGAGTCAGAGCTTGACCAGCACTGTTAGGTGGGCGCGCTGTTCAAATGAACCCTTGGCTGTCGTGTTGTTATCTATCTCACCCAAATCCACTTTGAGTCGGATGCAGCCGTCACGACCAGACAAATCCACTACGACCAGCACTGGTGGTCATCACTTGAGCAGGGTTATGGGAAATAAAGGTCAGGTCAGGGGGAGTGGTGGGCAGGGGGAGCACACCACCATAGATACCCTTTAAATGTATGTCATATACAAAGCTCTACAAAAGTTTATAGGATTCCTTTCTACTCTGTAGGACAAGGAATCAGAAAGATGTTGGTAATGAAGCTGTGTAGTTCTTTCTGCTCTGCTATCCTGCTCCTCAGTCCCAGTTCTGTCTTCTTTCTGTTTGCCACCTAAGGGCTCAGGAATTAGCACTGTCTTTCTAACCTCCTTATTGCTAATATGGATAATTTTTCAACAGTAGAAGGAAAACACCCTTGAAATGCAAACATCCCAACAATTTAGAATATATTTTGAGGCTTTCAAATTTAAATATGGATGCAGCGCTGCAATACTGAGGAACTTTTGGTGCTGCTGCTGCTATACTCCTCAAACACCTATAGCATACTTTAGTTGAGCAATGCATTTTAATAACAGTTGATTATTGGGGTCATTTTAAACCTTCAGAGAAGATCCCACAGAGGCAGGATTGATGTCCTTAATTGCCATCTTAGCATCTTGGTCTTTCTTTTCCAGTTTTTCTGTGCATGTGAAGGCCTCACACCCTGCTGTGCAGCAGGTGGGAAATCACTGTCCGGTGTGGGAAGAGTTGCGGAGCTGTGCTTTGCAAAGCTGAAGCGAGGCAGTCAGTTACCACGGCCTTGCACTTGTCAGCCCACGCTCTGTCTTGCTCATCGCACGGATTTGTGGCCTCAGTATCTGTTGCAGATTTTTAAAGGAAAGAGATGGGAGCCACTGGCAGTCTGGCTGGGAGAGCGAGGGTGCCCGTCTCTGTGGGTCACACCGCCATCTAGTGGTGAAATTGAAAATAGCTGCGAGAAGGAGACCCGAGGCAGCCTGCTGCAGGCTCGTACCAGGCGGCACTACCGACCTGAGATACTTGTACACAAAAGACAAACTGAAGGAAGAAACACACAAGATTTTCACTTACATCAGGCTATTTTCAAGCTAATATCTTCTTTCTCAGTTTTTTTGGAGGAGGGGAATAAATATTTGATTCATCTCGAACTCATGGAGAATATAGAAAGCAGACACCCTGCTGAAGCTGTGCTGTAGATTGCAAAAACATAAGGTGCACAGGCTCATGAGAATAACACATTTTTGATGCACATCTTAAAGAAATACAGATGCATCCTGCTTGACAGAACTTTAAAGTAATAGACTGCCTTGTTGCAATTCTCTGCATGCTTGATTCCCCAAAGAGAATTGTGCATTTCAACTACCATCGCAACTTGGTAAGTGCTGAAAGGGGAAAAAAATGAAAATGCCAGCAGAAGAGAACAAGAACCCTTCTAGTGAAACCTAACAGGCTAAATTCAAATGAGAGCCATGTAACTATCTGAAAATGAATTTAGGCAGAGCACTGCAAGTATCAAAGCACCCAAGGATGCCACTCATGACCTACTTTACATGTCATTCAAAAGAGATGCTGTCACCTCAGACCTGGCAATACATAAGAAATTTAAGGAAGAGTGGGACTTGGTGGCTTTTACCAGTGCTGGGTCTGTTGTACCCAATATGGGAGTTTTAGCTTTGTGGTGATACTGAAGATCTGGATAGTAAATTAAAATGTAAGAATTGAATGTGCAGCGACATTTCTGGAAACTGGAGAGTAAAGAGCTATTTTTCCACATGGTATGTAATATATTTTTGTACAGTGATAAAATTATTGTCTTCTACTTGTGTCACTTAGACTCCATTACTCCTTGGAGCTGTCCTTTTAGCTGGATTGTTACTTGTATATGTAATCTCTGAAGGAATTAAAAATGTAACCACAACTACTGCAAGAGTCTAATCAGCAGATACCAGGTGTTGTGTTTTCAAGAAGTAATGAGGGATTATTTTTTTAGTAATGCCTCATTCCAATCACATGGTATTTGTATTGGTTAGTGAATCACAACATAACCCTTTCTGCAGCAAGGCTTCATGCTGTGTTATAAAAGTTCTTGCAAGTTGTAAAGGCTGTGTTGTTACACAGGCAGCTTAACTGAAGGAAGGCTTCAGTCCATGGCTCACATTCTCCAAAACCTGGTGTCCTGGTTTCAGCTGGGATAGAGTTAATTTTCTTCTTAGTAGCTGGTGCAGTGCTGTGCTTTGGATTTAGTATAAGAATAAAGTTGGTAACACACTGATGTTTTAGTTGTTGCTGAGCAGTGCTTATTCTACGTCAAGGACTTTTCAAGTTTTCCACATTCTGCCCGTGAGCAGGTGCACAAGAAGCCAGGAGGGAGCAGAGCCAGGACAGCTGACCCAAACTGGCCAAAGGGATATTCCGTACCACAGAATGTCATATTCAGCACATAAACTGTGGGGAGTTGGCCAGGAGGGGCCAACCACTACTCGGGGACTGGCCAGGTATCTGTCAGAGTGGTGAGCAACTGTATTGTGCAACACTTGGGGTTTCTTCCGTGGATTTTGTTCCTCTTTCTCTCCTTTTCATTACACTTGTTGTTATTATTACTATTATATTTTACTTTGTCTCAATTATTAATTTTTTCTTAACTCAACCCACCAGTTTTACTTTTTTCTGATTCTCCTTATCCCACTGGTGGAGGAGGGGGAGCAAGCAAGTAGTTGCGAGGTACTCTAGCTGCTGGCTGGGGTTAAACCACAACACCTGGAAAAGGCTGGATCTGCCCAACCTCTTGGAAAATCTCCCCAGGGCACAGATGCTCACTTGTAACTGTAAACTTGATCTTCTAATTGTAGGGGTCTCTTGCAGAAAACTACTCTGAGCTCTTGCACTAAGAATCAAGTGTTTGCTCTTTACATTGGGAAACTATGTAGGATATGTAAGTAAGCATGGAAGGGACTATCAATTTGACATGTTACATCCACTATTACAAGACTTTTTTTGACATGTTAAGATGATAGAAGGTCAGATGAAGGATAAGGATGACAGATGACAGAACCGCAGCAGCTGATGTTGGAGCAACATCTTCACAGCATAATGAACAAATAAAAATGCAACTTGTATGATGATAACGATTTTAAAATTTCAAGTTACTAGGAAAGTTACTGAACTGATGTCATGGAACTCTTTACAAGTATTTGCTTTGTTATTCACATGGCTTGTTTTCTAAACATTTTTATGTCTGTTATAGGCAAATGCATCTGCGCCTCACAAATTCTTGAGGAACTCCTATAGAAAGCAAACTATAGTATTTTATTTAGAGTCATAATAATCTGTTCAATTCTTGCACACAGAACAGTAGGGAGGAAATGAACAACTAAGAGAATAAAGTGCCTAAGGGCTTGGAAGCTCTGTTTTGCCACTGAAAGGCAGGATCTAATGCACTCTTGCTGTAGAAAAAATCTTATTTTTCAGCAGTTAAAGATTAACTAGTGTTCCAAGAAGGCAGCCAGTTTTCAGGTTTCCTCCTCCTCTGCCTCACTGAGGTCTTGACTTGAGACTCAATAGGAATATCTCAAGGCAGTTGAGTGCACTAAGACTGGTGTATTTATTTTGGATCCATTTAAACTTCATAGCAAGTGCTCACTTGCTTATTTAGGATGTGAAACTCCTGTTCCATGGATCAGATCTTCAGGTTTGCAGGTTTTGAGGTTGACCACTTCAGTAAAAATAATAGAAGTACTGAAAATCTCACCTACGAGGTTCTGTGAGTAGGAATACTTCTGCTGTTTAAAATTAGGCACTCCCTAAGGCTTCTAGGGGTAAGGTTTGGAAAATCTAGGACCTAAATTGCTCATAAAACATGATAACCTGTAACTAGCACAAAACCCTTATGATCTCATTTTGTTCAGCTTTTTCTAAGGAATGTAAGACTGAAGTTAAATATCTAGAATGAATTGAAGACCTCTGGTGTCCTGATGCTCTGGATATGTTTGTCAAAATAATTACTTGCCAGAAAATAATTGAACTTACTAAATGAATATTGAGATTTAATATTTTCACTAGGTTCAAGTGTTGGAAGGGACTAAAGGTCCTGAACTGAACACACTTTGTTGCTCAGTGGAGGGTGTGTAACAGAAAAGAAGAAAGCAAGTAGTAATCAAGGTTTGTCAAATGGATGCATATTCAATAGAAACAAAGATGTTTTTGGCAGATTTACCTTTTGCTGCTGTTAGTAAATGTAATGGTATTGCTGTCCTGTTTGTATGGCTAATGATCTTGCTTTTGTTTCATTTGCCAGCAGAATATTAATTTGCAAAGAAAACACACGAGTGCTCATTCTAGGCTTAGCACACTATAATACTATTAATGGGCTTTGTCTACAAAGAGCTTTTACGGGATGAAATTGCTTGAGTTCAATTTAAAATTAACAATTGTAGACTCACCTCAGACCTCTCTTGGGGAAAGTTCATACTGAAATGGAATTTTCCATGCTTAAGGACTGAAAAGGAGGAACGGGACAAAAGGATTAAATATTTATTTTTATAATGCTGTACTGTAGAAAGAGTAAAAAAAAAAATGCCTCAGAGACTTGTTGGACATTAATATGAAAAAATCCTGCAATGATACTAAGTGAGATAAGTGGCTGTGTGTGCTAATGTGCTAAACGGCATATATGAAAAATGTTAAGAATATCGGTGGGTAACTGCAAACACAAAAGCAAAGCAGTAAATTTATTGATGGAGTTAAATGTTCTTTAAACCATCAAGAAAATAATGTTCTTTAAATGATCAAGAATATCACAATATATATATACTGCTTACTCTATAGATGTTATAACTCACACTTCCATAGTAGATGTTAGTAAGACAGATGAGATTTTTAAAAAAGTAAATCCAAGGCATGAGGCTTTCTGAGTACAGATTGAAAGAAAATTCAAAGCTGTTTGTGTAAGTGTGCCCAGATATTACTATGAATGTGAGGATTACCACTTGAGTAATGACAAAGGAGCTTTGGTTGTAGTTTCTGACAAAAACCCACATAAGACGGATTTCAAACAAGCAATCCTGACCAAACAAACCCGGTGCCAGTGAGTACTTCACTGACTAGATCTTAGATCACTTTTTCCTTCATCAAAATTTTTGTCTTTTTCTTAAATCTATGCTTTGTTAGTTGATTTTTGTCACAGGAGATAAAAAGTGTTTCCTTTTCTACTCTAGCTGTTTCCGTTGCACTAGAAGTGGGAGATGTTTAAAAGCCTTGTTTATCTCCCAAAATATCCTTGATGACTATAAGAATTCCCTTGCTGGTGGGGTGTTTCTGCTTTTTGGTTTATTTGGTTGTTTGTTGGGATTTTTAAAATCAAATCTGGAAAGAAGAGGATCTTTAAAAGATCATTTGTTTATGAATTCTTGAAAACTGGGGTTTGAGGGGTAGATTCTCTGTTGGTTTACAAAGGGTCCTGTTCATAAAGCAGACTACAGGTACTAAGAAATCCCTAAGCCCACCTCTTAGCCAACAAGAAGCTAGAAGCTACAGGAGTTCAGGAGTTAATTCAAAGTTAAAGTTAATAGGAGCCTGTTTACATGTTTGGATCAAATGGTCAAAAATTTACTACCTTCTCAGATTGCAATCTTTCCAAAGAGTATGCATAAAAAACAGGTTCCTTCCTTCCTTCTCGTAGCTTTTCAGGCTGTCCTGATGTTTTTCTGGATAACGTGCAAGGGAATCAGAAGAGCTGACTTGGAATACACAACTTTCGTACTCACTGAAGTAAAAACTCCTATAGTGCATTTTAGCAGGTAGTGGGGGTGCTTATTACAGCATTAACTTCTAGACAGAGATTTTCACACTCCTCACGATCACGTAAAGGAATCTCCATTATAAGATGCTAGACCTGGCCAAGATAACAGAAGTCTGTTAAGAATCTAGATCTTTGATTTTAATTATCTTTATGAAAACTTCAGATATTTATACTTAAAGTTTACATTTAAAGATAAATAGATTTTATTTAAATATATATGTATATTTATAAAAATATATTAAAATAAATAATATTTAAATATAGATACATATTTATATTTATTATAAGCAAGTTTGATACAGTAAAATAGCATTGACAACAAGTGTTAGCAAAAGGCTTTATTTCAGTCTTTAACTGAAAAACAGAAGGACAGCTGAGTGTGTACAATTAAGTACAACTTGCGTAGTATCTGCTTTGCAGGGAAATTCAGCTAAGACAGTGTGTGACCACAGTCTGAAGAGCGTATGATTTTCTCTCTTAACTACATACTTGCAATCTCCTGTAAATAATAATGTGGAATATCAGCTAGTCATGTATGGTTTGTATAAAATAAGGAGACTATAAAAACACCCAAGCATTCTGCCTATTTGTAGTGTGTTATTACATTTTACTGTAAAGCATATGGAATTGGTCTCATTCCAGAGTGTCTGCAAGTCTTGATGCATATTTAACAGTGCAGATCTACTGCAGAAAGTCTGTCAGAAGGGAGCCTTACCCGGACAGAAATCCAGTCACACATTTCCCCATCCTGAGTCATCCCAAAGCAGGTAAATAGAACCTGAGAAGCGAGAGGCTGTGAGGAGTGCTGAGAGATGCCCTGATTCAAGACAACTTGCTTGTGCCCATGAACAGAACAGCTTTTTTAGGGTTCCTTGCTGATATTTAAAATCAGTGATTTGGCACCTCCACCGTTGCTTTGAATCCCTTTGGTTAGAAAACACTAAATGAACTTTTTAATGTAATAATACATTGTGTTTTTAAATGCAGTGACTAATCATGATCATTTCAGACAAAAGCAGTTAATACAGATATGTCCTTGGCCATAGTAAGTTCATTACATTAGTTCACTTCTAATGTAACAGTGAATTAACATCTCTATTAATTTTGTACATCTTCCCAGTAAAAACAAGCCAATGACAGCAGAGCATACTCTGTTCCTTCCAGACTGAATCCTTGCCTGCCAGTGACCGTCTTCTGTCCTCCAGGGCAAGGAAGCAGTTGTTCCTTCGTTAAATGGCAAAAAGCCTTAGGCATGTTTTGTGTGAAAAAAACATTATATATATATTTCACATCCTTTAAATGTCATCATTAATATACTAGGGAGTTACAACAGGCTTTGCCTGTAGCTGTTTTCTACACCTGATTTTACACAGTGCACATAAGCAGGATTAAATTTTTTAAGTAGCATACTGCTGTACTTCTGGTTCGGTCAATAATGTCCTTAACTCTTGCTACACCATGTTTTTCCCCAAAGGATTATATGCATTTCACTCTAACTATCATTTTGCCTGGTTTGGGAGGGGAAGAAAAAATTCTCAAAAATTTCATTCTGCAGGGAGCAATAAAGAACATGAACCATGTATATACTGTTACATGTTCTAGAAGCTGACAGAGACATCTCAAAGCCACTGTACAAACACCGCTAGTATCCAAATGGCTCTGCGAAATGTAGTGATGGCAACGAAGGCTTCCTCGACCGTCCTCCAAACACTCCAAGGAAAAAAGGGCCTGGCTAACAAACCATTCAAGTTTTACTCATGGAAATCGGTTGAAATCTGTGGAAGCTTTTTTTCACCAATACCAGTGGCTATAAGCAAAGGTAACTTCCAGGCACAGCCAAAGTAAACAGCCTGTGACCTTGCTACCTATTTTGCAAGATCATGCTGGGGGTGACGCTGGGGTGTGTGAAGCATGGGCTGTTACCGTGGGACCAGCTGGCCAGTGGCTGCCCCTGCCCTGCCCCTGCAGCTGGGTGAGTGCTTCCTCTGGGGGAGGAAGAGGAGCAAAGAAAAGGTCTCTAGGCTTTAAGATGGGAGTGTGCTTTGGAGGGAGGAGAAGCCACTGAGAAGTAGGGGAGGCAGGAGGATGTGTCCTATACCCTGTCATCCAAAGGCACGAGGGCTAGCGAGTATCTGGAGAGACTCCCCAAAGCCCCAGAACTTCCATCATTCTTCTTTCTTTTTCTATAAGCCACAGACCTGGCTTTTTCCAGTTATCCTTCCCATTGAAACTCCCTAAACTTACTCCCAGTTCCTCTTTCCTTGCTTTCAATCAGTTCTAAGGAACAAAACCCTCAAATACACTGGCTGAGCCCTGCCATCGCTCCACCGCAGCAAAACCTGATACTGATTTTTCTATTTATTACAGATTGATCTTGAGCTTCTGAGACTTCATATAATCATCTCTGACTCCCTGCAGGTGTCTACTCTGGCCTGAGAGCTGAAATATTGTGTTCCTCCTGTAGTGTTCTCTAGGTCAATGGATTTAAAAAAGCACAATCCCAGTACGTTATATCACACTGTATTCCAATACCTAACTGTTGCCATTTTCCTCTGTTTAAAGGATACAGAAGACCCACCGTGTTCTGTTAAGAGTCTGTTTTCACTCCTGGACAGTGGCTTCCAGTCATTCTGGAACAGTGTTACTGGAAGGGTCTTCCAGGCAGGGAAGTATATGGAATAGAGAGAGCTGTCAGAGTGATGGCATTTCAGGGTCAGCTCCCCATCTCCCATCAGATGGTGTTTTGCTGTCTCTCATTAAAAAAATATTCCATGTAGAGAGCAGCAGTGTCAGATCTAGTCATACTCATGTAGCCCAAGTTCAAAGATAAAATATATATTCCAAAAATACACAAGCTACATGTGCAAAATGTATCTTTTGATCAAAGTGCTAACTATATGGCAGGTAATTGTATCACCTCATTTCCTTTTGCAGTTTAGTTTTAATTGTACCAACACATACAAGCTACTTCACTTGTCGTTTCCCTCTTGGCCATGGATGGGGTATACACTACCAGAGTGCACACACATGACACAGTATGGCTCAGAGCACTCGCAGTATATGAATTCTGGACAGCCAGGAATTCAGGAACTGCATTGTTCTTTCAGGTCTCCTAGTTGTAAAAAATGAGTGCATAAGGCCTATGGAAAATCCAGTTGAATTACCAGGAAAACCTCTGAACAAAACCCTATCCATGAAGGTCTCCTCTTGAAAGCAGTTTTTATTGGGAACATGAATTAGGTCTTCAGATCAAATACCTGGATCTTTGTAAAGAGGGGTATAGGCTTTTCTGCTTTCCCTGAGACACAGAGTCCAGTCTTCCAAAGAGGAGGTGCTCTCATTACTGCTGTAAACACTGATTGTGCTGAAGATGCAAATACTGGATGTGAATACTGCTCATATTTTTTAAGTAGCTCTCTGCATGTGATTTCAGAACAGGCAACCATTCTCATTATGAAGACCATCCGTTTTGCATAGGGATCCTTTCTCATTTCCACTCACATTATCAGATTAGTTTCTTAAAAATCTGTGACATAAAATAAATGGTAAGAATTTGACCTGTGCGTTTCCAAGAGGAAGTCAAATTACGAAAAAACTTAGGAAGAACCGTCTAAATGTTCTTCTCCTATAAACATTTGAACTCAGGTCTTTGAACTTATTGGTAACTGAAGCACATGCTTAAGCATCTATTGAATAAACTCTTATAAGGCAGTATGCTTAACAGCCTGCTATGTTCAGCCTTAGTTACTCATCACAACCTTAGAAAAGACAACGGTTACACTTGTTTTGACATAAAACGATCCTACCTTTCTCCTGTAACTGGACCCAGTACCGAAATCACTTTGTACGAATTACAGCATTTGTAGAGTAGCCACTAGTCAACCAAACCACTTTATGGAGAAAGCAATGTAACCCGTCCTGAGTACCTCCAGAGTTATATTCCGTGTGTTAAGCTTCCAAGAGCAGTCCGTGTGAAGGTGGAGGTGATTATACAGATGTTTAAGCGGAAGCTCCCAAATCTAGAAGGCATGGTGCTTCAAAAACATTTGGATTACCTTCAGTTCATATTATTCCTACAGCACAGATGCCATTTAGATTTGTGTATCTGAGTTGCTTTTGGAAACCAAGGAGACAGCTGAGGGATTTAAAAACTCCAAGTTATTTACTTAATAGCCCCACCCAGTACAGAGAGATTAGTGGAGCTGAAAGAGAAACACCACTTTGTTACACACATTTGCTTTCCTTCTTCGATTTTTTCCAGTTTTCTTCAGTTTCCAGCTTAGAAATGTATCTGCTGTCCTTAGTGGGGGCAGATGAAGTCAATTTACCTGGATTCTTCTGGCTTATCGTTGCTTCAAGCTTTTATTACCTCAGATATATAGAACTACCCACAAAAACATCTTAAAATGCCTCAGGAACAGTTAAAGTGGGAACAAATCCTTTAGGCAGAGATGATTTTTCTCTACAACTTCATAAGCACCTTGTTGGTTTCAGTTTACAGTATCTCCTTACTTAAAACATCTGTTTTTTTCCTCAAGAATTAGTACACTGGCCCATATTTTCTGCTTTTCAACTGAATGTGAATCCTTTAAAATGATCTACAGTTGATACAAACTTTTCCCTATTTCTTGTCTTCAAAAAGTGGCTGAATCAATCCTGGTAAATAGATTCTTCGTCTGGACTGGTGTTGTTCAAGGCTTGCTATGATTTCTTGAGGAATTGATATCTATAGCTCAGGTTTTGCTTCCAGACTCTTACACTCTGACACAGCTTTTTAATCCTGTTTCAGTTGATTGTTGATATGTGTCCTTTATCATGTTACTTTAATTCATCAGGAATATGCAGTGAAGCACTTAAGCACATTTTAATCAGCAGGAATTTAGGATGCGCTTTCAAGAAAAAAGGGTTCCTAAGGTTATGCTACATAGCAAAATGCAGGTTTAATTAACTTGTGTTCACACTCCTGCATAGCTAAATTAACTAACATGAATAAAAGTAAAATAATTACTTTTGTGTGAACTGGTAACTAGAGTTCAAACTCTAAGGCATGTGTTACTACTTTGTCCTTTCTCTTAGTGTACTACCTAGATGAGGCTAAAACCTAGTTTCATTTCTGGCATAAAGGTATAGCCATACCAACAAATAATTTCTTTCTCATTTTGAGCACTTATTTTACCCTTTTTGCTACAAGGCATTTTAGATTCGGAAACAAAGTAAGTTAAAACACAGGAAAACATCAGCCACTGAGACTTTGTATGTGCTGTTATTTCCAGTGAGAGATGAAATGGGTCATTTTCACTGGTAGCTGCAATGCTTTGCTGAGCATATTATAATCTGTGCTATATTTAGACTGCAGGCAAAGCTCGGTTTGTACAGGTTGGTAGTCACACAGACTTCTTCGGAAGATGTGACTGTTAAGGAAGACACAAAGCTGAAGTATATAGGATGGTTTAACATGTTGAATAGAAATATGAAACACAAGATCATAAGCATACTGCAAATTATTTTGTTTCAGAATCATCTGTTCTTTCATTTGCTTTGAAACTTCGTATTTCCTCTCACCAATCCGTATGTGCCATTATTGAATCTTGCTCTTTCAGAGTGAAGAGCACTGATGCTAGCAATAGTCAGACCCATGTTGCAGGTCCCTGCACAGCTTTACTTGAGGCACCACTTGGACAGGCAGACCTATGGGATAGGCATTGTTCATCTTCAGACACAACAGAGGTATTACACAGGTCATAATATGTATTGTCTTTTACTAATGTAACGGCATTTTTTTCACACCTTCACCAGACTATGATTTGAGAAGTTCTGGAAATAAGAGGCATTTTCTAAGACCTAATGGGAAAGTGTAAGGCTTTAAGACCAGGATCCAAACCCAGCCCATTTTATAGTTTGAAAGAGAATAGTCTCTCTCTGATGCTTCTGGGGATAAGTTTTGAACACAAGTGTAATTCTGGCTTAACAGAGTTCTCATCATGTGGTCACAAACAAAGGAAAAGGCTACAGACGAAAACATGTATTTACACATTAACACTAGAGCAAAGACCACAGTGTAACTGTATTCCTTCTATTTATTTATTCAGTAAAAAGGCAAAACAATCTGAACATGAGAGATAAATATTTGAATACTCTGCAAACAATATTCATACTAGAAACAAATGTATTGTAAACCTCATAAAATGTACCACACAAAAATCCAAAGGTTCAGCTCATCCCAGAAAGCTAGACATTATGTAGAACTGGACTAGATTTCTTAGTGTTGTCAATCTCCTCATTGATTCTCAGCAGGGACTTCAAGGTACAACTTTTAATCCATTCCCTGAACGTATTTGCACAGTGCTCCCAGCAGCAGAGGGTTAAACCAGATCACAACTGTGAATCCTTTTTAAAAATCTCCACAACACTCTGCCATAGGATAACACTGTTTTCTACATTTCAGAATAAAGAAACCAAAGTGTTTGACTTTTCTTTGCTTGATAAGTGGTATGAGAAGAAATCCTAAAGGCCTTAATCTAGAGCTTCCAAATTCCAGTTTCTTAAAAACAGAACTTCGACTACCAAGGAGATTCCCAATCTGTGATCATTTAGTCCTCAAAATCTGCCAGTAGCTCAAACGAGGCTGCCAGTTTAGGCAAGACTAGAACTCTTTAACTGTTGCTTTTGTTGCTGTGTGACTGTTTCAATGGAAGGTCATGAAGAGTCGTGAAATGAAAAATGAGTTCACAGCACTACCAACTTGGGCTGTGGTGACACAGAAATGAAAAAAATATCATACGTAATTCCCAGTCTGCTCAGCAATATAATCTATTGACTAATCTATTCAAATTTCATCATGCAAATCTTCTTGCATTACTTTATCAATGGTTAACATTTTTGATGCACACGGACAAGTAAATAACCTGCATGAAATCAACTGTAATAATACAAATTACTTTATTAATATCTCATAGCTTTAAATTAACTATTCATTAAAAGTATACTAGATTTATATCAGCATAACTACAGTCAGAAACTGGTTTCTACTTTTGACCTACTTTTTAACATTCATCTTTCCTTTTAGACTGCCTGTTGTTATTTTGCCAGTAAGCTTACCTAAAGGACACCTAAGTATTTCAGGAAACAAGAAAAGGGAGAACAGGTGAAAAATTCTTTTCAGTATCTGCTGCTTGCTTTCATAGCCACGTGTTCTTCTGTAGGAAAAATACCTAACCATAGCACACATGGTGACCATGCCAGAAGGTAGCAAGGCATTATGGCACAGAGAAAGGAGAGATTCTTAACTGAGAGGTTTTGCTTCTCTCATAGCGCTCATTCACCTTTGCCTGTAGTATCTGTGCATGTTGACATATGTCAATATATCAGATAGAGAGTTGCAAATTGCTTCAAGTTTTATTTACTCAGAGCAGCTTCTCCCTCTCCCTAGTAATAGTTACAGGAGTTTGTTTAACAGCAGGTTCCAAGTCACTGAAATGAGAGCTGCAAATACAACTGCTGACTCCTCTTGGCCTCTATTCAATATTCAAACTCTCCTTATGAAAAAGCCATTCTTTAACCTCCAGGTCCAATTCTTTTTCCATGTTTATGCCCTTCTGGATCTTTCCAGGAAATACTTTTGGTCACAATTGGCCCCACACATTTATTATTAAAATTTATATTTAGAAATCTATTACCATTAGACTCTGCAAATATTTTTTCTATCAGTTTTCCAGTTGAGTATCAGGCCTCCTCCAACTAGCCTTACTTATCTCCAGCTTTTCGTCTGTTCTGCCGGTGAAGTCTGAGACTGCTTTATCACATCATTTGTCTTTTTGAACTAGCCACAACTTTTATCTTTTTAGGCATCCAATTCTAAATTTCTAGCCATGCCAAATAAAGGGATTTTATAGCACTTGGAGCATTTACCTTACTGTACAAGTATCCTGAGTCAAAAAGGTGCATCTTTTTATATGAGGCTTTTCTCTACAGATTTTATTACTCCAGAGTAAATATATGGTATTAACATGAAGGCACACATGGCAATATTTTCCTTTCCTGCTGCTAACTATGCTATGACTTGCCAAGATGAGAGTCTGTGTATGCTCTCTGCAACAACCTTATACCACGGAAGAATAATGTTGGAACATAACGCAGTACAAATAAGGTAGTCTCTTTCAGTACTTTCAGAGATATTGAATGCTTTATCTCCATTTCTCAACTTTAATTAGAAGGCTAGTAATTTTTTTTTTACAATTAAGCTTCTTAGAGCTATCCAGGCACCTTGTATTAGTAAAACCTGAAGATCAGTACAACCACCTTCTTGCTAATAAACAAAGGTCAGTTATCCTTCATCTAAGGTTATTAATAAGTAAGGCAATTGGGTGGGATGCAGGGAGCAACAGAAGAACAAACACAGCATGCACTTTGTTCTCTTAATGAAACTATTCTGATGTGGTAAAGTGGTTTAGATTGTTTCAGTCACTGATACACTGCTAGGTCTCTTTGCTTTAGGTCACCTTTTATAAAACATCCAGTGTTAAGGTTATTCAATCCATAATGTGAGAAACATCCGCCATACTGCTCCTATGCACTGCTTCTGAATGAGTAACACTGCTTCCTGCAGGACTTCTATGTAAGTATTGCCTTTGCCAGAATACATTTCACTAGTGAGACCCAAAATTAAAGTGGCATGACTGAAAGGTATACTAAAGTATGCCGGTCCCTCAATTTGTCTTCCAAGAGAATGCCTGCTGGACCACTTAAATTTTTGTACAGCTGACTACATAGTTCTGACAACACCCTACTAATTCCACTCAGATATGTTTGGAAATTGGTATAGTGATTGGTATCTACATCTTAAATTCCCATTTCGCCAATATCTACTAGTGTGCTGATGTCTACTACTCATGTCAATTCCACCTTCAGAGTTTGTTGACTGCTGCTGCTACAAAACTTTGAATTTGGTAGGTAGCAATCACATTGCACTGACTTAAATGACGGATGATTGAATGTTGTGCTCAACACTTTTCAGGATCAAAGTCTGAGTCCAAGATTGATTATTTTTCACACAACTTTTACAGAAATAATTTTTCCAACAGAACTTAACTGAAGATAAGTTTTTGTTTCTGTGAGGAAGCTCAGTTCAGTTTTTGGAACCAGAGTTATTACCCAATAGCCATCACATGAAGTTTTGCCCCATTAAAATACTTTGATCTTCTCCCTTCCATCTCGCTATGTTAGTTCCTGCTGACAAGTGTCTTTATGAAGATAGCTAAAACTGCATTAGGAATACATTCCGATATAAAATTGAGCTTCTTTTTAAATGAAAGAAATCCTAAAGGACTTGCTAGAAAAATCTCAGCAACACAACAACTGCTATGTGGGTTAGAAGGCATGTGCTATAGGACTTGTATTCTGCTTATGTTCTGCTATTGTTCAGTGTTAATCCTCACTTCATGCCATAAAATGAATGCACCGTAAGGCTACAGAGTGGCCAGAAGACTTGTATGTTTAAAGAACAACTAATATATAAGCTTAGGCTTTGTTTCTCTCTTGATCAAGTCTGTGGGATTTGCAGTGCGTACATGAGAACTTTTCTGATTTTGTTAAGCGGTGTTCTGTTCAGCTCATGAGGACTTGTTTATAGGCTAGAAAAAAACCTGCATGTGTAAAATAGTCATTTGGGAATAAGTATTTTTCTTTGCATGTACAAACACATTGCATCTTCAAAATCAGATTCATATAAAACTTAACACTAAGATCTGGAGAAAATGAACTAGAAGACTGTCAACTAAACTGCACCTGAGAAATGTTTACATGTCAGGACCACTCTCAGAAATTCTACTGCGTTTGGTCATGATGTCTGTCTGTGCCTGATTATCCTTCCCATTAAAGCGTTCTCCAGTGACTGACCTAAATCCCCCTTGCTGCAATACAAGCCAATAATTTTTTTTTTCTATCAGAACATCCTTTCAGCAGCAACTCTTTACATATGGATTCTATTTTCCCTCCAATCAGCTCTAGAATAAATAATTCCCAGTTGTTCCCCATTACTCTTATAGGAAATACTTCTGAAATCTCTGCTTGTTCTTGATGCTGTCCTTTACATTCTATTCCAGTTACCCTTCGTTGAAAGTGTCTAAAGGCAGTGTCTCAAAAGTGATGTATTACTGCTGTTAAAAAAAAAAAAAACAAACCCAAAAGAAATAAAGTTGTAAGGGTTAAGGGGAAAAGCACTGCAAGATGTTAAAAACAGCATGCAATGTCAGATGAACAATGAAATCAAGAGGTTTTTTGCAGCCCCTTTGTTACATTATTGAGATGTGTACTTTAGCCACCTCTGTTCACCCTGTAGTTCCCACTGTCAAAAGGGCATCTCGTGATCAGGAGAAAGTTGCCAACAATGGCTGTGCCTATACAGAAAACAGAATACTGAATAGCAGGAAGGGCCAAGCCTGCATTCCTCCTTCCACCACCTAGCTATTAAAACTGTAAATTTAGCGCATTTCTTAGTGATTTGAAGTAAACAAGTTCATTTGTACTCATCTAAATTAAATCTAACTAGCTATACAGCTGTATGACATTGATTTCCAAAGTAAGGAGGTTGAAAGGAAGCATGTTTTTTATTCTAGACCAGACATGAGGAAAATGAATTATCCATTGACAGGAACCACCTTCTCCTTAGGCGAATGGGGGGGAACACCTTACCAACAGTTTTTGATGCTGACTGATGTCATTAACTGAGCCTGTTTGCAAGAGGCCTTAACTTATTACAAAAATCAGAGCAGCAATTGCCATCACCCTTGCCTGCCAGCAGTTTACTAGATCTAGGCCAACTGCTTACTAACATCCTTATAAATACACGTTCTCTTTTGCTCCTGAACCCTCATTTACTCCTCCTTTCCTCTTTGCTCCTTACCTGCTTTTATAATTAATTTTATTACATTGTGGGTTGGTTTCTTTTTTAAAGTTATCTCACTTGATACTGCTTTTCTAAGACTTCCCACCCCACAGTCACACTGAGAAGTTTCCTTCCATTTTCTCCAGCAAGGCAGGTGCTACCACTAAAGCTGTGAATTTGTGGAAAAGCCCAGGGGCCAGATGTACAGCTCGCACTACAAGACACAAGTGCTGCTTTCACAGGTGGCTGGGGGGATTAAGCTAAAAGATACAGAAGATAAACCTCTTACCTTCCTACATCAAGTTTCTCAGAAAAAAGTTTATTCAGAGGTTCTGCTGAATGGGATTTAGCTATGTCGGTCCCGTCCAACGGGCGCCTGCTTCTGCTGAGGTTAATAGCAGAGCTCCCGTCGCGGGGCCCCGCCAGCAACCAGCTGGTATTTGCAAGGCGCCCCGCTCCCCCTGGGCGCGCCGCCAGCTACCGAGCTCAGCAGGGCCCGGCAGCACGCAGGGCCCTCAGGCCGCGCCTCACGGGCTCTGCCGGCCGTGCTACCCCTCACCCCACGGGCGGGCCGCGCCGGGCGCGACCAGAGACCAGCCGCCGCGTGCGCCTTTAAGAGCGCCCGGGCCGCGCCCCACGTGTGCCATCAGCTGACAGCGGCGTCGCGCGGGGCGGGGCGGGGCCTCGCGCTGCTGGCCAGCGCTCGGGCGCTGCGGGCGCCGGGCTGGGGTTGGCTGTGTGGCGGCCGCCCCGCCCCGCCCCGCCCCGCGCCGCGCGCCCCGCCGGTGCCGCGCGCCCCTCCCCCCGCCCCCCGCCCCTCCCCACCCCGCCCCTCCCCTCCCTCCCCTCGCGCGCGCAGGGCCGCTGCGGCGCGGTGAGGCGCGGGCGGCGGCGGCGGCTCTGACAGCGCCGTGGGGCGCGGCGCCCCCGGACCCTCTGCGGGCGCTCGGGGCGGCGGCGGCCGAGCTCGCACCTTGCGGCGGCGGCCGAGCTCCCCGCGCCGCCGAGGCCGGCGGGCCGGCGGCAGGAAGCGCAGCTCCCCCTGACGGCGGGGCCGCCGGTGGCCCAGCGCTGCTGTCAGCCGGGCGGGCGCCCGCGGCTCCGGAGACCCCCTCGGCAGCGCGGCGCCCGGCGCCACCCGGTACATGGATTACCTGGTAGGTTCCCCCGGCGGGAGCGGGGCGCCCCCCGCCGCGCCGCCCCCCGCCGCCGGCCCGTCGGACATCTTACCCGAACGTGCCGCGGCTGCGGCGGCGTCCCCGGCGGGGGCTGTGCGTGTAGGGGGCAGGTGGGGCGGTGGCCGCGGGCAGGGGCGGTGGGTGGCCGGCGCCCGGCCGCGCTGCCTTCCCCCGGCCCGCTGGGCAGTTAAAGGGTGATAAACCGGCAGGGCTCCGCTCATTTGGCCGCTATTAGATTGCTAAAGCCGTGACCCGGGTCGCTGTTTTTTTCCTAAATGCATGAGCTTAGGGTACGCTTGAATGAACTAAATTGTCACCCTGGGCGGGTTGGGCCCTGCGCCCTGGCACCTGGTATTCAGGGGTAGCGTTTATTGCGCTTTAATGAATATTGGCTTGATTCGCCTGTGAGAGATCGTATCACCGGCGTGCACTCTAAGCTGGGGTCGTGGTGGCTGTTCAGACTCACAGGCTCGGCAGGCAAACCCAGTGGCACGGCTGGGTTATGAGCTGATGACTTGTTGGAGTACGGTACCCGCTTACTTTGCCTTTTCGACATCACAGCAGGATGTGCACTGGGCACATCCCATCCCTCGAGCTCCGTTGCCTTAAGTGCGGGCCGTGGGCTGTGCCCATGTGCCCCCTCCTTCGTGGGGTGCTGCGAAGGGCGGTGGGGAGCAGGTCTCTTTTGGCTGTCCCCTGTTTGCTGTTGGTGTCAGGTGTGACCAGCCGGGAGGTATCTGCAGTCAGAAATTTGACTTGGCCTTTCTGATGCCTTCACACAAAGGTGCGCGTGGGTGTAGGCTTTCAAGAGGGGTTCATCAGCCGGTCAACAGAATCTCTGGAGATGCTCTTTTTAGTGAATTGATTTGGAAATTTCCCATCTTGAGATGAGATCTACGTGCAGTGGCTGACTTTTCCTTCTCTGACAATGAAATTAAGTA
Source organism: Falco biarmicus (assembly GCF_023638135.1). Classification (NCBI taxonomy): domain Eukaryota; kingdom Metazoa; phylum Chordata; class Aves; order Falconiformes; family Falconidae; genus Falco; species Falco biarmicus. The sequence goes on from NC_079311.1 coordinate 66,959,019, forward strand.
AACCAGAAATATATTAAATATTTACTTAACTACTATTCTGGCCTCCATGTAGCTTAGATTTATTTTGAGTTATTCAGCTTAATAGAAGGAAGGGGAAAAAAAGCTTTAGGCCTTCCTTCCTGAGTTCAGGTAACAGAGGGAGAATAGAAAATGAGTCTTGTGTGGCAGAAACAGTAGGTAGACATCTCTTTAAGAACCTAGTTAATGAAATACTGATAATAAACTTGCCAAGTGCAGCCTTGTAGCTCCTTGAGAGCCTGGAGCTGTTTCTTAAATTTTTTTCCTTTATAAACTTAAATCCAGATGAAACTGGCCATCCTGCACTTTTCAAAATGCTTACATTAACCTTTGTGACTGCTACAGGTGTTGTGTGGAAGCCCAGCCACTCCGAGAACAATAAATTTAATAAGCCTTGGAAACTGAGAGTACGCTTTTGTATTAACTAAAGTGGGGGGAGGAGATTAAATAGCTCTACATTCCCCCCCCTCCCCCCTTACTCTTGTTCTCCACTTGATCCTTTTCCTCTTTGCTGTTGGGTGGCCTCCTTTGGTGACATCTTGAAAAGAAGTGAATCTTCAGGATAATGATGTCCTGAATGTTTATGCAGTTTTTGCTTAACGCTTCTGCTTTATCGAGGAGTGTCTCTGAAGACAGACTTTCTCAAGGGCTCATCAGTCTCACAGCATGCGTTATAATGCCATGTGAAACGTGAAGGATTCTTTCGATGTAGAAGTTGTTACAGAGCAACCAAGTTATTTTTTTATAGATGGTGAAAAACAGAGATTGGAGTTAATAGTTTAAACAGGATGCTGATCCACTGGTGCTCTTGGACAGTCTAAGATGCCTTCATCTATCACTGACCAGCACTTGTTGCTGGGGTTTCCATACCCTTGATCTTTGGAATACTTGTTGCAACTGACATCAACTCTTTTAAACCAAAGGAGAAAAAAAAAAAAAGGAAAGCCTTTAATTTTTTGCATCTGTGTATAACTTGGACAGGAGACATATTCTGTTCGGCAGTTCAAATACTTCCTTGTGTGTTTGTGCAGAGGACTTCCCCTTCCAGTCCTCACCTCCACCAAATGCAGGAGGTTGGTCCTCCTTCATCTTTCTCTGTTAATGGTAGTAAATGGAATGGCTCTTCTGAACAGTGGATTCAAGCACCTTAGAAAATCTGCTTTGACGAAAAGAGCTGATGGTGGTGAGTTATGGAAGTCGTCTACAACACGCTTTCAGCCTGGAGGACCAAGCTGTTGCCACAGTCTGCCCTAGTGTAAAGGTGCGCCTGCTCTTTCTTTATGCAAGACTTGCAGTTATAGTATGAATGTTAACCTGTAGATGTAGAGCCACCACCTTGTTATTTTCATAACAGTGGTAGTAAAAAGTGGTACATGTTAAGGAATGTTGTGTTTTATCCATTTATGTTGGGATCCTGCACCTATGTGTTGGGATCCTGCACCTATGTGGGCTTCAGAACTTCAGCAGAAGATCCCTTTGCTGGTTCCTTGTGTTGGGCAGTGTGTTGCAGCCTGCAGACAGTGAGATTTTCTCCCCTGCCTTTAATGTGAAGCAGACAGCAGGGCAAAGGGTGCAGTTGTTTCTGGCTACAGTAGTTCCTTGACAGAGCATTAGATGAAGTTTTGGTTAGCAGTGTGGCTGAATGAGGAAGTTCAGTGGAAAGAGGCTAGAATAACTGAGGTCAGGTTTGCTGCAGCGTGGACTCAGGAGGCATTGCCTCTCAAGGAAGACTCTACCCTCAAGCTAGCTCTTCCCAGACTTACATAGGAAGGTTCTTTTCCTGATTTGTCCTGGATGGGGCCTACATGGGTCAAGAGTTTCTTTCTCCTTTAAGGAGCTGATCCCAAGAAATACTACACATCTGCAGCACCTGCTAATATCAGCAGGTTATTGACAAGGTTCAGAGCCAGGTCAGCTGGAGCCAGCTTGGACTATGGCCCTGAAGCATGTATGGGTAGATACCCAGAACCTGTGTAGGAGCTCTCCTACTTAACAGTGTGATCCTTGATTTATGACTAATGCCATTTGATAAAGTGCTGGTATCAGAAGAGTATCTTCTGTGGTGCTCTGGTCCGGTTTTGCATTAGGAGAGTGGGACTAGCTTCTGTGTCTTTAATAGCCAGAAGAAGCTCTTGAGCCTGATGCCTGTGTTATTTTTGTGTTGATATAGTTACAATGTTAGGAGCGGTGTGTTTTTTGTGGTTGTTCTGTTGTTTGGGTTTTTTTTAATCAACATAGCTGAGCCAGGTTCAAACTCTGGAAAAGAATCCATGCTCACTGATTTAGAGGCACCTTTTACTCATACGTTTTATTCTCCTTGTATTGAAGTTAACTCCTTTAAAACATGCTATGTGAACACAGCTGCATCAATGTAGGTTTGTAGGTTTCTGTGACTACACAATCCTGTGGTGTTTCTGCAACCTTCTTCTGCTTAATTCTTTCTGCGTTGTGTCTGGAAGGATTATAATGTATACATAGACTTGTGTTGGCTGGCTTATGTTCAGTAGACTATGCTTAATTTAAGAAATTATGGCATGATGCATCTTGTGAAAAGCATGGCATGTGACTGATCTTACAGTTTTTGTTTGGAGAACTTGTGGACAAGCAATAGCAATGCTTCAGTTTTTTGTGTGTGGTACTTGGAATGCAAATTTTAAGCTGCTGAGTAGACTTCCACAGTATACTACTTCAGCAGCATCCTCCTCAGTACTAGATAAGGATCTTACATTGACTGGTTGCGTGTATCAGCCTGGTCTGTGTAGAATTTTTAAAGCTACTTTAGAGGGTGATGTAGAAATTTGAATCAGTGTGATTGCACAAAAAAGGTCTTACATTGCTCTTGACAGTTTGTAAGATAAATTTGATAACCTGTTTAGCTTTGTACAAATACACATTTTTTAAATTGGATTAAAATGATTAATATCCTTTTTAATTAGAAAGGATTTTTAATGATAGCTTATTTTTAAATTGTATCCTGTACTATGTAGTATCTCAGTTGTATATAAGAATATTTTTTCAGTAGGTAATGAAGAGTATATTCCAACCTCAAATGGAAGGTAACGCTTCTTGCATGAACAACCATGTCAACTTTAGTGATTTTTTTCTTTTTTCCTTTTTCCCCCCTCTGAAAAGTTAAGCATGAATGAGTATTGCAAAGTCAAGAGAATGCACACTCTTACTGCAGTAGAATCCTTGTTGCTTGTTTTTTGTTTTTGTTTTTTTTACTATAAGAAGCTTGAGGTTTTTTGGTTCTGTATATGTTTGTTAGCTGTTACGAAATGTTTTACTTCTGTATGTGTGCACACAGAAGCTAAAATTTGGGTAGTTTTTGAATAAATTGGACTAGATTTTCAAATCTGCGATTAATAGGCCTTGAAGTGACTTCACATTTTTTTGGTTTCTGAATGGTCTTAACCTCAGGTTCTGGGTAGTTAGTGTTCAGGCAGAGTTGTTCTTGGCTCGGGAAAGCTGCATATGCCAAGCTATGGTGTTCTGAAAAACATTAGGTGATATTAAAAGGAAAATAAAATGTTTCTGAGCAACTTTTGCTTACCTTTAAGACCTTCCCTTTTATTTAGTTGGACCCTTTAATTTACTTGGAGAGATTTGATTTAGAAAGTTGCAATACAGGTTAGATTGTGATCACTTAGTGGTTTTGATGTACTTAAGATTCTTTCTGTCCATTGCTGTTGCCTGTTCCATTGTTTGGTATCTGTAGGCCATAGAAAACATTCTTTCATAGACTACAAATGGCATTACGGAGGCATCTGTTTGAAGGTTAAAGTCTTACTTCACTGAAACTTTGTAAACCAGTAGCTGCTGTTCTTTGAAGTAAGGAAGGATCCGGGAAGTTAATGGTAGTAACCCTGGATTTTCCCTTGGAGGCATGTATAGGTCTTTGATATATCACCTGCAACATAAGCAATGAAGTTCTATGTAGCCTTGCCCTCTTACCATTTGCTGAACATCCCTGTCATCGTAGGAATTTTGTCTGCTGTTACGTAACAATAAGGATTATTGGGGCTGTCTGTTGACTCATCTATTGGTTGTAACATTGTTGAAATTTTACACCCTCTGCAGAGCACAGGGTCTTCTATCTTGAGATACTATCCCTCTTTCAGTTTGGGAAGCTTATTAGGCGCAAGGGTAAGGGGTCTGACAGTTGTTTCAAGGTAAAGATCGAACTGAACGCAGGAAAGAGGGCAACTGGCAGGTGTAGGATCAGCTAGTGTACAGGGTACGTGCAGTTGTATTAGTGTTTGAATCAGATGCAGATTTTTGAAGTGGATCTTAGTCACCTCTACTTACTGTACCTGGGTTTGCATTGCGGAGTGATCGCAGATCATGCAATCTTGCTATTTTACAGATGAAAAAGTTTGGAAGATGCATCAGCTAATGGGTTTTCAGTCCACAGGACCAGATCAGAACTAGTTTGAAGTAAAATGCCTGAAGTACCTAGTACAAATACTTGGTCTTCAGCACCAGCATTTGCTGTGCTGCAGTACTTGCTATTGTTTACATAGCCAGGGTCACTTAGTCTGGAAGTGAGAATGCTGCTGCTTTTGATTACTTTCTGCATCAGCACAGCAATGTGGGAAGAATCCCAAACCAAATTTTTGACACCCTCACCCAAAGAAACTGCTGTGGCTAGGTTTCTATTGGTATTTCAGCTCTATGAAGCGTAACATTCAAATCTAAATCAACTGGGAATGGCAGATGGAATCAGTTTTGGGAGATGACCTCACTGGTATGAGCATGCTTCTGATTTCAGTAAGTTAGAGAGTTCAAAAACCAGATCAGGTTGAAGACCTGGAAGAGAGGTGCTCTGAAAAACAAATCCTCCCACTCCGTAGAATCTACTTAGCCAGTATTGCAGACAGTTTTTGCTGAATGAAGGATGTAACCAGCAGTGTAGAAAGGGCAATAAAAGTATTGGTAACTTAACTCACTGGAAATTACCTGCCTGAGCATAGATCAGTGAGCAGAAGTATAGAATTACTTTGCAGAAGAGAAAAGTCAAGTGCTGCATTTGCTCACCCTGCAATAGGAAGCCTTACTGAATTTTCCAGGTAAACTTCTGATTCAAAGGTGGGTGTTACAGTGAAACTTGATACAGCTTCCTTGGGAACCCAAAAGAATGCCTTAATGTGATTATAATTTCCAGCACAAGATTCTGTGAAGTCCCAGGAGTATTGCAGTGCCAGAAATTTCATTCTCTTCAGCTACGCAAAGAAAAAGTGAATTAGCACGTCTAAAATCAAATTACCATTTTGCCTTTTCTGTGATGAGGATTGCATTAGAGTGGTAGATGTTATTGCATCAAAAAATGTGTCCCAGTTTCTGAAAATGTTGACTCTCTGTTTGTTACAAATAGCTCTACAGTGTCCTTGTGAGTTAGGCCCGCAGTCTGTTGGGCCCCATGTTGCTCTGCAGTACGTTGCTCCTGAATTCTTCGGTCAGACCTCCAAGCTTGACACAACATGGTGATGAATTTCACAAAATATTAAAAATGCAAGCTTTTAATAAGGGGGAAAAATCTGTGTTTAGTAAGTACAGAATATTCCTCCTAATACCCCATACTAATTACCATTTGTGGCTTGTTGTCAGTATCATCAGCTCATGTTTTTTAATACTGCCAGCTTGTGATGTTTATTCTCACAGATGGAATTCTGAAGTTTTCTGATTATGTGAGGATATCAGCTCTCCGTTAACAAAAGAAGCATTTTTAGTTTGAAACTTAAAAGCACAAATATGGGCCCAAACAGCAGTAAAGCCATAAGGAAAAAAGCATATGCAATACTTAAAATGTTGTGATTGTTTGGGTTTTGGCTCATTACATTCTGGAGTATATTGTGTTTTCTTTATTTCACTATGTGTGTAGCAAAACTTTCTGAACTGCAAACTGCCTGACTGTATAAAAGACCTTGGGGACATAACTAGGATATTTGCAATTGAATAAGAAATGGACTTATCTCATGCTGGAGCTCTTCAGAGTATAGAACTTTTGTCTCACCGGTAAGGTTACTGCATTAGTTGCCAACATGAGCATGTAAGTAGCTTCCAGCTGTCTGAGGGAGAGGCACAAAGCAGGAAATAACAGCTGACAAGTAAGTCCTCATGTTTAGATGCAGTGCTGCCCTACAGCTTTGTTGCCTATAAGGAGAAACAGCAGGAAGAACCTGAAACGGAGTACGATGCTTTGCTTTTATGGTGTATGTTTTGGTGGAGCAGTAGAAGAAAAATTTGTTCAGAGGACCACGTTAGCTTTTGGCATTGGAGAGTCTGGGGAAGCAAAATGGCATCCAAGAGCCAGTAGGAACTGTTGATATGGGGGAAGTGAGTTTGCAGATCTTTTTTTTTTTCTTGTTATGACTTGGAGGTTTTTGGTAGAAGAAGCATCAGTTTTCTACATTTTAGCAGCTTTTACAGCAACTACTGCCTACTCTATATGATTATGCCTCTAGTAAAGATGGAAAAAATCAGAAGCATTTGAAAATGAAGTAATCGTTCTGTAAGCGTCGATAGTAAGTTTCATAAATGAGCATTGCTGGTGCTGCTCTGGCAGTGAATGGGATGGAGATGAGAATGTAGAGATTACAAGGAAATTACATGTTTGTGGTTAGTTGTATAAACAGCATATACTTTGGATGGGCAGATGCAGAGACAAATATTAAGAGTGCGCATTGAACTTGGGAAAAAATCATAGTACCCCTTTTGATATTGGTAATGAAATGGCAGATGAAATTCAGTGTTAATAAATGCAATGTTGCATATATTTATAGCAGAAGTCACATGGCAGTACAGATGATGCATAGGCCTTAAAATACCATCAGTGCTCAGGAACAGAAAAGGGGATCCTTCAGAATATCATCGCAACCCAGACATCTGTCAGCAAGTTTAGGGTATTAAGAAGGAAAAAATCATTTTTACACAGCTTAAATGTAAGGTTTGGTGTTGCCTTAAACACTGTATTTTTGTTTGCATCGTATCAGAAAGATGGAAAACCAAAGAAGATACAGAGAAGGATAACACAGTAGTTGAAAGAAAACAACTGCTTCCATACAAGGTGGGATTAAATAATTATACCCCTTCAGTCTGAAGAAGAGACAGCTGAATCGTGTGGGGAGGCAATATTATATACATCTTCAAAATCAGAGAGGGTAAATGGGCAAGAAATAATTTTGCCCATAGAACTTGATGACACTTGTAATCCAGGTACTACTTTTTCCCAGGAGTATAGTTAGATTTTTGGTCTCACTTGTGCAGTAATGTTAGGAAGGCAAAAATGAGACTATGACTTTGTAGTTTCTTGGAAGACTCATCCATTGGGGGAGGAGTATTAAGCATGATGTTCAGATGCAGTGGTAGGCTTGTGGAGGTCCTGAAGCTGTGATTGCTGGAACCTGAGAATGTGTTCATGAGACACTGATTCCCTGTATGTCCTGGTGCTTATGCTGTGCACCAAACACCTCCATAACCCCCTCACTGAGAGGACAGCTAGATCTAGTTCAAGAACAGGGAAGTGCAGTTAGAAAATGGGGATATTCTGGATGATGTCTGGGAGTGCTCCCCAGTGTAACCAGAATTGCATTGACTGCACAGGAGGTGAAACTTTTTAATTCAGAGGGATTTATGAAGGTACGTAATCTGCTCTAGGGCCATGTAGCTAAAGGATTCCTTCTGCTTGGAGGTCCTGCCTTGACTTATCAGCAAAGGCTATTGGCCTTGCCCCACTTGTATGCTAAACAATTTGTGACTTTGTATGTAAGGCCTGCAGCACTGGCTGAACCTGAAACTGAATTGACAGCCTGTGTAGATGCACACTGATGATGCACTCACTCTACAGTGAGTGATCTCTTCTCTCAGTGATTTATTCTTGCCTAGAAACTTGCTAATTTCAGGTTTCAGCAAGACTGGAGAAGAGGTCCAGAATTCTTCCGAAATGTCTGTGCTGTTCTTGCTGCTATTAATTTTGTGTTGGCTAACCTGCATTTTTCACTGTCTGAACCACTGCAGTCCTGGAAGCAGTCGTGGAAAACTGTTCTGGTGAGAACATTGCCTCAAAGAGGGGAGAGCATTGTTCTCTGGTGCATCCACTTGATTACTTATTATGATGACAAGAGTTCCTGGATCCAGTCCTGTTTCCTGTTCACATATCATTGCCTTTCCGTCAGCATTAGGTTTCTTCTAGTCTCAAAACTCAGATTTTTTTTTAATGGTTATGTAAAAGAAGGTTGGTATTTTAAAAATCTAGTTATTCAGCATTAAAGGAGAATATGAAAATATTTCATGTGTGTTTTATCCCTGAGAACTGTATAAAAAAGAATTCAGGGAGTTCAAATTAGATATTAATGGAATGTGCTGAAGGGTTGTGACATCTTGTGCAGAAAGAGGAGCCTTCAAGTTACTGCTTGGAGTTCAGTACGCAAGTTTAGCAAACAGCAGTTCTGGTCAAAGGTTCTGCCACCTGTACTGTAGCATAGTTGTGTGTGCTTTTGGGTACCTACATGTTCTTTAAAACACATAAGCACTGAGAATTTCTTTCAGGCTCCATATATAAAAATACCTTAAAATCTGCATATTGTTTACACTTGTATTGCTAATTTTCACATTTCTTACACACTGGAAAAAGATGTAGATGAGAGTGGAAGTGGAAAAGCTTTTGCTTGAAAGCTCCAGTAATTCCAAGCGATTACTGGGGTGAACCGCTGCTTCTATCAATGAGCAGGAGGGCATCTTAATCTTATTTCACTAAAGAAATATACCACAAGGAAAACCCAACAACTCATAGTGCTTTCTGGTTTTGTGGTCTTGGATCTATACTTAGTGCTGTAAATTATTTAGGATTATGGCAAAGCAAGCCAAGGTCAAGTTGAGTCTTACTGTTGGTTGGCAGAATTGAGGATACCATCTCCTGCAGTTCTGTCAGGTGTCGAGCCTTTTGTGTCTTTGGATAAACTGATTAGGATCACTTCTCCCCTTTTGCCTACCAAGGTTCTTGAGACTAGTGCTTTCAGCTCAGTCATTGCAGCTTTGAAGTGATCAGCTGCAGAACTTGCTCTTCAAAATTTGCTCTTTTGTAAATATTATGGGTGGGAATTTAATTTTGTACTGCTGAAGGTATCAATATTAAAACAATGAATTTGTGTGCTTGTAGACTGCATCAGAGCTATAAGATTATTTTTTTTTAAACACCAAATATTGAGATTATTTTGTCTTGATATTTGTAGTGGTAGTTGAATGCTGGAAAAAATGGACAGAACAAATGCTTGTTGTGAATGAAAGGTTGCGCAGCTGCAAGGCAGACTTTATGAGACATTATGAACAATCATATAATTAAAATGAATAATGGGCAAATATGTATGTTAGTCATGAGTTTAGTTTACAACTGGAGAAATTATTTAATGTTTGTGAGATGACCCTTCGCCTAAGCAGAAGGGTGCATATTGGCAAAGGTGCATGCTTATTTGACCTGACAACTCGTTTCTCACTTTAGACATGCTGACTTCTGTTAAGAATTAAGTCTTTATAGAATTGTATCAAACCAGGTATCTATCTTTTATAATATTTGTAGGTATATTTTTACATTATTTTTTTCTTTTACTTTCATGCTTACCATGTAAAATCCTTTCAGAAAGCAACAATAAACTGTAAGTAAATTAAATGCAAATTCTCTACAATTGTTTTGTTGCCCAGTTGTATGGTCCAAAATAAGTTGCAAAATGAAAGCAGTAGGTTACAAATATCAAGAATAAATTCCTCATTGTAGCAGCAGATTATCACTTACATTGTAATTCAGTGATCAGAGTGGTTATCTGTAGTTTTCATTAAGCATCTAATTATTTAAATCTATTCCTGATCTTTTTTCAGTGATCAAGCTGAAATAATATTGGAAGGAATGTAAATATTTTTGGGGAGGAAAAGTGAATATAAGAGAGAATCTAGTAACAGCACTGGAATTAATAAGCTTTTTTAACACTGTAGACTGCAGATCGTAAACATTATCTTGGAGGCTTGGGGAAGGGATTAGCTTAATATTTCATTGGGAAATGCATAGAAGCATTTACTGGTGTTGTATGTGACAGTAGGAAGGGGAGATAATTTTAGAATTCATGCCCTATAATAGCTTGTTGATTTCAGAACAGTAGAAAACCCAGCAACAGATGAGTAAGGTAACACAGATGTAGCTTGCTTTATTCTGCTGAAGCAAGGTTCACCAGACACTTGCTGGGGAATTTGAACTGCAGCTTAGTGAATGTGTAGCCTGGAAGTACTGAATATGGAAAAAAATTTACAGTGCTACACTTGTCTAGAATAAAAGCAAATGATACACATTAAGAAACTAATGGTTTGCTGCTGCTGTGTGTTTACTTCCCTTGCAACCTGAAATGATCTTTTACTTATATATAAGTTGCATCTGCCATCCACATAGAATCTGTCAGGATACTGAAAACACCAATCACTGTATGTATCACCCTGTGTTTAAGTATGGGCTTAAATTGCAGCAGATTCAGGTTAAACATTAGGAAACTAGTAGAGAGGGTAATGAAGCACTGGGCTACATTGCTTGGGGAAGTCAGCCATCCCTGGAACCTTTGGAAAAATGGTCTGCAAATACTGTCAGGAGGGTATGGATATGGTTTATAACCCCGCTCCACCACTTTGTATAACATAGGATTTCTCAAAGTCAGTTCTATTCCTATTTTCTGTGACTTTTTTTTCTGTGGGAAAGTCAGAGCAGAAGTCATAGAACTGGATGTTTGTTCTGAAAACTGACAAAAGAAGACAAAACATCCTGGCAATTTAAATGGTGCTTTGAAGCAGTGTTTCCTTGTCAGTAATAATATTCAAGATTGCTTCCAGTAAGGAAAAAAATATCAATGATGTGGTTGAGGTTAGCTTTCAGGTTTTTGTGCTGTGTTTTTTGACTTTCAGACAGTTCAGTGTAATATTGTTTGCTTAAAATTTAAATTTAACAATTACAGCATAAGAAAAATGGTTGCTATGCATTTTTTTATTACTTATAATTCATAAGCATGGATCTGATTAAATGAGTAATTAAACTGCAGATTTTTTTTGGGTGGGGGGATGTTAAAAGCAGAGGCTGAAAAAAATGAGTGTTTTCACTGATACTGTTTGAAGTATGTACCATACAGCAGTTCACCTTCGACATCTTAAAACACATGCAGATGATGTGTGAACTTGTTAAATAAATAAAGATAGATAATATGTTCCACTTGATTGCTTTAATTTTTGCCTACAGTGACTTCTCAAATACTTCATTTAAAGTAATTCTTCAATTGCTTTTCTGAATTGTAAGCCTGGTTTATTGTTCCTGACCATGTATTAACAAAATGGCAAACTTACAGTAGGTTTTATTTTGGTGTTGGGGAGGTGTGTTGATTTTCTAGCTTCTTTATGCTATTTAAAGAAGGTGTTTTTCATCTGTTTCATTAGAAACTCATAGTCCATCCACAGCCTCTCTGGGTGACTGCAGAAGACATAGAATTGTGGAATCACAAGAGATTGGAAGTTGAGCGAGTTGAGGGTAAAAACTTTTAATATGATTATTTACAACTGTAAGAGCAGATTAAATAAAACAGTTGAGACAATAGAGAGTTCTATTTTGAACAGAAAACTAAAGGAGCATGACTTCAAAAATATGGGAACATTAACTTGTATGCATTATTTTGGTATATACAGGAAGAGAGTTTGAATCATGATATGGGGAGAGAACTATAATATTTAAACATAGAAGATCTTTACAGTCCACTAAGAAACTAAAAAGCACTTTACTCTCTTAAAATGTCTCTTGCAGGTTGTTTTTAAACAAGAGTAGATAAAAATAAATTGGACTAAAAGCTTGCATGCCAAATGTTAATCTGTATAGGCATTTGGGGGAGCATTAGGTAATTTGAAGCCTATAATGAAATACCAAAGTAGTAAATGTAATGGTTTCGGCAGCTGCTTCTGTATGAAAGGTAGTATAGTAACTGCATAATTTGAATTTATATGGTATTTTTCTCAGCTTGTTTAATACAACCTTACAGAATAAAGATAAAGTAATACCATCAAGTGTTTCTGTCAGGGGAGAGGGGGAGATGGGAAGAAAACTAATTGTTAATAAATAGCATTCTTGGTAATGTCTTTATTTTAATTTCTTTAGACTATGTCTGAATGTATCCAGCTCTCATTTGCTGTTTGTAGAATTGGCATTTACACGGTAAGGTAAAGTTCTGACTAAATAATTTTTGTTAGTGTTAATGCCATTTGATTGAAAAGAGGTTACTAATTTTTTGGGGATCAGGATTAAGTGACGCAGTTAACAAAAGGGATTTGTCATATTAGTTTATATAACCAGACTGCGGCATGGTTTTGTCCTGTCAAAGGTTTACTGATACTCAGACAGAAGTATTCTTCACTTCAGTTAAAAAGGTAAAGAAAAATTCAGACAACTTCTTAAGGTGTAAGAAAATTTAGGGTTCACGTGCATTAGTTGCTGAGAATTCTGGCCTAATGTAATTTCTGAAGGGTTTGTATACATTTGCTTTTAAGTATCCATGATGTTTGAGTAATGTTATATATTAACATGTTATGTACGTACTGTTGTAAACTTTGTCTGGAGTGCCTTAAAATTTTCCAATGTTATCAAGTTAAACTTCCCAAACTTTAATTAAATGATGTATGAGATGCAAGGTTTACTTTAAATGTATGTCCCAAATATGCTAAGTTATTTTTTTGCTGCTCCCAGTTTTTCCAATTGAAGATGAGAACAGTTAAATGAACGGGGTGTTTCATAGAAATTGATTGTGTAAACTCTGCTTACACAGTGCCTTAGACACTGTTGTTCAAACCATGCTTCAAATCCTGGTGCTTTTGGAGTGGGAGTGCTGCTCCTACTGTTAATACTTTTCAGGAGGAAGCCTGGTGCATACCACTTCCCATTTTATGAGGCTGTACAGTCAAAAGTGTGGGTGACTTTTAAATAACTGTGATAAGGACTGTGTACCACCATTAAGTCCTTCTTAAATGTTGAAATGTTAAAGCTTAACACTTGCTTTTGTTCTTAGAATTTGGTTCCTGGTAGGGTTTAATACCTGCTGGATGTTTTTTCCCCATGGCATTTGCCTGCATTGTGTTTTCAGCATCTATACCACTGTTTTCTAAATGGTAGAAAATAACAGATTTGGGCAACATGGACAAAATCCTCATGGAGGAAACTGCTACTGGCAAAGTCAAGGGCATATTTTCCTGTGGTATTTAAGTTCCTTAGAGAGACTTTCTCCCTCCAAATTCCATGTGAGAGGAATATGCTTATCCTGAAGGATCAGAGAGAGTTACAGTGTGAGGTTCTAATGCCTGCAAGTTACGCAAACCATCTGCCAGGTCTTTAGAAGGCTATTGTGAACTGTCTAATTTGAGAGGATGCCCAAATATAAATGTGTGTATATTGCAGAATTGGGTGTGAGTAAGTATAATGTATAGCAAAATACACCCTCTGACAATAATTGGTTCTGTTTTGTTGTAAAATAGGTAAGTGCGGTGTATGTACGGTAATGTGCTGCTAAGTTCTGGTAGCTGCAGTTATAGTGATAGTTGGATAACTGATGTCTCATTGTGACCTTTGGGGCAGCATAATATTTAATTTCATCAAACATTTTCCATTAAAAAGTATAAAGAGGTAGCTAGCTTCATTTATGAAAATGCTAAGAGGAACTGATTTCATTGACTGCTGGTGCTTAAGGGAGGAAAGTGAGGAGAATGATGAAGTAGACTTGAGAGCATCCAGAGGTGCACTGTTGTGGCCGCAGTATAGAGGCAGAACATGTGTCCCATGTAAAGTGCAACTGAAGGATAAAATAATTCATTTAGGAAAATGCTAGGTGCCAAGAGTACTTGCTTACATAGAAATGTCTATCATGGGAAAGGCAAGTTTCAGGGAATCTGACCGGAGAGTGGGTTTGGACAGCTTTGGTATTTGAGTAAAGGCAGAGGTGAGGTGATAGTGAGGGCTATGAGGAAGTGCAGCATGATAGTTCTTCTCTCCACACTCTGCCCTCTCATGCTCAGTCATCTAGCTTGGTCACTGGATTTGTTGCTCAGGTGTCTGGCAGCTAGCAGGTGTGGTGCTCCCTACTGATGTCCAGAAGCAAACTAGAAAACTCCGTTTCATATGCCCCATTTAATACATACCTTTTATCTTTTACTGTGTGCTTTGTACTGCGTGCTGTTTTGCAGATTTAATAGTTTTTTTGTTTGTTTGTTGATTGATTGATTAATATGCTAAAGCTAAGCGGTCTGCCAGTCCTTACTAGCACCATGTGTTCAGTTTGTGCTGTATTACTTGGAAACTTCCTGTTCTGCACGTCCTCATACAGTGCGGCAAGTATCTTGCAAGTATCTTGCAAAGGCTCTTAGTCCTTTGGACTACAGACATCTCAATTGTTAGTCTGTTATCAAGCTGCTTATCAGTAATGCTGTTGAGCACCCATTACTTCAGCTGCACTGCTCCGTTAATTAGGCTTCCTATTTTTCAGACCTGTACAGATTATGAAATGGAGGAAAGGTCTGTATAGTTATCCATGGCAAAAGAGTCTGTGCTGCCTTCAGCCACCATGTCTAACGAGATAAAAGTTGGTTGTGTTGAGCTGGGAAGAACATAGATCTTCGCATGAGTGCACAAATAGATGTGATGCCCGCTTTGGGGGATTAAACCAGATGAGATTACTTAGAAGGGTATACCCTGGAAGGGGAAAGTAGAAAAGCAGAGGTGGTTGGTGTAAGAACTGTGCAGATATTTATAAGGATCTGAAGCCGAAAGGTGTGTATCCTAAAATGAAAACATATCATAACCTTGAATGAAAACTTTGTAGATTAAAAAAACCAATCAACCAACCAAAATAAAACCACATTTCCTCTGTGTCTTTTACACAGCTGGTACCTTCTGGCAGAAGTACCAGTCGTTTCAGATGCATGTTTCTGCTTCTTCCACCATGCTGGTGTCTGAGTGAGATGTGTCTGTTGGAAGTGTGGGAACAGGCAGATAAATTACTTGAATCTGCATGACTGGAGATTGTAAGCATATGACAGTTTGTACCAAAGCTTATAGCTGCATTATCATTAACTTCCTTTCTGTTCCTGATTTAATTTTCTTAACCAGGTAAAAATCCTAATAAAATAATGCTGGAGAGTTAAACCTACATGAACTTCAGAGGAAAAATATTCCAAAATTCCTTGTCTTCTAAGACAGTTTTTATGATGGGATGTTTGCCACCTCTACAGGTATTTGGGTCTGAACCTCAGAAACAACATGCACGATTGTATGGCTACACACCTTTTCAAGAAGGTTCTCTGTTACCCTGTACTAGGCTTTGAGACTTTTTTTCTTCTAAACTGTTTGCATATAATAGTAAGCTTTTCTCATCAGGGGTAATAAGGTATTCTTTTCTGTCCCTACCCCCTAAATGTGACTCCAAGGAATAAGCAAATAGTAATTCTCCAATTGCTTGTTGTTTTGGTTAACAAAACGAGGATAGAAACCTGTGCAGTGGTGAGAACCATGCAGAAAAACTAAGGAGACTTAGTGGAAGCATGGTCCTTTGGTATGCATTAGAAAAAAATACGCTGGAAAATAACATTTTTTCCTTCTCAGGAAATAAAAAAATAACAGTTTTCCTTGATTGCAGAGTATGGCATCAATAGAGGAACAATCAGAAAACACTCATTTAAAAACAGAATAGTACGGATAACAAAAGCCCTCTGTAGAGCTTTCTGCTTCTTAGATGCTGTGTGTGGCAAAAGTGATGTACTATAGCAGCATTGCATCAATGTTGGCGTCTTCCTGAAAATGTTGAGTAATGGATATTTTGGTATTAGTAGCCTCTTGGCTTGAATTTGCACAGTGAGATGTGGAAATAAATGATGCATTTATACAGCTGTGCTTGCTATAGTTTATATATGGTAAGTATAGTAAATGATGCAAATGTGCTTTTAGTTCTCTGGTTTACTTGGGTTTAACTTAGATTTGTCTTTGTTTATAACGATAATGTCTTGAAATGATTTGACTGGAAGCAGCTGGTGTTTTAAGGAATTTGACGTTAGAACAAAACAACATTTATTCATGAAGTGGTGGAGGGGAAGCTTTTAAGAGA
The DNA here is from genome assembly GCF_023638135.1 of Falco biarmicus. NCBI lineage: Eukaryota > Metazoa > Chordata > Aves > Falconiformes > Falconidae > Falco > Falco biarmicus. The sequence continues at coordinate 66,975,188 of NC_079311.1, forward strand.
AGAGAAACCAACTGAGGCAGTATCTAAAGGCAGTCATGGAATAGGAGGTAATATGGGAGTATGTTTGGAAAGGTTCAGCAGCCAGCCTGTGACTTACAGTATGGAAAGCTTCCTGTGAGACTTTTCCTCTCCCCAACGTGGTTTCCCATTGGAAAATGCAAAGTTAAAGTAGCAACAGAGCTCATCTAGCATATCCTGTCTACTCCTCCCTTTCCCATGTCATGTCCTTGACACGAGCAGCAAAACAAAGGCACAAAAAGGCAGCAGGAAAAATTCTTTTATGTGCTACCCTTTGGGAAATGTGGACAATTCCATTCACAGTCACTGTTGATATTTTGTGGGTAGACTGCTGGAAAGGAAAGGTATAAATATTTTCAACTTCCAGCCTTAAATAAGAGGTGCTTACTATCACCCGAGTCTTGGCAGTGACTTGCGTTTAATGGGAGTATGTCCATTTTGCTGCAAATCTGCAGTCAAGCTGATTGCACCATACTGGTTGTGGTGTGCGTTGCGACCTACTTAAACAGGAGAAAGAGCCAGAAATTTCTGATGCATGTGTTGTTCTGTGTGTGTGTATGTTAAGATACACTGTGGGTTTTCTTGCTATGAGACCTTCCCTTCTGCTTTTGTGAAATAAAGAATTGTGACTTTTTTTTAGTTTTTTGTTTTTTCCAATGGGGAAATTAAAGACATGTGAAGTAGGAGATCATCAAGGCTGGGCCAGGAGTGAGGATCAGAATAAAATTCTCTACCCATTCTCTCCCCAGAGTTCACTGGTTAAAGTAAACTGTACTTGAATTGCTGATCAGCCTCCCTTTGTGGTCAGAGCTCACATTACCTGCTCAAAGAGCTCAGCAGCTTGGTCCAGCCAATGCAGGTGCCACAGCCTTACTGCCCTTAGCTATTAACTGATACACACTGTACTTGCAGCCCTTTGACAACCTCTGACAAGTAGTTACTGATTTCACTGGGAAAGGTATGGTTTGCCAAACTGGCCTGTTAATTTTTTTCAGAGTGAAATGTCTGATGGACAAACTTGCAAGCTGCAACAGGGTTTGTCTTGAACTAGGAACATTATGAACTCGAGTTGTATTTCTTGTGACTGGTCTTTGATGGCCTCTTCCTGCTCTAGAAAACAGCAGTGCTATTCCATAGACCATTAACTTTAGGAAGGAGTAGGAAAAAAGCCCAGATCCTCATTACAAGACTCTTAAAGCTCTTCTGTTCAAAGAAGTTGCCATTCAGTTTGTGTTTATCAAAGCTATGTGATTAGTTATCCTGTACATAATACTGTTTTGCATCTTCCCTTTGGAAGTTAGGATTCCTGCTCTTCAGTGGTGCTTTCTTTCCAGAAAACAGTTGTGTAACGCACTGGCAAAATGTCAGGTTTTGCCTTCAGTGGTTGGTCTGCATGAAAAATAAACAACTCCTGTCAGCTCAAGTGATGCAAAGGGTGATTGTGTGAGCACAGAATTTTCCTGATGGCCTCTGCAGAGCATCCTTTTTTTGTAGTTTGCAAAGTAGCCTCTTTAATTATAAAAATAAAAAAATAATTCTTTAAAATGAATGACGGATTTAAGATGTAAATTGCAAGTACATTGTAAAGCAAAGGTATTAAAAATTGGCAGTCTGCTATCAAAAATATCACGTGCTTGAAATTTGAGCTGCCCTGTGGCGGTGGACTCGGAAAGATAGTAGTGGGACTTGTTGAATTACTAAGTGGCAAGTGTACAAATCCAAAGTTAGCTGTATCATTGGAATTACTGAGGGGTCAAAACCACTAGAAATGCCTCTTCAGTGACAATGATTTTTTTTTCTTTCACATACTGTAGACTAGAGGTTGGGACTATGCGTAGCCATAAGGTTACCAGAAAAGCAAGTTAATTTGCAAGAATTCCTGGAGTCTGGCTGGGCAATTCTAAATTATGGCAAAAGATTGCCCTAGGATTGTGCTAAAAGTTGCATGCACTGCTCTCTGTGTATGGGTGCAGTCATATGCTCTACTTTACACAGTTACATAATATGAATCTAACAAGTGGTTTGCAAGTGGAAATGGCAAGTGTCAGTAATATATATATAATTCATAGTATCTGCATATATCTCTTCTAGTTGCATTGCTCTGTTGTTGCTCACACTCTGTTGTTGCTCACACTCTTCCCAAAAGTGGTGGTGTTTTTTAGTAATAGATTGGAGATTGTTTCTGATTAGTCTGTATTTGCCTTTAACAGCAGCTGGACAGCCACAGTGTATTAGAAATTATATTTCTTGAAGGATAATTACTTTTTAACAAGATGTCATGTTACAGCACCAGTGGGATCAATCTGTTCTTCAGGTCTTAAACTTGTTTTGATACTGTGAACTCAAAAGCTTGTCTATTTTCCTTAGACTTTTGATAAAACATTGCCTTTCCCTATGAACATGCTTACACTGTATCCGGAGGGCATCAATGATATGTTACTATTATGATTAGTATTGTAAATAGTTTAACTCTGTTTTCTGAAGACATAATGCGTTTGTTCAAGAATAGGTATCTTTAAGGGGAAGAGGTCGTACAAGAGGGTAGGAGGAAAAATTAAAGGAAGTGCATCAAATGCCACAAAATTTCATCTGGGTTGGTTTTTGGGTTTTTTGGGGTTTTTTTTGGGGGGTGGGGGTGGGGCACGAAATTACAATTACCCTTCTGATTCTCTACATTAGCATGTGTTTGTCCTTGGTGTTTTAAATGTTTCTTCTCACCATAAAGTTTAAAATGTTTGCTGAGGTGTTGAAGTTACATTTTAAAGTGGTCTGCTGAATTTCTTGCTGCAACTTCTTCTTTATAATTATAGTCTGCTGTCTTCAAAATGCTTTGAGACTGTGTCCCTGTGTAATTAAAGCCGTAAATGTTTTTTGGGAAGGCTGTTCTGCAGCATCCTTTAAAAAGTAGATCGCCCTCTATAAATAGCCTTCTATTTCAGTGTTTTATTTTTTTTTTATTTTGATCAGTTTGATTCACACAAATCTTAAACCTATTTATATTATCTAATATGAAGACCTTAGAAGAGTGCCTCTTTATTTTTATTGGCAAAGATTTATATAGCACAAAATTGCATTGAATTTTTAAAATGGCTTTATATTGTTGGGTATTATGTTGTTGAAGAGTAGAAAATGACAGTGTTTAATAGATAATGTTATTATCTATACAATGTTATTATTTATACAATACATTATATATTTAATGTTATTATTTATACAATGGTTCCAGTGGTATAAATGTGTATAAATATACATACTTATATTTCAAAAGGTAGCTTTTGAGTAATTAAACGTATTAGTATTTCAAATGCCATTCTGAGCAATAGGCTTCAGAATTAGTAAGATGTGAGAATAATGTCAAGGATGTCTTGTGTCCTACAAAGCAGAGGTTACTTACAGCTATCATGTGGCATGTCGTGACCAAGACTTTAAAATTCTGATTCTGTGTTGCCACAATTGCCTGCACGAATGTAGGCAAATCTCTTGCACCTCCCTGGGCAGCAGTATCCCAAACTTGCAACTTGCATATCTTAGCTGTATTTAATACTTTCAGTTAAAGTGCTAGACCCACCTTGTTTCACCCAACCCTTTTGACATCCTCTTTAAGAGCACATTATCACAATTTATTTTATTAAATGTTGCATCCCAGGCCAAAATGCGACCTATCCTTTTTGCTTATCTTCTTGCTCTTTGAGGGGCAGTTCTCCGATGTGCTTTTAGTATGTTTACTTCTTGTTGAAGAGAAACACGTAGTGCAGTGCACAGGCCTTCCTCAGTCCAGGTCCCATGAAATACACGCTTATGTCCCATTTGAGATAAACTGACTTGGCAGAAGAGCTGCAAGACTGCACAGAGGTGATTTCTTGTGTTAGGTAGTTGTAGCTAGCAGAAGTTGAAGGCAAATACTCCTAATCTCTGACCATTCTGTGGTAATGTGTCAGTTACCTGATTTGGCAAAAGTGCCTAAAAGCCCCTCCTCACCTCCCCAGAAATCCCAAACTCAGCCAGGTGGTGTGGTTCTGCACGTTTACGTTTTTTTGGTTCAGCTGTTTGTGGAATTACCTTAATGTAATCTGCTAAAGTTTGTCATTGTCTTTTCTCTTTTATCCCACAGTTCAGTTATTTTATCTATTTTCTATACTCCCGCCCTGTTCAATGGTCCCTTAAGCATCACGTTTATTTTCTTCATCTCTCTGATGTCGTTCTGCTTCATCCTGGCCTTCTCTGTTAGATCTGACTTCTTGCCACTGGCAGAAATAATGCTTTTTATTCTGTACAACTCACTTCCCTCGGACCTGAGACTGTTTCTTAGTGCGGCTTTATTGATTTTCTCCAGTTTTAGGACAGAGTTTTGTTGGGGTGAGTGGTGGTGGCGGAAAGGTATGTGTGCAGTGGAAACATTCTGAGATTAATTGCATGCTAGAATCCCTTTCCCTCAAATTCCATTAATAATGGCTTTTAACCACTGTTCACACTGTAGTGTGGTCAGGCAACATACACTTCAATTTATGGAAGATGGTTGTTTGTTCCCGGAGTCTAAAATGCATGCATTTCCAAAACATGGGAGACTTTGTTTCTTAGCCAGGCCTGTGTGGTGTTAAGTGTTCTCCCGAAGATCTGCTTACTGTGTGTTGTTGTCATCTTGAATTACATGGAAGGCTTTCCAGTGTATTTCTCTGGATTATGTACACTTAAGTAATAACCACTCTGTATAGGGTTGTACCTAGAAGTCCCACAGAGATTGATACTCTGTTCAATTCCTGGCATAGTCTCTGCTGTGACAAGCAGACTACAGGCAGGCAGAATGTATCAAAGACAGCAGCAGTGTGTGTGTAAAACGTGCAAGTTCTGTGCCATGTGCACTTCTTGTCTACACATTGAATACAAGGTGGGATTTGTTGTGAATTTGAAACTGTATAGACAAAAGATCCTGGAATGATGAAGGGAGAGTGAAATGAGCCTACGGAGTAAAACTTGACAAAGGCTTTTGATTATTGACAGAGAAAGTTTGTGTTTCAGATGCTTTTGCCTTTCTCTTTTTAAGAATTTTGTATTTTCTGCTTGAATTTATTTGCTGTAGAAGAGAAAAATCTACTGAGAGGCTCACAAGAGCAGGTTGGGTCATGTCTGGGGTATGTTAGAAGGAAATAACTCTTGGTTTCAAGGGTACTGAAATGCTTTTCTCTGTAACACCTCTCTTAGAACAAGAAGGTAACTCTGAAAGTGGTCAAGTGTGAAAATGCACACCTTGACATACCAGATTAAAAAGCAGAGGCTACAGTAATACGAGAACCCCAAATGCGGGACCTCAGCCTTACAGGTGAGAATAACATGGTGCTCATAGAAGGGAGTTCTAAATCCAAATACCCCATGAATAAGAAGGTCTAAATGTGTGTATATAAAAAAGTTGCATTGAAATGAGCTCTGCTGAGTCAGTGGAAATGTGAGGTTCTATGACTACCGGATAATGAGCAAGAAAACCACAATAAAAGGAATGGAGGTTTTAGGTGTGTGTTCTGCTGAGGCTGTAAGGTAATGTGAATTAATAAGTTATCACACTCTAATGATAATCTAGTGGATGGTAGATCAGCTTCAGATGGAGAATATGAATAAAGCTCTTAATTATGAAATCTGAATGTGTTTGGAAATGCCTGTGGAGCTGTTCTTCTTGATGGTTTTCTTATTCTCTCTGCTTGTGAGCTGGAATCTTGCAGCTAACGGCTCAACTTTCAAGCTTCCTGATGAGACACAGGCTAATTATTTTTTTCTCGGCAGGGTTAACTGATGTCTAAAATGCAAACAATTTGCTGGTACTCCACAGCAAGTTCTGGACAAGATCTTGTGGTTCAGAATCATGGTGCCTTAGGTGATTGATGTTGGGGCATTTGAATTCTGACATTAACCTTCAGCTTTTTTCTGCTGTTGAAATTAGAGCATAATTAGAAAAAATATATTGTGATTGCAAATTTTTTTGTGAATTCTAGCATAGGATTGAGAAAAGATAGGCTTGTTTTGTGTGAGTTAGGGATTTTCCCTTCTGAAACACTGTAGTATGGAAAGCTTTTTCCTGAAGAAGGAAGTTGTTAGTAATTTTCCCTATTTCTTGAATTATATTGCAAAGAATGTCATTTGGTTTCATGTTGTCACTACTCTGTTCCATTTCTGACCTCTTTCCAGCTTTCTTTTCAAGTCAAGATAGTTGTGCCAGGTAAACTGGCATCTTTATTCTCTTAATATTCTGTTCTGATTAAGTAATTATTTTTTCCCCACAGATGTGGTATTGTATGTGACCAGCATTCAGAACTTGCTGGGTTTTATCCCATTCCCTTCATTACTGTAATATTTTTTGTTAAAAAAATTGTGTTATTTCAGCATGTGTTTTGCCTGCTTGCCATAACAACTGCTGCAAGGAAGGTCTTCTGCCATTAATAAGGACAGTGTTCAGTGGAGAACAGAAAAGACAGCGTGCATAACAAACGTGGTGCCGAAACTTTTTTTATCTATAAAAGCTGCATATAAATTTTTACTATTATATGTTCAGTATGTTGAAGTTGAACTATTGCAGGTCTTTGTGTTGTTGTTTAGACACTGGGCACTGATGTATTCCTTAGCTCTTAAACTGACTTAGTAACTTTCTGATGGTTATGCCTGTGTTTTGTACTGAAAGCAGATTTCTTATGAAGAGTAAGCTTTGATTCTTGGTGGAGCTTTGCAAGAGTTATTTGGTATACCAAAGAAGGTCTTTCTGTAAGGGTCTTTTACATTCCTGTTTTGGGTTTGTCAAGATTGAAATGCCTCCTTTTTAAAGAAGGGCTTATTTGAGAAAAGTGCTTTATAGATAGATGTATTAATGGATTAATGTGTTGCTGATAATGCAAGATTTCATGTCACTGACTGGTAAAGTACAAGAAGCCTCAGAAACAAAGTCTGCCCTGATGCAGATAATATTCTGTTTTTCATATTCACAAGACAAAATCATAACAAATAGGACTGAAAGGAGTAAGAGTCATCTGATTCAGCCCTGGCTCGGAAGCAGGATGAGCTGTGGCCAAACCAGCTCTGACCAGGCTGGTTCTCAAAAAAACCCAGCAGATTCTATAATTTCCTGGCAATCTCTTCTGGAGTTCAACTAGCTGTACTGTTCTACACACTGGTTTTCTAAGATAGAACCTAGATCTCCTGTTAATATCTCTTACTACAGTTTAAGCTCTTTAAGGCCAGGCTGGATGGAGCTTTGATCAACTTGGTCTAGTGGAGGGTATCCCTGGCACTGGCAGAGGGGTTGGAACCACATGATCTTTAAGGTCCCTTCCGACCCAAACCATTCCATGATTCTGTCATTCTTTTTCTATCATATTTTATGCATAGCAAACAAGGAGAAAAGTGTGTTCCTTTGTCATTTGGAAATTGGTTGTCATATACTTTTTCAGCTTTCTGTAAACTAACAATGGGTCATTCTGTACAGAACCCCAAAGTTACAGCCAGAGTGAGGAGTTGTGTAGCAGGTTACAGTTCAGAGGTGCTGCCATGTAAATCTCCTTTGTTCTTTTGCCTTATTTACTCCAATAAAATGGGGCTCAGAAGAAGCTGATTATTTTGTGCTGAATATATTCAATTACTTGATGAGGATCATTTACTGGATGGGCACTCTTCTGTCAAGGATACCTGGAAAGACTCTTAGATGATAAGCTTCACCAGTGTAAGCACTTGATTTTATTGGGCAATATAAACAACATAAATACCTGGATGTTCCCAGAACAGTGGGTGAAACCATGCAACAGATTCAATGATTTTTCTTTCTTCTTTCTTAAGAGACTTAAGAAACCAGTTGTGACTCTGCACCTCTTCTGTAGCAGTTGGGAAGATAGGATTTTTATAGTGACAGGATTCTTTCCCCTGAAGAATAGTATACTTTGAACGAAAAACCATTGTAAATGCTTCTGTCATTGGATTGTATTTGATTAACAGAGAACTCGAATCACTATGAAATTAGGCGCCCGGTCTTAACTTCTTGTATTACATACAGACAAATTGACTTCAGTGCAGCTGTTTGCTGTGATTTGTTACAGAGAGAACTCATACTATTTCTGATATAACAATAAGGAAGTTGCTATTTAAAATCTGGAAAGCACTTTATAGGATTAGAGTCCATGTATGTGATTTTTGTGGGATGTAGTGCTGTTTCTTTCCACAGCTAAAAACTGGTAAATCTGAACAATTTGTAAGTTTGGATTACATTCTTCTTAAGAGTAACCAAAGGCCAATGACTGCCTGTCTAGCATGAAGGCTCTTGTCAGTTGATTCAGGACAATCTGCCTGGTTGGATTTATAGTCTAATAGAAAGTATTTGCTGTTTGGTTAAGCTTTTTAGGAAGAGGCAAGACCTGTAGGGCTTTCATGAGAGTGTTTTGTTGCTTAAATTAGAGGGGGTGAGGTTAATTCACTTTTTATGCATAAGCATAAAATGGTTAAGGTGGTTGAACTGTGAATCAAAGTGATTGGTGTTTGTTCAGATGTTATTTGCTTCATACAAAACAAATTCATTGGTTTATTGCCTTGCTACATTTGAAGGAGTAAATAAACTACAGATTCCAAACCAGTTAAGGTGTCCACTTTTCTATTTATTGTTATTTGCAAGTTTCTGTTTAGACTAATTGCAGTCTAGAAGGTTTCTCTTCTGTCTTGTTTGTTTTGTTTGGAGTTTATCCAAAAGGCAGTTGCTCAAGTAGTTTCTCACAGCTTTTAGAAATCCACATTCCAGTTGGAAAAAATATTAATTTGTTTATATTAATCTAGCTACATAATTCATAATAAAATATGTATCTTGTATGTCTGTTTCATGTTCACATAATAAATGAAGTATGATGTCTATTGTACATTTTCAGATGTCTTCAGGAACCATAGAAGGTGCACCAAGAAATAGGTATCACCATCAGAACTCCAAATAATATTGCAAAAACATGAATACTTCCAAGAGACAGATTTTTTTGAACAAGTAGCTGCATATTTTGATGGATAAGTTGAGTTGGATCGCCCTCAAAATTCCAAATCATGCTTGTCTTCAGCTTTCAGTAACACTGAATTGTTTGCTAATAAAGTTGAGGGGTGGCAGGCAAAAAGCTTGTTAGGTAAACCAGTGAGTTAGGTAAACCAGCAAATAAAATGCGTATTTTAACACAGTTGAAACAGATAGCTCTGGGATACTCTACAAGTTAAGCATCTTTTTGTTTATCTTCTGGGAACTGTGAAGCTGATGTCATATGTGGGTTCTAACTGTGATAGGAAAATTTTCAGCTGCACATCATGGATATATGCAAATATACGTGGTTTTCTAATGAAAAATACTGCATTAGTTGTAGAGGCCATGCTTCAGATGTTACTTGATCTTGGACAGTTGGTATCTTTCATAACTTCACGTTAACATAACATTAGATTACAGAATTATTATCAGTTTTCTAGGTTTTTTGTTAACTTGTAGTTTAATGTTGTGATCCTACTTATCAACTGCATTTGAGTTAGAAGTTTAAAATCTATTAGAAGGTTAGTGATTTTTGATGGAGGACAGTTTCTTGATTTCACTCACCAATTTTGGATTGCCCCTGTGAGCTAAAGGGACAAATGGCAGTACTCACCAAAGAAAGTGATTTTCGATGCTGTCACTATTAAAATGGCACAGCTGAGCTATGTCAAATGCAGCTGGTTCAGTATGTTTAAGAGAGACTGTGCAGCTGCTTTTAGAATCTCTGACTTTAAAATGCCTGTTTACAGTCTGAGCAGAAGTTCCAAACTGTTTTATGTGGTGGAATTAATGCTTGAGTGCTACATTTTGCAGGAAATGTAATGTTAATTCCCTTGTTTAAAACAGGTCCCAGCAAAGAACCAGAAGTGGAATGAAGTGCAAGAGTAAACAGAAGCAGCAGCAAGTTGTTTAGGGAGAAGGAAAGAATATTCCTTCCCCTACCCCCATGGTGGAAGTGTGGAATGAATGCTCAAAACAGGGTAAAAGCAAACCCAGAAAAATGAGAACCACATGAATGAAAACTAATTTCCAAACAATAAATTTCTATTGGCATTTTTTTGAGCAACATTTGAGTACATTTTTTATTTGAGTAAATAATTTGGTTTTGGGCTAGTTCCTGTATTGTAGAGTTAAAGCAGAGAGAGATTGTATTGTTATGTATTCATTATTATAATATTTAATTTTGAATGGCTTCTTTATTTAAAATAAAGCCCAACTACACAAGAGTCAGCTGCTTTTGTGTGGTGTCACATGAGGCACATCTAATAATTTGAGCAGATGGCTATAGACAGTTTTTGTCTTAGAAGTACCTCTAAATGTGAAATAAAATGCTATGTTTTTAGAACTCGGCATCATACACACATCTTTTTCAAAAAGTCTGAGAGCAGAATGCATACTTCAGAATGGTAGTGTAAGAAAATGAAGTACATTTTAGAGTGGTCATGACATGGAGGTAATTTAAAGAAACATTCTCAGTGTGTGAGGACTTAACAATTGTGAGTCAGTATGTTTGAGGGTTGATTGGGCTTGGTGTGGTTTTTTGGAACTGGTACCTTTTTTTCCTTCCCTCTGCCCTGGCAGATAAGGCTTATTCTGGTCTATTTTAAAGAAATACAGTATATGATTTGTACTTCAAGTCATATTTCTTGTGGTGAAATACAGGATTTTTCTAGTGTATGACCACCTACTTGGTCAGCCAGCAATACTAATACATGAAATTAAAAGCAATTATGTATGGAGCCAGAGAGAGAGAGGTCTTAGGCTAGTTTCTGTCAGATGAGTGTCTGTGTCTGGAGTACCTTCTGTGCTGTAAAAATGCTTCAGACTCATTTCGGCTTATTATCCAGCGTTCTCAGAATGTGATGTGAAATAAAAGTGGTCAGCTTTAATAGTTTATGTCCTCAAGTTTCAGGAAATATGAGTAAACCTGTACTACTGCTGGTTAATTTCTGTGCTGGTTAATTTATTTCAGTGCTGGCTGTTGTCTTCTGTCCCCATTCTGTGTGAATGAGGGGGTTCTACTTGTGCTTTTCATCTCCTGCTCAGTTTGGCTGGACTCTGTTTTGTCTCTGAGAGGAACCCAACTCAGTTGCTCTCAGAAATGTGTGTGTGAAGGAGAGGTGTTTTCATTGAAGACTCAATGTCTCAAGTAATTAAATTTGCTTCAGGTTCTGAAAGACCTAATACCTAGTTGTGAGAGGTGATGCATGTGCATGCTGAAACATCCTTGTAGAACAGTGTGAGAGGGTGTGCTATCCTTGCCTAACTAGCTTGAAGATGAGGACCTCCTGAATGTAAGCCGTAACTTCCTGAAGTAGCCTGCCGCTTCAAGTAGTTGTGCAAAGTGCAAGCAAATCTCAATTATACTTCAGTGCAGTGTAGCTCTAATTAAGCCAGAAAAGGTTCCTTACACAATCTCTGTGCCCAGTCCTACCACTTTCAAAGGTTATGAGTCTTAGGAACATACAGAAAGCCATAGAAAACCATTTCTGTAGAGCTATTGCTTCACGAACATAGCCTTCTCTGGCAAAACTTGGTTTTGGCTCAGTCAAAATATTTTGATGAAGTTACATAGGCCTATAAACAATTATATTACTATTTTTTTTCTGTAGTTCAGCATCCCCCTTGTATTTCTTTGTTTAAAGCTTAAACCCAACTGCTTCATGAGGAAACGATAAGGATGGCTTTATTATTGTTGGGGAAATACAGGTTGAAGGTTCTAAGTTGCCACACAGTGTGAATTGGAGGATATAAGTGCCGGGGCCCTCCCTCTTTTAGCAGGAGCCTTTTTAAAGCTTTACACAAAGGGATCTGCAAAACATGAACTAAACTTTTTTCCTAAATGGCTAAACAGGATGTAGATATAAATAATAATTCAATATGAGCTTATTTTGGTGGAGCTTTCTCACACACAACTTCTTGTATGTTGAGAAATGTAGTTTCCTTTTATAAAGAGTTCTTTCGTTAGTTTCCGGACAGTGTTTAAGATGAATTCATACCATTTAAGAAAGAAAAAAAAAAGAAGTTAAAATCTCTTGTGCTGAGGTGTTGTAATTTCTTTATGTTAACAGTAATGTGGGGTGGGTTTTTTGTTTGTTTGGTGGGGTTTTTTTGTTATTCCCCCCCCCCCCCCCCCCCCCTTTAATTTGGTGGTTTCTAAATGGATAGTTCTTAATCAAAAATGGTTAAAATTTTTCTTAACTCTTCACAAAATATTCAGAATGGTTGATCAAATACTGGACTAGAGACTTCTCATACAGACTGTGTTGATAAAACAACTGTATAGATTCTGCTTTTTATAGCAATCCTACTCTGCAGGTGAACACAAGTCTGCTGAATGTTATCCCCACAAAACTGCATGCTCGTCTATTGTAACAAATACCACTTTATCATTTTATTTTTGTTTTGTTTAAAAGTGCCTGCTCAGTAGCCTTTCTGTGGTCTGTTCCATATAGCCCATCGCTCTTAGAGGCACATTCTACATAACAACAGGGAAATACTTTTTGAAGCTACCATAGACAGATTTAAGGGCAGTGGCAGAATGTGAAACCACTTCTGACTTTGGCTGTATGCTTGACGCTTCGTTTAATATTTATCTTGGAAATACTGTACTACCTTGAGGGCAAATCGTGGTTGATGTAACCTGAAGGAAATGGGAAAACCTGAGATTGGTTGTCATCGGGGAGTTGTGAAATCTCTCTGTATGAAGGCAGGAAAGCAATGCTTGTCAATCTTGTTGAGACAATGTTATTATCTCTTGTTCAGACAGGCTAGTTTTGAATCACTGAGGTATCCTTAGACTTAACACACACTGGGCATGAATTTGGGCTTGGTTAGTTGGTTTGTTTGTTAGGGTGGGTTTTTTTCACAGCAAAATAGTTTGTATGAAGTTTTATCTCACTTTGTGTGGTGTTGCCACACAAGAGGCCTTATGTATTTTTATTCTTCTGTATTCTGCTGTAAGCTTTATATTCTCTTACTCTGCAAAGTCAACTAGCTTTCCTCTGAAACGTTTCTTTTTCCACCCATTTGCATTTCCCTATTACATTTGAGATCATTCTCACAGCAATACTACGCTTGACTAACCATATAGGTTTTCTGATTTCCTAATTCCTTCTCCCATGGACCATCTTGTTTTAGCTGAGGTTGTTTCTCCATCTATTCAGGGCTGGTTTATAACACCTGCCTCTTTCATATGAATATGTGAATCACTGAGGGAAGCCAGGACCACCTTTTCTGTCAGTGCTGGTAAGGGCTTTGTGCTTTACCTTCTACATTTGCTTTGCTTGGTGTTAAAGATTTTTGTATTTACTTCTGCATATCCATGGCTCAGCTTCTGCTTCCCTCAGTCTCTTGCTTTGATGACATAATGTATTTCAGCCTCCTGCTTCTCAAACTCTAAATGGAAGATCTCTTGTGATACTTGAGCTAAGCTGTTTTGTCTGTGGATCAAAATCATTATGCATTGCTGCCCCTCTATTATGTATATACAGGGGATTTTGGGGAGGATTCTGAGACCCAAGAGGTGTATGTGTGCCATGTACACTCCTTCCTTTGCCATTTCTGTGGTGGTTTCTTTTTCTTTTTAATTGTTGCAAATGTAATGCTTACTGCCTCAGGTACAGGGTCTGCAAGATGTTAGCAGCAATTTCTGAGAAGGCTCATTCTGTTCTCTCCTCACCCACCCCCAGGCCACCCCCCTTTATTTTTCTCTTCTTTTTTTTAACAGTCCTCTATTTAATTCAATTGCTTGTCCAAGCCCCGAGTTGTGAGACTTGCCTTCTGTAAGCTATTGACTGCTAGAAGTTCTCTGTGGCTCTTTGGTTATTATGGGTGTTTTTCTACTGCACTTCCTGACTGAGAAAGTTGTTGTTCCTCAAAGACTTGTTCTGGTGTTGTCAAGCTCAAAACATTGGCAATTTCTCCTTTTTATTTTCTGGACAAATTCTGGTTTTCTGGCTGTGGAATTTTGTACTGGCAATCTGTAATCTACTTTGGGGAGCTGGGACATGACTTGCAGCTCATGATGTGTGCAGAGGATAGGAGAACAGGACAAACTGAACGTTTGAGATCATTGAAGATAGTCCATTTGAGATCTTTGTGTGCCTATCCACTCGTGTGGAAGGTGGAAATTAGTGATCATCAGTGATCCTATCTAGTCCTGTGTTCCCAAAAGTGGGAAGAATCAGCAAAATGCTTAATCTTGGATGTACCAAAAGTGTTTTCTACCTTACGCTTAAATTGTGCTAAATCCTCTCATACCTCTCTCTGAAGTTTCTGTGAGCCCTTATTCACAGCTTTTCAAATATGCACTGTTCAGTTTTCTTCAATCTATAATGACTAAAAACTTTTCCTAAATTAAGGGCTGTGGTTCTCAGAAGCTGGTAACATGTATCCTTGGAGAAATTTTCCATGAAATCTGATTAAAAAATTAAAAAAAAAAAAAAAAAAAGGAGGGAGAAGGGTGAGAAAATTTGTGTTTCAGCAGTTTCTCTGGTCATCTGTAGGATTTGGGGAAAATGCTTATTCTTGTTCTAAGCAATTTTTTAGTTTTATGGTAGCTTTTTCTGAAGCATTGGAAGGAACGTGAAGAATGGTGGACAGTGGTCTCAAATGTTCTCAGATGCTTACCTAATATCTTGTTCACACGACTGGTGTCAACTTGACTGGTAGGTCTGAGATCAAGAACATGTTTTTTCCAAGGTCAGACTGTCCAGGGTGTGTTGCTTTTTTTATTTCCAGTATGTTGGGAGGCAGTTTGCCTACTGCGCAGTGTATTCTACCTGCTCCGCACCCTAACTGTGGGCCTTGGGCACTGATAATACCCTCATACTGTCAGTTCCTCATCTGTGGCATTTGATCGTCTCCTGATGGCTAAAGTAATGTAGTGTAAGCAAAGTCTCAGGGTCTGTTTTATAGTAATATTTGAATTAAACTAATGACATACAGATTAATCCATTGAATATGCATTCCCATCTTTTAGCTATGGCATAATTGCACTTTGTTTGGAAAATGAGTACCAGAAGCAGTGATGACTCTTACTGTAAGCAAATTACTCAGCTGAATGTGATCTGTTTTTCTGCTTGAGCTCCAGTCGTTATTTTGGCTAATGCTTGTGCATTGCTAATTTGACTGTTTCATGCCATGTATTGTTAAATTGCTGTCTGCTTCAGTTGTCTTGCTACTCACTGTGTATGCTACATGACTGGTCGTAAAAAACATATCTTGCAGAGCTATTCCTTGAAGCTTGCACGCTTCTGTACCATGTGGATGTTGACTGATGGCTTGACACACCACAGATTCAAAGCAGTCTTTGCTTATTAAAACTCAGAAGAGATTACCACTCAAAACATGTGTGGTTTCATGTAAAATTACCGACAAAAATCCTGCTAAGTTTAGGAGAGTGATAATAAACCACTGATTTCCTATGTGAGAAATGCTCGTCGTTACCCTCTCCCTTCCAGGAGTGTGTATTTGGATACTGGGAGACTGGAGTCCTTCTCTGCCCTTAGTTTTCAAGTGGACATTCAGCTGTTACATCAGTCGTTAGTTTCTTTTTCCTAATGTCTCCAAGACTTTTACAGAAATTCAGGGAGAACTGAAAAGAAGCAAAGATCACCTGTTCTCCTTAAACTTCTACTGGTGTTTCTCAAAAATGTTGCCGATACACTCATTTGTGTGTGCGTGTCTTCAAATAGTCCTCTCCATTCCACAGTGCTGTCTACTGAGCACTTACATTACCAATGATTAGTGAGCTTATCTTTAACTGCTAGTAGCAGCTTGTTTCTTCCAGGTCAGGAGAGTGAGAAGCAGCTGCAATTTCTGGATGTAGGTGTAGAAGTTCACTCCCTTGTCCTGAAGTGGCTGAGCTGTTGACAGCAAAAGGTAGATAATTGTTCCCAGGGTAATATAAGTAGTTCAGTAACAATTGTGAATGATGTGTGTTTTAAGTATTGCTTGATATTGCTGAATCTGTTGACTGATGGACTCTGGGCATAAAAATTAATATTAAAATGCTACTTTGTCTTTCATCAGATACTAAATGAGTAGGTATATGGAAGTTGAACAGACTGTGGCATATGTTATGATACCAACATACTATTTGAAAGCTGTAATTCATTACAGGAAGTGGGCTCTTGTAGATGACATTGAATTGGGTGTTATAAAACCATGGTCTGACATAGTCTTGGTATATAAACAAATTTAATCATAAATCAATGTAGTTGTCTAAACTGTACACAGAAATTTCTTAGATACCAGTTCAATGGAGAAGGTTAATGAAATCCAGAAATTGGTTATGTTGCAATTAAGAACACAACACATTAGGTGGGTTCTAAGGGAGAAATCTGTACCCACTTGGAAATTAAATGCTTCATGTTTTAGTGAATTTGAAATAAATGACCAGTGCAGTATGAATGCACAATGAATGAAGTAACTACATGTGAAGGCCAGAACCATGGGGCTGTGTGCATGTATGTCTGTGTGTGTAACTCAGCAAAATATTTCAAGGATGTTACCCTGACATTGAAACTGAGAAGTGACAAAGCTATGACAGTTCAGGAAAGAGGACTGCTGCCACTGAGTAAAGCTTACTAGCCCTTTCATTTCTTTAGCAAAGAGCAAACATGGATGCTAAAAATGTGACAGTGATGTAGTTAAATAAATAACCGTTCTTCCTTTACCTAAAGCATGACAGAGGTCTTTCCCCATCTCTCATCTAAAATGCTATGGAAATAAAATACCTCCAGCTCTCACAAAAAACCCAAAATACAAACCTGACAATTTTTTAATCTCTCTGAATATGTGGTTTCAGAGGCTACTGCAGGATTTGGGACTCTCCTTAGAACAGCGACATTAAAGAGGAAAATGAATAGTTTTTGTAGAGGCAATAAATCATATGCTCCTGGATTAACTTCTTCAAAAACTAGGGAGACATTACATTTCAGATATTTTTTTTTTTTTCCTTTTAATAAATGTTGCACATTTTTTGTAGTATGTAGTGAAGCATTATGCTACAAGAAGTTTTGGAGTTAAGAATTTAAAAGCATTTGAAGGATTAAACATTTATATGGGTATTTAAATCATATTTGCACTGAACAGCAAACATCGTTAGAGAAGACATTAAACCTCAGGTTTTCATAATGTAACCTGCAAACAGTATTTCATAATCCTATACATGTATACTTAAACTCTCCTTTGTACATTTGCTCTTAGCAGGCACCATCAGGCATAGAAATTCACATGGCAATCCATGTTTTGTTCTTCCTACTAAGACAGAATCCCTAAACCTCTGTCTCTAAAAACAATCAGCTTTTTTGGAGTTGTGGTCTATGTATACTTACTCAGCCCTACTCAGCATTTTCTACTCTCTTCGGGAGGTTCTGTCCTAGGAAAGAACCCAGGATTTAAGAACAGAAATGTAATCTTGCCTACCCTTTGGCAGATGCATCTATTAGTAAACTCAGCCCAGTTTTTACACATAATCAGCCATCACTTTCTGGTTATGATCCAATGCAGAAGATACAGAATAACTTCTACAGCAGTATTTTTGTAAATACCAGAGGTGTGTGAGGTATTCCAGTACTGATGACTGACACTTGGATGTCAGTGTGCTGGTACCTGATTTCTTATTTGGTTAACATCTACAGTTATGGTCATATGCACCTTTGATCTGCCCTGGAATGGATGGAGAGAGGTGTGACTGCCCAGCTTAGCTGCTAGAATATAGTTTGAGTGCTTCTGTACCTGCTTGAGTGTAAGATCAGCTGGTTTACCTTAAAACACTGTCTTTGATAGCTTGCACAGTTGTCGTCTTCCAGGGAAGCAGATGAGATTCTTCATGTGCTCCATTCTGTTGATTCTGATGTGTGAGTGGCAATCTCGATCAGAAGACCCGTGTATCAACCACTGGAAACTAATTTATTCCATTTTAGAAACAGCAGCTGTACACAGGAGACGTAAGAACTGTCTGGTGGCAAAGCCAAGCTATCATAGATTGGGAAATGTACAAGGCAGTTAATCCTCCCTAATTGCCTTCTGTTTCATGTGTGTTTTGGTGTAGTCTTTAATTACTTACATTGCTTTGTTTTCCCCTCTTCCTTTCCCCATAGGACCCATGAGTCATTCATTGCACAGGATGGGTGGTGGTAATTTAATTAGCTGCTGCTAACAATTGTGGAGAAAAACAGTTAGGTGGTGTTACCTCATGTTTTTTCTCCTATTTGAACACTTTTCTGAAGGCAGAATTAGAACACAAAAATGGCC
This sequence comes from Falco biarmicus, assembly GCF_023638135.1. Classification (NCBI taxonomy): domain Eukaryota; kingdom Metazoa; phylum Chordata; class Aves; order Falconiformes; family Falconidae; genus Falco; species Falco biarmicus. Next base: position 66,993,486 of record NC_079311.1, read on the forward strand.
ATATTGCATCAATCCAGATATGTCTCTTGACCAGCAGTGCAAATGCCTGTGGAGGAGCAAGAACAAGAAAAGTGTATGTGCTACTGTTACCTGATACCTTACAAGTTTCCAGCTCTTTTAAGCACAGGCAATTTTGGAGTTGGTTGTGGTTTATGTTCTTACTAACATCAGTAGATTTACATCTCTGAATATGTCCAGTTTCTTTGTGAAGTTAGGCAGAATCCACAGCCTTCTTTGCCAATGACCTGCTGGTTCCACAGGTGAACTACATTTACCTGTCCTTTTGGAGCTATCTCCAATGAGTTTATTTCAACTGCTTTTAATCCTTGTACTGGAAGAAACAGTATGCAGTTACTTGGTACCATCACCCTCTAGAATCCACTTAAAACTTCATAAATTTGTCAGACCTCACCAAAATTCTCTTTCCCAGAATGAAAACCCTAAGATTGCTTAGACTTCTTCTAGAAGGAAAAGCTATTCTGTATTTTGATCATCCTTTTGGTCCTTTTAGGAACCTTTTCCAGTTCTGTTACCCTTTTTGAGTTAAGGGGAATAAAAAAAATACAGTGTTCAGTATAAACATAGATTGAAACATAGATTTATACAATGGCTTGATGATGTTCCTGTCCTTACTTCTAACACTTGATTTATTTTTTTGAGAACCATCAAGGACCAAACTGCTGTTGTCATGTGACTGTCATAAACCAAAATCTCATTCCGAAGTTATGTAATAGTCAGCTTAGACCCCCCCATCAGCGTATTAGGACTGCAGGTTTTTTTCCCTCCATGTAGATCACTTTATTTTTTCATGTCACCTGCCATTCTGCTGTCTGTTCAGTCTCACAGTGTCCCTCCATGCATCCCTAGTCTGTACTGCTTTGAGTAACGGATGTTGCTCACTGCTTACCTTTGCCACAGCAGATCCATCACAGATCCTTGAGAAATTTTGCAAGTGACCTCCCTCCACTGCAGGAACTGACCATGTCCTCTTACCCTCTGTTTCCTGCCACTTAACCAATTACCTGTCCATACAAGGCTATTCTTTTTCTGTCATGACCACTTGATTTTCATGTCCAAAGTATTGCGTAGAAAGCTTTCTGAAAATCCACCTTGACTATGATTTTATGGGTCTTTCTGTGGCAGTCATTCCTACTATGCTTGGATGCTTCACAAATGCTGAATTTTATTTATTCATATGTCTCTGAGGTTGTAAAATTTCTTCAGCTATGGAACGAAGCATAGATACCTGAAGTCTAAACAGTCTAATAACTTAATGTCCCATTTCAGACTTAATTTTTTTCCTCTTGAATTATTTTTTTTCCAGAATTGTCAGCCTCAGAAAACATGCTATCCATTCTCTGTATGGATCCATAACCTTGACTGTAGCAGTGACTAGTTCTTCTCTAAATCACACTCCAGCATCTCACGTTGGGTATCTAAAATAGCATCTATCTTTGAAATGTGTAAGTGTTCTAACAGAGCCACTCCATGGCAGAACCAGGGGTAGAATTACATTTACCAAGCTGGCAGTCTTCTGATTGTAATGAGGAAATCTCTTGCCTTGTTCACATTTCTGTGCTGTGTTGTCTGTGAGTCAAGGATTGTTGCATTACCATTGGCCTCGCTGTCAAAAGACTTAAGAAGGACATGTAAACGTAATTGCCAGAGACGTTTCTTTGTCACTTCAAATCTGAATTTAGTGTTTATGACACCAGCTGGTCCTCTGGCACCATCCAGCATAGTATGGTGTGCAGAGTTCAGCAAGGGCCATGAAGGCACACGTTGATTCAAATAATGACTTACTGTGAAAACGCAGCAGTGTGACGGCAAACCATTCTTAAGTCTTACTCACTCACTGTACTCATTTACTCTGCCCAGGATTTGTGTGCAAATGTTGGTGCTGTGTAAATGATTTGTGCTTTTGCATTTTGAACTACACTTCTGCATCTTCTGAGAGAATTTTAAAAAAAGGTGGAAAGTTTTGGGAAGCAGAAAGTAAAATGGAATGTGTAACAGGAAAAAGCTTGGAAAATTCTCATTTTCCCTCTGTTTTATTGTAGTGGAAAACCTGGGCTTGGAAAAGGCGGATTATGCATGTGGATTTTTATTCATATCCGGAGTAGAACTGGATTTGATCACTGTGTCCTGCCATGCTGAAATGAGGTTTTATGGTCCTTAACATTTGTTGGTAGTCAGCACGTGCTGGGATATGCCCTGAAGGTCACGGTAGCCCAGCCTGTCAGAAGGTTTCTACATGATGCAGTCTTGCAGCTGTGGGATGGTCATAAATTAAGACTGAACATAGAGTATATTATTGTCAGTAGGTAATAAACTGTGGGAGATAGCTGTCTGAACTACTGCTTCTGTGCTGCCAGAGGGAGGAGGCACAGAGTGAGGGAAAGGGAATGGGTGGGAGGAAGGAAGTAGGGAAATGGAGGTTTCCTTCAACCAGTAGCCATCCTCTCATGCTTCTTTTCATCTTGGCATCTCCCCAGGGGAAATTGAAAAAGATGTTAATGATTTTTATTAACATTGTAGAGTACATTAAAACTTGTACTGTTCTGGTGTTGCCATATGTGAAGCTTTTTAACCACATGCACAGATGTGGTTCTTAATTAGCGTATTTAGAGACCTGAAAACTTCCTGTAACTAGCAAAGGAAACAGAAAAGGAAGAAAAACAGTAAGGGAAGGGGAAAACAGCTAAGTAGGTCTAGAGAGCATATGTAATAGGCTGATCTGTAGGAACGATTATGTACATGCATGTACCTATTTGTATACATCTCTCCCCCTGCCAGTTGCTTACATATCTGAGACAATTCTTCCATTGGCAAAAGAGGACTTGCTATAGAAGGTGGCTTTTAGGATCTTGTAGTGTAGGTCACATACAAAGCTGACAGTACAACAGGAAAAACTGGGAAGTGTGTAGATTGTGCAACTATGGAAGAAGACAGCCTTTCTGCTGGGTCTTAACATGTTGACTTTGTGCAGTGTGTTTATATGTAGTTACTAATTTAGTGAGGCAGAATTTTAAATTCAGTTGTAGGTAAGAGTCTGTGGAAGTGAAGAACAGGAAGGTCAAATGCTAAATTTTAGTTTTTATTTCTTCCCCTAGTAGTTGTCATTTTCCCAGTAACATCAATTTTCTCCCAGGCTCTGATGGATGTAGGTCAGACACTGTAGTTAGCGTGGGTGGAGCTCAAGATGATGACTTAGAAGTGGGGCCTCATCAGTCACTATTGCTCTGCTTCTGGAGGTTGAACACTGAAGAGTCTTGAGGTCAATAACCAGAGGAGATGGTGATTGTTCCAAACATTGGGAATCTGTATAAGAGTTTCTGGTGTGGGTTGGGAATATAATGGCCAATAACTGGTAAACCTAAAAAAAATAATAAAATTTTAAAAAATCTTCTTTTACTTATCAGTAATAATTGGTTGTGTGGTAGTCATTGTTCTTTGTGAGCCTTCCTCAAACTGTTGAGGATTTGTCTGTTATGGAAATACTAGGTTGAGGTTTTCAAGGTTACTCTTAAGAGTTGGTATTTATGCAGTTCCTTTCACTTGCTTTTTAAAATACGAGACCCCTGTAACTTACAGCTATTTCAGAAACTCTTAACTGTTTCTCGCATCCCCATGTCTGGCTGCTGTAGAGCCTGCTTGTTAGCTGACTGCACTCTCTGAGCCTTCCCTCCTTCCTAAGGAGATTGGAGGATCAACAGCTGTTGCATATGCCATTTCTTATCCAAAGAACTTTGTACACACTACTAAGATTTAATCAGTTTACTTATACAAGAATCAAGTCCTCCGTTACTGAAGCTCAGTAATCCCTGGCATGAGGACTACACACAGCAGACCTTTTCAAAAGCAAACATCATGGCCCTGCTAATGCATTGAGTGGTTTGAGGAAGCTTTCACATGTCCTGCGTTGTTTGTTAAGAGTTGTGATGTACCTCTTGCTGCTGCACTGGCACTTCTCCTTCTAACACAGGGGCTCTGTTACCACTTTGCATGCCAGCAGCACATCTGCTTCCTGTTTTCTCTCATATAAGTGAATGCAGGTTTTCTCATTTATATTCTGCCTGTGATAAGTTCTGTGATCTGTGGAACTGATTTTTTTTTTTTTTCCATATATTTAAAAGAATGTATTCAGGTTTGGATCCAAAAAGACTGTACATTTTGTGTACAGTACTGATTTTCTTCAATTTGTGTTTTACACTGACTGCAGATGGAGCAGCAATGAGTTCTGGCACATGTGACTTTGTTTTGTTGTTACTGTGTTACCTGCTTGAATAGTAGTGCAGTTCTCTTTGTACCTATGATGGGCATACATAACAGTGTGATGATATTTCTGAAGGCCTCTCCTTCCCAGTCTCCAGAAGAGTGGAAGATGATACCGTGCAGGCTTGTGGATCCAAATTACTAGGTTTTTCAAACTTTTCTGTGTTTTTCTTCCATGACAGCGGCTTTGCAAAGATGCTGTCAGCTTACAGGTCGGGTTTGTTGTAGGATTCTGGTTACCTATTAACAGGTAAGATTTAGGTAAAGGAAAGGTTAAAGAGCTCACTAGATTTTCAGTTTTGCATTGAAGCTTGACAGCACTGTAGACAGTGTCACGCCACAGTTACGGCTGGAGGGAATCTTGGGGGTATCTAGTCTGACTTCCTGCTCAGAGTCAGCGAGGAGGTCAGGCCACGTGGCTCAGGGCTTTATGCAGTCTGTCTCAAAAACCTTGAAGAACGGAGACCACACAGTGCTTCTGGGCAACCTGTGCTGCTGCCGTACTGTCCCTGTAGGGAGAAGGGTTTCCCTTTATCTCCAGTCTGAACTTGTCTTGTTTCAGCTTGTGCCTGTTGTGTGGCATCCAGCCGTGATGACGGAGCCTGGCTGTGGCTTGCTGTGTCTTGTCAGTGACTGGCCTGTAGGTAGAAGGCTGGTCTGAGATGCCACCAGAGCCTTCTCTTCTCCAGGATGAAGCAGCCCCATCCATCAGGGTCCCCTTGCCAGGCAGGTGTTCCAGCTCCCGAGCATCCTGGTGGGCCTCTGCTGGGCTCACTGCAGTTTGGCCATGTCCCGGACTGGGGACCCCAAACCAGAGGACTCAGTATCTTATCTAGGTATGGTCGAAGAAGTGCTGAGCCAAGGGGGAACATCACTTCCCTCCATCTCCTGATTGTGCCCATGCTACTATAGCGCTGGATGCTGCTGGCCTTTGCTGCTGCCAGCCCCAAGGATGCTCCTGTGCAGCTTGTCCTCCAGGGCCCCAGGGACTTCTCTGCATCGGGGCTGCCCAGGCAAGCCGTGTGTAGCCTGGATCACTGACTGGGGCTCTGACTTCCCAGGGCACTTCTCTGTGCTGAACTGCATGAAGCCCCATTCCTCCACCCTGTTAACATCCCTCTGGGTGGCCTCTCCAGCGCATTGACTGTTCCCCCCAGTTTGGTGCCATCTGCAAACCTGACAAGAGTGATTCTTCCCAGGTCACTGATTAAGTTGTTAAGCAGGACAGGTCACAGGCTGGGCACGGCAGTTCTCCACTTTGTTACTGCAGTCCAGGTGGAGTACAAGTGATTAACTGCTACCTCCAAGGCAATCATCCAACTGATTTTTACCCATCTATGTTGTCTGCCTAAGCAGACTATAATGTTTTTCCTCTTGTAGAAGCCTTGCTCTCTGACTGTTCCAGGGACCAAAATTGGACTGATCAGCCTGTAGGTCCCTGGGCAGTCCTTCCGGCTTCTTTTTTTGAAGATGGAATGACACTGGCATTTTTGCACTTGTTTGGGACCTCCCCTGTCTGGGTCACTATTGAGCTCAGCCAGCACTGTCTTTGGGTGCAGCCCTTCTGTGGGTCACCTAACTCCTGACTGACTCTCTGCTCACACACTGCTGGAAATTCTCCTTCTGGACAGTCTGTGGGTGATCTTGTTGGCACAGCAGTGAGGAGAGCAGTTTTTCTGAAAGGGAAGGGGTAAGTGTCTTTAAACATTTAATGCAGCAGCAGGAGCTGACGCACAGCAAAGAGGCAAACTTCAAATAATATCTTCTAAAACATTAGTGGTTTTGGTGTATTTTCTGACTATTTCTTACATTGCCTCAACATTTTTAATTTAAAGAACATACCTGAACATGAGTGAGGTGTGTAGCTGGTTCAGATACTTGGGATACCTCATTGGTGTACTTAAGTAAGTGAAAGCTAAGGTAGTTATTGGATCATTCAGACTTCTTTCATGTCTAGGGACGAAATCTTTAATTAGTGCCTACTTTTGCCTTTTTCTGATACTGACAGGTGAGACCCAGGAGACCAGGTAAGATTTTTTTAGATGTCAGTAAAATTTGCTCACTCTCCTTCTGCGTTAATGGGGTGCTAGGGTGCTTCCTCTGGTGTATGCAGCATATGGGTTTGGTTGTCTTGAATCTCCTGGACATCCCACTGGGTTAAAGTGAATTTTTGTAGTTGACTGTAGGATTCCCTGCGTTACAGATCGGGCTCTGAGTTACGGATCTGTTCTGTTACAACGAGCTGGGTGGGAGACAACGACATTAGAAAATTGCTGATTTAGCGAACTGTTACTTTGCAAATTAAAAAGCTGCACACTGACAGGCGCACTCCAGGAAAAGTACAGAGGGAATTCGGCAGGTGAGCCTCCTGGGTAGCCCTCGGTCTTCCAGAATGCCAGTGGCATTTTGCTAGCCGGCCGCTGCGGTCGCAGCGCGCAAGCCTTACCAACGTAATGGACTTTCCGGAGGCGTTTCTCAACTGTGTGTGTTGCCCCCCGCCCCCCGCCCCAGTCTCGGCCAAACCCAGCCCTTTCCCGTGTTTCAGGAACAGCCCGTTCGCCGCGTTCCCCTGGCAGCGCCCCTGCCCGCCTGCGGCCCCGCCGCCCGCCGCAGCCCCTCGCCGTGACGGGGCGGGGAGCGGTGGCGCCCGCCCGGCGCGCGTGGCGGGGGCGGTGCCGTCCCTCGCGGGCCCGGTGCCGCGTGGCGGGCGCCGTTCCGCCGCGCCCCACCGGAGGGCGCCCGTGCTCCCTCCCGGCGGGCGGCGGGGGCGCCCCGGGCGCGCTGCGCGTGGTGGGTGCGAGTCACCGCGGTGCTGGGCGCCGCCGCAGCGGTCGCGGTTTGCGGCAGGGCCGCGGGGCTGCGTGTCGTGCCCGGCGGCCGCGGGGTGTGCGCCTGCCGCCCGCGCACGGCGGCGCGGCCGGGGGCGCGGCCGGGGCGGGGCTTTCGCGCCTCGGCCTGGGACACGGAGCCCTCCTTGTGCCGGCGTGGGCAGGGTCTAGGTCCCTGCCGGTGGGGCGGGTGTGACAGGGGAGTGCAGGGCTGAGACGGGCGAGGCCGAGGGCTCGGTTTGGGAAGCTGAGGTCCGAAACCGAGGGAAGGGGAGACGAAGCTGCTTTTCTTCAGGGGTTTCCCCCCGCTTTTTCCCCTAGCATTATTGTCACATCAGTAAAGTACAGGGCGACCTGATAGCCAGGTGACCTGTGAACATCTGCAGCAGCTCCTGGGAGACT